>NC_042628.1:50750589-51361216 GCF_901001135.1 Rhinatrema bivittatum | reverse complement strand
GGCTGGAGTTCTTACGGCAGCCATTGCTTCTTCCCATGCAGGTCTGTAGAGTTTTTGGTACTTTCCACTTGTGTATAACTGGTCAGATGTAGCAGTACGAGATGGAAGAAGAAATTTTCCATTAGTCCTGTTACATCCAGGCAGATTTATTCCAGTCTTAGTTATTCACTGTGTACAGCCTAGCTGTACATAGTTTGTTGTCTTCCTCCTGTCCTAACTTGGTCAGTTCTTTTATTGTGAATTCAGGATAGGTTTGGAGAATAAAGAGGATTTTCTTAACAGGTTCTTTTTGATGTCCATTTTGGTTTTGGGAAATTTTCATATTTCATGAACATCTTTTGGTCTGATATGGAGCTTTGTCACTTGTATAATGGTTTCTTTCTGGGCTGTATCATCCCTAAGTAGTGGTGATGATGTCACATAAGGAAAACTGTGTCCTTTGTCTCCATCTGCTGGTAGGGGGACACAACCCACCTGTTTATGACTGGACTGGTGTAACAGAACTAACTGAAAGGAAATTAACAGATAAGAAAATGTCTCCTTTTCTTTCATTATCTACTATGAGATCCATGTTCAGCCACTGTATGGCTTGGTTAGTTTTCCAGATAAACCTATCGGGCTAACTTAGCCTGTATATTTAGTGGCACAGGCACACCACTAAATATACCTGGATATCCTAAAGTTAGCCGGGTTAGCAAAAGTCTACGGAACAAGCTAAACTTAGCTGGATAAATTATCCAGCTAACTCTGAATATCGGAGTTAGCTGGATAAGTTCTATTCTATTTTGTTTTTATACACTGCTCTTTTTCCCCTAATAGGGTGCCCAAAGCAATTTACATCCAAGGAGCAATAAAATAAGTAACACAGCTTATTGTAACATACAGCAAAGAATAGAACATTTCTAATACAGACCTACCATGCTCTACTCTCATTAGGGACGTGGCAAGTTCTATTGTACACCTAAATGTGGTGTATAATATGGCCTGCGGAGGTAACTCAGCTTCTCCCAGTTTCACCATCAACTCACCCACCACGTAGCCCCAGCTAACTATTTAGCCAGATAAGTAGTTATCCGCATAAGTACCAGGGCCACTGATCCCTGGCACATATTCAGCTGCTGCCATTTAGCCGGATAAGTGGCATTGAATATGGACCTTCCAGTTATTATTCTTTTGTAGGAAGTCTTGTTTTCTCTGTCAGCTTTAGGAAATGTGCATCTCTTCTCTCTTTGTATTTTGCATAGTACAGGAAGAAATGCATTTCTGATTCAATTTCTGTAGTGTTGCACTGCATGCAAAGTCCAGCTCCCAGAGATTTTCCTATCAGTTTTTCTGCATATTTCTATTGCAGAGTAAGCAACAACTAAGTTTTTGGTTAGGGTCTGTCTGAGTTATACATGTGTGACTGAGGTGAGGTATTTTACTAGTGCATACGGAACTGTAGCAGTCCAGCCTGTTCTGTTTCCTCAGTAGGAGGTGTAGTGTAGGGATGTGCATTCATTGTTGGTTTTTTTAGGCCATTCATTTCATTTGTTTCGGCCCATCTACGCATATCTCACGATCAGAATGTATGCATGAAAAAATGCTGCTATGCACACATACCCTTGGTTTAGTGCATATACCTTCCCGTTGCGAGATATGCACACTCGGCCCAAAGAATGCAGATGCCTAGTGTAGTGGTGTTCTAGGGTCCAGTGTAATATTTGCGGTGTTGCTTTTTCATAGGTAGGATTGTTGCTGTTTAAGTTCTGAGTGCTAATGCTGTTTTGATATGGCAGGTTTGCTATTTAAGAGTTGAATGGGTTACTCTCTCTCTCTGTCTTTCTGTGTCACTTCCTTCTCCCATTTCTACTGGAGGGGAGATGTACCAAGTAAACATGAGATTTTCTTTCTCTCTCTCTCTGATATTTTATTATTTATTTATTTATTTATTTATTTAAAATTTTTATATACCGGCATTCATGTTGCAAACACATCATGCCGGTTTACATATAACAGGGGTGTACAGTGAACAATTCAATAACCTATTTGTGTAGAAGGAAGCAGTTACAAATAACAAGGTAAAAGAACTGGGAGGAGAGAAGAAAAGGGAGAGAATAACATTAGGTATAGGTATTTACATTAGTAATAACATTTTTACATGTGGAAGTGGTAGAATCTGGCTGAATAGAATTAATCGGTGTCCGGGAAAGCTTTTTAAACAGCCAGGTCTTAAGTCTCTTCCTGAAGGTTGGGAGGCTGGGCTCCTGTCTAAGGTCCGGTGGGATGGAGTTCCATAGAAGGGGGCCGGCTGTTGAAAAGGCCCGATCTCTCAAGGTAATGTGTTTGGTAGATCTGGCTGGGGGCACTTGAAGAGATCCTCTGAGTGTGTCTCTTGTTGGTCTGGCGGAGTTATAAATTTGGAATGGGAATTGTAAGTCGAGTGGGGTGTGTTGATGGATGGTTTTGTATATTATGGAAAGAGATTTGTAGAGGATTCTAAAGTGAACAGGCAACCAGTGGAGATCTTTTAGGATTGGAGATATATGGTCCCTCCTCCTGGAGTTTGTCAGTAATCTTGCCGCAGCGTTTTGTAACATCTGGAGGGGTCTAGTATAGGAGGAAGGTAGGCCCAGTAGGATAGAGTTACAGTAATCGATCTTAGAAAAAATGATAGCTTGTAGAATGGTTCTGAAGTCCTGAGTGTGGAAGAGTGGTCTAATTCTTTTCAGAACTTGGAGTTTGTGGAAACAGTCCTTGGTGGTTCTGTTGATGTAAGCTTTAAGGTTCATCCGGTTATCAATTAATACTCCTAGATCTCTCACCTGTGTAGTAGTTGGGATAGTTGGAGGATTAGAGATGGCATTGTTATCTGGGGAGATGAGAAGCAGTTCTGTTTTAGAGGAGTTTAAAACTAGGTTAGGTTAGCCAGGAGATGTTTAATTTCGAAGAGACAGTTTTCCCAGTGAACCAATGTTTTTGTGTAAGATTCTTTAATGGGTATCACGATCTGGATGTCGTCGGCGTAGAGAAAATGTTTGAGGTTAAGGTTGGAGAGGAGTTGGCAGATAGGTAAAAGATAAATGTTAAAGAGTGTAGGTGACAGTGAGGAGCCCTGAGGGACTCCTATGGATGCGTCCATTCGTGAAGATTCTTTGTTCTGTATCTTAACCTTGAAGCCTCTGTTGGAGAGAAAAGATTTAAACCATGAGAGAGCGGTGCCTGAGATACCTATAGAAGCCAGAATGGAAGTGAGAATGGAATGATTGACCGTATCAAAGGCGGCTGATAGGTCCAGTAGAATTAAGAGGAAGGATTGGCCTTTGTCAAGGCCCATTAATATGAAGTCAGACATGGAGATGAGGAGGGATTCTGTGTTCAGTGATTTGCGAAATCCGTATTGTGATTGGAATAGGATTTTGTTTTCTTCTATGTATTCGGAGAGTTGAGTATTGACAACTTTTTCTAGAATCTTGGCTATGAATGGGAGATTGGCGATAGGACGGAAGTTGTTGGGGTCTTTAGGATCCAAGTTGGGTTTCTTGAGTAGAGGTTTGATGGAGGCCAATTTGAGGTCGTCAGGATATAGTCCTTGGGAGAGTGAGCAGTTTATGATGTCCGACAATGTTTTAGCGATGGAGTCAGGGATGGCCAGGAGCAGTTTGGTGGGGATAGTATCCAAAGGGTGGGAGGAAGGTTTCATTCTTCTTATAAGAGTTTGTATCTCTAAGATAGAGATGGGTTCAAGTGTTTCCAGACCATTGTTGTTGGGGGATGATTGTTGAAGAGACTGGTAAAGAGCAGGGTCGGTGGGATTAGAAGGCAGATGAGTTAGAAGGCTGTTGACTTTGTTGTGAAAATGAAGAGCAAGTTCTTCAGCTTTGGGTTGTGCTAGGTCGTTGGGAATCTCCTGTGGGATGATTTGGGTGAGATTGGAGACATAGGCAAAGAGGGCTTTTGCGTCGAAGATTAAGTGGTGAATCTTGGATGCATAGTAGTCCCTTTTGGATTTAGAGGTAGTTGACTTGTATTGATGGAGGGTGGCTTTGTAGATGGATCGTGTATTGGTGCTTGGGGATTTGCGCCAGTCGCTCTCTTTCTGTCTTAGATTTTGTTTTAGCTTTCTTAGTTCTTCCGTGAACCATGGTTGTCTTTTGGAGGCGTTTGGGAGTGATTTTTTGGTTGCTAGCGGACATAGCTTGTCGGCTATGGAATCTGTGATGGCTTTCCAAGAGCGGAGAGCTGTGTTCGGGTTTGAGAGATCAATGGATGGAAGTTGAGAGGCTAGGTGTGAGCTGAGGTCTTCTGTAGAGCAGGATCTTCTGTATGGGAAGGATGGTGAGGGCCCTTTGGAGGTGGAGGGTTTATTCAATGAGAATGCGGTTGAGATAAGTGAGTGATCAGACCAAGGGACCTTCTTGCTTTTGAGGCGTGAAGAATGTTTGATGCCAGGGTTAATAAAGATAAGATCCAGCGTGTGGCCTGCTTTGTGTGTGGGTTTGGTAACTAATTGATTGAAACCCAGGGCTGAGAGGGCTGAGAGAAAGGATTCACAGCTGGATGATGGGGTAGGGTTGTCCACATGCAGATTAAAATCTCCTAGGATAATTGCTGGAGCGTCCAGTTTGATGAGGGTTGTGATTTCCTCTACTAAGGGGGAGGGGTCTGTCTCAAGGAGGCCCGGAGGGGCGTAGACGAGTAGGATTTGTAGTTGTTCCGAGGTGAAGAGACCCATTTCTAGCTTAGAGACTGAGTTGTATGGGTGCTGGATGAACCCGAGGTCTTTTTTTGATGCAAATAGGAGTCCTCCTCCTCTTTTTTTCAGTCGGGGGATGGAGAAGATGTCGTAGTTTGATGTGGGGAGTTGGTTTATAATTGCTGTGTCCGTGGGTTTGAGCCATGTTTCTGTTATAGCACATATATCTGGTTTGGTATCAAGGAGATAGTCGTTGAGGATTAGAGATTTCTTGGATATACACTGGATATACACTTCTTCCTTCAGTGGAGATGCACCAAGTAAGCTCAGTGGGACAAGTTCCTGACTGTCTTGTTCTTCTACAGGTGTCAGTGCAATGGGCATGCAGACATCTGTAGCGAGAGCGATGGCACAGGCTGCCCTTGCCAGAACAACACGGAAACAGCCAACTGCCAGAACAGTGTGCAGAGTGACAAGAAGGACTGTTACAAGTACCAGGTACGTAGGAAAAAGGAGTAGGGGGGTAGAGAGAAGGGGCAAGGGCGCTGAAGAGCAACAAGGGCTGTTAAAAGTACTAGGAGGTATTGGAAGGCATAGAGAAGAGGAGAGGTTTTCTGGCGGGCTGAAGAACAGCAAGGATGGTTATAAGTCCCAGTGTCTTAAACTTGCACCAAAAGTGACTGCATGGGTGATAATCGTGTCTGAATGAGGAGTTGGAGATAGAGCCAATGCATTTAACGTGTTCTTTCTCTCTCTGGGGCAGTGCGCAAAATGCAAGGACTCTTTCCACGGGAATCCCATCAATGGGCAGCAGTGCTATCGCCTCATCTCGGTGGAACAGGAATACTGCTTTGACCCAACTTCACAGAGCAACTGTTTCCATGAGCCCAACATCCAGAATCTGCCCACAGGCCGCACCGTCTTCTTTGGGGTCCAGCCCAAGTTCACCAACGTAGACATCCGTATTACCGTGGATGTGACCTTCGGAGCTGTTGATGTTTTCATCTCCACATCCTATGAGACCTTCAGTGTGGATGTAGACAAAGATACAGGGGTGCACACTGTGCGGATTCTGCAGCGCCACTCGGAGAGAGATGAGGCAGGTGCTGCCGTGCCACGCAATGCCACCACCCGACCAGCCACAGAGCGCCAGAGAGCGGAGCATGTGAGGGACGAGAGGACCACAGGTCTGATCACCTACATCACAGTGAGCCACCAGCAGACAGTATTGGTGGTTCGGGAGGTCAAGGACCGCGTGGTGATTACATACCCACATGAACTACATGCATTAAAATCCAGTCGCTTCTTCATTCTGCTTCTGGGTGTAGGTGCCAGGAGCCGAGGGAACACCAGTGAATCCCAAGGGCTGCTGTTCTTCCGCCAGGACCAGGCGCACATCGACCTCTTTGTATTTTTCTCTGTCTTCTTCTCCTGTTTCTTCCTCTTCCTTTCTGTTTGTGTCTTGCTCTGGAAGGTCAAACAGTTCTTAGACCTGCGGAGGGAGCAGCGCCGGCATCTCCAGGAGATGACCAAGATGGCCAGCCGGCCCTTTGCTAAACTCACTGTATATCTGGAGCCAGACACAGAGCTCGTGTACCTGCCCTCCCGTGGCAGGCTGCTGCCTCGCCTCTGGCAGGACGCCCCCTACCATCACCACCACTTTCGACGCTCAGAGCCCCTTCTCTCGCACCTCATGGGTTTCTCCTACACCAGCTTCCGAGTGGGGCCCATCACCCTGGAGCCCACGGACGATGGAATGGCGGGCGTGGCCACGGTGCTCTTCCAGCTGCCAGGAGGCATGCAAGCACCCAACCGGGCCTGCCTGGGCTCTGCGCTGGTCACATTGCGCCACAACCTGCAGGACTATTGCAGTGGGGGCAGCGGGGGCGGCCATGGTGGGAGCAGCTCCAGGAAGGGGCTGCTGAGTCATGAGAACCTCACCAGCATGTCACTGTGAAGAGTGGTCTGCGTGTGGCAAAAGAGGGAGATGGTCTGTTTCCCCCCCCCCCCTCCCTTTTTTTGTGGGACCAGCTGCCTGTGCCCTAGGGCACTGTGAGGACATTTGTATATTGAACGTCCCAGACTGCATTGCTGCATATTTATTAGTCTGGTTCTTGGAAGGAAAAAAGTTGAAAGATATCATGCTGTGTTCAGACATTGCTAATTGCCCATTACCTTGGTGATTTGGGGGGGGGGGAGGGGTAAGTGCTCTGCATAATACTAATCTCCATCTCCCTCTTTGGAAGGTCACAGGGGAGGGGAGGATCCCTAAGAGTTTGGACCTGGGATTCGTTCCAGCAGCAGCCACTGTTGCACCTCTGGACACGGTGCTACTGCTGTTTGTGCATACACTGTAACTAGAGCTTTCCTTGCTCTGAAAGCTGTGACCACAGACTCTCCTGAAGAGGAAAGGAGACATTTTTCTGAAGCTGCCTGTAGTACAGGGTTGAGGATGACAGCTGTCCCTGTGGGTAGGGTACAGAAGGTGTGAGAGCTGCCCCACCCTCCATCCCTTCAGTGGACTTGAAACCATGCCACCTCCCCTCTGTGCTGCAGGGGGTTGGGAGAGAGGAGCAAGTGAGTAGTAGGAGCCTTCATGGGAAATTTCCAGCAGGGATTTCCTCAGACCAGTTGGTAGTATCTTTGGGTTACTGGCAATGCCATGGTTTATTGGCACAGACTTATCTCGTCCTGGACGTACCTCTTCTTATAGGAAGCAGGGAATCATTTTTGCTTTTTTCTTAAGAGAAAGCAGTACAAAGAGCCTGTGCATGCATGGGGCTGAAATGTGGACTGAATCGGTCTGTTTTGGTACATGGAGCTTGTGTGGGTGACCCTGGAATAGCTGCCTTGTAGGAGCAAATGTCAAGAAATGCCGCAAAGGTTTGGGACAGGGAGCCATTCTCCCACATGGACACTGTGAGTTGTCCTGCCCACTCTTAGGCATAGGCCCTCACAGGTGCTGCTCGGGGAAGGAGGAAATGGGCCTTGCTGCTTCCCAAGGTCCGAGCTCTCTAAAACCAGTGGTTCCTCAGCCGGTCAGGTTTTCAGGGTTTCCACAGCAAAAAAAGCATGCGAGGCTTTTGTGCGCTGCTTCAGTTGGATCTCATGCGCAGTCAGTGTAGATATCCTGAAAACCCAACTAGCTGGAGGTCCCTGAGGGCGGGTGGTTTAGAAGACTTTGCTCTGTGACAGTTTGCACTGTCCAGTAAGGAGCTACATCACCAGGGGAGCAAGCGATTCCTGCTGAAGTGAGATCATGTCCATTGTCACTGTTGAGGGGTGGCTGCACCAGACTAACAAAAGCTCATCCTGGAACTCTCTCTTCTCAATCCCTGTTCCTTTAGGCTTAGCAGATGGCTCTAGCCTGCTATTCCCTTTCTCTAACAGACTGTTTGTTTTTTTTTAATTTAAATTTTATTGCATTTGTTCAACCACTACAGTACAGAAACATGAGATGCATTAAAATGTAAATAAAGATCTACTCATCACCATTTTACAGCTCTCACACACAATATTTAATCCAATATCTTTTCACTTTTGTTTGAGTAACCACTGCTATGGATATGAAAGTCAGCCAGAGGCAACAGACTAAATGAGAAAGAAAGGAATAATCTGCTTTGAAGTGTCGAAAAGTGGAATATAAATCAAATAAATAAAAAGAGCAGCGACAGGACCTGAGAACACCCCACATGTCAGTCCAGTACGTCACTGCAGATTTGAATCCCAAATGTTATGAAACAGTGCAGCCTGTTTGTATTTTTCTGCCCCCTTATCTTTCCCATTATATTAACATCTATATAACCAGTGCAATGAATCTAGAGGGGAAATTTTTTCTAATTAGCCACAGTGGTAAAGCACCCCCTTCACATAGAAGATAAGTTTATCTGTAATTACAGTTACTTTTTTTAATTACAAGCCAGATAAGAAAATTCTGGGATCTCATGGGCTATCAATTCCTGTAATTACCTGGATAATATTTTGAATGTTTCCCATAAAAAAAACATTGTGTACTAGAGAAGTACTACTACAACTACTTATCACTTCTATAACACTACTCAATGCATGCAGTGCTATACAAAAACACATAAGAGACAGGCCCTGCTCGGTAAAGTTTACAATCTAATCGACAAACATACAGGGCAAAAGAGACTCTGGGAATTTCATTTATTAAGTAATCAATAAGGCTATGAGCGGAATAATAAGGGGCTTAAAAGCAGCCTGGAAAAGATGGGTTTTTAGACTAGATTTGAATAAGGCCAGAGAAGCAGCATGACACATCAACTCGGGAAGACAATTCCAAACGTACAGGGGGTAATTTTCAAAAGGAGTTATGCGTGCAAATGGTAACTACTATTATAGCAATTTTCAAAACCCATATACTCGAGTAAAGTGCACTTATGCAAGTAAACTCTATGGTCAATTCAATAGCCTATACTGCAGCAATATTCAAAAGCCCACTTACCTGAGTAAATGCTTTTTAAAATCAGACCCATAGTTAGCAAGGTAGAATGCACTGTCTGGAGTTGGTGATGGATGAGAAAGGGCATAGATAAGGGTGACTTGCCCAAAGAGCGATGTTTAGGAGGAAAAGTAGTGAGGAGCTGCAGAATGAGTAAGAAGAGCTTGAAATTTGACTAGGAAGGGGACAGTAAGTAAATCCATGCCTCTTTCAAAAGGTAAACTTTGATAAAATGAGAAAAATAGTTTAAAAAAAAACTTTTTTTAAACCCTGAAAGATGCAGCCACAAAGGTTAAGAGTGTGCAAAAGGCATGAGCATTGATAAAAAAAATACCATCTTAGAAGCGCAATCCAGATGTATTCCATGAATTAAGAAAGGTGGAAGGAAGGCCAAACAGTTGTCGGCATGGTTAAAAGGTGAGGGAAAGAGGCTATTTTAGCCAAAAGATCTTCCTACAAAAATTGGAAGAAGGATCCATCTGAATAAAATAGGAAAAAACATAAGCATTGGCTGTTGGGAGGTGCTAGGGAAGCGGTTCCGATTCTGGGGAGATTGGTGTGCCCTTAGTCCACGGCACGGCCCCGGAGGAGCTCTGAAGAAGCGCCGAGGCAGGCAAGACGTGTCCGAGCACGGGCGGATAGGCTGAAGACCAGGGACCCTGACCTATGCCAAACCTGAAAGCACCAGAAGAGATCCAACCACACAATGCTGGTCTCTGGGGTAGCCCTTCAGCCACTCGATAGCCCTTTTGGTCCTGCCATATGGGAATGGCAGACGCGACAGGACGGACAGGCGAGGCACTGGACAAGAACAAGGCTGGGCCTGTTGTAAAATGCGCACAGTGGGGTAGATTTTTTAAAGCGCGTTCGCGTACTTTTTTTGGCGCACCAGTCGCAAACAAAAGTACGCTGGATTTTAGTAGAATTGCGCGTAGCCGCTAAAATCCAGGATCAGCGCGTGCAAGACTGCCGATTTTGGGCAGCCGGCGCGCGCCGAGCCGCGCAGCCTGCCTCCGTTCCCTCCGAGGCCGCTCCGAAATCGGAGCGGCCTCGGAGGGAACTCTCTTTCGCCCTCCCCTCACCTTCCCCTCCCTTCCTCTACCTAACCCACCCCCCCCCCGGCCCTATCTAAGCCCCCCCCCTACCTTTGTCCACGGATTTACGCCTCCCGGAGGCGCGCCAAGACGCGACCCGGGGGCAGTTCCGGAGGGCGCGGCCACGCCCCCGGACCGACCTGGGCTGAAACCACGCCCCCGGGCCCGCCCCCAAAACGCCGCGTCAATCGGCCCCACCCCGACACGCCCCCGACAAAAAACCCCGGGACTTACGCGAGTCCCGGGGCTCTGCGCGCGCCGGCAGGCCTATGGAAAATAGGCGCGCCGGCGCACAAGGCCCTGCTCGCGTAAATCCGGGCGGATTTACGCAAGCAGGGCTTTTAAAATCCGCCCCAGTGTGCGCAAGGCCCAGTCATGCACGTAAATCCCAAAATTTTCATGTGTAGCCCTTTTAAAATCCAGGTTTAAATGAATTCTTTGCTTCGGTGTTTATAGATGAAGATTTTGGGGAGATATCCATTCCGGAGACTGTTTTCAAGGGTGATGATTTAGATGAACTGAACCAAATCAAGGTGAATTTGGAAGATGTAGTAGGCCAGATTGACAAACTGAAGAGTAGTAAATCATCTGGACTGGATGGTATACACCTCAAGGTTCTGAAAGAACACAAATTGAAATTTCAGACCTATTACAATTAGGGGCAGATTTTTTAATCTGCGCACATGCGTACTTTTGTTCGCGCACCAGGCGTGAACAAGAGTACGCAGGATTTCAATAGATACGCGCGTAGCTGTATGTAGCCATTAAAATCCGGGGTCAGCGTGCGCAAGGCTGCCAAAAATCGGCAGCAAGTGCGCGCCAAGCAGCGCAGCCTGCCTCCATTCCCTTCCCCTACCTAACCCCCCCCCCCCCGGCCCTATCTAAAACCCCCCCTACCTCCATCACGAAAGTTACGCCTGCTCGAAGCAGGCGTAACTTTGCGCGCGCCGGGCCGGCTGCTGCGCTCCATGTTCTGGTCTGGGGGCTGGTCAGGAGGCCGCGGCCACGCCCCCGGGCCGAAACCACACCCGCGGTGCCGCCCCCGGATGATGCGCTGATCGCGTCATGCCCCCCGATGACGCACGGATCGCGACACACACCCCGAAACGCCCCCTCCAGGAAAGCCCCAGGACCTACGCGCGTCCCGGGGCTTTGCGCGCGCTGGAAGCCTATGCAACATAGGCTCGGCACGCGCAGGGGGTGTTTGGACCAGGTTTTCGGGGGGTACGCGTGTATCCCTTTGAAAATCTGGCCCTTAATTTGTAACCTATCATTGCACGTGGCCAATGTAACCCTGATATTTAAAAAGGGCTCCAGAAACTATAGACCAGTAAGCCTGACTTCAGTGCTGGGAAAAAACATGGAAACTGTTATAAAGAATAAAATCACAGAACATTTAGATAGATATGGTTTAATGGGACACAGCATGAATTTATCCAAAGGAAGTCTTGCCTTACAGATCTGCTACAGTTTTTTTTGAAGGGGTAAATAAATATGTGGACAAAGATGAAGTGATAGATGTGGTGTATTTGAATTTTCTGAAAATATTTGACAAAGTCCCTCATGAGAGGCTTCTAAGAAAACTAAAAAGTCATGGGATAAGAGGAGATGTCCTTTTGTGGATTGCAAATTGCTTAAAAGACAGGAAACAGAGACTAGGATTAAATGGTCTGTTTTCACAGTGGAAAAAGGTAAACAGTGGAGTGCCCTCATGGATCTGTACTTGAACCAGTACCTTTTAATATATTTATAAATGATCTGGAAAGAGGTACAACAAGTGAGGTGATCACATTTGCGGATGACACAAAATTATGCAAAGTAGTTAAATCCCAAGCGCAGGAAGACCTCGTGAGACTGGAAGATTGGGCTTCCAAATGTCAGATGAAATTTAGTGTGGACAGTGCACAACAAACAGCTACAAGGATTTCTCATTGACGTGTTGATCATAAGTCTCATACAAGGCTTGCCTGTTTAATCTATTAAGTACCACTTTTTTGAATAGCCAGTGTTATTTTCTAAAAGAAAAAAATCCCCCCTGAGGAAGCCATTAACAGATGGCAAAACAAAGGCCTTCAATTGGGTATATTTAACGATCAACTCATACCGTGCTGTAATATTGGACACGGAGTTATATTGACAGGCAAGATTAGATGGAGCTTTTTTATAATCTAAAAAAAAACATTTATTACAAAAAAATTTTTGCACATTATTGGACACTTAACACGAGCAATTGTTTTGGAAATTTCTAAAGTGGGGGTTTTTTTTTATACCAGTCGTGATTACAAACACTTGAAGCTGATAGACACATAATGTGATGGTTTTACAAGCTTGCTTCCTGTTATGAACTGGCTTTTTCCCCATTTTCAAATTGCTTCTTGATTTTTCTCTTTGTGATAAATCTTTAATTCACATTTTGGAAGCCATTTTTCATTAAAAAAAATTATTTTTTTTAATTTTTTGCCAATAAGAACATTCTTTAATTGGTATCTCATACTTCACGTTACTTGCTTTATTACTAAGTTTTAGCCACTACAGTTTCATATATTTATATATGTTGGTAAAAACAATGATTAGAATAAAAAGCAATGGTTATAATACAATATAAGAAAAAACAAAGTTCTAATAAGGATACTGTAATTATATAGGACCACTTATGAGAATGGCAATGAAAATTCTAACAAGAGGAGTAGATTTGTACACTTGCAGTCTCTGCTAGCTGCATTGAACAAATCAACTCCTTTTCTTTACTTATAAGGTCTAGAATTCTTTAATGATATAAATTTTACAATGAATACCTCATAATGTGTCTTTTTTTATTTTACTTTTTATTTATGCAATTTTAATTATACATACAAGAATTCCTTGTATTGAATAATGAAGTATACAGAAAAAATCTTTTATACATCATTATGAAGCGGTAATAATGTACTCCAAAGTATTTTTACCCCATACATTATAAAAAGGAAAAGGGAGGGGGAGGAGACAATGGAGCAGATAAAGGAAATAAGAAAAAAGTAATAAGATTCTTAATGTGCCTGTAACACCACCCCACCTAACCCCAACCCACCTCCCGAAAACCCACTCCAAATCAAAGTGCCCCTTACAATGGTCCATAAATTGAGTGTCAGGCTATGCCTCATAGTCTCTCTCTCTCTCCCCTCCCACCACCCCCGAGCGCACATAAGATATATACGCAGAGCTGCAGACATGCACGCATGAAGAGTATTTTATAACCTATGGGGCAGATTTTTAATCCTACGCGTGCGGGGTACATTTGTGCGCGCTACCCGGCGCGCACAAATGTACACCCGATTTTATAACATGCGTGCGCGCAAGGGGGTGCACACTTATGCACCTTGCGTGCGCTGAGCACTAGGAGAGCCCCGATGGCTTTCCCCGTTCCCTCCAAGGCCGCTCCGAAATCGGAGCGGCCTTGGAGGGAACTTTTCTTTCGCTCCCCCCCCACCATCCCCTCCACCTTATTTTATTTTTTAACTCCTGCCTCTTGCAGGCTTATCTTGCGCGTGCCGGCCGGCTGCCGGCGCACCATCCCCCGGCACAGCTGCTGTGCTGGAGGACTAGGGACCGCCGCCACCCCCGGCCATACCCCCTTCCCACCCCTTTGTCAAAGCCCCGGGACATACGCGTGTCCCAGGGCTTGCGTGCGCCACCAAGCCTATGCAAATAGGCTCGGCGCGCGCAGGGGTAGGTTTTCAGGATTATGCACATAACCCTTTGAAAATCTACCCCTATGTGTATACTTTATAAAATAGCATGTATCTTTGCGTGCAGCAAGATATGTTCGTCTTTGCCTGTGGTGAGATACGTGTGTTTATGGGCACACGTGTGGCCCTTTTAAAATCTACCCGTAAGTTTGTTTCTTTCAGAACAATTTCCTAATTGGTTAGCATTAACACAGCATTCCCTTAATAGGATAGCATTATAATTTTATCTCATGTATATTTTACTGAAGCTAGGGTTCTTGTAAATTAAATGATTTCTTGTTAATTGAGCCCAGAGAGAAATTAAATTTAAGAGAAATGAAACAAGACTAAATTCATAGCTTTTTGACCTTTGACATACATGTTAGCATTTTAGCTTACAGCAGACTTTAATAATTCTACAGTTTATTCAGTTGTACATTCAAAGTGCAGTAATAGTAGGTTCATAGGGGAAAACCTTTTCAAGGTTCAGGAGTAATCATGAAATATTTCTTTCTATAGAAGGTGGTGGATGCATTAGAACAGCCTTCCAGTGGAGGTAGTGGATACAAAAACACTATCTGAATTCAAGAAAGCATGGTATAAATACAGGGGCTTTCTAAGGAAGTGATGAGAATTATAATGCTAAATTAATTGGACAGATGGGCAGACTGGATAGGTCATATGAGCTTTTTTTTGCCATCATGTTTCTGTTTCACCCTGATATTCATCCCTTTTGTCATATTTAGTATGACAACACCAACTTATAATAATAATCTAAATTTAAGAAAGGCCTCTAGAACTAAGTAATGAAATGGTAGAAATCATTAAAGCAGCTGTTTTTGCAGATGGCATAATGGTGATCAATGAGTTTCTGGGGACAGGGCTAGGTTTAAATTGATAATGGCCAATCACTGTGGGGATCTCCATAAAAATTGAGGATTGGAAAAGCAATAATGAAAACAAAAAGGCGATTAATTAACCAAGCAAGAAAACAAGTAGACGCTGACCTGAGAGGGGTCCCTGCTGTCCAGAGCACAGCAACGAGGATGCACAAAGGGGCGTACCCCTTTGTCGCGCACCTTCAGCACACAACGCACCAGTGGCACACCAGCCCCCTTATGCCATTCACCCTGACGTCAGTGGTGGGCAGGAAAACCCGCAAGGTTCAGGGATGCTGCAGAGATGGTATGGCAGTAAGATAGAGTTCCAGGAGTCGCAGATCAGGCTGTAATAGCTCTCGTGGTGGATGGAGGGAGTTGAAGGAAGCAGAATAGCAGGTGCCGCTCTGGCGGCACACCAGCCCCCTTATGCCGGTCATCCTAATGACATCCGTGGTGGGCAGGACTGGAAAACCCACATGGCTCAGGGGTGCTGCAGAGATGGTATGGCAGCAAGACGGAGTTCTAGGAGTCGCAGATCAAGCTGAAATAGCTCCCGTGGTGGATGGACCTTACATTGTGAGGGCCTTACTCTGCCTGTTTTTGTACCTGGGTTGTCTCAGGGAAGTGCCTCCCCAGGACTGATGGCTGGCTGTGGCTCGCCTGTGAGGACCCAAAGAACCTTTAACCCAAAGACAATGCCCTTAGACCTGTCTTCTGGCAAGTTATGCACCTGCACCTTTGACTCTCCCAGATGCTCCATTATCTGCTCCAGGTCAACCTCGTACAAGAGCCTGCCCTTAAAAGGAAGAGCTCCCAGTCGAGAATTGGAACATCTTCCCTGACCAGCTGAACAACCACAGCAGGTCTCCTGGCCGACCTTGCAGACATCCTGATCCCAAAAGAAGACCTGACCAGGCCACACAAAGTATCTGCGCCACTCACCAGAGTCGCTTTAACCCCCCCCCCCCTTTTTTTTTTTTTGCTGCCGCACCTGACGCAGATTACAACTCCAACGCAGACTTGCTGTCTGCATAAAATTGCTGCAAATAGCAGTCCTTATGCAAACCTCCTCCTGAGGCGAAGCTACACATCTCCCAATGTAGTGGACCCCGCTTACCTAATTAACTTGTGAAAAATAAAAGCTGTCACTGGATCATGCCAGCCATCCCAGAACTAAACCGCTCTAAGACAGTATCAGCTCTCCGCAGGTCAGAGTCCTCCTATGAACCTTGATGCTGTGCTCCTGAAGAACATGGGGAAATCCACCCCCTTCGTCCAGCGAGACTCTCCATGCCCCTGGGCGGACCTGTCACATCAGGAGTCTGGGAATCCCAGGTTGCGAACCCTGTATAATCTGAAAACACGCACTGCCCTTTGGTTCGCACGGGACACTTTACTGAGACTGAGACCTAGAGAAACCTCCTTTTGTTGCGCTTCGCCCCCTTATGCCCTAAGCCTAAGGAACACCAAACGACCAGCCTGCAGCGGATCCATCCCACAGCTCGCTTCTCCAGCCCCTCATCCAAGGGACTACACAGACATAAAGACAAATGTAGAACCCTCCCACCCCCGGATCCTTTCAGTCTTTTTTTCTTTTTGTTTTTAACTTTACTGCCAAAACAAGGTAAGAATACTTCACTGGGTTAGACTGGAACAAAGTGGGAACAGGCTGCCAAACTGCTTCACAGAGCCTCCAGCCACTTCAGCAGCCTCGTGAAGGGGAGGGATCTGGACCACCAGTTTTACACCCCACAGATCTAAGGACCATGCATACTAAAGGGTCACCAACCCCCAGCTCATCCACCTCAAACCAAGGGGGATGGTCCCACCAGGACCTAACAACCTCCTGGAGGGGTTAGCTTTTTTTTTCTTTTTTTTTTTTACTGCAGGTTTTGAACCATTTACCATCTGCTGGAGACAGAGAAATACTGAGGGACTGGTGGCCCACTAGCTAATGTACAGTGTCAGTAAAGCTTTCTCTGTTTCCATCTGCTGGGAAGGAGGCAAAACCCAGGAGTCTGGACTGATTTGATATGTACAGGGAACAGGTGGAATCGCAGCCCATAGCACCACCTGTAGGTTGGAGGAACTCTCAGCACTGGATACATAAGTTGCAGTTTTCCTTCAGCCAGGAAGATGAGTGAATTTTTTTTTTTTTACTAGAGTAAACTTCAACAATGTGAAGGCATTGTAGGTAGTCATTCTTATGAAGTCTTGGTGTTTCACTTGGATTATACTGGAAATATCATTGAGCTGAGTTAAGGAAGTGAGACAGTTCGGTAGTTGATAAAAATCCATTCTAAAGATAAGGTATGCTGGAACAACTAGGAAACACCTGTAAGAGGTGAAGTGATTCCAAATCGAGAGATGAATGTATATTCAGCAGCTGGTAACATTAAGGCTCTTCTGGATTGTAGCTACCAGATGAACATTTCTTCCAAGAACAGGTCTTGATTGTTGATGTGAGTCAGAATGAAGAAGGGTGGTGCTTAGCCACACATTGTGAAGGAAAACTGTCTTTATCAGGCAAGCATTTGCCATAACCACTTCTTCTGGCAATGAATTCCAGAGCTTAATTATGGGTTGAGTGAAAAAAGAATTTTCTCCAATTTGTTTTAAATTAGCTACTTGCTAACTTCATGGAATGCCCCCTAGACCTTTTATTGTCTGAGAGAGTAAATAACTAATTTACATTTACCTGTTCAAGTCCTTTAAAGATTTTGTACACCTCTATCATGCCCCTTCACAGCCATCTCTTCTGCAAGCTGATCAGCTGTAATATCTTTAGCTTTTCCTTTATCATTTTGGTCACCCTTCTTTGTACTTTCTCCAGTGCAACTATATCTTTTTTGAGATGCGGCAACCAGAATTGCACACAGTATTCAAGGTGCGGTCTCACCATGGAACAATACAGAGGCATTATGACATTTTCCGTTTTATTCACCATTCCCTTCCTAATAATTCCTAACATTCTGTTTGCTTTTTTGACTGCCGCAGCACATTGAGCTGACAATTTCAATGAATTATCAATTATGATGCCTAGATCTCTTTCCTGGGTGGTAACTCCTAATATGGAACCTAACATGGTGTAACTATAGCAAGGGTTATTTTTCCCTATATGCATCACCATGCACTTGTCCATGTTAAACTTCATCTGCCATTTGGAAGCCTAATCTTCCAATCTCACAAGTTCCACCTGCAATTCATCACAATGTGCTTGTGATTTAACTACTCTGCATAATTTTGTGTCATCCACAAATGTGATCACCTCACTCGTCATACCCCTTTCCAGATCATTTATAAATATATTTAAAAGCACCACTCCAAGTATAGATCCCTGAGGCACTCCACTGTTTACCTTTTTCCACTGTGAAAATTGACCATTTAATCCTACTCTGTGTTTCCTGTCTTTTAACCAACTTGCAATCCACTAAAGGACATCACATCCTATCCCATGACTTTTTAGTTATCCTAGAAGCCTCTCAGGAGGGACTTTGTCAAACACCTTCTGAAAATCCAAATACATCACATCTACTGGTTCACCTTTGTCCACATAATTATTCACCCCTTCAAAAAAATGTAGGAGATTTGTAAGGCAAGACTTCCCTTGGGTAAATCCATGCTGGCTGTGTCCCATTAAATCATATCTATCTAAATGTTTTATGATTTTTTCTTTATAACAGTTTCTTTATAACAGTTTCCACGATTTTTCCCAGCACTGACATGTAAAGCTTGACTGGTCTGTAATTTCCTGGATCAAACCTGGAGACCTTTTTAAATATCAGGGTTACGTTGGCCATCTTCCAATCTTCAGGTACAATGGATGATTTTAATGATAGGTTACAAATTAATTGTAATAGGTCTGAAATTTCATTTTTGAGTTCTTTAGAACCCTGGGGTGTATACCATCCAGTCCAGATGATTTACTGCTCTTCAGTTTGTCAATCTGTCCTATTACATCTTCCAGGTTCACCATGATTTGGTTCAGTTCATCTGAATCATCACCCTTGAAAACCATCTCCAGAACAGGTATCTCCTGAACTTCCTCTTCAATAAACACAGAAGTGAAGAATTTGTTTAGTCTTTCCACGATGGCCTTATCTTCCTTAAGTGCCCTTTTAACTCTTCTATCATCTAACGGTTCAGTGGACTTCCTCACAGGCTTTCTGCTTCGGATATATTTTTAAAAGTTTTTATTATGAATTTTTGCCTCTGGGGCCAACTTCTTTTCAAATTCTCTCTTAGCCAGTCTTATCAATGTCTTACATTAAACTTGCCAATGCTTATGCTTTATCTTATTTTCTTCTGAATGATCCTTCTTCTAATTTTTGAATGAAGATCTTTTGGCTAAAATAGCCTCTTTCACCTCACATTTTAACCATGCTGGTAACCGTTTGGCCTTCTTTACACCTTTGTTAATGCATGTATAATAAGTGAGATGTCAGTCATTTACATCAGAGTGCCAGCTATGAGACACCTAAAGCCCATGGTGTGGCATAAGGCTGCAGATTTGAATTAAGGCACAAGTAGATTTCTGATCTTACTCTCTATACTATACAGAGTTCTTGGAAATTCATATTTTGAAACCTTCTTTGATTCCTTTCTTCGTTACCCTCTATAGAATCCCATGCTGACTTCAGCCTGTCAGTATTCTCTGCCTCAGTGGTTGGTAGATAGCATACAAGTGCTGCTCCGAGGTCAGGTTTTGACCTGGCCAAATTAAACTGTGGTTTAATTCCATGAGTCAGAAAAGAAAAAGAAGCAAAGCTGTAGACTCCTGGGGTGACAGACTTTAGGGTTTTATGCTCCCCAAGTTGAGTGTGTCTTGGAGCAGGTGGTTTCTAGATCTGGAGTGGTGTCTAGTTTGTGAAACCCTTCTCCTTTCTTCTCTGTTTCCCCTCCCTTTTCTGACTTGTGTAGGCCTGTCTGCCAAAAAAAAGATAAAGACCAGAGTGTTTTTTGTTCATTGCATGGACTGAACACGATGGTTGATTTCAAAACCAGAAATAATGTATTTAACTAGAAGGGAATGTACAGAGGGATTGCCAGTGTTTGATTTTGATGGATATCCAATTCCTATTGTGACTCAGGTACAGGGTCTTGGGGTGTTCCTAGACACCAAACTGTCATATTAGGATTTGATAAAATCAGGTTGTTATAAATTTTGGTGTCTCAGGCAACTAAAACCGCTATTGGAATTGAACAGTTTTTTCTGAAACAGACTATTGCATTTCCTTTATGTTCAATCTTCCAAATAGCACCCTAAGATTGTTCCAATTGTTATTGAATTCTGAACCCCAACTGTTAACCAATACCCACAAGTATGATCATATCACCCTAGTACTTGCTGAATTACACTGGCTACCTATCCACTTCAGAATGCTATATAAAGTGTTATTGTTAATTCAAAAGAATAGCAGGCAGAACTTGTATGTTACTTCTTGTTTTTATTGTATTATAGATTATGTATATAACATTTTGTAAGCCGCCACCCCATAGGAGTGTGTGGTAAATACATGATTTTAAATAAATAAACAGAGCTGCTGCCCAGAGCAGCAGCAGCCCAGGTCAGCTTCGGTTTTGGGCCTGTTTCTTCACGCTGCAGCTGCGATGAGTAGAAAAGAAGAGGGAAGTGAGTGATGTCAGTGCCCACAGAGAACCAGAAAAGCTCCAACCTCTGCAGGCGGGGGCAGGATCTGTGCATCCACCGAGGTAACAGGTTATGAAGAGGCGGGAGCAGGATCATGTGGATAAAGGTGAACTGGTAGATGTAGTGTACTTGGATTTTCAGAAGGCATTTGACAAAGTTCCTCATGAGAGGCTTCTAGGAAAAGTAAGTGAGGCTGGAAAATTGGGCATCTAAATGGCAGATGAAATTTAATGTGGACAAGTGCAAGGTGATGCATATAGGGAAAAATAACCCATGCTATAATTACACAATGTTAGGTTCCATATTAGGTGCTACTACCCAAGAAAGAGATCTAGGCGTCATAGTGGATAACACATTGAAATCGTCGGTTCAGTGTGCTGCGGCAGTCAAAAAAGCAAACAGAATGTTGGGAATTATTAGAAAGGGAATGGTGAATAAAACGGAAAATGTCATAATGCCTCTGTATCGCTCCATGGTGAGACGGCACCTTGAATACTGTGTACAATTCTGGTCGCCGCATCTCAAAAAAGATATAATTGCGATGGAGAAGGTACAGAGAAGGGCTACCAAAATGATAAAGGGAATGGAACAGCTCCCCTATGAGGAAAGACTAAAGAGGTTAGGACTTTTCAGCTTGGAAAAGAGATGGCTGAGGGGGGATATGATAGAGGTGTTTAAAATCATGAGAGGTCTAGAACAGGTAGATGTGAATTGGTTATTTACTCTTTCGGATAATAGAAAGACTAGGGGGCACTCCATGAAGTTAGCATGTGGCACATTTAAAACTAATCGGAGAAAGTTCTTTTTCACTCAACACACAATTAAACTCTGGAATTTGTTGCCAGAGGATGTGGTTAGTGCAGTTAGTATAGCTGTGTTTAAAAAAGGATTGGATAAGTTCTTGGACAAGAAGTCCATTACCTGCTATTATTTAAGTTGACTTAGATAATAACCACCGCTATTACTAGCAACGGTAACATGGATTAGACAGTTTTTGGGTACTTGCCAGGTTCTTATGGCCTGGATTGGCCACTGTTGGAAACAGGATGCTGGGCTTGATGG
Organism: Rhinatrema bivittatum; assembly: GCF_901001135.1. Taxonomy (NCBI): domain Eukaryota; kingdom Metazoa; phylum Chordata; class Amphibia; order Gymnophiona; family Rhinatrematidae; genus Rhinatrema; species Rhinatrema bivittatum. The sequence continues at coordinate 51,339,688 of NC_042628.1, read as the reverse complement.
ACCTTGGTCTGACCCAGTATGGCATGTTCTTATGTTCTTATCTGCGGAACCACCAGAGGTAACAGGATATGAAGAGGCGGGGGCAGGTTCTGCACATCCGGCAGAGGTAACGGGGTATGAAGAGGCGGGGCAGGATCTGCACATCCGGCAAACGGGGTATGAAGAGGGTGGGGGCAGGATCTGAGCATCCGGCAGTGGTAACGGGGTACGAACAGGTGGGGGCAGGATCTGTGCATCCTTGAATGGCATACCTAGGAACTTTTGTTTTCCAGTCACTATGAGACTGTCATGGATTAGCATGTATGGGGGGTCGGGGGTAGGAGCATTAACTTTCTCTTTGCTCATAAACATACACTCCCATGTTCTCTCTCACATTCCTTCAAGCACACTGACTCTTACTCGCACACAAAATCATGCTCTTTATTTACTATAATTTCTATTCTGACTTTCAGGCATTTCAAAGTTGATTACATTCGGGAACTGTAGGTTATTTCCCTGTCCCCAGAGGGCTCACAATCTGAGTTTTGCTCCTAAGGCAATGGAGGGTGATGTGATTTGCCTAAAGCCACAGGAAGCAGCAGTGGGATTTGACCCCTGGCTTCCCTGGTTCGTAGCCTGCAGCACTAATTGCTCCCAGCCCTGAACCCCTCAGTGGCAGCTACCTCCTACTTCAAGCCCACGCAGCGACTCCTGTTTCTGCCGGCCATGTGGGCCAATGCTTCCACTGCTCCTTCTCCCAGGTGGCCCCTTCCCTATGGCTTGCTGGCCGACACTGGCGCTGCTTCCTGCTGCTGGGGGCCCACGCTGCCAGCACTCCTCCTCCTCTCCTTTCAGCTGCATGCTGACATTCTTTCGCTCGACTGCCCACGCAGCTCAGAGGTTTCCTGCATTTGCCCGGAGACTCATCAATTCTTTTGGAATTCCAGTCTCCAGGGCAGTTCTGGAGAATTTCCAAGTAAGGGGGGTCAGGCGCTGGTTAAGAGCAGGGGCAGTGGAACCCTTTTTGGTTGGGGGGGGGGGGGGAGAGAATAGGGCTCAAACAAACCAACCAACCTTTGCCCCTTTTTCTCAGGCTCCCGAGTTGTTGATGCTGTGTGGTGTTAAAAGTTGGCCAGGCCACAGTCCTGGTGGCCCACCCCATTCCACTGTCTGTGGTTCAGAGTCCCACCAACCCCGGAGGGTCACACAGGCAGGAGGAGCCTGGATTCAGTATTGGAAGTATTTCATTTGTTTTGTTAATAACAATAATTTTCCTAAGTAATCACTGTACCCTCTTCCTTTATAGACGGGGCCTGGTGTCTACACAGGAAATCTCCCTTGGAGATTTGCCTGAGCTGTTACAAATGCCAAATCCCCATAGTGACAGTGTCACCCCCTCCCAGGAACCAGGAAGGGCTATGGACAAGTGAAAAAAACTGTCATAGAGTTGCTTGCAAGCATGTCCATACAGCACAGGGCAAGGCGCAATCTGAGCAATCTGCCAGGTTTCCAAGGAGCCAGGTCTCTTTCCACAACAAAGTCCTTTGGTGCAGCACGTACAGGCATCTTTGTTCATTCATTTATTTGATTTATATTCCGCTTTTCTGGCACTTCACAGGGGATTACGTTCAGGTACTCTGTGTATTTCCCTGCCCCCTAGTGGGCTCACAATCTAACACCCTCTTATTTGACAAAAAATGCCACCATTTTATCTCATCTTCCTGAGTATTGTCTGAGCCCCATGCCTGTCAGGGGCAGCTAAAGACGCCCCCCCCCCTCCCCCCACACTCACACCTTCCCCGCTCCTTTCCTCCATAGGTCATGCCTCGGTTTGGCTGATTCTGTGGTCACAGAATCTCTCCTATTTATCATTTTCATATTGAAAAACTCCACCCCGTAGTAAAAGGATCCTGCTCTCTCGGGTGTGCATGCGAACATGGTCCACCCACATGCATAGGTCTGAATTAACTGCAGGACCTGGGTTTTGGGCAAGCCCCCCCTTTACAAAGAATTGCAGTAGTCCAAAGTGATAATAACAAAAGCTTGAAGGAGTGTAGGAGAGAATGGAGATGGACAGACTGACGACAGCTAGAATGGTTTGGGCTCCATGTACCGCACTGATCACTTTAGCAGCCTCAGGAGGTCGGAGGGCCACATCCTGTACCACATTCTTTCATTTTATTGTTTTTCTCTATACATATATGTAAAGGGAGGGGACCCAAGGCAAACACTTATTGTGATTGCCTGCACCTAGCTTTACATTGGGATAGTCTTCAAATAAAGGTTGTAACAAACAACTATTTCTTAATATTAATTGAGTGCAATAGAAAAAGAAAACCAGAAAAGGACTCAAGGGGCAGTTTTTGTCTGCATTCACCATTCCTAGGGATTATGTCAGGTAAGGTGTAACACCAACGCTTCAAACAAGGAAGACCCTGAGAGCTGTACTTTGCAGGGATTTTCTAGCGCTGGTTAAATATGAAACAACCTCACCCTTTCCAGATCAAAGTCGTTTTTAATAGAACGGGTGCCAGGCTCGTGTTTCGCCGCCCTCGTCCCCCCTTCCCGCACCCTCCCTACCAAGTTTGGACCCAATCACTAAATTCTGAAAGAAGTTGTCAAGTCTCCTGATGGATGGATGGAGCTAGCACCACCCCATTTTTTAAGGAGCAGAAAAGCAGTTAACAGAAGGCTTGGGAGTAGCCTGCATGGAGCAGCAGTTGCTACTGCCCTAAAAATCTTGCTGGGCCGTCTGGATGGAGTATTTTGATCTTTATCTACTGTCATTCTCTATCAGGCCGATACAAAACGGTGCACTCAGCCGAGCCCCCGTTTGGCTGCGCATATACTGTAAGGGGTAATAGCACGTGGAAAATGCGCGACCAACCCCCCCGAAACTAATAGCGCTCATCACGTGCAAATGCATGTTGATGAGCCTATTAGTTAGTCACCCGCAATATAGAAAGTAAAATGTGCGGCCAAGCCGCACATTTTACTCTCAGAAATTAACGCCTGCCTTTGGCAGGCGTTAATTTCAGATGGCACCGGCCAAGTGTACAGAAAAGCAGAAAAAACAGCTTTTCTGTACACCCTCTGACTTAATATCATGGCAATATTAAGTCGGAGGCCCCAAAAATTTTTTAAAAAGCGAATTAAAAAAAAAAAATCTGCCCGTGGGTTGGAAAACAGACGCTCAACTTTGCCAGTTTCCGTTTTCCGAACCCGTGGCTGTCAGCGGATTCAACAACTGACGTCGGTAAAATAAAGCGTCGGCTGTCAGACCCTCTGACAGCCACCGCTGCCTCCAACAAGGAGACACTAGGGACGCGCTAGTGTCCCTAGCGCCTCCTTATCAACGTGGGCCTGAATCTAAATAAAGAATCGCACGCCCAGGAAAGGTGCTTGGGCGCGCGCTGGGAGAGCGGTGCTCGCCTCAGAGCGTCGGCTCTCCCGCAGACTTTATTGGATGGGCCTGTATGTTAGTATGCTACTATAGAAATCAACCACAAACACAAAACCTGGAATAATAAAAGTAAAAACAGAGGACATTCATACCAAAAAGCCTGTCTTATACAGACTGCGTAATATTCCTTAGTCAAAACGAGAGGTTATAATCAGTTTTGCCCCTGAAAAACACTGTACTGTGAAGTTTAAAGCAAAGCTATGAATATTCAATATGGATGTGCTTTCTTTTGAAACAAAACAGAATAGTTCAATTAAATGTCCTGTTTCATTTCATTTACAAAATGATGTGAAAGAAAATGAAATGAAATCGTTCGTGTTTTGTTTCATTTCGTTTTCCATTTCAGCTGCCACCTCCCCTCCCCAACCACCAAAATGTAAAAATTAAAGGTACCCTGTGCTGTGCCTGCCCTGTTAAATGCAATGCCTTACCCACCACCCAAAAAGCCTTACCCCATCCATGGGGTCACTGCAGCCCACAGGGGGCAGGATCAATTCCCAGTCATTCCTGCCCCACTGGGTACCTATTCAAAATGATGCCAGCTGACCAGCATCATTTCATTGTATATAAATAATAAAATACATTATAGATGAAATGAAAAACATCATAAGTATACATCCCCTATAATCAAAATAGTGGGGTCCTTTTTGTAAACTTTTATTTACAGCTGTTTTACCTTAGGATCCAGTGTTGTGCTTTGTTATATACCAGGATTATAATAAATATTATAGTAGCACTGGTTGGTGTCTACATCCCAAAGGCGCTTCCTGCTAGTCACATTAGTGGTTGTAGCATTTGATATCAGAGAGATTTGGTTTTGATTTGTAAGATATAAGAACAGACTTATTGTTCTACTAAAGATTACTGATAAGAGACACGGGGGCTATTGTTCAAGGTCTCTGGCAAATTACAGGTATGAAGCACAGCGGGTAACATTCTTGTTCTCATAAATAGTTGCCCTTGTGTACTTTTTATGACGTAAGTGGGCAAAGGCATTTAGCAGCCTTAAGTTTCAACAGTTGCTGCAGCCTCAAGGTGTGGTGTCTATGGAGTAATTACAGATTTTGATACTAATCTAAGCAATCAGGATTCAGATCTGACAGCTACAGATAATTAATCGTAGGGAGCACAGCGAAAAACCCATGTAGGCTTTTAACCAGGACTTACCCCCGCCTCATTCAGATAAAATAATGCTGTTCGGTTGTAACAAAAGGAACAGGGAAAAACCTTGATTGTCTGAAGCTCAGGTTTTTGGGATAGAAAGTAAAAATCTATTAAAGGAGATTGTGACTGAGCAATGTCCCTGGCAACTTGAGGCAGGTGCTCAATATATCATTTTGAATGACGTAACAGATAAAAAAAAAAAAAAAGAAAGACTCATGCTCCTTGCTGTTAAAAGTCTTATTAAAATACAGGTTGATTTGCCCGGCTTCGTTTGCCAGCTGATTCTCCTAGTGAGAAATTGTGCTCCTTATCTGTCCAAACTTCAGGCTTGACTGCCCGAAATGGCAGCCTGAATGAGAAACTTAGCTACTTGTACGAAAAAACTTAGCTTGGTGACAAGGGAAAAAAATATCTAAGGTCAATGTGGTTGCAACAAATTAAGAGGATAACTTGCAAACCTATTTGCGTTACTGGAGCTGTGCACCTAAAAGATGTGCAGAGATTTATCTTAGTATTTTAATCCACTGCACAGTTTATAAATTACAGTGTAGCTCAGCTCTGACAGTATGCATATGTTTCAGTATAGGCAAATATGTGAAATGCACTTACTTTACCTATTTTATAAACATGCGTGCGCTTATTTTACACGTGAAAAGAACATAATACATATGCATAAAATCCTGATTTATACCTGGAGGCAGGTGTATTTTACAAAATGTGCATGTGCTTGCAATCATCAGTTTGCCAATACCTCTGCCAGTTCACCCAGTGCATCTCCAGTTCACCAAACCCGCCAGCACTTCCCCCAGACCTCCCACCCAAAAATAGCAGGTGGAAAATTGCTCAAATAAGTCTACTATTGCATTCACATAAATCTCTTATAATCTAGCAATTTCCTTGAGTATTTCTTAACCCTGCCCAGAATGCCCCCTTTTTTTTTTTTTTGCACCATTGTCTGCACAAAACCAAAATTGCACACACGCTTTTGATGTTTATAAAACAGCATATGTACATAGGTGTTAATTTTGCATGCATAACCCCTTTGAGAATGTAGCCTGCAAATAAAATAGTGAAATTGGAGCTGCAGGTGACGAGCTGCTCACGTGATCAAGGGAGTAGCAGGAGGAGGAGAGTAAGGGAAGTGTGTGTGTTGTGGGAGCGCAAGTGTAGAGTGTGTGCAGGAGAGAGAAAGAAAAGAGGAGGAAGTAGACAGGACAGTAATGAGGATGACAGTGGAAAAGCAAGGAGAAAGCTGACACTCTTCCATGTCCCACACAAACACCCCAGAGTCCTCTCCACACCCCCAATGCTGACAACCCAATTCTCTTCACTGTATTTGAGATTCTCTTCACTGTATTTGAAGTTGAGCAGAACCTAATGAACAGAATCTCAGCCTGACAAGTAGTGGTGATCTTAGACGGGGGGTGGTTTTAAAGGGTGGGGAGTGTGTGTGGATGAATGGCTGAAATGGGATATTTTAAGATGTTGCTGCTAATGTATTGCTGCTAATGTACTTGGGTTATTGATGTTATGGTGGTATGTATATCAGGTTGCACAGGTTTTTGCATCAATGTTAATGTATGTATTAATGGATACATTTATGAAAATTATGTATATGTATTGTATCAATATTGTTCTTTAATTGAGTGAGATAATTAAGAATAAATTAAGAATAAATTGTTATATGAGGATATGATGTATTAGAACTCTCAGATTGATGTTATTGGACTCCCTATATATGTGTGTTGTGACCTTGGTGGAGACATCCAGATCATTTCTGATATGGGTGAACTTGTCGGAGAAGAAGGTAGCTATTGTATTACAATAGGTGTCAGTGATGATTGATGGTGGATGCAGTGGGGCCATTCATAGGAGTTTATTGACAGTCAGCAAGAGCTCCCTAGGTGAGTTTTTCATTTGGGTGATGGTTTTGGAGAAGATATTTTTAGCTGCTGTGGTAAGTTGCCAGATGACTTCTGCAGTTTTCTTTGTCCTGTGGAGTTTTGGATTTCCTCCATTTATGCTCTAGTTGCTTTCCAATTAGTTTTAACTCTTTCAGTTCAGGTGAGAAACAGGTGGTCGGTCTGGGGCGAGCGTGTCTATAATTTGAGACATTAAGGACTTCCTATGGCTCACAAGGGAGATGGTCAAGCAGGGTTCTTGGCTGGTATTGGAAAGAGGTAGGGGTTGGCTGGATTCCAGGACTTGGAGGTTCTGGAGAAAGGTGTCCATGGTTACACTGATGATGGTCGGGTCAGAACAGTAGTGGCGACATTGGATTTCTTGGTGATAAAGGAAGGGAAATTTCTAAGTAGATTAAGTGGTTGTCAGCCCAGGAGAGAGGAAGAGTTTGAATGTTGCTGATGCGTAGTTCAGGTAGTGTCAGTAAGGGCGCAATTACGAGGTCAAGTGTGTGGGTAGGGTTGTTGATCATTTGGGTCAGCCCAAGAGTCTCCAAGGCAGCTAAGAATTCTTTTGCTGGTGGTAAGTGTGGGTTATCCACAAGGAAGATGGTTTTAGGGTGTTCCAATGTGATTTATTTATTTAAGCATTTTATATACCGGCATTCCAGTAAAGATCACAATGGTTCACAATATACATACATTCATAGATCAAGGATACTCAACTACTTGAGGAGACATTCATCATTCGGGGCTGCACATTCATAAGTCAAATTCAGTACATTTATAAAACATGTCAATACTTGAAAGGACAATAGTACGAAAGTCAATGTAATACATATATAATACAGGTCAATACTATAAAGACTGATAGTACAAATCGTGGAGGGTAAAATGAATAGATTGTTGAGATGATTTGTTAGGGAATTTGTATTCAAGCATTATTTAGTTAGTTTTGTATCATTTACAGACTCTTTTCTTCTTATAGAGGTTAGATTAGGTTGTATGCGTTTTTGAAGAGCCATGTCTTTAGCTCTTTTTAAAATGTATTTTTAAATGTGATGTCAGCTAGGAGTGACAGGAGGTCTTGGAGGACCTCCTGCCTCATTGGTGGTGGATGGCATACCAGGAGGGGTGGGAGAGGGATTGTAGGAACATAGATTCCTTTCCTTGTACAGTGAGGTGAGGAGTGATGATGAGCTGTAGGGAGACTTTAAATAGTATTGCAGCCCCCTCTCCACATTGTCCTTGACAAGAGTGGGCAAAGGAGAAGCCTTGAGAGCAAATTTGCTGCAATTGTGGAGAGTCCATTTCACAAGCCCAGGTTTCCACTAGGCACAGGAGATCTGCTGAATAGTCAGCGACTGTCATGTAGTGTGACCTGTTTCTTGTGGATTGATCTGGTATTGAGGAGGAGAAGACTGAGTGGGGTGATGGTGGGGGAGTTTGAGAGTGGATCTTTTGATGTTAAGCAGGGATGGTAGATAAGCCTTCTTTATTGGCAGGACTTCCTGTGGGAGTATTGCAGGAAATGATGGGCATGCCAGCCCCGGCCCCTGATAATGGTTATGGTTGGGGGGGGGGGGGGCATTAGCTATGGATGTAGAGAACCACATTGTTATAGGTGAAATGAGGGCAGCTTTACAGAAGGAGCAGGTTTCAGGGTTTATGAGGACGAGAAGCAGTTGCCATACATACACACACAGTTGAGAGAGGAAGAAATTGAAGAGTGTGAGGTAGAGTGCTCTCAGCCATACACACACACCTTTCATTTTGTTTTATTTTATTTTATTTAGAATCCTATATTCCGCATCCTCCAGACAACTGTTTAGTGCGGATTGCAACAAAACAATCATAAAATATTGAAAAACAACACAAAATACAAACGTTAACAATTAACATCTGACAAACATATAAAATGCATTAAAACTTGAAATGCCGGCTCATCCAAATGCTTCAAGAAGCAGTACTGCCTTTAAAGCTTCCCTGAAATTTTAAAATCCTGTTGCTGTCTAAGTGTAACGGGAAGTTTATTCCATTCAAGTACAGACACTGAGGATAAAGCCTGTTCTCTAGAATGGACCAATTTGAATCTTTTAACCAAAGGGGTAACTAGGAGCTGGGAATCGTGTGACTGCAAAGCATGACCAGGGATATAGCACTCAAGGTAATTTCTCAGTATACATGAAGATGGTGTTCTCAAAAGTTTAACAGTAATGGTGGTCAACCTAAACCTATTTCTCCATTTAACAGGGAGCCAATGTAAATCTTTCAATACAGGGGTTATATGTTCTCTCCTTGACATCCCAGAAATGACTCGGGCAGATGCATCCTGTACTAGCTGCAAAACATGTGTCGGCCTATCAGGAAGACCAATGTACAGAGAAGCACAATAGTCAGGGTGAGTCAGAGCTAGACTCTGAACAACCATCCGGAAAACTATTGACAGTAACAACATTTTTAATGGTCAAACTAACTTATGCTTATAAAAAGCAGTCCTGGTGACAAGACAAATTTGTTGTTTCAAGGATAATTCAGTCTAGAGTCTAGAAAAAGTCCCAAACTCTTGATTTCAGATTGAATTGGCACCAAAAGAGTTTTGGATAACCAAACTTCCTTTGACTTCATTACGTTAAACCCCTTTCCTACCCCAAGAATCTGTGTCTTCTTCATATTAAGAAATAGACGATGACCAATTTCCTAGTGTGTAGCAGATGGACTCAGAACGAATGGGTATAGCGTGCTCGTGCTAGCAGTTGGAGACGGATCTGACGTCAGCACGTAGTACATATACCCCCGCAGGAAGTGCAGAAGCTCAGTAATTTCCGTCTCCAAAGCAGTTTGGAGCTACCTCACGCTCGCTGAGCGTTCTTCCAAATTCTAACGATCAAATTCATAAGAGAATCCTACCTGAAGACGAGCCCCGCACTCCTGCAGTGATACCCTCGGGTCCCTCCCCCAGTTAAGTTTCCCGAGGTGATTTCCGTGGTCCCTCGGAGGTAAGAGCCTCGGTCCAGTGGCCGAATCGCGGCAAGGACCTAGCCCCCGAGTGAGAAGGGCTCAGGCGTGGCATAGAGGCGCCTCGGTCCCGATCTGTTCGCGGTGAGGACTTGGCCCCCGAGCGAGACAAGTTCGGGCGTGGCTTAGAGGCAGCGAGTGCACTTCCTCGAGCGCGATGGTGACGGTAATCACTCTCTCCCCCCGCAGCCTGAGACCGCCCGGGTCGCAGCCGGGAAGCGCCGAAAATCAGGTAAGGCGTACATCTTTACTTTTGCTGGTCTCCGAAGAGCAAGGATTAGCGAGGTCTGCCTACGTGGAAGCCCGCCATTTTGCCTGCCTGCTCGCCATTACTGGTTCGCCGCCTCGATCTAGTGTTCAGACCAAACGCACATTGAGAGGCGCACGTTGATGGGCGCACGTTGATGGGCGCACGTTGATAGGCGCACGTTGATTGGTGCACGTCGATAGGCGCACATTGATCGGCGCACATCTTTCGCGTATATTATAAGGCGCATACTTTCGGCTGGGAACGCACCGGCGCATGGAGATAATAGACGCGATGGAGCGTATGAGAGCCCATGCGTCCACAGAGCCGGCACCTCCAGAATCAGGCATAAGAGCTCTAGGCCTGTGCTCAGCATGCCACCTCAGAGCCACACAGAGCGAGGAAGCAGACTCCCTATGTGCCCAATGTGAGGAGGCCCTGGAAGTTCCAGGCCAGGGCCGGTCCCAGCCCAGATTAATTGCCAGTTCCTCAGGGAACACCCCGGACCTAGCAGGCCGAGGTGAGCAGCCGGGGAACCCTAGAGACCTGGTGCCCCTAAGGCTAGAACCTGCTTCACTCTCCTGGGTGGAATTATTCAAGGGGATCCACGCCTTTGTCAAAATGCAGTCTGACCCCCGAACGGACCCATACGTACCGGATGACCCGGTCCCTGGACCCTCTAGACCTAGGCACGGTCACCCGCCACCCGGAAGCCCCACTTATGGGGATTCAGATTACTCTGAGGAAGACGGCGAGCTCCCCGAGCAGGGAGAATTTCCCTCGGGGATAGAGCCCTATCGAACCATGAGATGCTTCTTTCTTAAGGAGGATCTCCCAGACCTGGTCTCTCTATGCCTGTCGGAGCTGGCTATCCCGGGCCAAGGCACCCCAGGGGAACCTAGTATGAAGCCCCTGCTAGAAGGCCTTCGTCAATCGGCTCACCATTTTCCCCTCCTTCAAGTAGCACAGCAGCTAATCGATCTGGAGTGGAATGCGCCGGAGGCCTCATTCAAAGGGGGTCAGGTCTTGTCTGGCATGTACCCCCTGGACCCGGCAATCAAGGAGCTGCTGGCGTGCCCCAAGGTAGACGCCATAGTTTGCGCAATTGTGAAGCGCACCACCATTCCAGTGGAGGGAGGGGCGGCCCTCAAGGATACACATGACCGGCGCCTGGACGCCATTCTGAAACAAGCCTTCGAGGTGGCAGCCATGTCCTTACGAATCGCGACCTGCTGCACCGTGGTGACGCGTTCCTGTTTATCACAAGCCAGGAACAACACCCCGGGAGAAGAAATGGAATCAGCTCTCTCGTTCCTCACTGACGCTGCCTCCGACTTAGTCCGTACGGCAGCCAAGGGAGTGTCATCCTCAGTGGTAGCCAGGAGACAACTCTGGCTACGAAATTGGTCTGCCGTCTCCTCCTCCAAGACGTGCCTTACAAGAATGCCCTTTAAGGGATCCCTCCTGTTCGGCAGCAACCTCGAGAAACTGGCTAACAAATGGGGCGCCTCTCCATTACCCCGTCTACCAGAAGACAAGTCAAGGAGGAACCAGCGCCCTTTTCCTAGGCCATCCAGAGGTAGAAGCTCTCAACGCTTCAACCCCTACAGGACTAACTACCAAGCACCGCGTTCTCAGACCAGGGACCAGTCCTTTCGGACCAGGCACAACAAGAGGGGAACCGGCTCGGGTTCGGGTCCCGGCCGCACCCCACAATGAGAATCAGCCAATCCATCTGGGGGAAGAAGCCATAGGGGGCAGGCTAACCCTATTCTACTGCAGATGGGTCGAGATTACTTTGGACCAGTGGGTCCTCGCCATCATCCAAGAAGGGTATTACCTGGACTTCCTTCATCCCCCTCCGGACAAGTTTGTGGAATCTCCTTGTCCACCCCTCAAGAGGGCGGCACTGGAAGCTACTTTGTGGAGGCTCCTGTCCCTAAAAGCCATAATCCCAGTGCCTGCATGGGAGATAAATTCTGGGCATTACTCCATTTATTTCATCGTACCCAAGAAGGGGGGGCACCTTCAGACCCGTCCTGGACCTCAAGTCAGTCAACCGGCACTTAAGGGTCCCAAGATTTTGCATGGAAACTCTGCGGTCAGTCCGAAGTGCAATACAGCCAGGGGAGTATCTCACATCCCTGGATCTGTCAGAGGCCTACTTGCATATCCCAATCCATCGGGATCATCAGTGCTACTTACGCTTCAAAGTCCTGAAACAACACTTTCAGTTCCAGCTTTACCCTTCGGGTTAGCCACCGCGCCGCGGACCTTTACCAAGGTAATAATAGTGGTGGCGGCATCACTCAGGAAGGAAGGAATTCTCGTCCATCCCTACCTAGACGATTGGCTGATCAGGGCAAAGTCACCGGAGGAGAGCCACCAGGCAACCAACAGAGTTATATCTCTTCTGGAAAGCCTAGGATGGGTAGTCAACACAAACAAGAGTTCCCTACAGCCTTTGCAGTCACTGGAATACCTAGGAGTCCGATTCGACACCCAGGGAGAAAGAGTCAGCCTGACCTCCAAGAGGAGATCAAAACTCCGGAATCGTTTACAGACTCTGCTGAGCACCACCCGGCCCACAGCTTGGGATTACCTACAGGTCCTCGGCCTAATGGCATCCTCTCTGGAAGTGGTACCATGGGCACGAGCTCATATGAGACCATTACAACGTGCCCTCCTATCTCGGTGGAGCCCACGATTACAGAACTACACCGTGCATCTACCTCTACCGGCCAGAGTACGGAATCAGTTACGGTGGTGGCTGCAGCCCGGCCACACGAGCCGGGGGTCAAAAATGTCCTTCCCAACCTGGACTCTGCTCACTACAGATGCCAGCCTGAGCGGATGGGGAGTGCACTGCGAAGAGCTAACCACCCAAGGGCGGTGGAAAAGAGAAGAGTCGGGGTGGAACATCAACCGACTAGAAGCACGGGCAGTCAGGTTAGCCTGCCTGCGATTTGCCCACAGACTTCGGAACAGAGCAGTCAGAGTGATGTCGGACAATGCCACCACGGTGGCTTACATCAACCGACAGGGCGGAACCAGAAGCCGACAGGTATCCTTAGAAATAGCCCCCCTGATGGCTTGGGCGGAAGCAAATCTCCAGGACATCTCCGCCGTCCACATCGCCGGGAAGGACAACACCACGGCAGACTTCCTCAGCAGAGAAAGCCTAAACCCGGGGGAATGGCAGCTGTCATCCACGGCCTTCCAGATGATTGTGGATCATTGGGGGACTCCGGGCATGGACCTACTAGCGGACAGGTCCAACGCTCAAGTACCCAGATACTTCAGTCGCAGGCGAGATCCTCTATCCCACGGGATCAACACCCTGGTGCAGCCATGGCCTCAGGGGATCCTGCTATATGCCTTTCCCCCATGGCCCCTGCTGGGCACCATTATACACAAGATTCAGCGGCACAGAGGCCTAGTTCTTCTAGTGGCCCCGGACTGGCCAAGAAGACCCTGGTACGCAGACATGAGAAGACTACTGGCAGGGGATCCTCTACCCCTGCCCCCTCACAGGGACCTGCTGCGACAAGGTCCCATCCTCCACGAGGATCCAGCTCAATTCTCTCTTCTGGTCTGGCCATTGAGAGGGCTCGACTGAGAAAAAGGGGATACTCGGGGTCGGTAATAGATACACTCCTCCGAGCACGCAAGTTCTCCACATCACTGACTTATATAAGGATCTGGAGAGTATTTGAAGCCTGGTGCGAAACTTGCAGCACCAATCCACATGCCGCTACAATCCCCATCATTTTGGATTTCCTGCAAGATGGGCTTCAGAAGGGTCTGTCCCTCAATTCAATCAAGGTTCAGGTGGTAGCGCTATCCTGCTACGGCCCCAGGTGCGACGGCAACAGCATTGCCACACACCCAGACGTCTCACGTTTCCTGAAAGGAGTCAAACACATTCGCCCGCCACTGAAATGGCCAGTGCCCCTGTGGAACCTCAACCTGGTTTTGGAATTCTTAGCGGGACTCACCTTCAGACCCCTCCGAGGCCTGTCCCTCCGTTTGTTAACCTTGAAGATGGTGTTCTTGCTGGCCGTATGCTTCGCACACCGCATCTCAGAGCTACAAGTGCTGTCCTGCCGTGATCCGTTTCTCAGAATCACCCCAGGGGCTATCCATCTTCGCACGGTTCCTTCCTTCTTGCCCAAAGTAGTCTCACACTTCCACCTCAACCAAACCATATCCTTGCCAACCATGGAAGGGTTGAAGAAATCGGAAGCAGGTCGAATACTGCGTCATCTCGACATCAGCATGCTGCTGTCCAGATACCTGGAAATGTCGGAATCAGTACGAAAGATGGACCACCTGTTCGTCCTTCACAGTGGGAAGAGGCAAGGAGAAGCGGCCTCACGGGCGACTATTGCTCGCTGGATCAAAGAAGTCATCAAGGCGGCCTACGTAGAAGTGGGAAAACCACCACCTCTACGAGTCAAGGCTCACTCTACCAGAGCACAAGCGGCCTCCTGGGCAGAAACTAGGATGCTGTCGCCTGCAGAGATATGTAGAGCGGCAACGTGGTCCTCCATCCATACCTTCTCCAGATTCTACCGTCTGGATGTCCAGGCCAGGGAGGACACAGCATTTGCAAGGGCATTCCTAAACGGACCTCGGGCAGCCTCCCACCCAGTCTGGGAGTAGCTTTTGTACATCCCATTCGTTCTGAGTCCATCTGCTATATGCTAGGAAATGGAGAAATTACTTACCTGATAATCTCGTTTTCCTTAGTGTAGGCAGATGGACTCGGCATCCCGCCCGGCTGCCGATATATTTATGGGGATTCACCGTTTCAAGGTAAGCCATGTTTCCTTACATAGGGCATCCACCCTGCCGGGTGTCGACGCCTTCCGGTTGAGAACACTGGCGGTCTCCAGCTACTGTCAATCGGTCAGGATAATCCTGTTCAGTTAATCAATCGGTCAGTCACACATATATCCATAATGCTTTTGCAAGGAAGATTACTGAGCTTCTGCACTTCCTGCGGGAGTATATGTACTATGTGCTGACGTCAGATCCGTCTCCAACTGCTAGCACGAGCACGCTATACCCATTCGTTCTGAGTCCATCTGCCTACACTAAGGAAAATGAGATTATCAGGTAAGTAATCTCTCCATTAACCATTCCTGAAGTAGACTGATAACTTCTTGTAGCCTGGCTTCAGGTAGATCACCATTAGGACTGCATGGCAAACTGGATATCATCTGCATATATAAAATATCTAATATTGAATGACGGGAAGATCTCTCCAATGGGAGCCAGGTAGATGTTACACAATGCTGAAGACAGGGCCGAACCTTGTGGGACGCCTCACTTTAACTTCCGACAAGAAGAATAGTTAGATTCAAACTGAACCCTTTGTACTCTATCATTCAGGTATGAACGAAACCAGTCTAATACAGTACCTCCAATCCCATTCAAGGACAAAGTCCTTAAAAGAATATCGTGATGTAAAGAGTCGAAGGCTGTAGACAGATCTAACTGGATCAACATTCCAAAGGATCCTTGCTCTAAGCAGCCAAGTAGGGTATCCAAAACATTTAATAGTAAATACTCCATAGAATGATTCTTGCAAAAACCAAACTGATTCACTTCTAGCAGCTGCCTATTGGACATGAACTCCTCTAGCTATTCTAACACTATTTTTTCCACACCTTCCTACATCACTCACACCCCCTCCTGCTAACACTCCCCCCCCCCCTACACACACACATAGGGGAGGGTCAGGGAAAGTGTGAACACACCCTCTCATTCCCCTTGCAGCATCACATAGATCTCTACCTTCCATTACTTCCTCACATACAAACACAGGGATGTGGAGATGGGGACAAATTGGAGAGTACAAGGAGAAATGAGTGCTCCCATAAATGTACCCCTCTCCCCCCCGCCTTCACACTACTACACCACATACAAAGCTCCTTTACACACATTTTGTACCCATTCCCCCACCAGCAAGGTTGGCGAGGGCAGTGAGCAGGGATGCAGCTCCTGGTACCTAAATATGTAATTCCTTTCTAGCCAATTAAATGTAAAGTTTCTTTTCACTTTATAGAAACAAAGAAATGACAGAAGAAGAGCAAACGGCCCATCCAGTCTGCCCAGCAAGCTTTCACACTTATTTTTCTTTTTTTTTTTAATTCTTTATTTATCATTTTTTTATTACATCTGAATCAAGAAAACAAAATATATATAATCTTCATACAATGAACATTATTTTTAGTGAATAAGGCTAAACATAACTTTTCTAAACCTTTTAAGTCAGCCTCATAATTAAATAATTGATCACCTTATTCACAATTACTCATCAAAGTGGAGCCGAGAAAAACAAGTTCTTACAACCATAGGGAATAAAACCTGAAAATTCTAATATTACAGAACTAAACAGAGTTACCTTCAATTACCAAAACTGTTTTTGTTGGAGAGTCTAGTCTCCTTCTTTTTGGACCCTTTGCTCTTCCAAAAAATTTTCAAAACATTGTGGATCATAAAAAATATATTTTTTATCCTTTGCCCACAATAGACACTTACACGGAAACCTTATAATTGTTTTAAATCCAAAGGGGCGGATTTTCAGAGCCCTGCTCGCGTAAATCCGCCCAAAACCGGGCGGATTTACGCGAGCAGGGCCCTGCGCGCCGGTGAGCCTATTTTACATAGGCTCACCGGCGCGCGCAGAACCCCGGGACTCGCGTAAGTCCCGGGGTTTTCGGAGTGGGCGTGTCGGGAGGCGTGTCGGGGGGCGGGGCCGGAGCGCGCGGCGTTGCGGGGGCGTGTCGGCAGCGTTTTGGGGGCGGGTATGGGGGCGTGGCTACGGCCCGGGGGCGTGGCCGCGCCCTCCGTACCCGCCCCCAGGTCGCGGCCCGGCGCGCAGGAGGCCCGCTGGCGTGCGGGGATTTACGTCTCCCTCCGGGAGGCGTAAATCCCCCGACAAAGGTAAGGGGATGGTTTAGACAGGGCCGGGCGGGTGGGTTAGGTAGGGGAAGGGAGGGGAAGGTGAGGGGAGGGCAAAGGAAAGTTCCCTTCTAGGCCGCTCCGATTTCGGAGCGGCCTAGGAGGGAACGGGGGTAGGCTGCGCGGCTCGGCGCGCGCAGGCTATACGAAATCGATAGCCTTGCGCGCGCCGATCCAGGATTTTAGCCGATACGCGCGACTACGCGCGTATCTACTAAAATCCAGCGTACTTTTGTTTGCGCCTGGAGCGCAAACAAAAGTAGGCTGTTCGCGCTCGTCTGAAAATCTACCCCAAAGGTTTTAGCAAGGTTTGCCAAGATTATGAATCTCTTTCTTCTAGCTTGAGTCTCCTTCGCTATGGGGTAGATTTTCAGACGAGCGCGAATAGCCTACTTTTGTTTGCGCTCCAGGCGCAAACAAAAGTACGCTGGATTTTAGTAGATACGCGCGTAGTCGCGCGTATCGGCTAAAATCCTGGATCGGCGCGCGCAAGGCTATCGATTTCGTATAGCCTGTGCGCGCCGAGCCGCGCAGCCTACCCCCGTTCCCTCCTAGGCCGCTCCGAAATCGGAGCGGCCTAGAAGGGAACTTTCCTTTGCCCTCCCCTCACCTTCCCCTCCCTTCCCCTACCTAACCCACCCGCCCGGCCCTGTCTAAACCCCCATCCTACCTTTGTCGGGGGATTTATGCCTCCCGGAGGGAGGCGTAAATCCCCGCGCGCCAGCGGGCCTCCTGCGCGCCGGGCCGCGACCTAGGGGAGGGTACGGAGGGCGCGGCCACGCCCCCGGGCCGTAGCCACGCCCCCGTACCCGCCCCCAAAACGCTGCCGACACGCCCCCGCAACGCCGCGTGCTCCGGCCCCGCCCCCGACACACCTCCCGACACGCCCACTCCGAAAACCCCGGGACTTACGCGAGTCCCGGGGTTCTGCGCGCGCCGGTGAGCCTATGTAAAATAGGCTCACCGGCGCGCAGGGCCCTGCTCGCGTAAATCCGCCCGGTTTTGGGCGGATTTACGCGAGCAGGGCTCTGAAAATCCGCCCCTATGTCTGGATATATCCAGACTCTTTGACCCAAGTAGTGAGTGGTTCTTTTTAACATAAACAATCTAAGAACTTTGTCTCTGTCATTAGACTGAGTAAATTTAACCAAAAGAGTTCCCCTACTCTCTACTTGGGTACTCAAAGAAGTCTCCAATAGCTCTGTTACATTCAAGGATGTTTCCTGATAGTGTTGATCTTTATTCTCCATCTGATCACTATTCCCTATAAAATAGGCATTGGATATTAAGGGTAAATTTTCTGTTGTCATAGACAGATTTTCCACAAAATAATTTTTTAACTGCTCTCTAGATGACATTAACTTACATTTAGGAACGTTTACTATTCTTAAATTTAAGTAGCGAGCTGAATTTTCTAACATTTCAACTTTCCTGGCCATTATGTTTTCACCTTTTATAATATTAGCCTGTACATTCTTGATTGTATTTAATTCTTCTTCCACTTTCACCAATGTTACTGTATTATTAGTAACCAGAGGATTAATATTGATCAAGACATTCTGCATATCTTTTATATTCAAACTTAAATTAGCAATATTATTTTGTAAAGCTGTTATCGCTTGCCACACCATTTCTAATGACACCTGTTTAGGGTTTTCAAGTTTGGCTATGGGGGTAGAGGATAAAGTTAAATTGGTTGCTACTAATTCTTGAATAGCAAAGTTCCTTAAGACCGGAGATGTTGACTCTTCTCCAACATGCTGAGATGTTCCGTCGGGTCCCCTGATATCTCCGACTATTTGCTCCCTCAGACAAGGTGTAACCGCAGCTTCTCCAAGCTTTTTGGATTGTACCGTAAAATAGGTGAGCCTGATTCACTGGCATTGTCAGTACATTGAGGTGGAGCTGGGACAGTTGGTGCCCCGGGACTTAAGCTGACTTCGCCAGATAGTGGAGATACTTGTTCCTTATCAGCCACTATCAAAGGCTTCTCCGGGGTTACATTCTCTGATAGTGAGTAGAAACCCGTAATCCTTGATTGAATTGGGTTGGGTCTTACAGGTGTTGAGGCCTCCTGTTTGACCTTACCCTTACGCTTTGTGTGAGGCATTTTATAGAAAATTAGAAGAACAGTCAACAGATCTGGGTTTTACTCACTGTTCTGTAGATCAGTATGAGTGTTCAAACTGCAAGAGGTTGGAATATTTCTAAGTCCGATGGAAGAAAGAGAATCTTGTGCGCCTTCCCGTCTTCGCCGGTCTAAGCGGGTCCAAGCCGCGCGCCCCTTACGGAGCGCACGGCTTAAGCAGCGCGCGCCGATGGCGGCGGTGCGCCGTCTGCCGTTCAATTAATAGGCAGACGCACCTTGCTGACGTCACTGGCGTTCTCCTCCCGGGTCACGGCTCCCGCAGTTGTTCCGAGGGTTAGGAAGATGTTTTAAAGTCCGTCCAGCCCTGTAGCAGGTAGAATAATCCACCCCTCTCCGTCTAGCGGCTCCGGGTTTCCACACTTATTTTTCTCATACTTATCTGTTACTCTGACCACTGAGGTCAGGGCCCTTATTGGTAACTTTTTGGTTCTAATTTCCTTCCAACCCTGCCATTGATGTAGAGAGCAGTGCTGGAGCTGCATCAAAGTGAAGTATCAAGCCTAATTTGTTAGGGGTAGTAAGCTACTCCCACGCTTATTTGTTTACCCAGCCTGTGCAATTTAGTCTTTGTTGGTTGTTGTCTGAATATAAATCCTCTTTTCTTCACCCCCCCCCCGCTGTTGAAGCAGTGAGCTGCGCTGTATATGTTTTCAAATTGAAGTATCAGGCTTAATTGGTTCAGGGTAGTAACCGCTGCAACAAGCAAGCTACCCCCACACTTATTTGTGAATGCAAATCCTTTTTCTCACATTTCCTCTTGCCGTTGAAGCATAGAGCAATGTTGGAGTCGCATTAACCGTGTGTATGTTTATTGAATAAGGGTATTAATCACCAGGTAGTAGCCGTCATTCCCGCAAGCCACCCCCATTCCTCTTCTCTTCATTCACATCCTCAAGACTTTATGGATCCACAGTGTTTATCCCACATCGCTTTGAAATCCTTCACAGTTTTGTTCTTCACCACTTCCTCCAGAAGGGCGTTCCAGGCATCCACCACCCTCTCCGTGAAGAAATACTTCCTGACATTGGTTCTGAGTCTTTCTCCCTGGAGTTTTAAATCATGACCCCTGGTTCTGCTGATTTTTTTCCAACGGAAAAGGTTTGTCGTTGACTTTGGATCATTAAAACCTTTCAAGTATCTGAAAGTCTGTATCATATCACCCCTGCTCCTCCTTTCCTCCAGGATATACATATTTAGGTTCTTCAGTCTCTCCTCATAAGTCATTCGATGAAGACCATCCACCTTTTTGGTCACCCTTCTCTGGACTGCCTCCATCCTGTCTCTGTCCCTTCGGAGATACGGTCTCCAGAACTGAGCACAGTACTCCAGGTGAGGCCTCACCAAGGACCTGTACAAGGGGATAATCACTTCCCTTTTCTTACTCGATATTCCTCTCTCTATGTAGCCCAGCATTCTTCTGGCTTTAGCTATTTTCTTGTCACATTGTTTCGCCGACTTCAGACTGATAGACACTATCACTCCAAGGTCTCTCTCCTGCTCTGTGCACATCAGCCCTTCACCCCCCATCGAATACATTTCTTTTGGATTTCCACACCCCATATGCATGACTCTGCACTTCTTGGCATTAAATCTCAGCTGTCATATCTTTGACCAGTCTTCCAGCTTCCTTAAATCCCGTCTCATTCTCTCTACTCCTTCCGACGTGTCCACTCTATTGCAGGTCTTAGTATCATCCGCAAATAGACAAACCTTACCTTCTATCCCATCCGTGATGTCGCTCACAAAGATATTGAACAGGACCGGTCCCAACACCGACCCTTGCGGCACTCCGTTCATCACCGCGCTCTCTTCCGAGTAAGTTCCATTTACCATCACACATTGTCTTCTGTCCTTCAACCAGTTTGCTATCCAAGCCACCACATTGGCACTCACTCCCAAGCTTCTCGTTTTATTCACAAGCCTCCTGTGCAGGACCGTATCAAAAGCTTTGCTGAAATCCAAGTAGATGACATCGAGCGCTCTTCCTCAATCTAATTCCCTAGTCACCCAATCAAAAAAAGTCTATCAGATTTGTCTGACAGGACCTTCCCTTGGTGAAACTATGCTGCCTCTGGTTCAGCAATTCTGCTGCTTGTAGATAGTTCACTATTCTTTCCTTCAGCAGCGACTCCAATACTTTTCCCACCATCGAGGTGAGGTTAACCAGCCTGTAGTTTCCAGCCTCCTCTCTGCTCCCACTCTTGTGAAGAGAGACCACCGCCGCTCTTCTCCAATCACTCGGCACCACTCCCGTTTCCAGGGATCTATTGAACAGGTCATGCAGTGGAGCCGCCAGTACATCTCTGAGCTCCCTCAGTATCCTGGGATGAACCTCATCAGGCCCCATGGCTTTGTCCACTTTCAGTTTTCCTAGCTCTTCACATACATTTTCTTCTGTAAACGGAGGTTCATCCATTCCACTCCCCTCCAGTTTCTTGTTAACTAGCGATGGTCCTTCTCCAGGGTCTTCTTTAGTGAACACCGAACTGAAGTATTTGTTTAATATTTCTGCCATTTCTTCATCTGTATCCACCCATTGATCCTTTTCACCTTTCAGTTTCACTATACCACTTTGGACTTTTCTCCTTTCACTGATGTATCTGAAAAATGTTTTGTCACCTCGCTTTACCTCTTTGGCAATCCTTTCTTCCGCTTGACTTTTCGTTTTCTTGATTACTTTCTTCGTCTCCCTCAGTTTTACCAGATATTCTTCCTTGTGATCCTCCCTTTGGGATCTTTTATATTTCTTAAACGCTGTTCTTTTATCTTTTATTTTATCAGCCACCTCCTTTGTGAACCAGATAGGTTTCATTCTTTTCTTGCTTTTCTTTACTTTTCTAACATATATATTAGTTGCTTCAGTAATTGCTCCTTTTAGTTTGGCCCACTGTTGTTCCACATCTCTTGTTTTCTCCCATCCTTCAAGTTCTTCCTCCAGGTACTTCCCCATTTCAACAAAGTCCATGTTTTTGAAACACAAAACCCTGGTCTTTGTGCGACTTCTCCATATCGTATTAGTGATATGAAACCATACCGTTTGATGTTCACTGGTGCTGAGGTGGGCACCCACCCGGACATTAGAGACATTATCTCCATTAGTGAGCACTAAATCGAGTATAGCTCCTTCCCTTGTAGGCTCCATTGCCATTTGTTTGAACAGAGCCCCTTGCAGGGCATCTACTATCTCTCTACTACTGATAGATTCCGCAGAAGGGATTCTCCAGTTTACATCCGGTAGATTAAAATCTCCAACAATCACCACTTCTCCCTTCTTACTCATCTTTTGGATGTTTTCAATCAGATCTCTGTCTAGTACTTCCATTTGATTTGGAGGCCTGTAAACCATGCCAATAAAAATGGATGCCCCATCACCTTTCTTTTAGGACGGCCCATAAAGCTTCTTCTTTGCCCCATCTTCCTGCAGCTTGGATGCTTGGATATTGTTTTTGACATAAAGAGCCACTCCTCCCCCTTTTCTGTCCTCTCTGTCCTTCCTTAATAAGTTATATCCCTGTATGGTAGTATCCCAATCATGTGAATCCGTGAACCACGTCTCTGTGACAGCAACAATGTCCAAGTCTGCCTCCACCATTAGGGCTTGCAGGTCTGGGATTTTATTGCCCAAACTACGAGCATTTGCGCTCAGAGCTTTCCAGCTATTCTGGTACAGGTTAATGCTTTTCTTGGACTCTCTATGTAACTTGTTTAGCTGACTTTTGTTATCCACTTTGCCCTTTTTTTATTGCATTTGTATTTGTATTAGGGGTGTGACATTCTAATGTACTACTGTCACTGACTATTTGAATAGCATTTTTGCTGGCCGATGATCCTGGGAGGCTTTTAACTGTAGTGTTTCCCTCGCTGAGAGTTCTCAGATTAGAGCCTCTGATGACAGAGTCACCCAGCATAATGAGCTTTTTCTTTTGGTTACCGATTGTATTATGGAATTTCTGTATGCATGGGGTTTCTTCTTTTTTTTCAGATATTTAATACAGAGAAGGCGTTTTTTTTCAGATATTTAATACAGAGAAGGCGTTTTGTATTTATGTCACTTGATACAGCGTGTGTCTCCACATCACAGGTCTAATTCTACCAGAGCCCACTGTAATCCTGTTGTTTTTTGAGTTCCTTAATGCCCTGTGTGAGGAGGGGGGGGGGGGGCGGAGTAGACTTGTGGGCTGCACAGCTGTCAATAACGGGTGTCTGTGGGTCACAGGTCTTATCCTACCTGAGCCCATTCTTCAAGTTTCTCCTAAAATCTGTAATCTCTTTCATTAAATTGGGTAATGTTCAATATGTCCATAAGAACATAAGAACATGCCATACTGGGTCAGACCAAGGGTCCATCAAGCCCAGCATCCTGTTTCCAACTGTGGCCAATCCGTGTCAGAGATAATAATTCTTCACCTTGTTTTACCTCTGTGTTACTAAATTGTATGCCCTGTACCTTTATATTTTCTCATAGAGCAATTACTAAAGTTTCAGCACAAGAGCAAAGGTTAAAGGAGGCAGGGGGCCATTCCTGTCTCGTACATCTGCAAATGTTAAAACTTTATAAATGCCCACCATTCATTTTCAGCCTAGCTTTAGATTTACTACCCAGGCCTGGAAGTTCAGTCCCAAACCTCCTTTTTCCGGGAAGCTGCAATCTACCCTGTCTCAGGCTTTTGTCAGACAGAATTTCCTTATACTATGAAAAGCTTGCCACCCAGGAACGTGCAAGCATCTGTGCAATGCTGCATGCGTCTTGCAATACTGTAAATAACTAATTGCAGTAGTAGGAACAAATCCAGTGTGGCGTGAGCCCGTACTTTCTCTTGGCCAGTTTCTTTGCAAAATACGTTTTCATCAACATTTCGTAATGAAATCGGCCTCCTCGAATAGCAACCTGTTGGGTCTTTGTCTGCTTTGGCAATAGTAGTGATGCCAGCTTCCATCATGGATTCTGGTAATTTACTTTCTTCCAGTAACTCTTTAAAGAGTGAACTCAAATGTTCTGCCAGCTCCATTTTAAAGAGCTTATAAAATTTGGCAGTAAAATCAGCCAGTCCTGGGGACCTCTTCAGCGCCAGAATGTTTATTACTGCAAAGCTTGTAATGCGAGATTCTAGGGCTGCTGCTTTTGATCTTGTGTCATAGGAAAAAGCTCTTTGTAGGTATTCAGTTTGTTTTTCTTTGGCTGACCTCTCTGCTACAGTGTATAATTATAATGTTTATCATAACACTTTTTATTCCCCATTGATCTTTAATACATCCCATTGTATTTTCTTTTGTACAGTTTAAATGCAAATAACTTGGCTGCTTTATTGTTTTGCTTTCAGATGGGTGTACTGTATTTTTTCCATTTTTATATCAGTGAGTTGGCATTTAATAGCTGTTAATTCTTTAATTGTAGGTTTGCCAGCTGATGTTTTTATGTTCCATTTTCATTCTTTTGAACTGCCTCATTTATTTTCAGCAATGATCATTACGTGTTTTCTTTTTTTGCTACTAAGGGCTCACTTCTATTTGATGGTGCCCCAAATCTACATCAGGATCTTCAAGGCTCCTTCTCTTTTATATATATATTTATATTACACCTTTTGTGCCATTTCAGAGCAGGTTTAATTCAGGTACTATGGTATAGGTATTTCCCTATCCCCAGAGGACTTACAATCTAGGGGTCATTTACTAAGGCTTTTCTCCCAGTCTAGGAAAAATGCTTAATAAATCAGTCCCTAAGTTTGTACCTGAGGCAGTGGAAGGTGGGATTTGAACCCTGGTTTTCTTGGTCGGTCCACTTCACTCCGCTCCCTAATGTTGCTGAGTCCACCCCAGTATGCCAGCTGTGGTCCAGTACAGCAGCATTATACTTTCACTGCTGTCTGAAGCTTCCGGACCCACTCCTCTGCCTGGGATTCAGGCCCTCTTCTCTCTCTGACCCCCATGCACCACAGGTCTTGCCATGGAGGGCGAGCGCATACAGCTGTAACCCTCATGTACAGGTTTTTCTCAGTGAGTCATGGGCACACTCTATACCAGGGCTAAGTGTTTCTCCCTCAAATCCCAGGCTGGAGGGACCTTCGTAGGGGGAAGGATAAACTTCCTAAGTCCTGGGCATAAGGTGTGAAGTCCTTAAGCGAGTGCCAATAAACAGGTTGGACACTGTAGTAGTGTTCCAACATAGATTTAACTGATGAAATGGTTCAAATATGAAAATATGGCACACAAGACTCTCTGTGAATGTGCATACAGACATTTAAAACAGTAAATCTGTGATCTCTTCTTTATTCTTGAAATGGAATGTGGAGCTTCCCTGGAAAAACTGTGAACCATGGGGTCCTCCTCTCCCAACTTATTTCCCCTTCACAACACCTGGGATCCACATGCTTGATCTTGGACTCTCATACTCAGACTTATAAGCACCTCCTCAGCAGTTTGCTGTAGCTGAATATCGGAATTGTAGCTCTGATTCTCCTCTCTGCTCCTAATGATGATACCCAGGCCCGGCGCAACCGAGTGTGCATACTGTGAATTTGCACGGGGTGGCACACCCAGGGGAGTGGCAGACCAGCAGCAGCAGGAGAGGCCGCAGGACCACCGGCGGAGTTCAACCTGCTAGTAGCTGAAGGAAGAGAGAGGCTGCCGACGGCTGAAGAAGGAGAGAGGTCTGTGTTTTTATTTGTGTGTGCGCACACACACAACTTCTGCTCTCTCTCCCCCCCCCCCCCCCCCCAAGCAGGAAAGCTGTTGGGCCGTGGTGGAGCTCATCTCACCACAGCTCAATGACAATAGGATGCCCTGTATGTATATATGTAAGCTTATTTGTATGTGTGAGTGAGAGCCTGTGTGTTTCTGTGTATCTGTGTGAGCACATATGTGTATGTGTGTGAGCCTATATGTGTGTTGTGTGAGAATCAATGTGTGTGTGTGTCTGTGTGACAGCCTATGTGTCTGTATGAGCACATATGGATGTGTCTGTCTGTATGACAGCCTATGTGTCTATGTGAGCACATATATGTATGAGAGCCTATGTATGCGTTGTGTGTGTCTGTGTGAGAGCCTATGTATCTGTGAATGTGTCTGTGAGAGCCTGTGTGCTTGTGTGTGCATTTGTGAATGTTTGTGTGCCTGTGAGAGCCTATATGTGTCACATATAGGCTCTCACAGGTGCACACACACACACAGTGTCTGTGAGGGAGAGGGAGCCCGTGTATGTGAGAGAGAGGGAGTGTGTGAGAGAATGAATGAGTCATTTACGTGTATGTGAGAGAGAAGATAACATTTGTACAGCCTACCTCCCCCAATCCACGATGATCTCAGGGTACTGGAAATCAAACATTCCTAAGTATGGAGAGCAGGAGATTTTTTAATCCTTATTAGTTTTAATTATTGAGTGTAATTTGATGTTTCTGCTCTTTTGAAATATTTAATTTTTTGGGGGGAAATAGAACATTTTTTAGTTATTGGATTTTTTATTCATCAAATGTTTTGAAAGGGATGTTTTGAAATATTTTATTGGTGTTTGGGAAATTTTGGATATTCTATTAACTGGTTTGAAATATTTATTCTTTTTACAAATATGATTTTACTATTATGATTGATGTTTTATATTTCTTGATCTTATTAAATGTTTTATGAAGAATGGTAATGTTCCTGTTTTTCCATTGTTGTTCTGCTGGCTTGTTGTGGGTTCTAGTTCAGTTCTTCTCAGCACGTTTCTATTGGTACTTTCTGAGCTCTTCATTCTGTATTTGGTGAGGGTCTCTCTGTGTTCTGCATATGTGACAGAGGTGAGGGGGGAGGAGAGGCGTGTCAGTTTTTAAAAATATAGATTGCAGGAGGGAGCTGGGCTTTATTTGATGGGCCGGGACAGAGACTGAATGAATCATGGGTGGGGGCTACACAGTAATTGTTTGCACAGGGCATCAAAAAACCTAGCACCTGCTGATGATACCTACTGGGTATCGACCCCTTCTTGTCCAGGATTGTTGCTGGATGAGCAATTGAATTGCTCAGAGTGAGGAGCACCAATATGACTTTAATTAAGAATAAGAAAACTCTGTGCTCTCTATTCTCCTGGGTAGGAAAGGTGGAGAAAACATCCTTTCCAAATAATCCACTTAAGAAATGAACCAGAGCCGTAGCAAGGCAATTTGGTGCCTATGGTGAAGTGAAAACTTACGCCTTCACCCTTTACAAAACACATGACACCAGAGTAGGAAGACCCTGTTAAATGTTTGTACAGCAATGCCAAAGGCTGGTGCATGGGTATTAGATGCCCCAGACAAATCTTTCAATCTTGCACCCTGTCACACCCTCGCTACACAAAATTAAAAGTTATACATTTATAATAGATCTTACATGAAAAAAAGATATTCAAATATAATCTTCTGAGGCAAAATATCACTTACAATATGTATATTTGCAGAAAACTCTGCAAAAAAAGCAAAACAGATATTTACAACTCATATCACTATGGGCATGGGCTTGGCCCTCAGAAAGCCAGGAGAAAACACAATTATAATACAATAAACTTTCTATATTAAAACAGCACTAATTGCCAACATTCAAACAGCAACAACCCTATCAATGAAAAGGCAACACTGCAAATATTACATCAAGCCCTAAAACATCAAATCACCTCCTATTAGGAAAACAGAATCAGCCAAGATGCTATAAATCCCTCTACAGAAACTGCATTCTAGTGGAATACCTCACATCAGTCACAAACGCAGAACATAGAGAGACCTTCAAAAACAGAATAGAGAGACCATAAAATAGAAATAGAAATGAGTAGGCAAAAACTGAATTGGAAATTGCAACAACTCAAATTTTGTATGCAGTGCAACAATGGAAAAAAAGAAACATTACTATTCCTCATAAAACAATAAAATCAAGAAATATAAATTATCAATAGTAGTAAAACCACACTAATAAAAAGTATAATTCAAAACAGCTAATGAATGGAATAATATCCAATAATTAAAAACTCATATAAACATTTTCCAAACACCAATAAAATATTTCAAAACAGATACATCCAAACAACAGCCAATAATTAAAACTAATAATATAATATTTACAATCAGACAAACTGCTTGAACCTGCTTTACTTTTGGTCTTGGCTGTAGAAGCAGTCCTGTGCCTTTTCCCTGATGTCTGCGTAGCAGTACCCCAAACCGTAAAAGACGCGGCCCAGCGTTGGCTGTCGCTTGAATCCAATTCCCCTTGCCGCCCTGGCGTTGAAGCGGAGAGCGATGTCGCATTTGCACCAAAAGCATCAAGGCTAATCAGTGAATAGTATTAATCCCCATAGCTTCGGATCAAGGGTAGTAACTGCCACTCCATACAGATCACGCCCATGCACCATTTCCATCCTCTAGCCTCTAGGGATCCACAGTGTTTATCTCATGCCCTTTTGAATTTGTTTCCTGTTTTCATCCTCACCTCCTCCAGTGGGACCTTATACAACATAAAGGTGCAAGCCAGACAGTGCCATATTGAAAGCAGGACCCAGTGGGGCAGGAGCAAGTGAGAATCACTCCTGCTCCATTTGCACTGCTTGCACAAGTCGTGACCCCATGGATGGGGTAAGATCGTGAGACGGGGGAAGGGGGTTCAGTTTTTAAGCTCAGGGCTCTTTTCTTTCTGAACAAAAGGACATGTGAAAAAGAAGCAAATTTTGGTTGTGGGGGGGTTTGTTTTTTTTCATTTTGTTTTCTAACAGAGCAAGAGTTTTTGTCGTTTTTCATTTTGTTAAAAAAGGAAATGCACACCCCCATTAAACATCTGGGCCATGCTAAGCTCCAATAAATTTCTTCCGTCTCTGACCTGTGACCCTCAACATAATCCTTGTGCTATCTTGGGGCCCCAGCTGAGAGCGAATTCCCTTAATGAGCTGCATTAGGCCTCCATGATCTCAGTCAAGCAGTCAAGGGTGCGAGCTCTGCTGGTGCAGTGGATGCTTGAGCATCCCCAGTATTGAGCAAACTGTGTCCGGGGAGGAGTAATTTGTGTTGAGCGTAGCGCCCCCAATAGCTTTAAAAAATGGGGGCCTCCTATGCAAGCAACAGCAGCTACAGCTTCCTCTGGCTCTTCAGGGAGAGAGGGGAGAAGCCTTATCAAGCCCTTAGGGAAGGAAGAGGCTTCTTTCTGAGCACCCCACAGAGGCGGGAGAAGCCACATTAGGCTCTTCAGGGAGGAGGAAGTCTTTCTGAGCCCAGGGTTCCCTCAGAACTCCACGTCTGTAGGAGGAGGCAGACGCAGCCCTGCTCTTAGACCCTTTGCATGTGTGCACTTCCTGGCTTCCAGCTCTCTCGTTGTTACTTCCTGCCCTTCCCATATTCTCCCATTCAGCTTCTCTGTTATACAGGCAGACCTCAAGGCAATCAGCTGCCTGACACAAGGAAAGAGAGAGGGCACCCCCTGCCCCCACCAGGCTTGGGGGTAAAGGAGTCTAGACTTTCTAGCAATTTGAAATGCTGGTGCAGGAGGGGGGGTGCCCAGAGAAGTGGCACATGCACTGTTAGTGAAAATATTCCTAGGAAGCTGGCACCCCTGTCACCCTCCCAGGAAGTCTATCACCTGCCTTCCATCCCTCTGGGGGAAGTGGAGATCTGTGTGTGAGAGACATTCTCTGTGGGCTGGAGCAAGGATATTGGGTGCGCTAGGCAACACTTACATTCTTAGCCTCCCTCCCCCCCAAAACGTGTGCATTTATAATAGATTTTACATGAAAAAGGACATTCAAAGTACAGTCTTCTGAGGAAAACCTGTCACTTACAGAATGTATATTATATTTAATGCACTGCTGTGGTGCCAACTAGAAAATCCTGCACAAAGGACACTTGGAACCCATATGGGTTCCATATGTCAATCACCCTGAGATTGTTGTGCATTAGTGGGGGAAGGGGAGCTGTATGCAAACCGTCCTCTCTCGCTTATATACACACACACACATTCTAGCACACTTAAGTACATGCTCACACACACACACTCTCTCTAACACACATAAGTACATGCTCTCTCACACACACTCTCTAATACATAAGTATATGCTCACACACACACACTCTCTCTAACACACATAAGTACATGCTCTCTCATACACACTCTCTAATACATAAGTATATGCTCACACACACACTCTCTCTAACACACATAAGTACATGCTCTCTCACACACACTCTCTAATACATAAGTACATGCTCACACACACACACTCTCTCTAACACACATAAGTACATGCTCTCTCACACACACTCTCTAATACATAAGTATATGCTCACACACACACTCTCTCTAACACACATAAGTACATGCTCTCTCACACACACTCTCTAATACATAAGTATATGCTCACACACACACACTCTAACACACATAAGTACATGCTCTCTCACACACACTCTCTAATAATAAGTATATGCTCACACACACACACACTCTCTCTAACACACATAAGTACATGCTCACACACACACACACACACACTCTTCTTCCCCTCCAGGATGTACAAGTAGTAGCCTATGTAGCCAACAGAACTGCTCCTCTCAGGCATGGGCTGATGCTGCTCCTGCTCTTTCCTTCTGGTCACGGGGACAACGCTGCTCCTGCTCCTTCTGGCTGCAACGATCGAGCCTCCTTCTTCCCACCCATGCATCACAGTCCTGCCACTGCTATGCCAGCCCTAAAACTCACACCCTGCCATACACACTTACACCCTCTCTATACTTCCTATACTTTTCCTGTCACTCCTCCTCCACATCACTATACCCTCTTCCCTTTCCTTCTCTCTCTTTAACCATTCCCTTCCC
Organism: Rhinatrema bivittatum; assembly: GCF_901001135.1. Lineage (NCBI taxonomy): Eukaryota > Metazoa > Chordata > Amphibia > Gymnophiona > Rhinatrematidae > Rhinatrema > Rhinatrema bivittatum. Next base: position 51,308,997 of record NC_042628.1, on the reverse strand, counting down.
CTCACATCCCCTTTCATTCACCCCTCCCTTCCTTACATCCCTTGCCTTTCTATCACTTACCCCACTCTTACTTCCCTCTCACTCACACCTCCCCCTTCCCTCTCACAATTCCTCCCTTTTCTGTAACACCTCCCCTCACTCACAACCCCCTCCTTTCCCTTCCCCCTCCTCCCTTCTCACACATTCCCCTTTCCTCTCACTCGCAACTCCCTTCACTCATAATCCCTTTCCTTTCTACACATCTTGCCCCCTCCCTTCGCTTTCACTTGCTCAGCTCAGCTACCCATCCTGCTCACGTCCCCCAGCCCAGTCTACCTTGGTCCCTGTGGGCATGTTATCTGCTTACACTGCTGCGGGGGCTGGGAACCTCACTGGCACCTCGTTTAAACCCATGCTGCACCTTGGGTCAGCATACAGGGTGAGGCAGACACTGCAGGAGTATTTGGGGGGGGGGGGCATTTGTTATTGCCTGAGGCAGTCACCTCATCTTACCTTATGATATAAAAGGCCCTGCTATTGTATTCTACAGGAACCTCATAGTTTCTGTTTCTTAAGAAACTGGACCTACAAATTCCTGGTGAAATGACAGTAAAACCAACAGACATGGGGCTTTGTATATGGTAACCCCACCTAAGCCGAGCTCCACTTCTCAAAATATTATTAACTTGTAGTTTCTTGTCTCGGCTGTTTCCTCTTTTAGAGCTTTTATTCCCCTTTTATTGTTCTTCTTTTTATTTCCTGAATTTCCCAGAACTGCCAGGTGACGCTGATTCCTGAGGAAGACTTTAAGCCAGCCCATGCTTTCTGATTCACCCCTCAAGTTATCTTTATTAATTATTTCAATATTCAAACATAAAACATGTTTCATTACATAATATAGGCAATCTTATGAGAAAATGTCATAATTACCAGAGGAAAACAATCCTAATAAACAACTTTATTTCACTCATAAGACCTTATAATTTGGGGGGGTCCCTTAAAGGAAAAACAAAGTTATCATACATCAATCACCAAAGAAGAGGTTACTCTTATTTCTCTTGGACCTTACTCATCTGGTGGACTATGACTCGAATTTAAACAAGCTTTATCCCTTAGAAAAATTTCAAGGTGGGGTGGCTCAGTGAACACAAACTTTTTACCCTGAAAATTGACAAAACATCTAGACGGGAATTTCAAATAAAATGTAGCCCCAATTTCCTGGGTTTTACTTTTTAACGTCAGAAATTGTCTTCTACAAACGTGTGTGGGTCTAGAGACATCTGGAAATTCAAGTACTTTCTGGCCACACAAAAGTAAATCTTTGTTCTTAAAAAATTTTTCAAACACATATTCCTTCTCCTTCTCTAAAGAAAAAGATACAAAGAGCGTTGCTCTTCTATTTATAACGTCAACAGATTCTTCTAAAAAGGTTGATATACCAGAGCTATTCTCCTCAATCGACCTATTGATATTATTAGGTTGAGAGGGAAAATAAAAGATTTTAGATAAAGATGGTAATTCATTTTCTTCGAACGCTAAATTTTCTTTCAGGAATTTCACAAACATTTCAGTTGGAGATAACAACCTCGTGATTGGGAAATTTACAAATCTTAAATTTCTAATTCTTAAAAAATTCTCAACATTTTCTAGTTCTGTATGTAAAATTGAACTATCTGTGATATGCATGCTCTCTATATTTTGCACATTCTGTATCTTTGTAGATAATGCCTTTACTGAGGACTCTACCCGACTCAATCTGTTCCCCTGATCTAAAATTGACACACTATTGACATTTACCAATGACGATAGAGAAGTATTGACCTGTGTTAAATTGGAGTCTAGTTTCACCAGAGCCCTCCACAAATCTCCAAGTGTAACATTGGATGGATCTACAGAGTCAATCTGAGTACATCCAATAGTTACTACAGTATTTCCATTTTCTGCTTCTCATGATGGTATACTAGGGCAGAAAGTTGAAACCTCCAACAATGTGGAATGCCTTTCTTGTGCACTCACATTTGCTGGAGTGTATTCAACAGAATCTCTCCTCGTATCTCCTGGAGGTTGAGGTTGAGGTGGGATTGGGTCATTGCCCGGACTCAATGAGGCATCCAACATGTCTCGAGTGCAGTCTGTCTGTGGCGTTCCCTGCCGATTTACATGGGCGTCCATGGGGCCAACCATACCAGTAGCAGGGGATGAGGTAACAAACCTCGCCTTTCTCTTCCGGCCCATAAAAACCAAAATAATAATATCTTCAGACTTCTACCAGTCAAAGCCGGTCTCAGCCACGCACCCCTTCGGCACGCTCAGCTTAGGCAGCGCACTGGCGGCAGCTGCATGCCACCACGCCTCGGGATTTAAAGTTCTGAGTCCTGGATGATGACGTCAGTTTTCACTGGGATCAGCTGGATTTTCAATCTCCCTAATCATTCACCGCTCTCCAACTCACACGGGGGGGAGCTCAGCTGGGTAATTCAAAGAGTCTCACAGTTCTCACCACTTCCAGGACGGCTTAGTTGCCCCTTCTTCTCCACCACGGGGCCCCATAGTGCTGATTTCAAATAATGCAGCAGGACTTACAGTTCCTCTGTACCCACTGTGGTGTGCCGGGGCAGGAGTGATGTTCCCAGCAGCAGTGGCAGTGTTATCCACATATGTTGCTGGGGTGGAATCTACAAGTTTGGGAGGTGCAAGAGTTGATGCCCGGGGATTGCTGCAGTATTCAGGGCACCAGCTAAACAGTGGGTTATACCCTCCTTTGGAGTGAAATTATAGCTAGGGCCCTTGTCCTTCTTCCCCTGGGCTTGCTGGAGCCTGAGGGCTCATCTTCCTCATTGCTTTGTCTTTGATGTATGGAATGGGAGTGAGGTGCCCAGTAACAATAAGAAGGGCCAAGTGGAAGGGGGACAATTTTCAAAAGGGACACTTTGAGAAAATGAGGAAAATAGGAAAAAACGGAAAGGTGCAGCTGCAAAGGTTAAAAGTACACACAGGCATGGACATTGTTTAAAAATACAATCCTAGACGTGCAGTCCAGATGTATTCCACACATTAAGAAAGGCGGAAGGAAGGCAAAACAATTACTGGCATGGTTAAAAGGTGAACCGAAAGAGGCTATTTTAGCCAAAAAGCATCCTTCAAAAATTGGAAGAAGGATCCATCTGAAGAAAATAGGAAAAAGCATAAGCATTGTCAAGTTAAGTGTAAAACATTGATAAGACAGGTGAAGAGAGAATTTGAAATTAAGTTAGCCGTAGAGGCAAAAATTCATAATAAAAACTTTAAAAAATATATCCGAAGCAAGAAACCTGTGAGGGAGTCGGCTGGACCATTAGATGATCGAGGGGTTAAAGGGGCTCTTAGGGAAGATAAGGCTAATGCAGAAAAACTAAATTAATTCTTTGCTTCTGTGTTTACTAATGAGGATGTTGGGGAGATACTAGTTCCGGAGATGGTTTTCAAGGGTGATGAGTCAAATGAACTGAACCAAAACACTGTGAACCTGGAAGATGTAGTAGGCCAGATTGACAAACTAAAGAATGGCAAATCACCTGGACCGGATGGTATGAATCCTAGGGTTCTGAAGGAACTCAAAAATGAAATTTCAGATCTATTAGCTAAAATTTACAGCCTATCATTAAAATCATCTATTGTATCTGGAGGGTGGCCAATATAACCCCAATATTTAAAAAAGGCTCCAGGGGTGATCCGGGAAACTATAGACCAGTGAGCCTGACTTCAGTGGCAGGAAAAATAGTGGAAACCATTCTAAAGATCAAAATCACAGAGCATATAGAAAGACATGGTTTGGAACACAGTTAACATGGATTTACCCAAGAGAAGTCTTGCCTCACAAATCTTCATTTTTTTGAAGGGGTTAATAAACATGTGGATAAAGGTGAAACAGTAGATGTACTGTATTTGGATTTTCAGAAAGCATTTGACAAAGTCCCAAAATAAAAGTCATGAGATAGGAGGCGATGTCCTTTCGTGGATTACAAACTGGTTAAAAGACAGGAAACAGAGAGTAGGATTAAATGGTCAATTTTCTCAGTGGAAAAGGATAAACAGTGGAGTGCCTCAGGGATCTGTACTTGGACTGGTGCTTTTCAATATATTTATAAATGATCTGGAAAGGAATACGACGATTGTGGTTATCAAATTTGAAGATGATACAAAATTATTCAGAGTAGTTAAATCATAAGCGGATTGTGATACAAGCAGGAGGACTTTGTGAGACTGGAAGATTGAGCATCCACATAGCAGATTAAATTTAATGTGGACAAATGCAAGATGTTTCATATAGGGAAAAATAACCCTTGCTGTAGTTACACAATGTTAGGTTCCATATTAGGAGTTACCACCCAGGAAAAAGATCTAGGCATCATAGTGGATAATACTTTGAAATCGTCGGCTCAGTGTGCTGCAGCAGTCAAAAAAGCAAACAATGTTAGGAATTATTAGGGAATGGTGAATAAAATGGAAAATGTCATAATGCCTCTGTATCGCTCCATGGTGAGACCGCACATTGAATACTGTGTACAATTTTGGTCGCCGCATCTCAAAAAAGATATAATTGCGATGGAGAAGGTACTGAGAAGGGCTACCAAAATGATAAGGGGAATGGAACAGCTCCCCAATGAGGAAAGACTAAAGAGGTTAGGACTTTTCAGCTTGGAGAAGAGACGGCTAAGGGGGGATATGATAGAGGTGTTTAAAATCATGAGAGGTCTTGAACGAGTAGATGTGAATTGGTTATTTACACTTTCGGATAATAGAAGGAATAGGGGGCACGCCATTAAATTAGCAAGTAGCACATTTGAGACTAATCGGAGAAAATTATTTTTCACTCAATGCACAATTAAGCTCTGGAATTTGTTGCCAGAGGATGTGGTTAGTGTAGTTAGTGTAGCTGGGTTTAAAAAGGGTTTGGATTAGTTCTTGGAGGAGAAGTCCATTAACTGCTATTAATCAAGTTGTCTTAGGGAATAGCCACTGCTATTAATTGCATCAGTAGCATGGGATCTTCTTGGTGTTTGGGTACTTGCCAGGTTTTTGTGGCCTGGTTTGGCCTCTGTTGGAAACAGGATGCTGGGCTTGATGGACCCTTGGTCTTACTCAGCATGGCAATTTCTTATGGTCTTAAGTGAAGTGGATTTTTTTAAATTAAATAAATGACACTAAAGTAAAATGTACTGTACTTTAAGAACAAATCGGAGAAAATTCTTTTTCACTCATTGCATAATTAAGCTCTGGAATTCATTGCCAGAGGATGTGGTTCCAGCAGTTAGTGTAACTGGGTTTAAAAAAAGTTTGGATAAGTTCCTAGAGCAGAAGTCCATAAACTGCTATTAATCAATAAGGATTAGTAGCTTGGAATCTATTCATTTAATGTTTGGGTTCTTGCCAGGTTTTTGTGGCCTGGTTTGGCCTCTGTTGGAAACAGGATACTGGGTTTGACGGACCCTCAGTCTGACCCAGTATGGCATTTCTTTTGTTATGTAACAAAATAATTCAAAATAGAATAAACAATGCACAGGGGCACGAGTGACTGAGACAAGTAATAAAGAAAACCTCACGCAAAAGCCCCAGTACTTTGGCTCCCTGTTTCTGGAAGGATAGCTCTCAGGATCTGCGTCTCAGACCCGGCTATGCAGCAACCGTGAAACCCTCCCTCCGAGCTGTGGGAGCTTTCAACAAGAAAAAGGAAACAAAGGTTATAAAAAAAAAAAGAAAGCGATACCTTTTCTATTGCACTAACAATACATTTCTTGTCCAGATTTGGGGGAAGTAGTGTGCCCTTCCTCGGGACATAACCGAAACATTCAAGTTGACTTACCTGACAACCACAGTACCGTAAACAAAAAAAAAAGGTAAGAAAAGAAAGAAAAATGTGTTTAGTGAACAAACTAAACCTAACCCTGCATGAATCGATGTGGTGAGAGGGGAGAAGAAGAAAGAAAAGTTTAAAATGTGTGGGGGGGTAGGAAAGGCAAAAAATGAAATAAACGAAAGAAACTGCAAATAAAGCTGAGGGTTGCCTCAGCTTGGCTCACACGGAATCAGAAAGACGTGGAAAATCCCTCTGTTCCTCAACGCTTATCCATTTATTTCCTTCCTCTTTGTTCCTGTGTGGATTGTACGCTGTTGCAAAAGGAATTAAATTTATATCTGATTGCAAATCCACTTTGAGACCGACTTGGAAAAAGCAGAATGTCCAATATATATAAATAAATAATAGGTGGAAGGGAGCAAAAATCTGCTGGAGAGGATTTGCACACAGCCTCCCTGAACTGCACATCCCTGCATGCAGCGGGGTAGAATCGAGTTTGGCTCAGCCCGGGGTGACATGGAACTCTTAGAGACCTTCCAGCACTGCCTCACCCCATGGCTGTATTGGAGTGTGAAGCTCTCACCTGAGCTGTTTCAGCAGGCCCCCAACTATCTGCTTCTACTTTCCTACGCTACAGAAAGGACTTGGTTGGGCAGGGCGTGGATTTCTTCTGAATGGTTTTGTTCTGGCTGTATGAACTGCGGGAGACATGATTTGCTTGAATTAGACAAATTTGTAAACCACTTGACATAAATTTATTTAAATGTAAATAAGAAAAAAATACTTATGGGTAAAGAGGAAACCAGCAGGTGGAGGGTGAAAGATCAACATACGTGGCACACATAGACGGCCACAGGCGCTCTCATGGTTGTATAAATGCCACGGCTGCAGTAACATTGTTAATTTACTTTTCCTCCTGTGGTGGACCAGCAGGGTTTGGTCAGGCTGGTGGAGGTGACATGGAGCACTGGGGAACTCCACCACTGAGAGAGAGAGGCCTACAGCAGTGCCGGCGGACGCTTCGGCAACTATTTAAAAAGTAAAAAGAGGCTCTGGGTAGTGGAGAGTGAATGGTTTTAGCCCCAATGTACCAGACACGAGACTCAGATATTTTAGAAATTTAATAAAATGTTTGTTATAGTAAATAAATGATTGCCAATCACAATGGAAATGTCTGGGAAGGAAGAATGCAGGCTCAACAAGTCGCTTAGATGCCTTAAACTCGTCCTTCCTTATGTACATATGTTATAAACTATAATCTAAGGTTCCATACATTTCTGTTATTTCTATTATTTCTGTTATAATTTGTTATATTTATTACCATGTTATAATGTAAAATATTTATTTATTTATTTATTTTTATTTATTTAGAAACTTTTATATACCGGTATTAGTGGGGACATCATACCGGTTCACATATTAACAAAAGATTTAGAAGTACATTTCAACAGGGGAGGCGAACTGGGCAGGGGGTTAACCTAGAGCAGTAGGGAAAATAGATTAAACAACAAGAAATCAACAAGAGGTCATAACAAGAAGACAACAATGTACATTGTGATTAGATTCCTTAATATAAGGAAAAGGGCGGTCACCTAGGGGGTATGAGCAATAGAGGGAAGGGAGGGTCTATTCTGTGTAGGCTTGGTTGAACAGGAATGTTTTTAGTTTCTTTTTGAATTTGATGGCGCAGGGTTCAAGGCGCAAGTGGACGGGTAGGGAGTTCCAGAGGGCGGGGCCGGCAATGGATATGGAGCGGTCACGGGTGGATGAGAGATGAGCTGCCTTCAAGGACGGTACATGTAGATTACCTTTGTTGGCAGATCTGGTGGCTCGGGAGGACAGGGGCGCAGTGAAAGGGAGGTCAAGCCAGTTGGAGTTGTGTGTGTGGATAGATTTGTGTACTATGGTCAGGGTCTTGTAGTGTATACGGAAAAGGATGGGAAGCCAATGTAGATCCTTGAGGACAGGGGTAATATGTTCGTGTATGCGTGTGTTGATAATGAGCCTTGCAGTGGCGTTTTGCAAAAGTTGAAGGGGTTTTATTGAAGATAAGGGGAGCCCTAGGAGGAGGGCATTACAATAGTCCAGTTTGGAGGTAAGGGTGGCTTGGATCACTGTGCGGAGATCTTGGGTGTACAGCAGGGGTCGGAGTTTCTTAAGAACGTTGAGTTTGAAGAAGCCTGCTTTGAGGATAGATTTGATTTGTGGTTTCATGCTAAGGTTGGGATCAAGGAGAACTCCGAGGTCCCTAACAGCTGGTTGACCTGAGAGGAGGTTAAGTTCCCATATATGCTGAATCAATTTGGCTGTTATCACCCTATTCTTTTAGTTATCTGGAAACCGATGTGATATCTCGATCAAATGTCGGTATATAAAATATACCAAATATGGCTGTTATCACCCTATTCTTTTAGTTATCTGGAAACCGATGTGATATCTCGATCAAATGTCGGTATATAAAATAAATAAATAAATGTATGTCACTTTCTTACAAGGCTTATATGCATTTTTTTTCTAGTTTCCTTTGCCAAGTATTAATCATTTCTAAATGCGTCATTCTGGTCTGGTTTCCTTTCCCTAGACCACCTTCTCCAACATCGTTCTCTTTTCGTGATGAAATGTTTGTTGTTCTTCTGTACTATAATCCCAAAGCTTGTAGGGAGACATCAATCATCTATTATCAGTATCTGCACTTTCCTTTGTAGTTGATTTCCACACAGACCACACATATGTCTCATGTGGGCCATTCCTATGTCCTTCACTTTCTGCTGACCAGCCAACATCCTGCAGCCATCCTTGCTGCTCACGTGTACTGACACATATTGGCACACAAGCTTAATAGGACACAGTTCAGTAAGGAACTTTATACATTTCCCTCTTGAACCTTGAGTCACTGCTGAAACAACGAGGTTCCCAATGGAGAAAGAAAGGTCCAGCAGGCAAAGGAAAGGAAAGCAGATAATCAGGAACACTGAGGCAAGTCAATACTGCATAACGTACACCGAGGCAGAGCAGGAACAAGCAATTCAAGAAGAAAGACAATCAATGTTAACACCAACCCAAATTAAACTACACCCAATTTAGAGGTGAAATCAATTAATGTGCCAGAAACAAAAATAGTTCACTGAGAAACATTTGGCAAAGGAAACATAATATGCAAGAGACGTAATACAACAGTCTCTTAATTAGTTACTAATAATATCACAAGCAACAAAAAATAAGAAATACCTGTATGGAAATATATATATATATGATTTAAACCTGCATTTCTAAGCCATGTAAAATATATTAAATACAGGCATAAACTTCAGGAACATAAATTGATTCAGCATATATGGGAACATGAGTAGGAACAGTGGAATAAATGAAAGAGTTTTCTGGAGGGAAATCATTAAACGGTGGTGAAGGGGGAAAAGGAGGGGGAGGGGGTGGTGGTGGTGGTGGTGGCATAGCAACTGGTACAGTTACAGTCAAAAGGCGGCCCTTCATACGATTTAATAGGGATGTGAATCGTGTCCTCGATCGTCTTAACGATCGATTTCGGCTGGGAGGGGGAGGGAATCGTATTGTTGCCGTTTGGGGGGGTAAAATATCGTGAAAAATCGTTAAAAATCGTTAAAAATCGAAAAATCGAAAAATCGAAAAACCGGCACACTAAAACCCCCTAAAACCCACCCCCGACCCTTTAAATTAAATCCCCCACCCTCCCGAACCCCCCCCCCAAATAACTTAAATAACCTGCGGGTCCAGCGGCGGTCCGGAACGGCAGCGGTCCGGAACGGGCTCCTGCTCCTGCATCTTGTCGTCTTCAGCCGGCGCCATTTTCCAAAATGGCGCCGAAAATGGCGGCGGCCATAGACGAAAAAGATTGGACGGCAGGAGGTCCTGCCGGACCCCCGCTGGACTTTTGGCAAGTCTCGTGGGGGTCAGGAGGCCCCCCACAAGCTGGCCAAAAGTTCCTGGAGGTCCAGCGGGGGTCAGGGAGCGATTTCCCGCCGCGAATCGTTTTCGTACGGAAAATGGCGCCGGCAGGAGATCGACTGCAGGAGGTCGTTCAGCGAGGGTTCCGGCGCCTCGCTGAACGACCTCCTGCAGTCGATCTCCTGCCGGCGCCATTTTCCGTACGAAAACGATTCGCGGCGGGAAATCGCTCCCTGACCCCCGCTGGACCTCCAGGAACTTTTGGCCAGCTTGTGGGGGGCCTCCTGACCCCCACGAGACTTGCCAAAAGTCCAGCGGGGGTCCGGAAGGACCTCCTGCCGTCCAATCTTTTTCGTCTATGGCCGCCGCCATTTTCGGCGCCATTTTGGAAAATGGCGCCGGCTGAAGACGACAAGATGCAGGAGCAGGAGCCCGTTCCGGACCGCTGCCGTTCCGGACCGCCGCTGGACCCGCAGGTTATTTAAGTTATTTGGGGGGGGGGGTTCGGGAGGGTGGGGGATTTAATTTAAAGGGTCAGGGGTGGGTTTTAGGGGGTTTTAATGTGCCGGCTCACGATTCTAACGATTTATAACGATAAATCGTTAGAATCTGTATTGTATTGTGTTCCATAACGGTTTAAGACGATATTAAAATTATCGGACGATAATTTTAATCGTCCTAAAACGATTCACATCCCTACGATTTAATAGAGCTTTGGCACAAGCTACAGACAAAGCTAAAATTATACAACCACCAAGACCTATGGCAAGATATATGAGTATTTTTGTACCCCAGCCTTTTACTTGTTTCCATAGAAACATAGAAACATAGAAATGACGGCAGAAGAAGACCGAATGGCCCATCCAGTCTGCCCAGCAAGCCTCACACATTTTTTCTCTCATTCTTATCTGTTACTCTTAGCTCCTTGTTCTATTCCCCTTCCACCCCCACCATTAATGTAGAGAGCAGTGATGGAGCTGCATGCAAGTGAAATATCTAGCTTGATTAGTTAGGGGTAGTAGGGGCAGTAACCGCTGCGATAAGCAAGCTACACCCATGCTTATTTGTTTTACCTAGACTATGTTGTACAGCTCTTGTTGGTTTTTTTTTTCTTCTCCCCTGCTGTAGAAGCAGAGAGCCATGCTGGATATGCATTGAAAGTGAAGTATCAGGCACATTTGGTTTGGGGTAGTAACCGCCGTAACAAGCCAGCTACTCCTCGCTTTGTGATTGCGAATCCTTTTTTTCTTCACCCCTGTCGTTGAAGCTATGCAGGATATGCGTGAAGCATCAGTTTTTTGTTTTTGTTTTTTTTTTTCCCCCTGCCGTTGTTTGTTGTTTGTTTGTTTGTTACTTTTTTTTTTCCCCTGCCGTTGAAGCAGAGAGCTATGCTGGAAATGCGTGATGTATCAGTCTTTCTCCCATGCCGATGCAGCAGAGAACCATGCTGGATATGCATGGAAAGTGAAGTATCAGGCACATTTGGTTTGGGGTAGTAACCGCCGTAACAAGCCAGCTACTCCCCGCGTTTTGAGTGCGAACCCTTTTTCTTCTCCCTTGCCGTTGTAGCAGAGAGCTCTGCTGGATGTGTGAAGTATCAGTTATTCTTCTCCCCTGTCATTGAAGCAGAGAGCTATGCTGTATATGCATTGAAAGTGAAGTATCAGGCATATTTGGTTTGGGGTAGTAACCGCCGTAACAAGCCAGCTACTCCCCTCTTTGTGAGTGCAAATCCTTTTTTCCATTACCTCTTGCTGTTGAAGCTTAGAGCGATGTAGGAGTCACAGTAAGCATGTGCATGTTTATTTAATAAGGGTATTGTGTCAATAGCCATCATTCTGGCGAGTCACCCACTCTTCATTGGCGGCCTCTTGACTTTATGGATCCGCAGTGTTTATCCCACGCCCCTTTGAAGTCTTTCACAGTTCTGGTCTTCACCACTTCCTCCGGAAGGGCATTCCAGGCATCTACCACCCTCTCCGTGAAGAAATACTTCCTGACATTGGTTCTGAATCTTCCTCCCTGGAGCCTCAAATCATGACCCCTGGTTCTGCTGATTATTTTCCTACGGAAGAGGTTTGTCGTTGTTTTTGGATCATTAAAACCTTTCAAGTATCTGAAAGTCTGTATCATATCACCTCTGCTCCTCCTCTCCTCCAGGGTGTACATATTTAGATTCTTCAATCTCTCCTCGTACGTCATCCTATGAAGATCCTCCACCTTCCTGGTCGCCCTTCTCTGTACCGCTTCCATCTTGTCTTTGTCTTTTTGTACATACGGTCTCCAGAACTGAACACAGTACTCCAGGTGAGGCCTCACCAAGGACCTGTACAAGGGAATAATCACTTCCCTTTTCTTACTTGATATTCCTCTCTCTATGCAGCCCAGCATTCTTCTGGCTTTTGCTATTGCCTTGTCGCATTGTTTTGCTGTCTTCACATCATTAGACACTATCACCCCAAGGTCCCTCTCCTGCTCCGTGCACATCAGCCTTTCCCCCCCCATCGAGTACAGTTCATTCGGATTTCCACTCCCCATATGCATGACTTTGCACTTCTTGGCATTGAATCTCAGCTGCCATATCTTCGACCACTCTTCCAGTTTCCTTAGATCCCGTCTCATTCTCTCCACTCCTTCCGGCGTGTCCACTCTGTTGCAGATCTTAGTGTCATCCGCAAAAAGACAAACCTTACCTTCTATCCCGTCCGCAATGTCGCTCACAAAGATATTGAACAGGACCGGTCCCAACACCGATCCTTGCGGCACACCACTTAAAACCGCTCTCTCTTCAGAGAAGGCTCCATTTACCATCACACATTGTTTTCTGTCCGTCAACCAATTTGCAATCCAGGTCACCACCTCGGCACTCACTCCCAAGCTTCTCGTTTTATTCACCAGTCTCCTGTGCGGAACCGTATCAAAAGCTTTGCTGAAATCCAAGTAGATGACATCTAGTGCTCTTCCTTGATCCAATTCCTTGGTTACCCAGTCAAAAAAGTCAATCAAATTTGTCTGACAGGATCTTCCCCTGGTGAATCCATGCTGCCTCTGGTCCATCAATTCTCCAGACTGTAGATAGTTCACTATTCTCTCTTTCAGCAGTGACTCCATTACTTTTCCCACCACCGAAGTGAGGCTAACCGGTCTGTAGTTGCCTGCCTCTTCCCTGTTCCCACTCTTGTGAAGCGGGACCACCACTGCTCTTCTCCAATCACTCGGCACCACTCCCGTTTCTAGGGATCTATTGAACAGGTCACACAGCGGACCCGCCAGAACATCTCTGAGCTCCCTCAATATCCTTGGATGAATCCCATCAGGCCCCATGGCTTTGTCCACTTTCAGGTTCTTTAGTTCTTCCCACACATTTTCTACTGTAAAAGGATTTTCATCTATTCCCCTTCCCTCCAGTTTCTTGTTGTTTAGAGATGGTCCTTCTCCAGGGTCTTCTTTAGTGAACACAGAGCTGAAGTATTCGTTTAATATTTCTGCCATTTCTTCGTCTCTCTCTACACATTGATCATTACCACCTTTCAATTTCACTATACCACTTTGGACCTTTCTCTTTTCGCTGATGTATCTGAAAAATGTTTTGTCACCATTTTTTATCTCCTTGGCAATCCTCTCTTCCGCTTGACTCTTTGCCAACTTGATTAATTTCTTTGTCTCCCTCAGTTGATACAAATATTCTTCTTTGTGCTCCTCCCTTTGGGATCCTTTATATTTCTTGAATGCTGTTCTTTTAGCTTTAATTTTGTCAGCCACCTCCATTGAGAACCAGATAGGTTTCAGTTTTCTTTTGCTTTTCTTTACATTTCTAACATATAGAGCAGTTGCCTTGGTGATTGCTCCTTTTAGATTGGTCCACTGCTGATCCACATCTCTCTCGTTCTCCCATCCTTTAAGTTCTTCCTCCAGGTAGTTCCCCATTTCCTCAAAGTCTGTGTTTTTGAACTGTAAAACTCGGGTCTTTGTGGTTCTTTTCCCTATTATTTTAGTGATATTAAACCATACCGTTTGATGATCACTGCTGCTGAGGTGGGTTCCCACCTGGACATCTGAGACATTATCTGCATTAGTGAGCACTAAGTCGAGTATAGCTCCTTCTCTCGTGGGTTCCAACACCATTTGTTTGAACAAAGATACTTGCATGGCATCCACTATCGCTCTACTATTTTTAGTTTCTGCAGATGGGATTTTCCAGTCTACATCTGGCATATTAAAGTCACCCACGATCACCACTTCTCCCTTCTTACCTATCTTATGGATGTCTTTAACCAGATCTCTGTCCAGCTCTTCCTTTTGGTTTGGAGGCCTGTAAACCACTCCAATATAAATGGATGCTCCGTCATCGTTTTTTAGGTCGACCCATAGAGCTTCTTCAATACCCCAACTTCCTTGTAGCTCAGTTGCTTGGATGTTGTTTCTGACATAAAGAGCCACACCTCCCCCTTTTCTATCCTCTCTGTCCTTCCTTAACAAGTTGTAGCCTGGTATTGTTGTATCCCATTCATGAGATTCTGTGAACCATGTTTCTGTGATAGCAACAATGTCCAATTCTGCCTCAGCCATTAGGGCCTGCAGATCTGGGATTTTATTTCCCAAACTATGAGCATTTGTGGTCATAGCCTTCCAGGTACTCTCTTTACGGTTATTGCATTTCCTGGACTCCTTGTGAGATATTTGTTGAGATTTGTTATTCACTTCACTATTTCTTTTTGCGGTAGTGCCACTGTTGACAGAGTTTTCCATCTCAATTAGATTTTTTTTTTGCTTATGGATCTTTAAATACTGCATGCATTGTGTTTTCTCTCTCTTTTCTGGTAATACTGCAATGCTTTTCTCAAGAACTTCTTCAGTTTTTATTTTAGAGAAGGCTTGTTGTTCTTTTTGCATTTGGTACATTGTGTGTCTCCTCATCACAGGTCTAATTCTACCAGAGCCAACTGTATTCCTGGTTTTTAAAGAATTTCCTAATGACCTGTTTGAGTGGGGCGGTATACCTGTTGGCTGCTCTTTTGTCAAGAATGGGTGACTGTGGGTCCTACCTGAGCCTAATGGATCTCCTTTTCTTGACTCCTGGTTTGTTTGTGGTATTGGGGAATTATTTTCTGAGTAATGCAATGTGGGTGTAATTCTTTTAATTGAAGCTAATTGATCTTTAATCACAGTCAGCTCCATTTTCAAGGAAGAGAGTTGTGCACAAATTGGGCAAGCTCTAAGTTTCCAGATGCTTTCCCTCAGAATAAAGGCTCCACAGCAGTTACATTGGATAGTCCTCATCTTGGTAATTTGTGACTTTATTTCCTTGACTGTAACCAATGTACTAATTTATCTTGCTGCCAATGGTAATCTAGGCAGTCTTTATTAGAAACAAGCCCCAGGGGTAGGGTGGGAGGGAGTCAAACAGTTTAGCCTGGGACAAGCTGGGTAAAGCAGGGCACTACTGGACTGTTGTCTTTGCCTTTTGGACAATTCTTTTTAAAAAAAAAACAGTCTTTATGCCCCAGTTTTTTAGTTGTGCCAGCTAACCCCAAACTAGAGAGATTTTCCCAGTTTAAAAGCTTATAGCTTTGCAGACAGGAAATAATCAACAGAAGCTTTCTACACAAGCTTCTACACAAAATGAAACAGACTAGAAAGAAGTTAAAACACAGGCAGTAAATAATCACAGAAGCTTTCTACACAAGCTTCTACACAACTTCAGATCAATAAGCAAAAAGAAGTAAAAATAAGCAGAAAATACTTAGCCAGAATGAAGATTTTGCAATGCAGTTAAACAGTTCCACCAGAGAAATCCCTTAGCATGTGCTCAGGACAACAATGGCTAACAATGGTTTCCAGAGTGATAGGAGGGGGTTTACGCCACTCAATGTCAGCTAGCCAGTCGGAACGTAAATTGTAATTTTCTGCTAAGTGTTTGGTTAAATTGAGAATGATAGGAGTACGGTCAGTAACTTCCACACAACACTGACTACAATAATTAGTCCTTAAAGTATGGCATAAGCCACCTTGGGATAACAGGAGTAAATCTAAAGCTAAACGGTGATCCTGAAGGGTTTCAATAATCTCACGTAACTGAAGGGCAGTATGCTTTAAGGCCTCAACAGTAGTATTCTTAAAACTCTCTACAGTAGCCTATAGATGCAGAATACTAGTGGCCAGCACTAAAACTGAGAGCAGAGGCTGCAATAAGACCATCCCTCTCTGTATATGTCAAGGGATCCCAGTTGACAGCCTCCTCATCAATAGCATGTTTATGACGATGTAGTTTATGATTAAGCATTTTATCAAGAAACATAGGAGCTACCTAGACACAAGGTGTCAAAAAATTGCAATTAGGAAGTCTTTGCTGAGTATGAGTAAAATTAGACCAGTAGGTTTCAGCGTGCATTGGATCATACATTTCCTTAACCAGTAAAACAAGGGGCAAAAGTAGTGGGATATCATGAGTTCCCTTATGACAAATGCTTCGGTAAATACCAATACAAGCAGGGCCGGTGGAAGCACTAGGCGAACTAGGCCTGGGCCTAGGGCGCCGAGCAGTGGTATACTGAGGGGAGGTCAGGGGGAGCCAATGTGGCCGCCGGTGGACCTCATCCCACTGGCGGCTGAGCAGTGAACTACCTTTCGCTCCCGGACCCCTGCTGGACCACCAGGGACTTTTGGCAAGTCTTGGGGGACCCTCCTTACCCCCACAAGACTTGCCAAAAGTCCAGTGGGGGTCCGGGAGCGACCTCCTGCACTCGGACCGTCGGCTGCCAGTATTCAAAATGGCGCCGATAGCCTTTGCCCTTACTATGTCACAGGGGCTACCGGTGCCATTGGTCAGCCCTGTCACATGGTAGGAGCACAAGATGGTGCCGGCCATCCAGTGCTCCTACCATGTGACAGGATCCGGCCAATGGCATGGATACCCTGTCACATGGTAAGGGCAAAGGGCCATCGGCACCATTTTGATTAGTGGCAGCCAATGGCCCGGAGCGGGAGATCGCTCCCGGGACCCCCACTGGACCACCAGGTACCTGTAAAAAGTTTTTGGGGGGGTCGGGAGGGTGGGAGAAGCTAAGGGGTTAGCTTTAAAGGGTCGGGGTGGGTTTTTTGTTTATTGCCTGGGGCGCAGCCGATAAACAAAACCGCGATTGGGCCCGATGGAAAAAACCCCACATGTGAATCGGAACCGGAATCCGAACCGATTCCGGTTCCGATTCACATCTCTAGTTATTACTGTTATGTTACGATGGGATTGCAGTATAGATTTTGAGTGTCTTTTTTGCGGGATTTTGTGTTAGTTCACAATGTGCCTGGCAGTGGAAGGTGTTTGTGCTGCTGTTACTATGAGGTGACACCAGAATTTGAAAATATCTTTTAGTATGATGAGCTGTAAGGGAAACATCCAAGCTCCATTGTTTGGGGGAATTTCAGTGGATGCATAGAGTTACAGAACTGGAGGTGCAGGATTTATATTGACATTCTGTCCCTTCCTATATATTCCAGACTTCACTCTCATAGCCATATAGAATTAGTTGAATGAGGCTATCAAATAATTTTATATTGTAAAAACTGGCCAGCTTTTTAAAATTACGCAGAAGACCCTTTGGACTTTTTTATTAACACTTTTTTTTAATGACCAATTTTAAAGCAGGATCCATGCTATAGAGGTGGGTGTGATTAAGAAATGTCATTTTGGCTCCCCCCCCCCCAAAAAAAATTCTTCTGTCTAGAGACGCCACTGATTTTCTGTGACCGTAAGCATTAGTACAAGAAGGATTAAGGGGCGATGCTGGAGAGGCACACAAATGTATTGGCCCCCGGCCCCCGGGCGCCGGAGACCCTTGGTACGCCAATGGGTGCGAGCCATATGGGCCGCAAGCGGTGGCAACGAGGAGTGGAGATTTGGCGGGCCGTGAGCAGTGCCCAACCTGCTCGTGACCCAGAAAACCACACAGTCGGCGGGTGTGATCGAGAATGAGGTAGGAGTCGGGGCTGAGACCGGGGGTGGCGGCGTGACCCGGGGGGAGGGGGCGCAAGGGAGAAGGCTCGCCTAGGGCGCTAAATCCCCTTGCACCGCCCCTGAATACAAGTCATCACAGCTGTCCAATTCAAAGCATAAGAAACATGACCTCAAATATCTTTCTCTGTATTAGCATCAGGGCTTGTGGATTAATTTTCTGATAATGAACAGACAAGCACCCCAACAATATCCCAATATCTTTCAGCAGTGACTACTGCCTAATATAATGAGGGATATAACACAGGGTAAGAAATTCAAACTTTGAATTGGTGAAAACATACTGTATGCTGTTGACCATGAACACAGAGATATAGTGTCACTAAGGACTAATAAAACTGCATTAATTCTGACTGTATCATTAAGGTGAAAATCTAAATAATGGCATCTGCAAGCAGGTATGTAACTAGATATTAACTAGGTATATCATAAAAATATTTCGTTATGATAATCAGTTATTACATGTCAAATAAAGGTACATTGCTTCATAAAACAAAAGAAAACAGTATCTAAGTAAGGCTACTCCCCATGGAACAAGGAAAACATGAAGTCTGAGCATATGCATAAAGTGTGAACATAGAAACATAGAAACATAGAAACATAGAAATGACGGCAGAAGAAGACCAAACGGCCCATCCAGTCTGCCCAGCAAGCTTCACACATTTTTTTCTCTCATACTTATCATTTTCTCTTAACTCTTGGTTCTATTTCCCTTCCACCCCCACCATTAATGTAGAGAGCAGTGATGGAGCTGCATCCAAGTGAAATACCTAGCTTGATTAGTTAGGGGTAGTAGGGGTAGTAACTGCTGCAATAAGCAAGCTACACCCATGTTTATTCCCTTTACCCAGACTATGTCATACAGCCCCTATTGGTTGTTTTTCTTCTCTCCTGCCGTTGAAGCGGAGAGCCATGCTGGTTATGCATTGAAAGTGAAGTATCAGGCCCTTTTGGTTTAGGGTAGTAACCGCCGTAACAAGCCAGCTACTCCCTGCTTTGTGAGTGCGAATCCTTTTTTTTTTTTTTTTCTTCTCCCCTGCAGTTGAAGCTATTCTGGATATGCGTGAAGCCTCAGCTTTTCTTATTCCCCTGCTGTTGAAGCAGAGAGCTATGCTGGAAATGCTTGATGTATCAGCCTCTCCCATGCCATGAAGCAGAGAGCCATGCTGGATATGCATCAAAAGCGAAGTATCAGGCACATTTGGTTTGGGGTAGTAACCGCCGTAATAAGCCATCAGTCCAGAAAATGAAGGGTTCAAGATGTCTTCTGTGGCAAAAGATGGGATGATTTCTGAGATCAATGACAAATGGTGTGCACAGATCTCACAGTACAATGCTTCTCTGACAGAGAAACATAGCCTCTTAACTCTCATCATTAAGTCAGATGTGTGTGTGATGGATTAAGGCCTAATATAAGAGCAGCACAATTCAAATTAGCTAATAAGAAATTTCCATAATAAATGTCAATAAATTCCTGTATCTAATAATCCCTACATACACTATTACTAATCTGCATAATGTTTCCACTTTACTATAAGGTAACATACAATATTAAAAACTACAAATAACCTAGGTGCTCATTTATCTATTTAGACATTACATAAGGACATGTATTTCACTGAACTGTCTACATAAATTAATTCATTGCTTTTTTTTTTCTTATCAAACTTTTCTGTTTTTATCTGTACTGATTGACACATACAACATATAAAGACAGACAGCAATTATCAAACACTTGAGCTCAAAAGGTAGACCATAAAAGAGTATTTGGATTGATCCAAAATGAAACAAAAATTCAGAATTAAAAAAGAACAAAAAAGAACATCTGTTTAAAATACTGGGGAAAATTATTTAGATTCTGCATCTGACAGACATCGTCTTGTTAACCTATAGAAATAAAATCTCACATATAAAGAGAAATTTAATTTAATC
Source organism: Rhinatrema bivittatum (assembly GCF_901001135.1). NCBI lineage: Eukaryota > Metazoa > Chordata > Amphibia > Gymnophiona > Rhinatrematidae > Rhinatrema > Rhinatrema bivittatum. The sequence goes on along the minus strand of NC_042628.1, from coordinate 51,289,321 downwards.
TTTTAAATTACATGGCAAGACAAAAACAGCTACAGAATAAGTTTTTCATCTCTAAATAATGAAAGCAACAAGACAGATTACTCTGTGCACAGCCATGTACAAAGAGAGAGAAAAAAACTTCAAACATTTCATTTCTGAACAAAATGGAATCAACCCACCTACATGACACTGCTGCTCTCTCCCTTCTCCCTAATCAAAGACATTTACCTTCCTTATCAAACTCACATACAAGTATATATTTACCCAGCATTTAAATAAACCATACCTTATTAGTTTCTGTATGAATTCAATGCTAGCCATCAAGAGAGGCATACATTCTCTGCTGTCACCTTGACAAGTTACAGATTGCACTTCAGTGCAAATGAAACTAAACATTCTTAAACAATCTACTAAATTAAATTAATTTTCTGCAAATAAAACCCAACTCATTTCTCCACAATTTAATTTCCTTTCAGTCTATTTACAACTTTTAAACAGAAAAACAAACTCATTTAAACAAGTTCTCTCCTCTGGTTCTACTTGCGCATGAGAAACACTTTCAGTTCTACATATCCTCCACTTCCCCTCCTTCTTGCTAGCTATGTACAAGTTTTTTTTGTTTTGTTTTTTTAAAGGAAATCTGGTAGAAACTACGTATACAGGCAACATTAGAGCAGAATCAGACACATTAACACATCAACAACAAAAGATTTCCCATAACTCAGTGGGCATCCCCACAACAGAAGAAACCTAAACTAAACAGTTCAATAGAAATTAATTTGGTACTTACAGCCTCCAGTTTGTAGGGAGCTTATCATTTTATGGTATCGCTTACTATCACAATTCCTCTTGGACAACTCAGCCAGGGTTACTCTGCACTTCCTGTTCATCTCAGAAGGGAGTATTCCAGGGTCCTGTCCTGCAGAAAAAAAACAGCTTTTGCAGCCCTCCAGGCTATGCCTAGGAATCATATTGGGCTCACCAAAATCATGTTGGGCTCACCAAAACATTAACAACAAGACAATATCGCCTCTTAAAGACAACACCTCTGTACATACAACAGATGACAGAATATTCTCCTCAGCCAGAGACCTTAGTGTACTCATTGACAACGAACTCAACATGAAGAAACATATAAGTTCAATAATAAAGGATGGATTCTACAAACTGCAAATCCTCAAACGAGTCAAACCACTTCTCTATGCCCAAGACTACAGAACAGTACTCCAAGCTCTCCTATTCTCCAAACTCAACTATTGCAATGCCCTGCTCCTGGGCCTCCCATCCAACACCCTCATACCACTGCAACTACTCCAAAATGCTGCTGCAAGATCACTCTCAAACACCAACAAATCTGAACACATCTCACCAATCCTGAAAAACCTGCACTGGCTACCCATCCCACAAATAATTCAATACAAAGTTCTAATACTCATACACAAAGCACTATACACAGAAAGATTTGACTGGATGACCCCTGCCATTCATTTTCAAGCCTCCCAGAGATCTCTCTGATCCACCAACACTGGACTCATTCCTACTCCATCCCCAAGAATGGCCCACCTGACCTCAACAAGGGAACAAGCCCTAATAGTAGCAGGTCCATCACTATGGAACAGCCTACCACCCAACTCAGGCTCAACTCCACTACCCAATCTTTCAAAAAGAACCTAAAAACATGGCTCTTCCAAAAAGCATACCCAACGACCACCCAACACATGAGCTAAAACGCTACCCTACACCCCCCACCCCCACCCCCTCCCTCAACATCCACATCAAACCCGCATATTCACATATTATGGTCAACCCCCAAAACCTTCAATGATATTCTCTCCCCCTAAAATATTTCATTATGACTCCCCACAAACCATCTACAACCCTTACCGCAACTCTCAACACAAAAGACTGTAAAGCTTTACTACATAATGTCATAAAGCTCAATACAACAGGTTACATAGTTCAATGCCATAAAGTTCAATGTAGAAAGTTCAATGTAGAATATCACAAAGTTCAATGTAAAATGTTAAAAATGTTTAATCTAAAATGACACAATGTTCCATTGTAAAACAAGAAGTCTACTCTAACAGACTCCTCTGTTTCCACTATAAACCGGTGTGATATGTCTGATGAACATCGGTATAGAAAAACAAGTAAATAAATAAATAAAATGTATGATTTTATCCCCAATATACAAGACACGAGACTCCGGAGATATTTTAGAAATTTAGTTAAATGTTTATTATAGTAAATATATTATTGCCAATCGCAATGGAAGTGTCTGGGAAGGAAGAGTGCAGGCTCAGCAAGTCGCTTAGATGCCTTAAACTCGTCCTTTCTTATGTCATTTTCTTACAAGGCTTATATACATTTTTTCTGATTTCCTTTGCCAAGTATTGATCATTTCTAAATGCATATTTCTGGCCTGGTTTCCTTTCCCCAGATCACCTATAACCAACATCGTTCTCTTTCTTTCATGTCCAAATGTTTGTTCTTCTGTACTATCTCCCCATGGCTTGTAGGAAGACATCAATCATTTTTTTCAGTATCTGCACTTTCGTTTGTAGTGGATTTCCACACAGACCACATATATGTCTCATGTGGGCCATTCCCATGTCCTTCACTTTCTGCTGACCAGCCAACATCCTGCAGCTACCCGTGCTGGTCGCATGTACTGACACATATTGGCACACAAGCTTAATAGGACCCAGTTCAATAAGCAGCTTTATACAAGCGAGGCAGCGAGAGCCCTGGGGAAGCTCTCCCTGCTGTCTATCTGATTCAGCCCAGGCCAGCAGTGACATCATTAATGACATGAGACCTGCAAGTGGGAACCAGGTCCCACTTGCAGGTCTCATGAAATCGTCACCGTGGGAAGCAAACAAAGAGAAACTGAGCTCAGACTAGATGTCGGAGGGTTCTGAGAAAGCCCCTCACATAGCCCCCTCAATTTCAAAGCAAGTGGTATTACATTTTGAAAATGCCCTATTTCATTGAAGATTATGGAAAAAAAGGAAACAATCACAGGCAGCACTTAATTTCCACATGTCACTGGATCCGTGTATCAGGCTCATTTGTATTTTTACTATAGCCAGTTTTGCCACACTGAGAGAGCCTTATGCTTAGAGATAAGTTGCTTACCAGTGAGTAGGCTGGCAGAGGGACTCTGGGGCTGTAACAACCTGGCATCCCTGCAAGTTTCAAAACATCTTTAATATTTCTAATTAAATGTTATTAATTTTCAGACTCAGACCACAAAGTCATAGAGGAGGCCATTAAGAGGAGTTTATGGACACTTTAGAATGGTGAGAGGAACTATTTTTCAACAGTAACATCATCAGAGGCAGAAATCCACTAGTGAGGAAAAAGTTACAGTTGGAAAATGATGGTTACTGTACTAGAGAAGCAGAAGCACACAACTAACTGTTTTATTGTAACCTGCCTAGGCAATATATAAACTTATAAATAAATAAACTGTTGTACTACTCATGTAGAGGCTGATGGAATAAAGTGTGCTCAGCCTAGCACACGGGTCTACGTGTGGTTGGGTGCGCATTTTGGACGCGCTACATTAGTACCCGATGCAATAAGGAAATTAGCGCATCCAAAACATGCGTCCAAACAAGTGTGTAGCTGATAGCGCCCATCACATGTAAACTCTATGTAGATAAGACTATTATCCCTCGATGCAGGAAATCGCAGGACATCCAATGCACACTTTTTAATGCTGCAAATTTAACTCCTGCCCCAGATGTGGTATAAAATCAATTTGCAAGTCAAGGGTTCATAAAAAAATTAAAAAATACGGTCCTCTGTATGTCCTCCTACCTAGAATTGTTTTGACACTTAAATCAACTGCTTGCGGTGTTCAAAAATAAACGTATATTGGCTTGATTTAAAAAAATATATATTCTTATGGCTGCGCAATTTAGACGCCCTTAGCAAGGGGCACTTACTATGGTTCTTCAGCAACCTCAGCAAAATAACACAGAATTGGCCTGAAGAAGCAGGATAAAAATGGACGCTCATATTGAACATCCATTGCCATTGTGGGTGCCCAATGCATTTAAGCACTATGGACACACAATTCTTTCCTAGCTTGCCCGTTTTTGAGCAGCTCCTCATTTAAATACTGCATCAGGCACCCAGGGGAGGTGGCTGCGTGCGCATTAGGAAAACGGGTGTTCAATACGAGTGCCCATTTTCAGCGCATGTCTTATTGCATTGGCCCTGTAAAGAGTTAAAACGTAGAAAAACTTGCTAGAGGCAAAAAGAATGGGAACAGATAAAAAGACACAAGTTTTATTAATGCATGTGTGAGTGAAAATGCAAATGAGATTTTTAAAAGAAAAAAAATCCAAAGACAAGGTAAGAGAAGTGAAAAGTATAGTTAATAATAATTAATTAAACAGGGACATGGGATTTACCTTTCTTAGCCAGATGTGATTTCAAATTTGAAATGTGATTGTGTAGTGGGTAGGAAAAGTGGTGATTATTTTGTCATAGAATGCACAACACACTTATTTATAAGTATAGAAGTTTTACTTATAGGTCTGAGAATAATCAATAAAAGCATACAAGATTAGAGTTTGCATTAAAGAATATATACAGCTTACAATAAGTTTGGGTGGATCCAAGATCGTGCTGTAGCATTTTCAGCGTGGTGCTGGTCTTTTTCCAATTCCTGAATTTCTTACCTGCTATGCCTCATGCCATACCTCCAAATTCCTCTCTTGCCGGCCCCATGGATGCCCACGTTGTGCAGGGGATGTCCAAAACAAGAGTTGAGTTGTTGGGGTCTGTTCGAGCTGAAGAAGCACTCATCTCTCCCTCGGACTCATTGACATTTCTGTCCCCGATTATCAGGACTCCTCCACTGAATCCTGCTGCTGTTCGGGCTCTGCCTCCGTGGCTGGAGGAGTCGCATGATGATGATGGTGCGACTTTGCTCCAGGCAGAGAACGCAGTGGCAACTGGCTCGGGGCTTCTCTCAGTGCTGCCTTCTCTGATGGAATAGTGGGGTTTTCTGCCACCAGCTCTTTGTGGTCTGTTGAAGAATGCTTGACTTTATTTCAGCAACAAGCTGCCGAAACTTCAATTCCTTCACCAAGCTTTTCCTTGGTAAGACCTGCCCAGTATACTTTGGAATCCATCTGTGAGGCCATAGAAGGATTGGGGTGTTCTTTACAGTTCAGTTAAATCCTCTTGTTACTAAATGCTCTGATTTGGAAGCTCGAGTTCAAGCTTTAGAACACTTTAAAATAAATACTGGGAAGCAATCTGATCTTTTTGTTAAAAAATTGGACTCTATCAAATCACTACAACAATCTATTATAAAAGAAATTCGGTTTCTTTTAAATAAGATGGAAAATGTTGAAAATTCTATAAGAGCTGGGAATCTGAGATTTATCAATTTTCCCAAGTCACCTCTTATTCCACCTAAGGATATGATTAGAAGATATTTCCTGGAAATATTAAAGGTTTCTGAACAAGCTTTGTTTCCAATCTCCAAGGTTTACTATTATTTACCTCCTTTCAAACGTGACACTGGTGTATCTATAGGGGGTACTACAACTCCTGTAATTCAACTAGATAATATCTCACCTGTATTGGATGCATCAGATAGTGAAGGGGTAACTTGTGCAACTTTAATCATCTCGTTTGTGCTAAAGCCAGATAGAGACTGAATATTGAAGTTGTTTTTAGACACTGTGCCAAGCTCTTTTTCAATTGTAAAGTTAGAGTTTTTCTGGATGTGACTAGACAAACTCAGAAAAAGAGGCAGCAGTTTCTTGTTATGAGACCTAGAGTACTTCAGATAGGTGCTTGTTTCTTTCTAAAATATCCTTGTAAATGTTGTGTTAAATATAGATATACATCATATGTGTTTTTTTAACCTGCCCAGTTGTCTCAGTTTCTAAGTAATAAGATGCCTCATGGTGATATTTTTCCTCAATCATCAATTGTTTGAGTTTCTTTTTGGTTGGTAGATGAAGAGCCCTTATTATTATAGAGAGCCCCCATTTTGAATCTTGCTTATTTCTTCTTTACTTTATTTTCCTGGAATTGTATCTGCATCCCTTAATTTATAGATTTGGATGGAAAAGACATGATTTCCTGATTTATTTCTAGTTTTCATATTTTTATGTCTATTTCTGTTTTCAACTTCATGAAATGTTCTTGGATATTGTACAATAAATATGCATAAATAAAAAGTTTAAAAAAAGAATCTATACAAAGATACTTCCCCTTCACAGATTCCAACGTAGATCTGAAATATCTTTGGAAAGACAGAAATACAACCTTGGAAAACCAGGAATAGTTCATCAGACAGTTTATTAACCACTGTAATCTTCAAAAGCTTTTCCTCTGATCTGTTCTTTCTCTGATTTCAAACAGTTAGCTTGAAGTTGGTCTTTTTATGTTGATTCTGCTGACCTTTGTCCTAGTTTCAGTTTTTCTCTGGGCTACTCCCATGTATTCTTGAGACCCCAACTGTCTGTCCTTATCACATCAGCAAACACTTAGGCGTGACCAAGTGACTACTGTCCTGTTTTCCCTGATACCTGCAGAGTTAGCCTCCTGAGTAACTGCTCTTTAATATATCTGATCTCATGACTTGTTTCTTGTAACAAGCAAGCTAAGAAAAAATGGTATATTTATTCTTGGAACTTATAGGCCTTATATCAAATAATTACACCATTAATATTAGTGATTCTCTGTTCCACTACTTTCTATCATGGTAAAATGTTCTTCATATAAACTAAATAACTGCTTAAAATAATTTCCCACAGATTAGAAATTTTAAAACAAAACAACTCAAAACAAAATTTGGGAATTAGACATCCTTTCTGAGAGGATTTTTATTGAGAAACCTCAAGGAATATAGATCTTAAATTGTTTCAGTGTATTCCCTGTAAGAAAGTTTTTGAAAGACTCATAAACTGAGGCATAGCACTGAAGTTGTTTTAGAACAGTGTGACCCCTTTGCTGGGAGAAAAAGGGAAAAACTGAACAGGAAGAGTGTAGCACAGAAGCATAATGAGGGTCTCTGGCACCAGGGGGCCATTTCAGTGTTGTCTCACCTTGGAATATCTTGGAGCCGTATTCGACATGAAACAGGGCAAGGTGTTCCTATCTCACGAACGGATATGCAAACTGCAAGCTCAAGTGAGGCGGTTATTGTCTCTCCGCCGCCCGCGGGTCTGCGATTATCTGACGGTTCTGGGTTCTATGGCCTCAACGCTCGCGTTGGTTCCCTGGGCGTTCGCTCATCTGCGGCCATTACAGTCATCCTTACTATCCCGCTGGAAGCCGGTTTCGGAGGAGTTCCACCTACCGCTTCCACTCGCGGGCCAGGCGAGATCCAGCCTGCTCTGGTGGCTGGATTCCAGTCATCTGTCCTGTGGAGTGTCCCTTCTGGTGCTCAATTGTACGGTGGTGACCACGGATGCCAGTCTCTCCGGTTGGGGAGCGGTTTGCCTAGGGAAGTCAGTTCAAGGCCTATGGTCAGCGTCGCAAGCTCAGTGGTCTATCAACCGACTAGAGACCAGAGCAGTCCGTCTGGCACTGCAAGCCTTCCTACCGCTGGTGCAAGGAAAGGCGGTCCGAGTGTTATCGGACAATGCAACCACCGTGGCCTACATCAATCGCCAAGGCGGGACGAGAAGTCCACTGGTGGCGGAGGAGGCGCAGCTCTTGATGGCCTGGTCGGAACAACGTCTCAGCAACGTCGCAGCGTCTCACATTGCCGGAATCGACAACGTCCAGGCGGATTTTCTCAGTCGTCATCGCCTGGATCCCGGGGAGTGGGAGCTGGCGGACGAAGCATTCCTCCTCATTTGCAAGAAGTGGGGAATGCCCCACATGGATCTGATGGCCACGTGGCACAACGCGAAGGCCCCGCGATTTTACAGTTGGCGTCGAGAAAGGGGAGCAGAAGGCGTCGACGCGTTGGTGCTTCCCTGGCCAATGGATGTGCTGCTGTACGTGTTTCCCCCGTGGCCGATGATCGGCAAGATTCTGCGGCGCATAGAATTGCACCCGTCCAACGTGATCATGGTGGCACTGGAGTGGCCGCGCCGTCCGTGGTTCGCAGACCTCATCCAGTTGTCGGTGGCAGCACCCCTTCGCCTCCAGGGGTTCGCGGGGCTCCTCCATCAGGGCCCCGTCTGTTTGGAGGATGCGGATCACTTCTGTCTCGCGGCATGGCTTTTGAGAGGAATCGGTTGAAGAGAAAAGGTTACTCAGATGCGGTGATAGCCACGCTGCTGAGGTCCAGGAAGCAGTCTACGTCCCTGGCTTATGTTCGTGTCTGGGTGGTCTTTGAGGAATGGTGCGTGAAGCGTGGAGTGGATCCCACTTCCGCTTCTGTATCCGATATTCTGGCGTTTCTCCAGGCCGGTCTGGCCAAAGGCTTGGCGTGCAGTTCTCTACGGGTCCAAGTGGCGGCGCTTGGTTGTTTGCGAGGTAAGGTCCGGGGAACCTCCCTGGCTCTTCACCCGGATATCTCCCATTTTCTTCGGGGGGCTAAACATCTCCGTCCTCCATTGCGTCCCCCCTGTCCATCCTGGAACCTCAATTGGGTTCTCTCCGCCTTATGCTTGGCACCGTTTGAGCCCTTGAAGCGTGCAACTACTAAGGATCTCACGTTGAAGACGGTTTTCCTGGTGGCGATTGCCTCGGCACGGCGTGTTTCGGAATTGCAGGCCTTGTCCTGTAGGGAACCGTTCTTGCGTTTTTCCGATTCAGGAGTTTCCTTGCGGACGGTCCCTTCCTTTCTGCCTAAAGTGGTGTCATCTTTTCACTTAAATCAGTCAGTTGAGCTGCCCGCGTTTGCGGTCGAGGAGTCCTCTGATCCAAAATCGAGGGAACTGAGGAAACTTGATGTGCGGAGATCTCTACTTCGCTATCTGGAGGATACTAATCCGTTTCGGGTAACAGATCATCTGTTTGTTTTGTTCTCTGGTCCAAAGAAAGGGGCCGCAGCGTCCCGCACGACGATCGCCCGTTGGCTCAAGGAGGCCATTGGTTCGGCGTACTTGGTGCGGGGAAAACCGCTTCCCGTAGGTCTTCGGGCTCACTCGACTCGATCTCAAGCTGCGTCTTGGGCGGAAGCTTCTCAGGTGTCGCCTCAAGAGATTTGTAGGGCGGCTACCTGGAAGTCGTTGCATACCTTTATCAGGCATTACCGGTTGGATGTCCAGGCTACAGATGCCGGGGGATTTGGAGAGAGGGTACTCCGAGCGGGACTCTCTACTTCCCACCCTCGGTAAGTTGGCTCTGGTACGTCCCAGGTGTCCTGGACTGATCCTGGTACGTACAGGGAAAGGAAAATTAGTTTCTTACCTGATAATTTTCGTTCCTGTAGTACCAAGGATCAGTCCAGGATCCCTCCCGCAGTGCTGCGCTGAAGTAACGGAGAGTCCGCTCATCGTTGTTGGTTAATCTGCCTGCTTGTTTAGCTCTCCCGGTTGGGGAGTCCAGTTCCAGAAGGGGTTTGGAATTATTTCCCGTTCAAGTAGCGATTTTACTAGCTAGTTTTGGTTTTCTGGTTGGATTTCTACTTTGACATTACGTATGACTGAGGGGCTGTGACTGGCACAGGGTCATATATGGCTCAGTCCGACAAGTTTTGCTCTGTCTCCATCTACTGGTGCGGAGTCACAACCCAGGTGTCCTGGACTGATCCTTGGTACTACAGGAACGAAAATTATCAGGTAAGAAACTAATTTTCCTTTTTGAATTTTCCAATCCCTGAGTATTTTAGGAAAGGGGCCCTGGTATTTTGGGATATGCATACTTTGATTTCCTCAATCCTGCTTCATTTTTGTAAGAATGGTACATGGTGATTGGTGCAAGTGTTTTTGATTCAGCCAATCAAGTGTTGTTTTTTTTTTACCCCACCTTTCTGACTCAAAGCAGTCTGCTTCTTTCCTTTGTGGAAAAAGAGAAGACAACAGCTCTTTGTTCATTTGAATGTCTTTCTAAAGACAACAATTTAGTAATTTTATTAATCTTCATTCATTGTTATCTGCAGCAGGTGAACTGATTGATGTTGATGGACTTAGTATGAATCTTAGAAGGAAGCTCAAGCTAGTGCTACTACTAGCCACAGCCAGTAGTAGCCCAGTAGCCACTGTCAGCCAGTGCCTGCCTGTAAGGTAGGGGATGGGGCCTTTTCTGTGCCTGGCCTTAGCTGTTTGTTTGTAGGATGAGTGTCTGTGCTAGTGCTCTTGCTTACTTAGCTTTAGCCTCATAGTATAGTACCTGCACAGCTACTTTATTATCTGCCTAAAGGCCTTAGTGTGAGATTGTTTGCTGGAGATTTTTAATCCTATTTCAAGTTTTTGGTTATTTCATGTGTCTGCTGTTTGAAATATTTGGTGTTTTGGGAAATATTAGAAAAAATGTATGAGTCATTTTAACTGTTGGATGTTCATTGGCTTGCTGTTTGACATATTTATTCTTTTTAATATTATGAATGATGTTTTATATGTCTTGACTTTATTACTTAATATTTTAGAGAAATGATGATGTTTCTGTTTTTCCATTGTTGCACTGCATAATACAGTCAGGTTTACTGTGCTTTCCAGAGCATATGTGTGAGCGACAGTGAGTGAGCCAGTGAGCATGTGTGTGAGCAAGAGGACTAGTTAAACTAGTAAACATATGTGTAAGCAAGAACAAGTCGGTGAACATGTCTATGAGCCAGTCAGGATGTGTGTAAGAGAGAATATAAGGGAGTTTGTGTAAGAATGAACATGTATGTTAGAGTGTGTGTATAAAGTATATGAGAGAGAGGATAAAGTTTGTGCACATCTCCTATCCATGATTAATCCATGACAGTCTCAGGGTAACTGGAGTCTAAAGTTCACAGATATGGGGAGCAAGGGATTTTTTTTAGCTTTAGTTTTAATTATTTGGTGTTATTTGATGTGTTTGCTGCTTTGAAATTTTTTTTGTTTGGAAATTTAAAAAAACAATGTTATATGTTAATCATTGGATGTTCTATTCATCAGCTGTTTTGAAATATTCTTTTTATGAGTATGGTTTTACTATTATGACTGATGGTTTATATACTGTATTTTGATTTTATTGTTTGATGTTTAATGAGGAATGGTGATGTTTCTGGTTTTCCATTGTTGCACTGCATACAGAGTCTGTCTTGTTACAGTTTCAAACTCAGCTTTTGTCTGCATGTTTCTAGTTATACTTTATTATCTCTTTATTCTGTATTTGGTGAGGGTCTGAGTGTTCTGCATGTGTGACTCAGGTGAGGTATTCTGCTAGCAATTAGTTTCTGTGTAGGGATCTATAACAGCTTGGCTTGTTCTGTTTTCCTAATATCAGGTGTATCGGTGTTTTAGGGCCTGGTGTAATATTTGCAGTGTTGCCTTTTCATAAGTAGGGTAATTGCTGTTTGAATGCTGGCAGTTAGTGCTATTTTTGCATAGGAGATTTATCATATTGTAATTCAGTTTACTTAAAGCTTTGTGAAGGCTGACATGCTTTACAATAGACCTAATACCATATGTTTGCTGGTGTCTTTTTTGCAAAATTTTCTGGTTGGTACCATAATAATAAATAAATATACATAATGAAGAAATAATATACATGTTGTAAGTGATATTTTTACCTTAAAACATTGAATGTTCTTTTTCATGTAAAATCTGCTACTATAAATGCATATTTTTTATTTGTAGGAATGGTGAGGCCAGGAGAGTGTGCAAGGCTGTAAGGTTCACCTATGACACCTAATATAATTGAACCAGCCCTGTCTCCACAAGGAAAAGCAGGGTTCCATCTGGAACTGGCTACTTTGGGTTAGTGGCTCTCTTCAGTCTCGGCTAGGGCTTATTGTTCTCTTTTTATAAGCACAGGGAACTGTATGGGTCACTTCTGGTCCCTACCTCCCCTGGAATCAGTAGGCAGATCATAAAAGCAGCAGACTGTGTAGCCTGCAGTCAATGGAAATGTATTAGAAAAGTAGGAGGGTTGTGGAGAAGTGGAGGCAACCTACAGACACAGGAAGGAAGGGGACAAGCCAGGAGGGAAGGGCCTGTGCAGTGCTGGAGAGGCTTCTGTCTGAGGTGACTGTACTGAGCTCTGAGAGAAGCAGCTGGCTATGGAACCAGCGAGTCTAGAGAATGGGATTGGGAAAGGGAGGGGCCTGCTACAGAATGGGGAAGGGCTGGCAGCAACCAAAACTTTACACCATGATGCAGCAGTGCTGGATTGGGGGCACTCAATCTATGAGCACATAAGCAACAGCACACAGTAGCATGTCAAAGAGAATGTTTGTGTGTCTGTGACAGAGAACTTGAGAGACACACATCCATATAATCTTTGTCTGTGAGAGTGTGTGTGGGTATGGGTATGTGGGTATCTTTCTCTCTGACACAGACAAACATATTCTGAGAGAGAGTATGTGTCTTTGTGGGTGTCAGTGTGTATGTGCCAATAAAGTTTCTGCAATGTAAACATCTGGTTGTGACTGAGCATGGGTATGTCTGACACTGGCTGATAGTGTCATTACTTGCAATTGGTTCAAGAGCCAAACTGGGAATCCATGATGTAGATCTATAAGAGATATAAGCAGATATGTAAGGGGCCTAACTAATTTGCATGGATGAAATGGGGGCTGCAGCTCTGCTCAGGGGCGGATTGGCCTATCGGGGGATCGGGCATCCCCCGGTGGGCCGGTCGCTCCCATCACATGATTTTTTTTTTTAACTTCCCGGCCAAAGACAAGAAGAGGGTCTGCTGGCACTGCGGCCCGAAGAGAAACCTGCGGGCAGGGCTGGTGGAAGACCTGGGCCTGGGGCGCTGCGAGCAGTGGTATCCCGAGGGGAGCCAATGCCCCCGGGCGCAGGGAGGCTCATGCGGCGCAGCGACAGGCAGATCGTCAGGACCGTGGGGAAGCTCACGTCACCACGGCCCGAAGAAAAAGATCGCGTTTAAATGCGCTGATGCTCCTCCTCCTTCCTGCCTGTGCGGCCCCGGAAGTAAACATTGCATGGAGCTGCGTGGGCAGGAAGGAGGAGGAGCATCAGCGCGTGCAGAAGAGGAGCAGCGCGGCCCGAGAAGAGGAAGAGGCCCGGTAGCAGGGCCGCCACGGCCCAAGAAGATCAGGGCCGCTGCAAAGCCCATCCTGCGGCGACCCGCGAAGAGGAGGCCCAGAGGTGAGAGAGAGGCTGAGGGCCCGTAGAGAGTGTGTGTGTGCGTGTATGAGATGTTGCGAGATTGTGTGTGAGAGTGAGGACCTGAATGTTTGCAGAGACAGCATGTGAGAGCCTGTGTGTGTGTGTGAGAGAGACAGCATGTGACTGTGAGAGCCTGTGCTTGAGCAAGACAGCATGTGGGAGTGAGAGAGAGCCTGTGTGTGTGAGTCAGACAGCATGTGCCAGTGAGAGACTGTGTATGAATGATTGTATGAGAGAGAACATGTGAGAGTGAGAGCCTGTGCTTGAGCATGTGTGAGTGAAAGAGAGCCTGAGTGTGTAAGTCAGACAGCATGTGCCAGTGAGAGATTGTGTGTATGAATGATTGTATGAGAGAGCATGTGACAGAGCCTGTGTGTGTGTGTGAGACAGCATGTGCCAGTGAGAAACTGTGTGTATGAATGATTGTATGAGAGAGAGCATGTGACAGTGAGAGCCTGTGCTTGAGCAAGACAGCATGTGGGAGTGAGAGAGAGCCTGTGGGTGTGAGAGTCAGACAGCATGTGCCAGTGAGAGACTGTGTGTATGAATGATTGTATGAGAGAGAGCATGTGATAGTGAAAGCCTGTGCTTGAGCAAGACAGCATGTGGGAATGAGAGAGAGCCTGTGGGTATAAGAGTCAGACAGCATGTGCCAGTGAGAGACTGTGTGTGTGTGAGAGAGAGAAATGCATGTGAGAATGAGAACCTGACTGTGTGTTTGAGGGAAGAAGATGGAGAGAAAAGAAACAGAAAAAAAGACAATATAAAAGGAATTGGCAAAAAAAATAAAAAAGGGAAGGTGGGAAAAAAAAGCCTGTGACCAACCAATTAGAAAACTAAGATCAGACAGCAAAGGTAAAAAAAATTAATTACTTTTTAGTGATTGGCACATGTAATCTTTGGGAATGTGCAAGAGTAGCACTTTCTCTATGCGAATCTCACAATGTACAAGATCAGCATGGAGAAAGTGGAAGCCCACGGGGCCTGCACAGAGGAGGCAGCAGAATGGGCTTCAGTGTCAGTAGCAGCAATCGGCACCTCCCCAATAGCCACGCGGCAGCAGTGACAGTGGCAGCAGAGGAATGAGAGAGGTTCCGAGGTTGTTGGCAAAAGAGAGGGGGGTCTGCCTTTAGTGTGTACATGTGTATGAATGGGACTCTGCCTGGGGGTGTATGTGTGTGAATGCATGGGTGCCTGCCTGGGGGTTGTGTGTGTGAGAATGAATGTGTGCATGCCTGGGGGATGGGGAGGGAGTGGTGTGAAAATGAATGGGAGCCTGCCTGAGGGTCAGTGTGTGTGTGTGTGAGAATGTCTGGGAGCTTGCCTGGGTGTGTGTGTTTGTGTGTATGTGAGGGAGCCAGTGAGTGTGAGAGCATGAGTGTGTATGAGAAAATCCAAGGGAGTAAGAGTTTGTGTGTGGAGGGGGAGAGAGTGTCTTAGAGCCTGAGCGTGTGTCAGTGTCAGTGAGAGCGAGAGGTTATGGTGGATATAAGAGCATGAATGTGTATGTATGTGACAGTGTATGTGTGAGAGAGAATGGACATGTGAGTAAAGTATGTGTGAGAGAGAGGATAACCTAATCATTGACAATATCAGGGTGCCTGGAAATCAAGAGCTCCCACAGAAGGGGACAGCAGGGGCTTTTTAAAATCCTTATTAGTTTTAATTATTGAATATTATTTGATGTCTGCTCTTTTTGAAATATTTTATTGGTGTTATATACAAATTTTTGAAAATTTCCCTGAGTTAAATTACTGGAGGTTCTATTCATCAGCAGTTTTGAAATATATATTTTTAGTATGATTTTCCTATTGTGATGTTTTATAGTTCTTGATTTTATTGTTTGATGTTTTATGAGGAATGATGGTATTTTCTGTTTTTCCATTGCTGCATTACATACAGTCTAACTTGTGATTTCCAGTTCAATTTGTCTGTGCATTTCTGTGTATATTTTATGGTCCCTTTATTCTGTATTTGGTGACTCACCAAATTGTATGTGTAATTGGGTACCCATGGGCCAGTATGGAGAAAAATCCCCCGGGCCACTATTTTCCCACAATCCTCCCCTGGCTCTGCTCACTCATGGTCTAGAATGTCCTCAACTTCTTAGTTATTTAGGAAAGATGATGTTTATTTTGGAGATATTTTGGCTAAATTCTGCAAGCTTCCAGGGTTGACTTGGCGTGCTTTTTGGAGCTGTTGACACATGTGCTGCAGGGAAAGTGCACGAGAGCATCAGACCCCATGGGCCGGTTTTGAAAAAAATCCCCCAGGCCGATATTCTCCTGCAATCTGCCCCTGACTGGTGCTCTTCTTATATTTATATAGAAATATATCTGGCTGCAGTGAATGACTAGCTTTGTAAATCCAATCCACTTCCAGCAATGCAGTACAAAACAAACTGAATGAGATAGTGTAACACAGCACTAGCATTAACTTACTGAGGTCAGTCCGCCAGTGTCTGCCGCTCTGCACTGCACAGAGACACTTCAGTACTTGCTTGCTTGTAGTAGCACACGCACTGACTGCTAGCACTGCGCTTGCAATCATTGTGTCTGTGAAATGTATAGTAATGTCCAAGAAGTGCAGCTAAATAGATGTATTATATTATTTATTAGCAACTCAGCAAACAACTGTAACAGACAGGCACACAATCAATATAATAGCCTAGCCATAGCCATTAGCGCAATAGCCACCCAGTAACTATTCTAACTACTTAGTTACTGACTGTGTATGAGTGTTTGTGTATTACCTTAGAGTCAGTATCACGCTAAGTGTTCTTCGCTGCCCAGTATGCAAGTGCTGGCCCGTCCGGAGCAATTAAATTATTTGCTTGCTGTCATTGACATTCATTAATTTTTATTTTATTTTTTTTACAGGCGTGAGTTTAATGACACTGTGTTTTGCTAGCTAAGGTTTGTGTTTATGCTCCATTGTGTAGGCACTGATTTTATTGAGTGATCCACTTTCTTCTTGTATTATTATGTATGCAAGTTGTACTGCTGGTGGTGGACTGATGATCAATTAATAATTAGTATTACAATAGCTATTATTATAACATAGCTTAGCACTGAGAGCACATCAGTAGTACTATTTATTTATTTAAAAACGTATATAGCGCAAATCAAAATTACTAAGCGGTTTACAATAAAACATTCATAAAAACATAATTAAAACATAAGCAAGACACATTTAAAACATAAAATACCTTAACACTAGCTGACTACATTCATAGTCATTTTTGGTCCATAATCGGTACTGGCCTTCTATTATACGTCAGTGCACATCATAAAATCTGCTGCCTACTTAAGTTCACATTAAGCATGAGCCTGAATTTCTAAATTTTAATAGAGAGAAATCTTCCTTTAAACTTTGAGGGAGAAAATTCCACATTACAGGGCCCTGCACATAGAATAGTCTCTCATGAGATTCGTCAAGGCGAACAGTCCTAGGAGAAGGAACGTTCAAAAGCATTTGGCTAGTGGATCTTAAGGTGTTGCGTCGGAGGTGGACCCTTGGGCAGAGGTGGGGTTGAAGCAACCCGTAGGCGAGGACCTACGGGTCCCCACCATCGGCAGGTGGAGTGGGCTGAAGGCAGAAGCCGCTGGAGCTTCACCTATACCAGCCCTTGTTCCCCGCGGGTCACTGAGGAAGAACGTGAGGGTTTTACTGCTAGTCAGATTTCTGAGGAGGAGGGGGAGGAGACCAATGGAAATGGTTGTAATGGCAATGGTGGCAATGTAGTTGCCGCAGATAGTTGCCAGAGTGCAAAATCCAAGCGCAGCACCTCTATACCAGCTGATGATCATTGGCCAATGGCAGTGACCCTGACTATTACTACTACTACTCCTACTACTACGATAACAACTACTATTTATTTATTTATTTTAAAGATTTTATATACTGACAACCGTTTGCACATCGTATCGGTTTACAGATAACTTAAAAACTTATAAATTACAAATAACTACTAGTACTATTAGTTGTACCACAAGTGTCCCTACAGTAAATAAGCAGCTGTTTAAGGATACTAGAAAGAAATTTCAGCTCAGGAGTCACTTTCATACTCTGGGTGATCAGAGGTTTGCAGAATGTATCCATTGTAAAACAAATTGTGAGCAAGGTAAGGACAGGTCAGTGGGAAATGGGGAACAGAGCAGGAAGAGGGGTATTTAAAACCCCTCCCCCCAAATATAAAATCCTAAGTATGCCCATGCAGCAGGGGGAGAAATAGGAATGCAGAGGGAGTAAGGAGGGGGGGGGGGGGGGGAAAGATGGGTAGAGGAGGAAGAAGAGATTGGAGAATGAGAGAAAAGGGGTTGGGGTGAGAGAGAGTAGTTGTTACAGGAGAGCATGGGGAAAGAGATTGTGATGTGCATGGTCTGTTGGGGGGGGGGGGGGATGGAGCAGGAGGGAGGAGACTGGTGGGGATGAGCTGGGGTTGAGGAGATGAATGATTGATGGGATCTTGAGTCTTCCTTGTGTCCACATTACCTGCTGCTCTGGACATTTAGATCCAGGCTGGTCAGTCATACTCATTACCCACTGTGATCTGTTTTAGTTTTTCTGTTTTTTGGGGGTGCTGTAATTTGTGTTGAGCTCAGCACCCCAATCATTTTCAAAGGTTGGCTTCTATGGGTGTATCAACTAATTATCTCTTGTCTAAATAGCAAAGGTGAAGGAATCTTCAATATTTCCTGTATGATAAGGGGCTATGAGATCTGACAAATATTTGGGCTGGCCCCTACGTATGGGTTGAAAGACCATACAAAAACCTTCAGTTTGAGATGGGAAGCAGTGTTCTCTGTTCTGGACCCATATCAACTGCCTGATTCCAGAAGACAGGGTGCAAAAGGGATGAAAAGTCAGGAAGGAGTATTCTTCAGAAGAGCAATAATAACTTTGCAGCTAGTTAACGTTTAACACTGTCTCCTAGTGCCGGAAGATCCCAGACATCAAGGAGATTTTGGAAAGCGAATAAATATTGCTTTGGTTAATAAACAATCAGTAATTATTGATTAACCAGGTACCTCAATCTGATAGCTGGAAGATGTTCTGTAGCAGACTTTCAGCAGAGCATGACACCAGATAGGAGAAGAGGAGGAAGCTGAGAAGGAGATAAGTGTCGCTAGTTCATGCCCATCTAGAACGCCACAGCAGCTCCAGCCTTGGCCAATCTGGATAGCAGAAAACCTGAGCAGGGAATTGAACCCAGGTTCTCTGCATGGCAGCCTGCAGTTCACAGATTACCTTCTTAGGGTCTGATTCATGAAGGCATGAATGGGAGAAAGGCCTTAGTCAATCAGGCCCTTGGATTGGGAACCTACGCAGACCTGGTGATATTCTTTGATTTTATCATACAAAAAACCCAGAAAAGGCCCATGGTCTTTTCTAAGCACTGAGGTCTAGACAGAACCTTCTACAGAGCTGTGAAACTGATAGTGGTTTTACCACAATCACCCTGTGTAATATGCAAGACTTTACCTTGAATGTACAAATGAGAAAGAGTCATCAGATGCTTGACAGCGATTCTTTCCTCTGCATGATTATACAGACAGCTAAATTCTCATTCAACTAAATTTTCAAAGGCAGGCCAATTCTTATACTCCATATAACATTTATTGCAGAATACAAACTGAAAAATACAGATTTTATTGGAGGAGGAAATGGAGGCAATATAAACCGGCACAAAGTCTTTGCACTGTGTCACAGATGGATTGAGGCCGCCTTTGAACACTCGGCTGATGCAGGTAAAAAAGCAGTGCTGTCTGTGGAGTGTTAGAGAAGCAGGAGCATAGGTATAACTCAGAGCTGCTATATGAAACGGAGAATACACAGTTTCCTGCCCTAGACTCAACCAGTTAAAGCAAGCTTGTTGATAGATACAAAAATATACCCCCTCTTCTGGTGGAGGGGGTATATTTCCCTAGCGGGGAAAGAAGGGTCACACAGGATCTTGGGGTACCATTCACTCAAAGTCCCACAGCTCGGAGGGTCAGATTCTTCCGACTGGGTGAGGATATATCTCCAAGGCCCAAGGTGTAGGGACAAGCTCTTTCTCTTCTGAGTCTTCTAATCTTGTGTGTGTAAGTGGATATGAATGCCAAATAAATAGGCGGGACCCTCAGACTGAGTATTCCAAAACAAATTTTACTGCTGCAGATCTTCAGTAATATATATATTGGACAGTATATGCACTTGTTTTTGAGACAGCCAGTTATTATCTCAGTTCTCCAAACTTCCTATGCAGGTGTCCTTCAGTAATAGGACATCAGGAATATCTCAACCTCCAGGGCATAGAAAAGTGAGGATCCTGGGTGGGCAAGGGTATCCTAGGTATAGCAGAAATTACCTTCCTCAAAATACTGTAGGAACAAATGTGATCCCATACTCCACACATCTCCAAAATGTAATTCTTCCCAGGGTGAAGACTTTGGTGGGGGTCTCCAGGTGAAAGGAAAGTTCTTACTCACAGTTCTCCTCTTCTGATGGCATACTTATAATTGGGGAGTACCTAAAGGAGTCATCAGCTGGTTGGGAAAATCTAGGGGAATTAGGGCAGCAGGCAAAACTTAAAGGAGATTGCTTAAGGGCAACTAACCTTTTTGTTAGGAAAGTAAATAAAGGGAAGAAGATATAGAGGCCACCATAGTTTTCTAAAGAAGTAGCTGAAAAGGTAAGAGAGAAATGGTTAGTGTTCATAAACTACAAGAGATCGCCAAAAGAGGTAGACAGGTGACAATATCTGGAAAAATGAAGAGAAGCTGGGAAAGTAAGCAGGAATGCAAATTTTCAAATAGATGAAAAAATAGCAAATCTAAATTGGAGGAAACAAGACCTTTTCTTAGAGATGTTAGTGATAGAAGGAAGTGCAAAAGTGGCATTGGGAGACTCAAGAGATGAAGGGGAGGAATACACTATACAAAAACATACACCCTGATGATAAGCAATAGGAAGGGGGAGGATTTCTCTCTCTGGGGGACACGTGTGGGGTCTCTGGGGGGGGTGTTTGTGTGTGATAAAATCTGCTCCTCACTTCTGCCTCTGGGGAAAGTTGAGATCTCTGCCTTTGATGTCTCTCGATAGAGAAGTGAGGAGGTCTATTCCTGATTTCTCTCTGTGGGGGAATGGTGAGGAGTTGGCCCCTGATTTCTCTCTGTGGGAGAGTTGACAGCTCTGTCCCTGCTTTCTGTCTGTAAAGGAAAGGTGAGAGGTGCCTGCTCCTGCTTTCTGTCTATAGGGGAGAGGTGAGGGAGCCTATTCCTGATACCTGTCTCTCTGGGGGAGAGCCCTGTCCTTGATTTCTTTGTAAATGGGAATGATGGGGTTGGGGGGGGGGGTCTACTCTTGATTTCAATCTCTGGGGTAGAGGTGAGGGCTCTGAGGGGGAGTGGTGAGGGGTTAGTCCTTGATTCCTCCCTGGGAAATATTCCTGATCATTTGACTAAGATTACAAAGAGAACAGAGAGGATTATAATATTTTATTTGTTGATAAAATACAATAGCACCCACTAATTCAAATAATATTAATAACTAAATAATAATAAAAAGATCAGAAATTGCAGCTAATAAAATCAATATCAATATTTTGGGTTGTAAGGTGCCAGGCAAGATAATTTTTTGTATAGTACTGCAGTGCATTTTGGGAGCTGTAGTCTTGGATTTTCATTTCTATTCTGTTAAATAAGAATAGGTCCCTGAATTCTGAACAACTGAGAAAGCGCGTGTGTGTGTGCTTGTGCGCACTAAGAAGGACTGGATCAGGCTGTCACAATTGTCCTAGATCAGTGACATTATTCATTTAAAATTTAGACACAGCCAGAGAAAAAGAGACTTAGATCTTGCTGCTGCATTGATGGACTGATGTATTAATTCTCATCTTTTGTGTTTGCGGCCTTAGAAAGATTCCTTGCTGCCAGGTTACTTCTGTTCTGCTCTCTGAATTCTTGTCCTCCCAGTGCCCCTCAGGTTCCGTGTAGACAGATGGGGGGGTTTCATTCAGGTGCCAGGGCAGACGTACCAGTTGGACTTGGGCCAGCATGCACTCTCCATCCCAGAGGTCCACGGAGCCCCACAGTTGTGCAGCCCAAGAGGTCACAACTCTGGATCCCTGGAGCAAGAGGGGCCCTCGGTCTACCTTTACGTCATCTCCCCTCCACTGATAAAGCTTCAGTGCTTGTTCTGTTAGCTCCTAGCAGGCTCAAGAGCTTTCTGGCATTCAGCATCCACGAGAAAAGCGCTTTGAAATTTTCTGACAAAAGGCCAAGAGCAGAGGTGAGCTGGGGTGGACAAACGGAGAGGGACAGACTGATGGACTTCCTGTGTTACTTTCTCATCTTCAGTTCCCGGGCCATCTGGCAGAGGGTACACTGCCCACAGCAGAAAAGGCAAAGAAAGTCATTGCAGATGGTGCCCTATAAAAGACAGAGAGACACAACACTTCCTGAATCAGCTGTGGCCAAACACCCTCTGCCCCTAGCTTTATCCACCTCTTTCAGCTCCATTTCTTCCACTTTTGTCTGTAATTCGTTCCTTGGTCCCTTTCTTTTGTATCTGTCTGCAATTCTTCCTTTTTTTCTTGTAACTCTTTCCTCAGTCTCTCGCGTCTGTTTGTACCCTTGGAGCAGAAATTGCTGCAGCTTATTATATCACTGCCTCCCTCCTGTTGTGCTTTTGGGATACAAGTCCCAAGAACTGTAGCTGCAGCACGCACTTTGGACCTGATTTTCAAAAGTACTTACATGCTTAAAACTGGGCTTTGCACGTGTAAATGCACTTTACCCATGTGAGTGGGCTTTTGAAAATTGCTACAGGATATGCCATTAAATAGTCAGTAGGTTCTACATGTGTAACTCCTGTGTGTCTTCTATAACCACCAGCCCTGCTCAAGCCCCCTTTCCCAGCTGCTGTGTTTTGGCTGTGAGGTGCGCTTCCCTATGCTGATAGCTGTCTGTTCTCTTTCCCCGGCTGCCCGTTTTGCCCGGACTCTGGGCGTCCGCAGGTACCTCGATGTGGTAGCGTTCCCTTAGGCCCGTGCGCATGGCAAGGACAGTGCCAAACAGTAAGGGCAGGCAGCAGCATTCTCCATAATCCTGTGCCACCCGGCAGGCCAGGATACAGGGGATGAAGGTGCCACAGAGACCTGTGGAAAGAAGGAGAAAGGGAGCACATCAGTACCGATAGAGTCCCAGCTTCCAGGCGGGAGGGAGGGAGACACTTGACAGAGCGTCGTTTTGCACTGATACATTGATCACAGATACACAGTATGAAATTATAGAACACCAATTGGTTAAGTACCATAACCCATCTTGCATGCTCCTGCTCCTCCATGCCAACTGCATAACAGCAGGGGAGGAACTGACTCTTCCACTGAATCAGAACAGAGAGGCGTCGGTATCCAAAATTAACTTCAAAATTTGCAAACAAATCCCCAAGGATATAAAATAACTTAAAAGACAATGTATGGTAAGTCTCTTACCGCCTATAAGAGTCTCATGCTTATGTGACATTACTTGACTCTCTCTGTTCATAATCAGTATTTACAGATCCCTGTATATATATAGGCTTACCAACTCAGCACTCCTCCCCTCCAAAAAACAGTCTCCCCCTCTCCACTTCTACTCCACTCTCCCCTTGCCCATACCCCACCCTTGTAGAAATCCATGCCCAATGGCATCAGCAGCACCAGTTGGTCCTTGAGCAAACAGACTTGTCTGGTCGCCCATGCTTACAGGCTCACAGCAGCCCTGTCTCCCACGTGGGCTTCTTTCTAATTAGGAAGCCTCAGTGAAACAAGTGAAAGGGGCTACTGAAAGGCCTGTGAGCATGCGCTGGCTCACAGTTTCCGGGATTGCTGACTGCCACCATTTTTTACCTCTAGCCTCTGGACCCAGAAACAGCTCGCAGCTTCCCTGCTGTGGGGATGGGTGGGTAGAGAAGAGGGAGACTGAGGAGAGCATGAAGTGTCTGTATGTGTTGGGATAGGAAGGGGTGACAGTCTGCTGCTAGGGGGACAAACAGAATAGATTGCCAGCAATTATTTTGCTGGTTTAAAAGTCTAGTTGGCTACCGGTCTTCCTTTAATTAAAATAGACCAGGCTGGCCAAATACCATCCAGCTGACAACTCTGTGTATACAACATAACTGCGCAGCAAGTTCTATCTGACACTTGCTTACAGATCCATGCATGTGTGACATTCTGTGAATCATTACTCATAGATGTCCATGCATGGGTGGGATCCTGTGAATCATTACTTACAGAATCATGTGTGTGTGTGTGTGTAACAGAATTTATTTCTTATTTGGGTTTACAACCTGCTTCACCATACAATTATGCCCGAAGCAGCATACACTTACAAAAAATACAATCATCTAAAAATAAAATAGACAGACAACTGCAGCACAATAAACACAGATAAATAACAAAGAAAAAAACAAAGTAGAACTTAAATGTTAAGGCAACTAGCAATAGACATAAAAATAACTGAATAACCACCATCTGGACGTTTAAAAAAAAGTAAACATTACATAACATCCTAATAAAAAAATAACAGAGGAAAAAGGCTTGATCAGCTTTCTGAAAGCGAAATCTAGGTAATCAGGCATTTATGAAAATCACCAGAAAAGTGGTTCCACAAGCTTTTCTTCTAGTGCCCTCCAAACAGATGTCCCTCAAGAGGACCCATGTGTTTCTGTGTGTGTGTGTGAATCATGTGAATCATGACTTAGATGAGCATGTGTATATGTGAGTGTCCGTCCTGCGTGACATCTTTTTAATCATGACTTACATATGCCCATGTGTGTGTGTACCATGCATGACATCCTGTGTGACTCATGACTTACAGATGCCCATGTCCTGAAAGCAGTCCATTACGTCAGAGTTCCAGGATATCTTCTGGCTGGAGTACTGGGCTTGGGTTCCCTGTGGCTGGCTGGTGATGGCATTAGCCATGGCTAAAAGAAAATATCAAAGTAAGCCTTAGAAACTGGGAGATGCATGTTGGAGAAGATGGAGGTGAAACCACTTTTTATTCCACACTTCTTATGTGTAAATAAGATACATTGGCAATAAAAGAAGAGACTGTACACACAGCCTTTCTGGGGAAATGGGCAGGCCCCGTGTTGACTTTTCTTCAAGGATTTGTTGCTGCTGCTGCTGCAGGTGCCAGTTCAAGAAAACAGCTGGCAGCAGGCCTGGATAGCAACTTGGCCCCTATCAAAATTTGGAGCCAGTGGCAGTTGTTTACATTGCTTGGGCCTACACCTGGGTCAGGAGTGGCCAATTCTTCTGTTTTATTCAGGAAAATGCTGCTTAAGCATGAAAAGGGCACACAATGGACCTGTTTTCAGTCTGGCCATAGATGAAAAAAGAAAGGTGACTGACTCTAGGATTTTAAAAAGGAGGGAAGCAGATACTATCTCTCCTCCTTCCTCCCTCCCTCCTTCCCTCTTTATTTTTCCAGGTTCCTCTCCATCTCCACCTACCACCTGTCATTTCTCTTTATTCCAACCTGCGTTTCTTCTCCATCTCTCCTTCAGGCACCCCTCCTTCTCCCCTCATATGCCTTTCCATGGCCTCCTCCCCTGCCACGGTGCTTTTCATCTCTGTCTCCCCCCTCCTTCCCCATCCTCATGAGACACTGGCACATAGGGCCCATGCCTGGAATCCATGTATGCATTTATTTAATCATATTTAGCGCCCACCCGTTTCTCTGAAGACACTCTGATGTTACTCTGCACCTTACCTGTGTGGGGATGCCCTGGGATCCCCGCCACATGGCCCTAGCTCCTGAATCCTTTTGGAGTTAGGCAGCAGAGGGAGGGGTGCGTTGCTGGAATGGCCAACCCCCCCTGCTGGTATAAAAGCAGCTTGCAGCAACGCAAGGTGTGGCAATGCAGTTTTTCGTTTAAAGTTGAGAAGATGCAGGAGATTTTTTTTTTTTTTTGTTTGGGCCTACTCCCGTCTGGAATCCAGGAGCGGTGGGGAAACCATTCCTTTCCGGTATACTCCTTGTCTGGTTGGGTTGCCTCCAGAATTTTTTTTTTTTTTTTCATTTTACTGGTTAATGGAGTTTTTTTGCAAAGCCCCCCCCCCCACACACACACACTGTTTCTTGGCCTGGAAAGGGATTATGGGGAAGTCTCTTTCTAGGGTGGTCAGGATCGGAAGACTTTTCCCACTCCATCCACAGCCTGAGGTTGGTGGCCGGTGGTGACCTGCTGCAAGAGAATTCCAGAGCTTTGGACTTCCGAGTGAAGGCTTTGGGAAGCAGGTTTCTGACCCCACCCTTCCTGCCCTGAAGTGGGGAAAAACCAGAAGAGTGGTTTGGTTCCCTGCTCCCCAGACCTTTCTTCCAAAAGATCCTGTGAGTAAGAACGTTTTGTTACACTTGAAGACCCTCATCCAGCCTTCATCCTGGGGAGAAGAGGTATAAGTGCAGACGGAGGCCCTGCACTTTTTGTCTACCAGTAATTTTGGAGGAAGATTTTTTCCATCCAACTTGGATACCCCTGTCCACCTGGGAAGCCTCTTTTTTCCCATTATTTATTTATTTAGATTTTTTATAATCAGCTTTTCGGCACTTCAGAGTGTACATGAAAGCAGATTACATTCAGGTACTGCAGGTATTTCCCTATGCCCATGCCCTGGAGGGTGAGTTCTTTCTGTGGCCCATTTACTGAGAAGCACTTGCACAGATAGAGTTGGAGAATGGGGATAACAAGCTGTTTGTGCCTAGAAGTGGTGTGTAAAGTGCCACTATCTGCTTCTGAAGAATTGCCTCAGTAAAGCTTTGTTTGGACACCCAACGCGAGCATCCAAAGCATTCTGTTGGCACTCACATCCCTTCCGCGGAAAGTGAAACGAGACCTCCCCAGGGAAAAGTAGAACAGAATCATCCCTGACACCGTGGCTCCTGGGGCATTTCTCCCCCCTCCCCTGTTGGTAAGAGCCCAACACCCGAGGGATTGTAAGGAAGAACAAGAGTTGGCCTTGGGAGCCATCTATCCCTATCTTCTAGGCTCAAGCACTGGAACAGGAGTTACCCATCATAAAACACTAAAATAAAAAGAAGCCGAACACAATGACCCAAGCCTACAGAAAGGCCTTAGAAAAAAAAGGGCTTAACCAGTTTCCTGAAGTGCAAATTTGTGGCCAGATTAAAGGCAAATTGATCCAGACATGAGGGAGAAGACAAGAAAAAGCTCATTTCTCGGTACATATTATACTACCCGACAATGCCCCATACCCCGAGCCATCCCTAGGGCAGGTCGAATCACCACAGCCTCCCCTCCATTTCAACATCGTGTTGGCAAGTGCTCTTAGTTTCCCAACGGCACGGCTCTCCTCCCCCCACTCCCGCCAGCTCAGTCTTCCCCTTCCACCAGCAGGAGAGCAACCAACTTTCAGAAATAATATCTCCTAACCCACCAGACCCCCCCCCCCCCCCCCCCCCCCCATCCTACAGTCCTCCCCTATTCCACGCCCTCTCCCTGGACCTTTTCATCCTTGCCTGCAAATCATTTTTTTTAAGCATTAGGGCCTGGTCCTAGGCCCAATGGTGGAGGAAGAGGTCATAAGAACATAAGAAAATGCCATACTGGGTCAGACCAAGGGTCCATCAAGCCCAGCATCCTGTTTCCAACAGTGGCCAATCCAGGCCATAAGAACCTGGCAAGTACCCAAAAACGAAGTCTATTCCATGTAACCATTGCTAATGGCAGTGGCCAAAAGCGCTGACAGTCTGTGAAGGCAAGAGAGCCCCACTCCACCCCCTCCAGTATGGAAGACAGGAGGTTTAGGGCCACTGTGCACCCTGTTAGATTGTCACTGCTGCCTTTGCCACCAGGCCTAGGACCTGCTGCTTAGAAAAAGGTCCAAAGTCGAGGTGCAGGATGAAAGTTGCACCTAGGGGTGGGCAGGGAAGGAGGTTTTCTTGCAGCAGAGGCCAGTGGCTGTAGAATTACTGGCACTTACAGTGACGGTTTAAAGGTCCTGCCAGCCCCCAGGCCTCCCTGAAAGAAAAGTGGTCAGGCCAGCAAAACACCTTCACTCTGAAGTCATGACTGCACAGGGCTCACTAGGCTGCAGCCACCAGCAGGCATTCAGACTTCAGTGACGCCAGCAGAGGACGTGCTGCTCTCCTCCCACCGGTGGAAGGAAGGGAGAAGGGGATATTGTTAGAGGCGGGATTACATCTGGAGTGGGAGAGGACGGCGGTGGGAGAAGGGGAGTGAAAGAGTCCTGCACGTACCTAACGATGCCTCAGTCCTTCCTCCTCAGATTCCTCCCTATCACTCCCCCCAGGGTAGCCCAGGGCAGCGCACAGATTGACACGAAAGGCAGCCCCAGTTGGCACCCCAGGCGGTTGCCATGCTTGGCCACCCATTGTGGCAGCTCTGATTCCAGATTTTCTCTCCAGCTCCCCCTCTCAGTTTCTTGGGGAACAGTACTATGGACACGAGAGCGGTAGCCCAGTAGGGCAGGGTCATAGTGATCGTGTGCATCCTGAGCTCTTAGCTGTTTTTCCTCCATATGCATACCTGGGAACTTTTGAGTTGTGGTCACCCTGAGATTGTTGTTGATTAGCAGAGGGTGGGGGGGGGGGGGGGGAAGGAATGGAATAATATGTATCAGCTTTCTCTCTTCCACCCCCACATTTTCTCCTTCTTCCACCCACCACCATCACCTATCCCCTCCCGAGATGACCCAGTATACTTCCCCTTCCTCTCTCCCTCACCCAACACTCTCTTTGCTCCCACCCCCTGTAAGTCTCAGCTCCATGACTTATGCATCCTCGCTCTACCCTTGGCTGAGTCCTGGAATCACAGCTGCAGACTGAGTTTGTGTGTATTGCAGCCTCTCTCCAGTTTCTCCCCACATGCTGCTTGCAGTGTTTGCTCCAGGCTCGCCCCACTTCTCCTGTTCCTTTCAGGCTGACTGAGGAGGGGGAGTGGCTGAGCTGTATACAGCGAGGCCCTGAGATTTCTAGTGTTTCCCCTGAGAACCTGCCATTAAAGCAAATTCCCAGAGTCTCAGGGTGAGATCCTGAGAGTTCCCAGGAATGCCCATATGGTGCGCACTTCCTTTGTAATCAGGAAGAGTAAAGGGGGAGAGGGAGTGGCTGCAAAGGTTGGAGGGGCAGGCTTACTGCGTCTCCAGCCTGCCGTTATTACTGCTGCTGATCTGATCGCCAGGGAGAAACGGAGCTGGAGGTGGTCTTCCTTTAAAGGTGGCAATGTTTGGTGCGGCTTTGCCAAGATGTCCTGTATTTTGGAGAACACAATCGTTTCAAATAAACCCAATATGTACAAGAAATGAATATACACAACACCATACAATCTTGCTCATACTATAGAGCTAAACAATTCAAAAATAGACTATGCGAATATTTTTATACCATCTCAAAGTGACCATCATTACACCTAGGGTTGTTAATCACACGTGACTATAACTCACCCAGAATAAGGTCACGTGTGATTAACAACCCGAGGTGTATGATGGTCACTTTGAGATGGTATAAAAATATTCGCATAGTCTATTTTTTAATTGTTTAGCTCTATAGTATGAGCAAGATTATATGGTTTTTCTATATTTTGGAGATGCATCACTGGCCACCCTAGACCTAGAGCAGACCCAGCTTTCATTTCCACTGCTATCACCAGCAGCTGATACTTTCTGACCTTCAGTATTGAGTCACTTAGCACTTATACTGACAGATTCAACTTTGTGGCTGCCCTAGGCACTGTTGGTGTTGTGCTGCCCACCCCAATGTCAGATTGGATCCCTTAACACTTTCTTCCCCTATAGATCTCTTTCTCCATTCTCGCCCCCCCCCCCCCCCCCCCTACCTCCAATTCCATTCCCACCCTCCATGGATCTCAGACCTGATCCCTCAACCCCCATAGACCTTGGATTTTATTTTTTTCCCCTTCCTTCTGGACCTCAGATCTGATCCCTTTTACTCCCATCCTTTGATTCCTTTCTTTCCCTAGCCTCAAATCCGATCCCTTAACCTCTTCCCCATTCAAACCCCCAATTACTGTTTTCTCTCCCCCCAACCTCGTTCCACTCCAATATCACTCTTCCATCTCCCTTAACCTCCCTTGGAGATCTCTGATTCTGTTCTCCTATCTCCTCTCCAAAATCATTTTCTTCCCTCGCCCACCTCTGATGTCACTTTCTCTCCCCCTTCCCCCC
The DNA here is from genome assembly GCF_901001135.1 of Rhinatrema bivittatum. Taxonomy (NCBI): domain Eukaryota; kingdom Metazoa; phylum Chordata; class Amphibia; order Gymnophiona; family Rhinatrematidae; genus Rhinatrema; species Rhinatrema bivittatum. The sequence goes on along the minus strand of NC_042628.1, from coordinate 51,259,942 downwards.
TCATTCACGACCTCCAGTCAGCAGTGGTTCTTTATTCCCAAGGACCCATGAGAAGAGGAGTGGTTCTCACCATTGGTATTGCATGAAGAGGAGTGCATGTGCACTTCAACCCTGTTGGCTGTATCCACGAGTCAGTGGCAGCCAGTCCCTTTTGAACCCTATGGGCCAAGTCAAGGGTGATCAGTGGTGACCCTTCAATGGCCACATTGGAAGCAGTGGCCAAGGTACTGCAGTGGTGGAGGTGCAACTGCACTCGGCCCCCGCTGCAATCAGAGAGCACCAGTACAGCTCAGTCAATTCCAGCCCAAGTTGCTCAGAGTAAGGGAACTGCATGGGCTCAATCAACTGAGCCACGCACTTGCTCAGTGCCCTGCGAGTCACAGGAGTGGGATGTCCCTCTTTATTTTCATTGGAGGAGTCCCAACTGAGCAGAGGTTGGAGGCAATGGCTGTCCTTCACTTCCAGCAGACTGCACGGAGGAGAGGGTCAACAGGTGCTCTCGTCTCTTCTGCCTGATGGCAGGGAGCAGCTCAATAGACAAAACTGGCAATGGCTATAGTTTGCTCTACATGCTGCCCCCAGAGTTTTGCCACCCTAGGCACAGAGCAGGTGTTGACTGTGCATAATTCCAGGTCTGGTTGGTTTTCAGTCCCAATGCTACTATCAGTTCTCACTGTGTGACCTTCACCTTTGAATCAGCAGCCTTCCATCCCACCACTGCCATCAACTCTCATTGTGTGACCTTCAGTACTGCTTAACCTTGACATGCTCTGGAGAATTAACGTACAGAAGGGAGGAGGAGCAGGAAAAACTGTATAATCTTGGAGCGACACAGCAGCTAGAGCCAGCAGACCAGGAACATGATCTAACCAGAGATAAAAAGGGCCAGCGCCAGAATCCTGGAATTGTCCTTTCTGTAGTTTAGAAGTTTTAATTTTACTGTTGTTTTTTTCATCTTTTTAAAATTTAACCTCATTGAGGGCAATTTTCAAAGCCATGTGCAAGGGTAAATTGACTACCTAGAAATTGCCCTCACGGATTCCAGTGAAAACATCCGTGTGTGATTCCACAGGGCAGGAAGTTTTAGCCAGACTGAGGGGAGGTGTCTGCAGGGTGGGAGTGGAAAACCACATGCGATGGTTGTATTTTCACATCTATGTGCATTTCTGCACAAATTTTACCCACTGAAAACGCAGGAGTAAACATCTGCAGGAACGTTGAACCCATGGCAGTTTCCAAAGGGAAAGTAGGCAACACCTTCCCTTTGAAAATTAGATGCAAGTTCCATGGCTGCAAAGTACTCAAGGAACTTGTGCCCGGGGGCACAGTTTGAAAATTGCCTCCATCCTGTATTATTTTGGCAACACATGTCTCTGGCAGAGAGAGGAATGAGTTGGTAAGAATGAGAGTAAATGTAGCATTGGACCCTTTCTTCTGCCCAGGAAGACATCGGGCATTACCATCAGGCTTTGGATACCTGACTTCTCTTATTTCCATGAAAATTAAGATATCTGTGTCCAGTGACGGCTTTAGGTTTTTGCCACTCCCATTCCTTCCCCTCTGCCTTCCTTCACCAAGGAAGATCGGACATATCAGTGAAGTCTGGGGTCTAGAAAAGATGGCATAGAACCTCGGTAGAAATCCTGCACCTCCAGTTGTGCAAACATTATCTCTGTCCAAAGAAACTTCCCCAACAACTCGTGCAGTGCAGAACTAGGGTGTTTCCCCTTACAACTCACCATTTAAAAACATTTCAAATTCTGGTGTCACCTCAGTAACAGTGGCAGAAACCCCCTCCATTGCCAAAGGCTTGGTGAAATAACAAAATCAAGGCCGGAGGAACCACTAGGCGAACTAGGCCTGGCCCTAGGGCACAGACCATTAGGGGGCGCGAGCCATGTGGGGCCACGAGTGGAGTGCGACCAGGAGGCTGGCATGATCGGGTGGGGGCGGCACGAGGCAGAAGGTGCCTAATCCCCTTGCATAAAACTCACTCAGAAACTACTTATTAAAAACATTTATTACCCGCTCTTCCTACGTTCAGAGTGGGGTGCAATATAAACATACACAGTCAGAAGAACAGGGGGAAGTAACAATTCTTCAGGAAGGGGGAAGCAACATAGAAGTACCAAGAAAATAAGTACCAACCCTGTCCTACCATAACTGCACTAACTCCCAGGACTCAAACAACCTCTTCCTATGTAAAGGCAGCACTTCAAATATTACATCGTGTCCTGAAACACCAGTGCAACTTCTGTTGGGAAAACAGAACAAACTGGACTGCTGCAGATCCTATAAGGAAACTACATGCCAGCAGCAGACCTCAGCTCTGTCACACATGCACCACACAGAGAGACCCTTAAATGCAGAATAAGTGACCACAAATTAGAAATGTGACGGCAAATATTGAAATGGAAGCTCCAAGATGGCCGACTCTGCACCAGAGAAAGAAAAAAAATGCTTTTCTTCCTGTATTAAGCAAAATATAAAAGATATGCACATTCCCAAAGATGACATTTATTTATTTACATTTCTTTCTCACGGAACCACATTTGCGGTCTGCGAATCGCAACATGATAAAAAAACAATACAAATTCATTTAAGAATCTGAATATTAAAAACATAGTAGCACCACCTACAGAAAACGTCAGCCATACTTATACATGTACATAACACAACAAAACATCTCTCCTGATAAAAATACCAAGCCAAAAACAATGTACTGACAATATCACCCATCTACAGCCTCCAACCCGCATCTAGCCATTTCCCTGACCAATATCCTAGCACCTAGCCATCACGGTTTTTATTATGTATATGTTTTGTGAAAAGCCAAGCCTTTATTTTTTTTTCCCTAAAGCCTAAATAATCATCCAGCTTATGTTAGCCGGCAACAGATTCCATAAAACTGGCCCAATGGGACAAAAGGCGCTGGCTCATGTGATGCCATAGCTGCACCTCCTTTCTTGAGGGTTCAGTTGATACCAAACTAATTATTCCTTCAGTATTCCAGTCACTAAAATAAATATAAAAAGCTTTTCCAGCTTTGTTGTCTGGACATTTTATTTTTCTAATTGTGTTGGTCCTGATCTCTTTATTCCACTTTCCTTGTCAATCCTCTCCAAACTCATTTTCCAGGGTTTTCTTTCCAGTTTTGGTATTTTCTCTCTTTTCGCTCCCCACAACAAATAACGAAATTTCACCTTTGTACTGATTCTGTCTTTCCAATCATTCCCTTTCACTCATCTTTTTTTCCCCATCTCCTCTAGCCAACTCTTTTCATGCTCTCCCACCACCATCTTCATCTTTTTACCTCTCTCCTAGCTACCTCTCTATTATCGGCTTGCACCCTCTCTCATTGCTTCCCATCTTTGCTTTTACTCCTCTGTCTCGCCCATCCCATATCTTACTCCTATTGACTATCTTCCTCTTTTCACCTCCTGCCCATCTACCAGTTTTCCATATCATTCATGCCCCAGCTCTCCCATTCTCCTTTACAAGCCCTATTTCCTCTTCTTGTTTTTCACCCATCTTCACCCACTCCCTGTTTATCTTCATTAGATTGTAAGCTCTACTAAGCAGGGACTGTCTCTTCTGTGTTTCTGTATAGCACTGCATACACTGAAAGAATGCACGACATAAGTTCCCCTTTTCCCTCTCCCCAGCCTTCATCTACTTTCCTATGTCTCATCATTCCTTTCCTTTCACTCATTCCCTCCCCTGGCTCAGCCTGCCCCATTTCAATCCTCCTATTCCCTCAATAGTCCCCAGGCTCATTCCACTGCAGCCCTCCAGCTCCTTTGCACTATCTCTCAAACCTTCCCCATCCTTCAGCCCCCCTCCTTATCTCATCTCACATCCTCTCATCTGTCTTTCACTCCTCACACATGCCCCATCTAATCAATGAGTCCCCAGGTTGTCTGCTGTCCTGGATTCCCACTGACCCTCCCCTGTCCCCAACTCTCCTCTCTACCTCCCAGGCCCTGAGTTTCCACTCTCTCAAGACCTCACTCAATCTCTCTGTCCCCATGCCCTGCCTCGACTGAATCCCTGAGCCCCTAATTTTCCCTACCCCTCCTACCCAGAGCTTCAGAACTGCTCCTCCTGCTTCCAAGGGCTCTCTCACTCCCTATCTCCCAGGCTCCTCACCGCTCTCTGCAGCCTAGCCCTGGCCAGCAGGGGATCAGGGTGAAGATCCAGCATTTCTAACCTGCTCCTCCTGTGCAGGCGCTTCTCTCTTTTTGTGGTGCAAACAGTGGATCTGAACTGCACAGGAAGGGCAAGAGCAGACAGCAGTGGGAGTGGCTTAGAAGCAGTGAGGCCCCACCCTGTTCTCCTGCCAGCCAGTTTGAGTAGGGCGGCTCTCTCTCTCCTTTGGCCTAGAGGCATTATAAGGGGGCAGGTGCAGCAGCTTTCCTTTTTGGATTCAGTGGGTCACAAGGAAGGAGCAGCTAGGTCTCTCTTCAGACCCACAGGCTTTAATAGAAAGAAGGCAGCAGTGCTTTTTGGCTCTGTGGTTGCTGGGAGCTGCAGAATGTGTCTGACTGGAATTGGCAAATACTTTGTTCCATCTGCTACCCTCAGATTTTTACCACCGCAGGCAAAATGTCTAGACTTGTCTACATCTGTATTTTTAGCTAAATCTGAAACTAAAGATATCAAACTATCCCCGCATATCCTCAAAGCATTTCCATTTTTTTTCCTTCCTAGAATCTCTGTTCCCATCTCACTTCCACTTTCCACTGCCTCCTCAAGAGACGTTGAGGTACCTGAGTCACAGACCCATGGGGGAGCTTTCAGATGAAGATGGACATAGGAAAATGGACACAGGAGCCACAGAGAAGCAAAAAACACAGAGCAGAACTAGAAAAAAGTGCAGAGGAGAGCGACAAAAGTGATAAAAGGGGATGGCCCAGTGCTCCTGTGCTGAGAGGCTACGCAGGCTGGGAGCTCTTTGGCTTGGAAAAGAGAGGGCTGAGAGGGGACCTGAGAGAAGTTTATGGAATGGGTAAATAAAGGACGGCTATTTACCTGTTCAAATAATACTAAAACATGAAACTCCATGAAACCAACAAACAGAAGATTTAAAACAAAGTGTAGAAAGAATTTTTCCACTCGGCGCACTGTTGCCAGAGGATGTAGTTTAGGAAACGAACATAGCGGGGTTTAAAAGAGGTTTGGACAAGTTTCTGAAGTCAAAGTCCGTAACACATTATTAGCCAGGTAGACTAAGTGAAGCTACTGCTGTCCCTGGGAGGGAGCACCAGGAATTAGATCTGTTTTATGGGATCTGCCGGGTACTTGTGGCCTAGATTGGCCACAGTCAGGGACTCAATGGACCTTGGTCTGACCCAGCATGGCAATGCTTATGTTCTTATGTCCCAGTATTGGCTCGATCCAGATAATTTTTGCACAGATGACTCAGTGTTTACAGGTGGTAGAGAATTGGATGATGCCACATGAACGAGTTCTGGCAAAAATTGAATTTTTATGGGTTAGTTGCACTTTACCTGCTGGTGATATACCTCCATTCCAGTTTAATGGGAGGAATTATTCATTTTGGACAGCAACTCGTGATCTGGGAATTTTGTTAGGCTTGAGATTGACTTTTAAACCACAGATTGGAAACATGTTGAGAAACATTTTTTAGGCTAAGGATGCCTTAGGTTTATATTAGGTCAAAATGATTTTCGTGCTGTGGCTCAGGCACTTATTCTGTCAACTTTAGATTATTGTAATGCCATCTGTTCTGATTTTCCAAAAAAAAAAAAAAATCACCTCTGGGTGCTTCAAATAGCCCAGAATGCTACTGCTTGAATAATAGTGGGTCTTGATCAAACAGAGCATATAACCCCAGCTCTGAGTGATTTACACTGGCTTCCTATATTCTTTAGTGTACAGTTTAAATTTATAATGATGATCTTTAAAAAAAAAATTGCAAGAAGATGGACCGGGATGTCTGAAATGACTGAGTCTCTGGGTGGCCAATGTGGCCATCAGAACAGGGAAGGTAGAGGTTCTGACACATAGGGAATGTGACCTCAGGCCTTCTCTGTGGCCACACCTGTTTTATGGAACAGTCTTCCATTATCTTTTGCATTAGGGTTGAATCTGAAAAGGTTCCAGAAAGAATTAAAAATGTATTTATTTAATCAAGCTTATGTAGAAGCAACATGCTAATAGTTTGAATGGAAAGGTAGAGGTTTTGATGGAATGTATTAGTCTATTAGTCTGGATCGTGGCATTCCCCAGGGCTCCTCTCTCTCCTCTACCCTCTTCAACATTTACATGCTTCCCCTCACCACCCTCCTCACCAACCTTGGTATCAAACACTTCATCTACGCAGATGATGTGCAAATTCTCTTCCCCTTTTCTGACTCCCTCCAGTCCGCTCTCCAAAACTGGGAATCTTGCCTTTCCGCCATCAACCAACTCCTCACAGGCATGCACCTTGCCCTCAACCCTCAAAAAACCGAACTCCTCATCATTTCCACTAAACTCCCATCACTCTCTGTCCCCCTCTCCTACTCCTCCACCACTTTCCACTCGCACACCCGTAACCTGGGTGTCCTTCTTGACAACCAACTCACCTTCAAGCCCTTTATCAAATCTATTTTAAGTGACTGCTATTTCAAGCTACAAACTATCAAAAAACTCAGACCCCTACTGCATTTCTCCGACTTTCGCAAAGTACTTCAGTCTATTATTCTCTCCAAAATCGACTACTGTAATGCTCTCTTCCTTGGCCTCCCCTCCACGCACACCAAACCCTTGCAACTCCTACAAAATGCCGCAGCACGTATACTTACAAACACTAAAAAAAGAGACCACATTACACCAACTCTTATCGAGCTACATTGGCTACCAATACAATCACGTATCCTCTTCAAAACACTAACCCTTATCCATAAAAGTATTATAAACGAAAACCTCTACTGGCTCTGCCCCCCCTTTCTTCCACGCACCTCCACAAGACCCACTCGTCCAGCCCTTCAAGGAACTCTCCGCATTCCCACTATCAAACCCTACAATCTTATCTCAATAATGAACAGAGCTTTTTCCCTCGCTGGCCCTACCCTCCAGATCTGCGTACTGAGACATCCACTCCTAAATTTAAAAAAAAACTAAACTAAAAACATGGCTTTTCCTACAGGCCTACCCGTCCTCTACTCCCACCATATGATTGTAATCTGGAATCCCTGTTTTGTGCCACTGATTATTTTTGTAATTTTGTAAATAAGTTCTATTTTATAATTTTGGTTTCTTGTTTCTCTGTTTACTTATAGTTTACTGTTCCATGTAAAGGCCTAGCCTATAAGTTCCAAGTTATTTGTAAACCAATACGATGTGCAGACGGTTGTCGGTATATAAAAAAATGCCAAATAAATAAATATGTGTATTGTTTTTATTATCTGATATGCTGTGAAAGCTGTTTTAGTGTACGTAGCTTGCTGTAATCTGCTTTGTATAATACTATTGATGAAAGTGGAATATTCATTTTGTAAGTGAATGTTAAGTGCTAAGGGTTACGGTGTGGGGCTTCAGGGAAAACATTCCCAAGTGGGGTTCCCACCCCCCCCAGGAAGTTGAGCAGCAGGGGGTGGAAGGAGTGGGTCACCCGTTTCCTCCCCTCCCAGTGGGCTGGGTCATGGCTGTGAATAACAGCCTAGCAAGGGGACAGGAGAGAGGCGAGCAGCAGCATCGGGCCAACCAGCGAACACAAGAAGTAGCGGTGGCCGGGGAGGTCGGTGTACAGCTTCTGCCCCATCAGCTCCATCCCACTGCCTCTCCCGACTTAATGTCGGTGCGGAGCCCTCCAAAGTGCAGGGTGTGAGGCAATCATCCCGGCTCTTACCCACCCCTCCCCCGAACAGGTTCAAGACTTCATTGTGAGGATGCAATATTAGGACAACTAAGCACTCTAAAGTGGTCACCAATGTGACTGGACTTTGCACTGCTCTCCCTGTCTCTTCTGCTGCTGTCTGTCTCTCCTCATTTCATCCTCAGTCTGTCTTTATCTCTCCATCCCCATCTCTGACTCTTTCTGTCTCTTCAAGCCATCTTGATTTCTTTGTATCGGCCCCATACTTCCCTCTCTTTTGTCTCTCCCAATCTCTCTCTTCTCCCTCCCTCTGTTTGGTCACTGAGTTATTATTTGCCTGTTGCTCTTCTGTGCAGTCATTAATTAATGAGGGGGTTGGATTGGATTCTGTCCCCTGCCTGGAGCTGTTTACTGTCATGGCACCTGCACATCAACATGTTTTCTCCAGTCACCATTGCAAGGAGGGCAAGCGAGGTGAGAACTCAAAATGACTGTGCAGCAGGGCAGGAATTAAAGACTTGAGTGGTGGATTAGAGGTAGGGGCTAGGGATCAGCAGAGAGGGGTCTGTCACAGAATTTGGGTCAGTAAGGTTGTAGGAGTTATGGCAGAGGAGGACACTTCACTATCATGTATAGGTACACCTCTTACTAGCACAACCAAATTGTGTGGTACATAATGCTTTAAGACTATTTAGGTGTTGCCTTCAGAGGTAGCTACCATAGGACTCTGCGCCACTTGAGGTACAGAGAGATTCTAGTGCACCCCTGTCTACCCCTCCCCCACCCCACAAGTGAAACAAGATGGAGAGGTACAGTCAGAAAGAGATATCTGCAGTGAGTCCAAATACAGGCATAGAGGGGTAGGAAGGAGACAAAGACAGGCAAAAGGGGTATAAGTTAGCCCAGGATGGGGATAGAAATGAGAGAGAAGGGGCGATTGTTGAGCAGAGGGGACAAGGGAGAGAGAGTGTCAGGGATGGAGAAAAATGAGACAGAGGGAGAATGGTGGGAATAGAGATAGAGGTAAGTGGAGAGAGCCAGGGTGGCAGGCTGCTGTCCTCCTACCTCCTGAGATGGACTCCGGGTCTTGTTCTCGTCAGTACAGAAGCTGCTGCTGTGTGTGAGCAGCGATCCTAAGGAGCCTGACTTTATACCTGCGGCTGCTCCCCTTTCATTAGAATGGCAATGACCCAATCGGGAAACTCACAAAGGTGAGAAGTGACAATGGAAGATGAAAGAAAAACCAGACACACCTGTCCACTCCCTCTTCCCCCTGCCTTTGGTGCAGCCCTCTCTGTCTCGCTCTTTCACCCCCTCCTTCCCTTACCGTCTCATTCGCCCTCTCTCTCTCTCCCTTCTCTCTCTTTCTCTCCCTCCCGTCTCTCCTCTCTTTCTGTCTCCTACCCTCTTCTGCCCTTCACACCGCTCATCTTGGCTATTGGAAGAACGCTTGATTTCTTATTTGTTTATTCTCCTAGGCTAAACCTTTTTTTGTGTGTGTGTTAAACACCTAGTAGGAAGCTCAGTTTAGTGAAGAAGGAATGGCCAAGGAGTCCGATCCCTCCCAGTCCTGGCCCAGGCTCGGGAGCCGGTTGACCCCTAGCCCAGAGGTCAGCCCTAGCGGCTCAAACGATTGCTGTCGGAGCAGGAGTTTCGTCTCGTTGTGAAATCGGCGCCGTGGGTGTCGCCTGTCGTCCTGCGGGAGTGCTGAGCAGGTTTCAGAGGGCGAATGTGCAAAGCCGGGGGAAAGGCGCAGATTCGCAAAAGAGGGGTTGAGGTTTTCTTTCATAAAATGTCGCCATGGTTAACTGAAAAAGTTCTGAAAGACCCAGCGTCTCGGGCAATCTGCAGATTGAGACGGGGGCATTTTGCAGCCTGTGTGGCTAATGTGCACCAGCTCGAACCGTGGCGGGGTTGGTGGGAGGCGACCTTCCTATCACCGAGTGAGTGCCCCCTACCAGGAAAAAGGAAATACCAGGCAAGAGTCCGTTTTTTAAAGATCTGGGATTGTCTGATAGAGGGAAGGAGATTTAGCATTGTTTGCTAATCCTCACAATAGTTACTCCTGGCGGCTGGATGCTTTTGTTAATTTGGCAGAAATTGTTTCACAGTGTGGCAGGTTTGGTACAATCAGTAAAAAGACAGCATCTTGCTACTTAGTCCATTAATACAAAGGCATCACCTTAGAGTTGTGTTCATTTGTTAACCTTTATTTCCAAGGAACAAACCAGGAGAGTTGCTAGCAATAATAGTGAGGAGTGCAAGAGGTCCCAATTTTATCACTGAATTTAGAGAAAAAGAGGGGGTAAAAAAAAAACCCAAATCAAGTGGCATAATCAGTATCTTTCAAGAACCGACCTGATTCGATATTTTATATCGAGAATGTCGGTATATAAAAATCCTAAATAAATAAATAAATAAATAAATAAATAAATTCAAGAGCAAATTGACAAGAAGGCAAGATAAGTTTTTTTTTCTCCAATATGGATCATCCAAGGTTTAGCAGAGACCAATTAGAAAAACTTAATGACAATATTTATTGAGAAGAAATACCATTGTGTATGAAGGGATTGTATCTTATTAAATGTCCAGGGCCTAATTTTATAAAATTTGAAGGGAACAGGTATGAGGAGTAATGCCAGACATGTTTAATGTAGCACTAGAAAAATGTGCATTGTGGCTTTAAGAGCAGTGCTAGGAAAAGAGAGATTTTTAACAATACCTGGGCCACTATTGACCCAAATCCTTCATCAATTAAAACCAAAAGAGTCCCACAAAAAATGCTGGCAAATAGGTTTAGAGAAGTGCTGCCCGACTTGCCTTCTGATTACTCTAACACGCAACCTCCACCTTGCACACTACCACCGGAATGCATTCTACGATTCACTTAGGTTTTCTCTCAGTGTTGTCTTCATTTGCAGTCCTGAGGAAGGGAATGTCAGCTCTTAAAAGCTGATCAAGAAATGTATCAGAAAGTTTCACCTTATATATTTTTAGGTTTTGGTTTTTTTTAACCTTATTATCTGTGCATTCAGATGGACCAGAATGCAACCAGATTAGACACTGAGAGGGTATCTGATTAAAAAAAAAAATTGCCTGGAAATGTATGAGTATCTGAGAAATGTGGTTTACAAGGAAATATGCTCAGTTGTGTTGTTACTATACAGAGACCCAAATGCAATGGTTCTTTCTAATGCCAGGAATTCTGATACCTTTTCATTAAAGAGAGCTTTGAAACATGCTATCTGTTGTCCCCTTAAATGTTTGTGCTGACTTTGGAATCTCTTTCAATTACACAATTTACAATTATTTCAAGGTGCAAAAATTGGGAAAATTGATGCTATATTGTTTGTTAATAATCCAAAAATATCCTTTTACTGTATTACAGAACAAATTGGATAGCCTGCGTTGCAAACACAAGGTGCAATTGTTTGCTTGAGAGAGAGTGTGAGTCCTTGGATCATGGCACAACCTCAAGGAAGGCTCCAAGGTAGATGCCATGAGAGGCGAGCGTATCCAGGCACGGGCTGGACTTGGATCATAGCTTGGACTTGGAATGTATCTTGGATTTGGAATGTAGCTTGGACTTGGAATGAGATCTCAGACCTCCGCTGAACTTTCACTCTGTGTGTGCGAGATCCAACAATGGATTGCTGGTCTCTGAGGTAGCCCTCCAGCCACTCAATAGACCTTTCAGACCTGCCGCCTGGAACAGCGAGTGCATCAGGATAGACGAAGGCTGAGGATGGGATATGGTATGGTGAGGAACATGGACGAAGACACTGAAGGCTTGGAACTTGGACAAGAACATGGACGAAGGCTCTGGAGATGAGGAACATGGACAAAGGCTCTGGTTCAGGTTAGAGTTCAGCTTCCCTGGGCACTGCACCACAGCATGCCTTACACAGCCTGCTGTGGGCTGGTCGCAGATCATGCTGTCCCGATGCGTGCCCTACCCAACCTGCCACAGGTTGGTCGTGGACCACTCTGGGAGTGACACAAGTCCAGGGCTGAGACTCAGCTCGGATGGGAGCCAGGACATCCCTTGGAATAAGGATCATGACTTGGAATGAGGAACAAGGAGATCCACTAGCTGCACAAGCTCCATGAGCCCTGGAATTAGGAATATGACTTGACTTGGAACTTGACTTGAAACTTAGAACTCTAAAAACAAGGATGAACTCCGAGGACTTGATCCAGTGAAGATGGAGACAGGCCTTGTTCCAGGAGGTGCCCTCCACAGCCCCCCATAGACTGGTCATGGACCACTTCACTGGCACGCCTGGAGGAATGATGAGAGAGGATCCAGAAAGCAGACCCCGGAACAAAGACATGGACATCAGGAACTTGACTGAAGACTTGGATAAGGAACTGACGAGAGACCAGGAACGTAGAACATGGAGGAGCTCCCACAAAGAACAAGGTGACCAGGAACATGGGACAGGAACAAGAAGACCAGGAACATTTAATGAAGAACATGAAGACCATCAAGACAAGGAGATGACCACGGGAAACCTTGCAGGAAGAAGGGCCATGGACAACCATGAGGATCCATTGTGGAGAGACCAAGTGAAGTTTGCAGAGCCCTTTTATAGTGTTGAAGACATGACGCGGTATGATGTCATCAAGGAGCGCCGCCGGGCTTTTACTGCTGTGGACCCTTTAAATTAACAGCAGAGGCGTGTGCGTGTGACTAGGGAACGCCAGCATCAGGAGCAGAAGGTGGTCGGTGGCATTTAGGCCATGAAGACAGCATCAGTGGCCCCAGCTGGGAATGAAGATCTTGGCAGCGACTCCCAAGCCGCACAAGAGGACCGAAGCATCAGCAGCACCCAGGCCATGAAGAGCTGGAGGCATCGGTGGCATTCCTGCTACAAAGATGAGAAACCAGTGGTGGCTCCTTCACGGAATCAGCATCGGCGGCACCCAGCCGTGAAGAAGATGGCAGCTGCGGCGGCTCCTGTCACGAAGAGAAGAAACGCAGGCGGCACTCAGGCCGAGAAGAAGCAGACGTTAGTGGCGTCATGCCGTGGCTCTAATGGCGGCGTCGGACTGGTGAATGGAGCTGCTCCCGGGCCTGTCCCACCAGTGAGCGCAACAGCTTGGGGAGAATTCTCTGCTTTAAATATCAATTTTGAAACATCACAAGTACCAATACTGGCTTCAAAAAGAGTGGGGCTGAACAAAAGAGAAAGTTTAATATATCAGCATATTTATATTCTGGTTCCTCGTGCAACAAGCAGATAACAATCTGAGCAGTACACATAATGAAGGCAGAAAAATACCAAATGGTCCATTCAGTCGCCCTAACAAGTTTCTTATGGTACTAACTGCTGCTTTGTGCAGGTTACCCCCATGTTTCTGTTAAGAATACAAATAAAGCAGTTTACAGCATTCTTAGTCGTTCAGGTACAAGTCCCTTCCCCAAAGAGCTTACAATAAGTTGGTACCTGAGGCAATAGAGATAAAGCAGCTTGCCTAAGGTCACAAGGAGTGTCAATGTGAGAAGCAGCATCTGAACCCTGGTTTCCTGCCCATTACTTTAAGCAGCAGGACACTAGGACCTACAGAACATCAAAGCACTGTACATGGGGAATATACAAAACATTTTGGCAATTCAAAACAGAAAATGGATATGGGGCTTTTTACTATTTAGTTCTTAATAAAGGTAAAATATCAATGTTACTATTTGGATGCTGTGTGTTGTTAAAAATGGTGTTATTATTTAAGATGTTTTATCGTTGACGAGTGCTAAATGGCAAGAAACCTTAGGTGAACCTCTGATGAGAGGTTTTGCAGCATTTCCATGCACAAACTGGAAAATGAAAGGGGCCCAATACCAACTAATGATTGCCCTATAAATCAGGTTAGAGGTTGTAGGACAGGCTGCTTGCAGCCTGACAGATGTTTGAAATGTGGAATTGGGCAGGACTAGAATGTGAAAGGATTTAAACATTTTATATTGCATTTCATCTGGGAATAATACAGCATTAATCCAGTCATGAAGAGGAACATGGAAAACTCTCAGAAGTTGAAAAACCATAGGGCTGTGAACTACCCAGGGACGGTAACTTTCTTTTTTGTTGTTAATCTTTTTATTTGAGCCAACAAATCAATCCCCATAACAATAAACACAATAGGAGTCAGACAATAGGTGTGCAGGATGAGAACACACTCTCCCTTGAGCTAACATACATAGACTCAAATAGGATTTTACAGCAAGTTTTGAACCTCCCCAAAACATACACACCACTTTCGTACCCCATTCACCCACTCATACAACCATCTAAGGAACTGTTGATGCTAACACGTAGCCCAGACAAAGCGGAAAGCCTGTAAACATAATCCACCCTTTAGACTTTTCTTAGAACTTTGTCCCATAGAAGGAAGTAGCCTTAAAGAGCCTTGAATGCCCTTTTAGAAAGAACTTTCTGTCATATGGTCTCAATTTGCAGAATATTCTGCATCCACTCTTTTCAGTGTGTTAAAGCAGGTGCCTCACTGGTTTTCCAGCATAGCAACATAGTTTTCTTAGCAAGTAACAATGCAGACGCTAAGAATCGCACTCCCCCTGTGGCAGCCAGATATTCCTATCCATGAAATTCAGGTAGATTAACAGCCCAGACCAGGGAATTCCACCCCCCAGAATATCATCCAGAAAATCAGTGACATTATTCCACAAGAATTGTAGCTTGAAACATCCTATAAACATGTGACATAAGTCCCCAGGATGAGTATTACATTTAAGACAAGACTCAGAGTCCCAGAGTTGCATTTTTACCCTAAGACCCTTGTAATATATACCCTATGTAGCAGCTTAAACTGAATTTCTCTCATATTGGCTGCCAATAGATATTTATATATCAAAGCAAAGGCTTGATGTTGGTGTTTGAGGTAGTTGTGGGTGGATCCTTGGGCCTAGGCAGATGACCATGCCCCCGGGGTAAGATCCTGAGCGGGACCACCGGTCAGGCTCAGAGTATGGAGACAGACACACACTAGTTCTTTTATTAAACAGTATATTGAACCACCAGATGTGGCAGTAGTGAGATGGAAGTGCCTAGCAGGGCTGTAATCCCTCAAGTAATGGAACAACGATCCTGGATAACTGAGCTGTAGAGAAGCTGAATATAGTGAGTAGGCAGAGTATGCAGAGTTCAGGAACAGAACCTTGATGGTAACACTCACACAATAGTCTCTAGCAGTAGTCCAGGTGTTGGAATGAGTTAGGCCCTCGAGGAGCGAGTACCGGTTCCAGACTGTGACCTGAAAAACAAAGAGAGAGTGAGGCCCCCAAGGAGCGAGTACCCCTGGTAAGTCCGAGGAGGCAGAGTAGCCTAAAACAAATCCATTCCTTGCTAACTCAATTCGTTAGCGATTTCTAAGACCTTATATATCCGGTACTGATGACGTCATCTCAGGGGGACGCCCCTGAGGTTTGCGCCATTGCTGGTAGATCAGTCAGGGCCGCACCGTGTGCGCGCCCTTAGACCCTTGTGAAACATGGTGGATTGCAGCGTCGAGCCACTCCGGGGACGCCGGGGGAAGACGGCAGAATGACGCCGTGGCAGCCAACCATCCACTTGAGCAAGAGGGAGTCGCCAAGGAGGTGAGGAGGGCGGAGTGGAGATGTCGGGCAGCGGCAGTTGCAACACTTGACTCATGGATTTAGCCTCCATCTGCTCCCCCAAATCCACACTCCACTGTGCTGCCAACTGTGCCATATGGGTAGAAGGTAACAGTGTTGTCAAATGTGTAGCCCAAATTGATATTTTGTTAAATTTAGAGATTGTATCTAGAAAACTATCTTCCTCATCTGTGAGGACTACTTGGGACACATCTCCTGCACAAATACTTACTCCATAATAGTGTGCCTGTAAAAAAGCATAGAACTGAGAATTCGGTAACTCCCATTCAGCTTGCAATTGCTGGAACGAAAACCAACAATGAACATCAGGATCCACAAATAATGCCAAATTACGCAAACTCTTGCTGGCCTATCCCCGAAACACTGAGCTGTGAAGCTCAGGCAAGAACTCTGAATTCTCCATAAGGGTGAGGAAGAGCAAGACCTGAACATTGTGCCCCAGGAGCCCCTGCTACCATACCCAAGCTCTCCTAATCTACTAGCCAGAAAGCAGAGTCCTAAAGATGCAAAAGCATTCTGCCACAGATGTACCAAGTTAATTGGTTGATATGACTATGTCCAATCCATCATCAAACTGCCCACATCAAACTTTTGCTTACTCGAGGCCCATTCCTGCAATAGCAGAGAAGGCAAGCTATATTGTACACAAGTTCAAAAGACTCACCCCTCCTTTTTAATAAGCCTCAGGCTTATTAAAATTGATCTGCAGTCCTGAAAAACTTCCAAAATCATTAACCATGCCAATGATAACCCAAATACTCTGTTGCGGATTTCCTATAAAAAGCAGCAGGTCATCTGCAAACAAACTCAATTTTATTTCCTTGCATTTGATTTTAATCCCCTGGAAGGGAAGGCATACCATGAAGTTTAACTGTGAGGGGGCTCCAAAGTGAGCACAAAAAGCAAAGAGGACAAGGGACATCTCTGTCTAGTACCCCTCCCATACACAAAAACATCCGATAAAAACCCATTCACTAGTATCTGTGCTAATGGTTGATGATACAAAAGCCACACCCATTGCGAAAACTGTCCCTAACATTTTATTTTTTTATTTATTTATTTATTAATTTCTATACCGGCTTTCACGACCAAAGGTTGCATCAAGTCGGTTTACATTTAACAAGTCGTGTAATAAACATAGAACTAGGGTAATTGAACTGGTGCAGAAAATAATAGTTACAATGAACAAGGAAATTACCAACTGGGATAGGAGGAGAAAAGAGAAAAGGGACAGGAATATTTACATAGTAAAACGCATTTACAGTGAATATTTACATAGTAAGCAATAAAGGATCTGTGTCAAGAGGATGTCAAGAGCTAAATGTAGTCAAGGACGGGGAGGGGTATGGGCTGGTGGGGTTACATTTCTCTAGCACCTACTGCAGATAGGGCCACTCAATGCAATCAAAAGCCTTTTTAGCATCAAGGCTGGCCAACAAACTATCTCCATTACCATCTCTAGCCGCCTGAATAGCAATGTAAGCTTTCAAAATATTGGCATTAGCAAGGCTACTCCTGACAAACCCTGTTTGATCTTGGGAGACCCTATCAATCACCATATTCAGCCGAGAAGCCAAGATGGCTGCCAAGATTTCGATGTTTTGGTTGAAAAGTGATATTGGCCTATATGACTGGGGAAGCAAAGGGTCTTTACTTGGCTTAGCTAATAGAGTTACTGTCACTGGATTTGACCCCCATTCAAACTCTCCCTTCTCCTTAGCAGCATGAAACATGTGCTGGTATATAACTTAGCGACGGTATAGAAAAGTTTTTAAATAAAAAATAAAATAAACATATTTTTAAGAGAAGTTAGCCCCAAATTCCCCAAACGTCTATAAAACACAGGCCCCCAGACCATCCGGCCCTGGTGCCTTGACTAGCTTCAAATTTGCAATAGCATTCCGAATCTCCCCTTCTCATATAGGAACTTCTAATAGCTGTTGCTCTCTATCCCCCAGTTGAGTCAGAGCAAGGCCCTGAAAAAATGACTGTCTCATCCATTGATTACTGGGACCAGCTGCGCACAACGTTTTATAATGTGCCTCGAAAGCCTTGAGAATAAGAGGTGTGGTTGAGTATGTTTTTGAATCATAACATAAGTGGGACACAATGCCTTTAGAAAGGGAGCTTGATTTAACCAATTGGGCAAGTAAGCTACCTGATTTATTTCCCCACTGATGTAGTTTATACCTGAAGTATAATAAATATTGCTGGGCCCTTGCCTCCAAAAAGACATTAAGCTCTCTCTTAGCTACAAACAACTTCTTTTTCAAATGTTACAAAAGATCCTGGACATGTATACGTCTAAGAGCGGCAATCTTTTTAGTTAGTTCTAGAACTTTTGCATTCCTTTCTTTTTTAACCCTGGCCAGGTAAGCAATAATATGTCCCTGTAAGTCCGCCTTGGCAGCATTCCAGAATACCATGGGATTTATTTCAGGGAGCAGATTAAATTCACCATACCCCTTCCATTTATTCTGCAAGTAACCCGCAAATGCTTTATCATGGTACAAATGTGGGGGCATTGACCACCTCTTAGGCCCAGGATTAGCATCTGTATTCAAAGAACCAAGGGTAACAGGGCTATTAAAGAGACCATCATAAGTGGGAACCTTTAATTGCTAAAGGACAGTTTTGTCCAACTTGGCTGGACCATCCAGCGAGCCAATTTTCTTTTATTTTAAATCATAGATCTCATAAGTGTGTTCACAAAAACCAAAAACAATTTAAAGATTTTTAGTGTATATTTTCCTTTTACGATTTGTAAAAAGAAGAAGAAATTAATGAAAATACATGCATATGCTTTGTCAAAGATAAGTAATCTTTCCTCCCTTTTGAAAATATTTTAGAAGTTTTTGGGACTATAAATAATAATAGGAAAATATACACTAAAAATCTTAAATATTTTTTTGGTTTTTGTGAACACACTTATGAGACCTATGTTTTAAAATAAAAGAAAAACTGGCTCACTGGATGGTCCAGCCAAGTTGGGCGAAACTGTCCTAAAGTGATTAAAGGTTCCTACTTATGATGGTCTCTTTAATAGCTCTGTTACCCTTGGTTCTTTGAGTAAGCATGTTATTTCACCTGGGTTTTGTTGGGTCCTTTTGCGGTAACTCCCAGGATTAACATCTGTCAACATTACTTCAGTCATCATCACAGCATGTTCAGAAAATGGGACATCACTTATGGAGCTAGACAGCAACTTGCTAAATAACGTTTCAGAAACAAGAATAGAATCAATTCATGAGTATGCATTGTGGACATGGGAATAAAAGGTAAATTCTTTATCTTCCAAGGGCAATGATTGTCAACTGTCAATCAGTTGCAGCTCTTGACACACAAAGCCGACCCCAAGATCTGCTTGGTTTTTCCTAGGGGTCTTAGCCAGTTTGCAATCCATCAAGTAACATCAAGCTAGGTTGAGGGAACATTGCACAAATCTCATCTTTGGGTGAGTTTCCTCACTCCGAAGGTCATCAAGAGAGCACTGTTCTGCTCGTACGTCTCACTTTGAATATCAAAGTGGCCCCTAACCCTACACTAATACCTAAACCTCACCTCGAGTTACTAGGTGGGCCTCCTAAAGAGATATAAATACCTACCTAGAATGAGAGCATTACAGCTAGGTTCTCTTTCTCTCTCTCTCACACACAGCTAGGCTAACTCCTCCTATTTTTCTCATTTGCATCACACCATGTGTTAAGGTGCTTAACGCTTGCAAAAACGCCATATAGCACATTGATAAACGACCCCCTAAGATTGCACCTGTCATAAGCATCCCCTAGTACTACTTCCATTGCTGCTTTATCCAAAAACTTTAGGGATGAGACCCTCCTGCACAGGTCTTCCCCCATTCTCAAACATTTTCAATGGCTTGAGTTCCTTTACATAAGAGCTGTTCACCAAGATTTATTTTATTTATTTATTTATTTAGAGCTTTTTTATACAGGCATTCATGATACAATCATATCATGCCGGTTTACAGATAACAAGGGGTGCAGTAACTTAGTACATATAACAAGTGCATAAGAAACAATAAAGTTACAATATAACAGGGTTGCTAGAACTGGGGGAGAAAGGAGACAGTAGTTAAATAAATTATACTGAAGTAAAATATTTACAATGAGCAGTAATTACATTATGCAGCAATGGTCTGTTAATGGATGTTAGACTCGGGAAAGGCTTGTTTAAATAGCCAAGTCTTAAGCCTTTTTCTGAATGTTAATAAGCATGGCTCTAGTCTGAGGTCCGGTGGTAATGTGTTCCAGAGAGAAGGGCCCGCTGTGGAAAAGGCCCGATTTCTGAGTTGTAGATGGTGTGTGGATTTCGTAGGGGGGATGAGCAGGGACCCTCTGTAGGCTTCTCTGATGGGTCTGGATGATGTGTGTTGTCTGAGGGGGATTTGGAGGTTGAGAGGGGCTTGGGAATGGATGGTTTTATGGATAATGGTCATGGACTTGTGTAGAATTCTGAAGTGTATTGGTAGCCAGTGTAGATTTTTTAAAATAGGAGTGATGTGGTCTCTTCTTCTGGAGTTTGTCAGGATTCTAGCTGCCGCATTCTGGAGCATCTGAAGTGGTTTTATGGATGAGGCCGGGAGACCTAGCAAGATAGAGTTGCAATAATCTATCTTGGAGAATATTACGGCTTGTAGGACTGTTCTGAAGTCATGAAAGTGTAGGAGAGGTTTCATTCTTTTTATTACCTGTAGCTTGGTAAGATGGATATCCACCCACTCACACACACACCCATCCAGACTATCCACACCCCAACCTCCCTCCCTCTCAACAACCAATGAAAACTCCTCAACCCTTGTCTCTGGCGAAGTGTCTTGGATTCTGCAATCCTCACCAATGGGTAGATGATCTCTCAAAGCAGGGGCCTCCCAGAGCCAGCTGCACACAGAGATCACAGAAAGGTAGCCAAACCCCAGGAACCCAAAACTGCCTGGAAGAGGTCAAACATTCAAATACTTCGGCAACTTGACTTCCAAGGAATGAAGTAACTAAAGCCAAGGCTTTACGTAGTTGGGAGATGTTCCCAACGTACGTCGGTATATAAATGCCTCAAATAAATAAATAAATAAAAAGGCTCAACATTGATTGTCAAAGCCACTATAGGAGCCTCACATCAGCCCCGCTTGTGCAGATACGGTCCATGAAGGTGAGCCTAGTCAGCCCAGAGCTGGAGTTTGGCAACCCCAAAGACTTCCCAGCAATCACTGCTGCTATACTGTGAAGCCAGCTAATCCCATCAACAGCTAATCCCATCAACAGCTCTACTCCTAGGCGTCATAGTGGATAACACATTGAAATCGTCGGTTCAGTGTGCTGCGGCAGTCAAAAAAGCAAACAGAATGTTGGAACTTATTAGAAAGGGAATGGTGAATAAAATGGAAAATGTCATAATGCCTCTGTATTGCTCCATGGTGAGACCGCACCTTGAATACTGTGTACAATTCTGGTCGCCGCATCTCAAAAAAGATATAATTGCGATGGAGAAGGTACAGAGAAGGGCTACCAAAATGATAAGGGGAATGGAACAGCTCCCCTATGAGGAAAGACTAAAGAGGTTAGGACTTTTCAGCTTGGAGAAGAGACGACTGAGGGGGGATATGATAGAGGTGTTTAAAATCATGAGAGGTCTAGAACGGGTAGATGTGAATCGGTTATTTACTCTTTCGGATAATAGAAAGACTAGGGGGCACTCCATGAAGTTAGCATAGGGCACATTTAAAACTAATTGGAGAAAGTTCTTTTTTACTCAACGCACAATTAAACTCTGGAATTTGTTGCCAGAGGATGTGGTTAGTGCAGTTAGTATAGCTGTGTTTAAAAAAGGCTTGGATAAGTTCTTGGAGGAGAAGTCCATTACCTGCTATTAAGTTCATTTAGAGAATAGCCACTGCCATTAGCAATGGTAACATGGAATAGACTTAGATTTTGGGTACTTGCCAGGTTCTTATGGCCTGGATTGGCCACTGTTGGAAACAGGATGCTGGGCTTGATGGACCCTTGGTCTGACCCAGTATGGCATTTTCTTATGTTCTTACTGATACCCGTTAATTTGGTGACTAAAAATAGCAAGTAGTGAAAATAGTCCAGCAGCATTATAACAGTAACCTTGAGAGCAGGCTGCGCAATACGACGAGATGATGTCCATCAATCCTGGAAATCAGCAAGCCCTGAACATAGCCAGGAGCTGACCATTGGATATGCTATGCGCTCTTCCTTTGAACACAGGGCAAATAGGCTATTGTGGCAGACACGCAGCTTGAAAAAGCGAAATAACCCAATTCCTGGGGTCTTCTCTATAACATCAACTTTATTCAACAGTTTAGGATTTTCAGACCAAATGGAGGTCGTGCTAGCAGAAACAGTAGAGATTTTCTTTCTTCTGTTATTTTGTATTTTTGTCCCCTCATCCAAGCTGGGTGACAAACTCCTTGGCCTCAGAACTCGTTGCAGAAGCTGCAACCCGCCATTATGAAATACTTGGAATTGGGTGGGGAACTGCAGGGTGAAGTGCACCCTTTTATGAAATAGCTGGGTGCAATACGGAGTAAACTCTTTGCAGGAGGCCAGGATCTTAGGAGAAAAGTCCGGGAAAAGCAGCAACTTGAAATTTTCATAGGAGAACGCCTTTCTTTTGCGGTAAGCCAACAAGATTTTTTCTTTATCGGTATAGTTCAGATACTTGGGCAATCACCTGCCTGAGATGAGCCTGATCCGGTCCACCAGCCCCCAGCCTATGGGCCCTCTATGCTAGAATTGGTCAGACCTCCATATTCATCTGAAGAGTGTCATGGAGCCATTTTTTACAGAGCCAAATTAAGTCCTGTATGGACTTCGGAACCCCCAGGATCCTCAGGTTATTGCGCCTACATCAGTTCTCCAATTCGTCTAGCTTTCACTCCAAAACGTTATTTTTCTCCTGCACCTCTCCAGCCGTGGCATCCAGAGATAACATGCAGTTGTCATGCTCAGATAGCTTATTTTGCATGCCGTTGATTGTAGTGTTGAAGGCATCGACTTATCTCGTAGCTTGTCAACCGAGGCCTGAATTTTTTGCAATTTGCCAGTTAATGAGGTGGACATGGCATGAGTAAGTTCCTGCAATGCAGCATCCGACAGCCCACACACGGCCGAGCCTACCTCCTGTGCTGTCTTGTCTTCTCCGCTGTTTACTTTCTTGGCACCAGCTCCTTTCGTGCGTCCAGCCATCTGACCCGCGGAAATTGCGCTAGATTGTCCATGTGATCACCCATAAGTGCTGCTTTGAAACCCCCCCGGCTTATACTGATATCTATTGAAAGTCCATTAAAACACCCTGGCTCCAAGGGAGCTGGACAGGAGAGCGACTTTTCACAGTGACATCATCGTCATGCTCCTCCAGTGATGGTAACTTTCAAACTGGTGCACAGGTGCACTTTGGCGCCTGTGTCGGCACACACACAGATACGCAGCCATTTTAAAACTTATATGGCAGATTTTCAAAGGGGTATGAGCGTAAGATACGCGCGTAACCCCCGAAAAGCTGCCCCTTCCACCCCCTGCGCGCGCCGAGCCTATGTTGCATAGGCTCAGTGGCGCGCGCAAGCCCCGGGATGCACGTAAGTCCCGGGGCTTTCCTGGGGCGGGGGGGGGCGTGTAGGGGGTGTGTCGCAGCCTCGGGACCAGCCCCCAGACCGGAACATGGCGTGCCAGCAGCCAGCCCGCGGGTGCAAGTTACGTCTGCCTCAGGCAGGCGTAACTTTTGAAATAAAGGTAGGGGGGAATTAGTTAGGGCCGGGGGTGGGTTAGTTAGGGGAAGTAAAGGGAAGGTGGGGGGCGCCGGAAAAAAGTTCCCTCCGAGGCCGCTCCAATTTCGGAGCGGCCTCGGAGGGAATGGAGGCAGGCTGCGCGGCTCGGCGCGCACAGGCTGCCGATTTTGCGCAGCCTTGCACGCACCGACCCCGGATTTTAAAAGATATGCGCGGCTATGCGCGTATCTTTTAAAATCCGGTGTACTTTTTTAAAATCTGCCCCAAACTGTTTAGTGGAATGTTTCAGAGTTTCTCTAGAAGCCCTTTCACCTCTGGTTTGCAGAGCATATTGTTTGCTAGGTAAGCTCCAGGTTTTTGTGGAAGCCTCGGCTTTGAATACATCTGTTGACTCTTTAAACTTGGAGTTTGAAACTTTTACTCCTCTTATCGCCTTTATCCTGGAGTCTGCTAGATGCGCAACATTAAAGTTCTCTCTACACAATCTGGAACTGCCCTTCTTGGGGAATAAGATCAAACTATACCCAGATGTTAACTATGAGCGATAGGAGAGGAGAACATCTCCCTCTCGCTTTTAAACAAATGGTGGTAAGCGTTGAGTCAGATTTTCGTTACATATCTGACCAAGTATGTAGTCAGTTAGAAAGATAATTTATATTTCTTCTGGTAACTAGATCAGTTGTGTTTTAGAAAGAAGAATTTGTCAGTGCTGGACTCTTCTTGAACTGTGATTTACCTTGACTCAGTTGCTAGTTCAAATTGCTCACTTTATTTACTTTATGCTTACTTACATTTATGATTTATGTTTTCAATATCTTGCTTTTTTTAGTTTTCTTGTCTTCATTGATGGGCTTAACAGGGGCTATAAACACCAGTATTTATTATATTTATTTATTTATTTGAAAGTTTTTATATACCGCGAATTGGGCAGAATTCTGACCTTATACCTGTATTTGTTTCTGTATTATTGTTAATATTTGTGCCTGTAGTTGACTAAGATTGTTTTCTTTCTCAAAATTGTTAAAATTAATTACAAAAAATATAATAAAACATTTTCAAAGCAGTAGAAGGTTTTATAGGGTGGCAATCTATATGATAAAGTAGTCATGTTGCCTGGACTAAGAAAAGGTATATTAAAAAACATAAGAAAGTTACTCTTGCATTATTGGACACTCCATAAGTAGCACATTTAAAGTCTATAAACTATTATTGGGGAAACCATTGATTATCCCTGGGGGTTAGCACCATAGGATATATTTATTGTTTGGGATCCTGCCAGGTGTTTCTCACCTGGAATGTCCTCTGCTGGAAACAGGATATGGGGCTTGATGGACCCTTGGTCTGACCAAGTAAAGCACTTCTTAAATTCTTATGTTGAGTAGTGTGGTTGCTGTGTTGGTTTACTTGAATAGACTAGTCCTTCTTTTTGGTTTATATTTGTTCATTTTTGTTTTCTTGCATTATTAGCTTAAGAAAAATTATTTTAATTAAATGGCTTGATATACAACCTTCTACTTTACAGAAATGGATCACCATTGTGCTAAATATACTGGAAATGAGTAGAAGTGCAGCAGGGTAAGAAGAGCTGAAATGCTTAGAACAATGTTTAGAAATATAGGGTAGCTCTGGGAATTGGCCTCCAAAGGTGACAAACATAATATTGACAGAATGTTTGGCAAATGAATTGGAGATAAAAGTGGCTAAATAAAGAAAGGATAAATAGCAAAAAAACAAAGTGAAAAAAATAAATTCTGTTATGAATGGGGATGATTAGGGTAATGACTGCAGGATGGTACAAGTGGGAATGAATGGGAGATGGTATGACTGGGAGCAATGGGGATGATTAGGGTATTGACTGCAGGATGGTACAAGTGGGAATGAATGAGGGATGGTATGACTGGGAGCAATGGGGATGATTAGGGTATTGACTGCAGGATGGAACAAGTGGGAATGAATGAGGGATGGTATGACTGGGAGCAATGGGGATGATTAGGGTATTGACTGCAGGATGGTACAAGTGGGAATGAATGAGGGATGGTATGACTGGGAGCAATGGGGATGATTAGGGTATTGACTGCAGGATGGTACAAGTGGGAATGAATGAGGGATGGTATGACTGGGAGCAATGGGGATGATTAGGGTAATGATTGCACATTCACAGCATCCGACTGATTAATAAAACTTTAACGCGAATTGAAAATAGGAACTGTACGATTATGATGTATCAATAAATTAATACTTCATGCAACATCATAAATACAAGCTGAACCAAGAAAACATTTTTGGAAATATGAAGAATGTGATACCTCATATAACAATTGAGCCTTTCAATATTTGTCAGAGAATGCTCACAACAAATGTGTCAAACATACACACAGTTAACCAGTATATTAAAAGACTGGTTTAACGCAATTGACCTTATTTATAATCATTAGTATCCACATTCTAGGTTTTGCATTTTTTTCATTTTTTCCTTTTTATATTAATTGTTTATAGAGACAGGACACATCATTTTGCGTAGCGTAAAGTGGTGACAGCTTTTTTCCAAACACCGGCCTGACCCAACACGATCCGTGTTTCGTGGGCTTCTTCAGGGGTACAACATTGTTGCGGTGTATTTCTAAAGTCTGTCCAGTAATACGGTGTATTTCTAAAGTCTGTTGCGGTCTGTTGCGGTGTATTTCTAAAGACAGACTTTAGAAATACACCGCAACGCAGAAGCCCACGAAACACACCGCAACACAGAAGCCCACGAAATACACCGCAACACAGAAGCCCATGAAACACGGATTGTGTCGGGTCAGGCCGGTGTTTGGAAAAAAGCTGTTCAGCTTGTATTTATGATGTTGCATGAAGTATTAATAAAACTTTAAAACATACGCGCATACATGCACGCACGATTAAAAATTCTAGTGTATCCTTACGGGCTGATACGCGCATGTATGGGTGCTTGTACGTTCGTTTTAAAATCAACCTCATTGTGTTAGGGTACGTCATGGTTCAGGTACAGCTCAGATCAGTTGGAGGAAGGGAGTGCTTAAAAGTGAGCCAACCTGAATTGTCGGTAGAAGCTGTTAGGTCCCAAGGGAACCGGTGACCTGGGATGAGGGAAATTACACAACGGCTGTAGCCACTGTGAATCATTTAAAGCCTGACATACCAAATGTCCATTCTTTCACAATACATGAAACTGCAGGTTACCCCCATGTTTCTGTTAAGAATACAACAGACAGGTAAAGCAGTTTATAGCATTCCTAGTCATGCAGATATAACAAGCCCCTTCCCCAAAGAGCTTACAATAAGTTGGTACCTGAGGCAATGGAGATAAAGCAGTTGCCTAAGGTTCACAGAGTGTCAATGTGAGAAGCAGGAATTCAATCCTGGTTTCCTACCCATTACTTTAAGCAGCAGGACAATGGATATGCAGCTTTTACTATTTAGTTTTAATAAAAGTAAAATATCAACGTTACCATTTGGATGCTGTGCATTGTTTAAAATGGTGTTATTATTTAAGATGTTTTATCTTTGACGAGTGTTAAATGGCAAGAAGCCTTAGGTGAACCTCTGACGAGAGGTTTTGCAGCATTTCCATGCACAAACTGGAAAATGAAAGAGAACATAAGAACATAAGAACATGCCATACTGAGTCAGACCAAGGGTCCATCAAGCCCAGTATCCTGTCTCCAACAAAGGCCAAACCAGGCCATTAGAACCTGGCAAGTACCCAAAAACTAAGTCTATTCCATGTTACCGTTGCTAGTAATAGCAGTGGCTATTTTCTAAGTCAACTTAATTAATAGCAGGTAATGGACTTCTCCTCCAAGAACTTATCCAATCCTTTTTTAAACACAGCTATACTAACTGCACTAACCACATCCTCTGGCAACAAATTCCAGAGTTTAATTGTGCGTTGAGTGAAAAAGAACTTTCTCCGATTAGTTTTAAATGTGCACCATGCTAACTTCATGGAGTGCCCCCTAGTCTTTCTACTATCCGAAAGAGTAAATAACCGATTCACATCTTTTCTAGACCTCTCCTGGGTCAGACCAAGGGTCCATCAAGCCCAGCATCCTGTTTCCAACAGTGGCCAGACCCAATACCAACTAATGATTGTCCTATAAATCAGGTTAGAGGTTGTAGGACAGGCTGCTTACAGCCTGACAGATGTTTGAAATGTGGAATTGGGCAGGACTCCTCCTTTCCCAGAATGTACAAGGATTTAAACATTTTGAATTGCATTTCATTGGGGAATAATACAGCATTAATTCAGTCATGAAGAGGACAGTGGAAAACTCTCAGAAGATCAAAAACCATAAAGCTGTGCACTTTGGCGCATGTGTCAGCGCACGCACAGATACGCAGCCATTTTAAAACTTACATGCACATATACACTCATGTTATAAAATAGCCTGGCCGTGCACATATGTGCAGCCAGTTTTAAGTGGTTGCACACCTAGATGCGCAAATTCTAATTCTACCACGTAAGTCAGGGTATTTTATAATGGGCGTGCATCCATGCCATTGCCAGTTTCACCAGTTCGTCCACCAGTTCGCCCAGTTAAGAGCTGAGTTGATAGCCTGTACTCCCCCCAGTTACCACCAAATCCTTTAAACCTGGCAGAAATTGCTAATTTCTTTTATTTTTTAAGTTATGTCTCCTCCATAACAGAAGTAAAGTTACGTAGCAGTGGACCTAGGCGCACACTGGGGTGTGTATTTACGTGCACATCTCTTGCCTTCTGTTAAGGGTAGTAACTGTCACTCTGTGCAGGCTACCCCATGCGTTCTGTTAAGGGTAGTAACTGCCTCTCCATACAGGTTACCCCATGCGTTCTGTTAAGGGTAGTAACTGCCTCTCCATACAGGTTGCCCCATGCCTTCTGTTAAGGGTAGTAACTGCCTCTCCATACAGGTTACCCCATGCGTTCTGTTAAGGGTAGTAACTGCCTCTCCATACGGGTTACCCCATGCGTTCTGTCAAGGGTAGTAACTGCCTCTTCATACAGGTTACCCTATGCGTTCTGTTAAGGGTAGTAACTGCCTCTCCATACAGGTTACCCCATGCGTTCTGTTAAGGGTAGTAACTGCCTCTCCATACAGGTTACCCCATGTGTTCTGTTAAGGGTAGTAACTGTCGATCCATACAGGTTACCTCCATGCCTTCTGTTAAGGGTAGTAACTGCCTCTCCATACAGGTTACCCCATGCGTTCTGTTAAGGGTAGTAACTGCCTCTCCATACAGGTTACCCCATGTGTTCTGTTAAGGGTAGTAACTGTCGCTCCATACAGGTTACCTCCATGCCTTCTGTTAAGGGTAGTAACTGCCTCTCCATACGGGTTACCCCATGTGTTCTGTCAAGGGTAGTAACTGCCTCTCCATACGGGTTACCCCATGCGTTCTGTTAAGGGTAGTAACTGCCTCTCCATACAGGTTGCCCCATGCCTTCTGTTAAGGGTAGTAACTGCCTCTCCATACAGGTTACCCCATGCGTTCTGTTAAGGGTAGTAACTGCCTCTCCATACGGGTTACCCCATGCGTTCTGTTAAGGGTAGTAACTGCCTCTTCATACAGGTTACCCCATGCGTTCTGTTAAGGGTAGTAACTGCCTCTCCATACAGGTTACCCCATGTGTTCTGTTAAGGGTAGTAACTGTCGCTCCATACAGGTTACCTCCATGCCTTCTGTTAAGGGTAGTAACTGCCTCTCCATACAGGTTACCCCATGCGTTCTGTTAAGGGTAGTAACTGCCTCTCCATACAGGTTACCCCATGTGTTCTGTTAAGGGTAGTAACTGTCGCTCCATACAGGTTACCTCCATGCCTTCTGTTAAGGGTAGTAACTGCCTCTCCATACGGGTTACCCCATGTGTTCTGTCAAGGGTAGTAACTGCCTCTCCATACGGGTTACCCCATGCGTTCTGTTAAGGGTAGTAACTGCCTCTCCATACGGGTTACCCCATGCGTTCTGTTAAGGGTAGTAACTGCCTCTCCATACGGGTTACCCCATGCGTTCTGTTAAGGGTAGTAACTGTCGCTCCATACAGGTTACCCCATGCGTTCTGTTAAGGGTAGTAACTGCCTCTCCATACAGGTTACCCCATGTGTTCTGTTAAGGGTAGTAACTGCCTCTCCATACGGGTTACCCCATGCGTTCTGTTAAGGGTAGTAACTGCCTCTCCATACGGGTTACCCCATGCGTTCTGTTAAGGGTAGTAACTGCCTCTCCATACGGGTTACCCCATGCGTTCTGTTAAGGGTAGTAACTGTCGCTCCATATGGGTTACCCCATGCGTTCTGTCAAGGGTAGTAACTGCCTCTCCATACGGGTTACCCCATGCGTTCTGTTAAGGGTAGTAACTGCCTCTCCATACAGGTTACCCCATGCGTTCTGTTAAGGGTAGTAACTGCCTCTCCATACAGGTTACCCCATGCGTTCTGTTAAGGGTAGTAACTGCCTCTCCATACGGGTTACCCCATGCGTTCTGTTAAGGGTAGTAACTGCCTCTCCATACGGGTTACCCCATGCGTTCTGTTAAGGGTAGTAACTGCCTCTCCATATGGGTTACCCCATGCGTTCTGTTAAGGGTAGTAACTGCCTCTCCATACGGGTTACCCCATGCATTCTGTCAAGGGTAGTAACTGCCTCTCCATACGGGTTACCCCATGCGTTCTGTTAAGGGTAGTAACTGCCCCTCCATACAGGTTACCCCATGTGTTCTGTTAAGGGTAGTAACTGCCTCTCCATACGTTCTGTTAAGGTAGTAACTGCCTCTCCATTCAGGTTACCCCATGCGTTCTGTTAAGGGTAGTAACTGCCTCTCCATACAGGTTACCCACATGCAGAAATGTTATACTATCTTTTTCTTCAAGCCTTTAGGAATCTGCAGTGTTTGTCCCATGCCCTTTTGAATTCATTAAGGGGCAAATTTTCAAAGGGGTATGTTCGTAAGATACGCGCGTACCCCCCCAAAAACCTGTCGCGGCGGCGCGTCATCCGGGGGCGGGGCTGTGGGCGTGGTTCCAGCCCGGGGGCATTTCGGGGGCATGGCCGAGGCCTCCGAAACTGCTCCCGGGCCGGGGAATCGTGCGCCGGCGGCTGGCCCGGCGCGCGCAAGTTATGCCTGCCTTGGGCAGGCATAACTTTGCCAACAAAGTTAGGTAAGGGAAGGGAGAGGAAGGTGTGGGGGGTGGTGGTGGAAGGAAAGTTCCCTCCGTTGCTGTTCCGATTTCGGAGCGGCCTTGGAAGGAATGGAGGCAGGCTGCATGGCTCGGCGCGCGCAGGCTGCCGATTTTGCACAGCCTTGCGCGGCTACGTGCGTATCTATTAAAATCCGGCGTACTCTTGTTCGCGCCTGGTGCGCGAACAAAAGTACGCGCAGGCATACTTTATTAAAATCTACCCCTAACTGTTCTCTTCATCATTACCTTTTCTGGGGGGCATTCCAGGCATCTACCACCCTCTCCATGAAGAAATATTTCCTGATATTGGTTATACCCCTGGAGTTTCATATCATGACCCC
This sequence comes from Rhinatrema bivittatum, assembly GCF_901001135.1. Taxonomy (NCBI): domain Eukaryota; kingdom Metazoa; phylum Chordata; class Amphibia; order Gymnophiona; family Rhinatrematidae; genus Rhinatrema; species Rhinatrema bivittatum. Next base: position 51,229,187 of record NC_042628.1, on the reverse strand, counting down.
TAGCTCTACCGTTTTCTTTCCAACGGAAAAGGTTGGACGTTTGTGCATTGTTAATACCTGTCAGGTATCTAAAGGTCTATAACATGCACTTCCTCTCCTCTAGTGCATATTTAGATCCCTCAGCATTTCTTCATAGGTCTGAAACAGACCCCACATCATTTTGGTTGTCTTCCTCTGGACTGTTTCTATTCTGTCTCTATCCTTTTTGAGATATGGGCTCTAGAACTGAACACAGTACTCCACACAGGTATGGCTTTACCAAGGACCTGTACAAGTGCATTATCACCTCCCTTTTCCTGCTGGTTATTCCTCTTTCTGTGCAGCCCAGCATCTTTCTGGCTTTAGTTACTGCTTTGTCACATTGCTTTGCTGCCTTCAGATCACCACACACAATTATCTCAAGATCCCTCTCCTGTTCCATGCACCTCCCCATCACAGCTCTTTTAAATTAACGCCTGCACCCAAGGTGTGTGACTCTGCTCTTCTTGGCATTGTATTGCGGCTGCCAAATTTTCATCCACTCTTCAAGCTTTCTTAAACCACTTTTCATTCTCTACTCCTTCAGGCATGTCCATTTGTTACAGATCTTAGTATCATCTACAAAAAAGGCAAGCTTCTCCTTCTAATCCCTCTGCAATGTTGATCACAAAGATATGGAACAGAACCAGTCCAAAAACTGCTCCTTGAGGCACTCCACTTAACACTGTTCTCTAAACAGAGCAGGTTCCATTTACCATTACACATTGTCTCCTGTCAGTCAGCCAGTTAGCAATCCAGGCCACCACCTCGGCACCCAGTCCCAAGCTTCTCATTTTGACAGTAACTTTTACCAGGCACATGGGAGCACATGTGCACGCGTTCATCAGCCTGCGCCCAGGGAAGCAGCAATTGTATAACAATAATGTGTATATGTGCACATTTTATAAAATAATCTAATGTGCACACATGTACGCACAATTTTAAGTAGACAATGCCGCTTCTACCGTGTAAGTGGGGGGATTTTAAAAGAGACGCGCGCCGATGCCATTACCAGTTTTACCAGTTCATACTGTTAAATAACTGACCAAAAAGGAACGTATGTTTGAGAGAACCACTCTGAGTTTTATTCTACAACATCATCTTCATTCTACATTATCCTATACTGCGTACAAACAAATATAATGTATACACAGGAAGCAAAATAGTTTATACTTACATAATAGACGTAGCACAGCGCTGGCTATTTTGCTTAGCTCTACTATCTACCAGCTCTGCTTATATATGTTGAAAAACTACAAATGTCAGCATGGCATCTGGTTTCTGCTTTCATGTTTCACACCATAAGTTTTATGGTCTGTGTGTTTTGAGTCCCCTTATCTCTCTGTCTCTGTTCCCACAGACTATGTGCTCGTGCCCCCGGTGATATCTCTTTGCCCCATCCTGTGGCTTATTTATTGCTTCTCCGGTGTCTGTAAGTTCCTGCAAAAACAGTTTTATGGCTTTCTTCCTCCACATCTGGCATTCAAGGCCTCTGACTTGTTTTTCTGGTATTTTTTCCTTAGCAGACATACCAGTAGTTTATTCAGCACTGATGGAGAGGCCTCAGTGATAGAGGAGAGGCCGGGGTTTGAACCCAGGCATAATCAACAATACCCAACTCACCCAAGTAAGGAATAGAACTTCCAAATCCTCCTAGTTTAATAGCTCCCTTCTCCCCTGTTATTATTTGTAATGGGTGGATCCCTGGACCTGTGGCAGATGACCACGCCCATGGGGGGAAGTCCCGTGAGGGGCTACAGGTCAGGCTCAGCGTAGGAGACACACACACACACTAGTTTTTTTATTATACAGGATTGGTGAACTACCAGAGGTGGCAGTAGTGAGCTGGAAAGTAGCCCGGTTGGGCTTGTAGTCCCTCAGGCTCTGGAACAGCGATCCCACAATGGCTGTGCTGTAATAGAGAGAACTGAGATTGTGAGTAGTAGCAGGATATGCAGAGTTCAGGAATAGAGCCTCGGTAATGTACTCACGCAGCGGTCTCTCAGCGTGGAGCACAGGAGCTGGAGTAAAGGCAGGCCCTCGAGGAGCGAGTACCTGGTTCCAGGGAATAGCTCTGCGAGATAGAGATGGTAACTCACAGATGGTATAGGCAGCGGGGTCTTCCAGGGAGAAGTGAAGTCGAGGAAGCGAGTCCAGGAAATTGGGCCCTCGAGGAGCGAGTACCGGTTCCAGACTGCGACCTGAAAGATAAGAAAGAGAGAGAGGCCCCCGAGGAGTGGGTACCCCAAATAGAGTAGGTCCAAAGGAGGCAGAGTTGCAAGGTACGGAGAGCGAATCGCATCCGATAGGAAACCTTTGCTAACTCGATTAGCTAGCAATCGCGTAGGCCTTTTGTATCCTGGATGCATGAGATCATCACAGGGGGACGCCCCTGAGGTTCGCGCCACTGAAGGTACTTGAAGCAGGGCCGCGCGGCGCGCACGCCCTAACACAGCTGAACAGCATGGCGGGAGGCAGCACCCAAGCCGGTCCGGGGACGCCAGAGAGGACGGCAGGCAGACACCGTGGCAGCCAATCGTCCGTCAACCGCAGGAGGAGTCGCCAGAGAGGTAAGGAGGGTGGAGTGGAGACGTCGGGCAGCGACAGTCGTAACAGCTCCGACCCTTAAAATCCTGCCGATCTATTTATCTTTATTTTATTACTTATGCATCCTCCATAGCAGAAGTAAATAGGACCCTAGTGAATGCCTGTGCACATAAGTAGATATGTGCCCTGGCCTTTTTTGGAACTTTTCATTTGGGCACACAGCGGGAAATTCATGTACACAGCGGAAATATGTGGGTACTCAGGCGTTTTTTATAAAACGGATGCCTGCCCAACATATTCACGTATCTCCTGGTTTTGACATGCGTTGGGCTTTTAAAATTCACCTTTTTTCATGAGCCTTCTATGTGGGAATGTATCAAAAGCTTTGCTGAAATCCAAGTAAATCACATTGAATGCTCTTCCTTGATCCAATTCTCTAGTCACCCAATCAAAAAAATCAATCAGATTTGTCTGACAGGATCTTCCCGTGGTGAATCCATGCTGCGTCAGGTCCAGAAACCCACCTGATTGTAAATAGTTCACTATCCTCTCCCGAAGAGCTTCCATTCATTTTCCTGCCACCAAGGTGACGCTAACCGGCCTGTAGTTTCCGGCCTCCTCTCTGCTACCACCCTTGTGAAGTGGGACCTCCACCACTCTTCTCAAGTCTTGTAGCACCACTTCCATTTCCAGAGATCTATTGAACAGGTCCTTTAGCAGACCTGCTAGCTCATCTCGGAGCTCCCTCAGTATCCTGGGATACCCCATCCAGCCCCATGGCCTTTCAGTTTTCCTAGCTCTTCCCAAACCTTTTCTGCAAAAGTGATTGCGTCTACCCCACTCCCATCCATGCTCTTGTCAACCAGTAACGATCCTTCTCCAGGGTCTTCTTTAGTAGGGATGTGAATCGTGTGATCGATCGTCTTAACGATCGATTTTGGCTGGGGGGGGGGGAGGGAAATCTGATCGTCATGTTTTGGTTTTTTTTTAAATCGTAAAAAATCGTAAATCGGGGGAGGGCGGGAAAACCGGCACACCAAAACAACCCTAAAACCCACCCCGACCCTTTAAAACAAATCCCCCACCCTCCCGAACCCCCCCAAAATGTTTTAAATTACCTGGGGTCCAGTGGGGGGGTCCCGGCGCGATCTCCCGTGATCTCCCGCTCTCAGGCCACGGCTGCGTTAATAGAAATGGCGCCGGTGGCCCTTTGCCCTTACCATATGACAGGGCAAAGGTAGCGCCGGCGCCATTTTGGTTCCTGTCACCCGATGTCACGAGTGCAGGAGATCGCTCCCGGACCCCCACTGGACCCCCAGGGACTTTTGGCCACCTTGGGGGGGCCTCCTGACCCCTACAAGACTTGCCAAAAGTCCAGCGGGGGTCCGGGAGCGACCTCCTGCACTCGCGCCGTATTGCCAATATTCAAAATGGCGCCGGCGCTACCTTTGCCCTCACTATGTCATACGACCCGCGCCATTTCTATTAACGCAGCGGTGGCCCGAGAGCGGGAGATCGCGCCAGGACCCCCCCCCCCCACTGGACCCCAGGTAATTTAAAACATTTTGGGGGGGTTCGGGAGGGTGGGGGATTTGTTTTAAAGGGTCGGGGTGGGTTTTAGGGTTGTTTGGTGTGCCGGTTTTCCCGCCCTCCCCCTCCCCCTCCCCCGATTTCCGATTTTTTGACGATAAATCGGGGGAATTGTTATTGTATCGCGGCTCTAACGATTTTTGACGATTTAAAATATATCTGACGATTGTTTTAAATCGTCAAAAAACGATTCACATCCCTATTCTTTAGTGAGCACCAAACTGAAGTATTTGTGTAATATTTCTGCTATTTCATCATCTTTCTCAACACATTGCTCCTTGTCGCCTTTCAATTTTACTATACCACTTTGGGTCTTCCTCCTTTCACTATAGATCTGAAAAATGATTTGTCACCTCACTTTACCTTTTTCTCAATTTTTTCTTCCACTTGACCTTTTGCATTCCTGATTTCTTTCCTTGTCTCCCTCAGCTTCACCAGGTATTACTCCCTGTGTTCCTCTTTTTGGGAACCTTTGTACTTCTTGAACGCTGTTCTTGTTGCCTTTATTTTTTCAGACAATTCCTATGAGAACCAAATCAGTTTCTTTTTTCTTTTACTCTTGTTGACTCTTGTTGCTATTGAAATAGCTCCTTTTAATTTGACCCACTGTTGATTCACTCTACCTATTATCTCTCAGTTTCTGGTTCCTCCCCATTTTATCAAAGTCTGTATTTTGAAATTCAAATGTTGGATCTTCATGTGACTTCTCTCTATTCTGGCTGCGATATCGAAACATACTGTCTGATTATCACTAGTGCTCGCGTGAGCTCCTACTCAGCTATTAGAGACAATATCCTCACTTGTGAATACTAGACCGAGTATCACTCCCTCCCTTGTGGGTTCCATCACCATTTGTTTTAGCAGAGCCCCTTGAAGGATGTTCACTAACTCTCTACTTCTTGAGGATTCTGCAGCAGGGATACTCCAATTTCCATATCTGACAGATTAAACTCTCCAAAGAGCAACACTTCACACTTCTTTCCCAACCTTTGGATGTCTTCGACCAGATCTCTATCCAGTTCTTCAGTTTGGGTTGGAGGCCTACAGACCACACCAGTGTGAATGGAAGAATCATCTTCTTTTTTTTAGGACAGCCCATAATACTTCTTCCCTACACCACATCCCTTGCTTTGATATTGTTTTTGGCATAAAGTGCTACTCTTCCTCCTTTTCTATCCTTTCTGTCCTTCCTTAACAAGTTATAGCCCACAATGGCCGTATCCCAGTTGTAAGACTCAGTGAACCAAGTCTCTGTAATAGCAACAATATCAAAGTCTGCTTCCACCACTAGGGCCCGAAGTTCTGGGATGTTGTTGCCCAGATTATGAGTATTTGTGATCATAGCTTTCCAGCTTTCTTCCCTTAAATTTGCTGCTCTTCGTAGTCACCTATTCTGCTCCTTTGCTAAAGCGTGGAATGTAGAGCTGATTGATTTTATTACCTACTCTTGCTTCCTGTATTGCTTGGGGGTGGCATTCCAATTTTATTGGCACCTTATGCCACTCCCATCTCCTGGTTTAAATGCTTGATGATGTATGACGAGAATTTCTTGCTTAGTATCTTCTTTCCTGCCACTGTCAAATGTAGGCCATTCTTATTGTACAATCTTTTACTGCTCCATACATGGCCCCTCCCTCCAATGTATGCAAATCCTCTTTCTTTACACCATGTTTTTAGCCATGTATTAACATTTTCTTTTTTTTTCCAAAATACTTTTTATTAACAGGGGGGACGGTAACGTCGCCCAAACAATCACAGAACCATACAACACAGGTAATACTTCAACAACAGTAGGAACAGCGTTGTGCCAGAGTCCTAATATACCAGCCTCCCCTAAGTTTTCCATTTTCTCCCCATTACCTCCCTCCCAGTACCATGCCCCAAGCCCCACACCACCACATTCACTCCACATTCACACCCTAGCACCCCCCCTCCCCTTTCCCCCCTCCTTAGAAGACCAATGTAGTGTAAAACCATTGAGGCGTAATTCAGCCTGTAAAGACTTAGGGAAGGCATTGAAACAAATGTCCCAGCAGTCACAGTAGAGTTTATCCGGGCGCCTCTTGCCGGCCAAGAAATCCATTTTTTCCAACTGTGCAAGAGAGGCCATTCTGTGGAACCAAGCATCAATCGTAGGCACAGTCCGGGGTTCCGTCCAACCCGCCAGAATGGTGCGACACGCCATCAAAACAGCCACCCTCTCAAAGCGAGCCTTAGAACGGCTGCCTGGCAAAAGGCGTGGTGAGGCACAAGTAAGTAACAGCATCCCAGTGAGCCGGAGAGAGACACCTATACAAGTGCCAACCACAGCCAGCACAGCCTGCCAAAAGGGTTGGAGTAATGGGCAGGCGATCAGCCGATGTAGCAGTGTGCCCTCCGCGGTTCCACAAGTAATACAAGCGGGAGATGTCGTCAACTTCATCTTAAATCGACTAACATCATCATAATAGAGGCGATGTAAAAGTTTAAACTGAAGCTCCCGTAGACTCAGATCAGGCAGCAATTTATAAAGGTCCTGAAACCAGCTCGACATCTGCCGCTCCGTGATGGAGGAACCCAGAACTCCTGACCACCGGGTTGCCACACGGATGAGAGGGGTAGCATCGCCCAGCTTCTGACCAAGTGTCTTCCAGCCCGTAATGGTATTCCGCAAATAGGCAGTATCAAAGACGGTATTGGCAAACTTAATCTCAGCTTCCACCATAGGGCGTGTCCAGGCAAAAGCAGTCAAATAATGGCGGGCTTGAAGAAAAGCGTAAAAATGTTTAGAGGGCAACCGAAAGGTACGCGCCAGCGTTGCAAAGTCCAGTATGGCATGGGAGTCAGGGTCATACAGATGAAACGCAAACAGCACCCCATGCTCCGCCCAAAAGCGAAACACCGAGCCGCAGTCACGACCTGGAAGAAATTCCACATTAGTCAAAAAGGGAAGCAATAAGGACCTCACTCCAGATAAGCGATGGAGGCTACGTATCCATCGCCATGCTTTTACGCAGGGCGTTAGTAAAACCTTAGGGTAATCGACAGTGCGGCGTTGTGCCCCCCGCATTTGAATGAGGGTCAAGGGAGAGCCCGGAGTCGACATACGGCCCAGCAGCCCCTCCTCGCAGTATCGATAGGACCCAGTCAGCCACTCTCCTACAAACCTCATCTGACAGGCTACGTTATATAGCCGAAAATCCGGCAGGTTTAGCCCCCCACGCTCTCGCGGGTGTTCCATAGTCGTATAAGCGAGGCGTGCACGTCTTCCCCGCCACAAAAAACGTTGGATGCTGGAGCGCAAACGGCGTACATCCGCCACAGTCAACCAGCAGGGGAGCGTGTGCAAAAGATAAAGAAGTTTAGGCACCAGCACCATTTTGACTAGGGCGCCTCTGCCAAAAAGGGAAAGCGGCAACAACTTCCACAGGTCTAATTGAGCCTGCAAGTTTGCAACACATGGGGAGATATTTAAAGAGTATAACTGACGCAGGTCCCGCGGGATCCAAACCCCCAAATACTTAAGTTTGCCGGGTGCCCACCGAAAGGGAAATACCCCCCCCCAGGTAGCCGGAAGGTGCGAATTTAAGGCTAAAGCCTCCGATTTATCATAGTTAATTTTAAGACCAGCCACCAAGTGGAAGCGGTCAAACATGTCGATAATAGCGGGCACACTAGATCTGGGCTTCCCAACAAATAGGAGGAGGTCATCGGCAAATAAAGCTATTTTAAGTGGGTGCCCATTCACACTAAGTCCACTGATAGCATGCTCCCGCCTGAGGCAGATAGCCAAAGGCTCCAGTGCCATGACAAATAGCAGAGGGGAGAGAGGGCATCCCTGGCGTACTCCACTGTAGATAGAAAAAGCCCTAGTTGGCATCCCATTGAGCAAAATAGTGGCACTAGGGTTTTGATAAAGTATTTGTAGCCATTGTAAATAAGCACCAGAAAAGCCATACTTCTGTAAAGCCCAGAACATATACTCCCAGGAGAGGGAATCGAACGCTTTTTCAGCGTCCAGGCTTAAGATCAGTGCTTCTGCTTCGGGTTGATAACTTAAAGCCGCCAAGAGACGCCGAACATTACGCACCCCCTGGCGTCCCATTATAAACCCAGTCTGATCCTCATGAATAATAGTTGGCAGGACAGCAGATAGCCGGGCTGCTAGGACAGAGGCCAGAATTTTGACGTCCACATTTAGCAACGAGATGGGACGGTAAGATCCCACCTCCAAGGGGTCCTTCCCGGGTTTAGGAAGGACTACAATGACCGATTGATTAGAGGCCGTCGACAAAGCACCAGTATGCAACAAATCGGTAAAATAAGCCTGTAAAGGAGTGAGTACCCCAAAATTGAGAATTTTGTAATATTCAGACCCCAGCCCATCCTGTCCCGCCGCTTTGCCAAGCTTAAGCTTCTGAATAACGGCATAAATTTCCTGGGTAGTAATAGGGCGATTCACCATCTCCAAGTGAGCTGGGGTGAGTTGAGGCCAGGGGAGCTCACGGAACAGCAAGCCTGCCACTTCCGTATTCATAGGTTTTGAGGCATATAAATTGGTATAATATTCTAAAAACCGGGCCGTTATACCAGCAGAAGTGGTCTGATGTACCCCCTGCTTATCCCGTATTCCCACAACCGAGGGGCGCTGCCCCCTAGGGCGAACTAGATGGGACATAAGCCGACTAGCTCGGTTGCCGTATTTATACAACTGGTAGCGATAGTAGCGAAGGGACTTCGAGGCCCGTTGGTGCAGCAGGCTGTTTAAAGCCTCTCGCGCCCGATCTAAGCATGCCTTATTAGCGTCTGATAGGACTCCCATATGAGCGGTTTGTGCATTTTTGAGAACTCCAGTAAGCCGTAAGATCTCGGCATTACAGCGGCGATTTTTCTTTGCCACATAAGCAATAACTGCCCCACGCATGACCGCCTTCCCAGCCTCCCACACTATCGAGGGTGTTACCTCCGGGGTCGTGTTATGTGCAATATACTCTTTCCAACACCCCTGCAAGAACCCATGAAATTCCTTGTCTAAATAAAGGTCAGGGCGCAGGCGCCAGGAGTGCGGGGGCCGGGTCCCCAATCCCCATTGGAGAGTCATCGTCACCGGTGCGTGATCTGACAGGGAGATAGTCCCTATGGTAGCGTCTGTTATCTTTGAGAAGCACTGATCTGAAACAAGCAAATAGTCCAGCCTGGAATACACCTTGTGCGGGTGGGAAAAAAAAGTGAAGTCACGATCTTGCGGGTGCAATATCCGCCAGATATCTAGCAGCCTTAATTCTTGACACAGGAGGTTAATGCCCTCCTTACTCTCAATCCGAGAGGCCAATTTAGGGGGCGCATTATCGAGCTGGCGACTAGCGACAATATTAAAATCACCCCCCACAACTAGACTATAATCCGAAAAATCAGCCAGCAGGTTGATCAGAGAAACAAAAAAACCATGGGAGTACACATTAGGGGCATAAACAGTACAGAAAACAATACGCTGATGATAAAGAGTGCCCGCCACAAGAACGTACCGGCCCTCCTCATCTTGGCAGATACGTTCAAGTTGAAACGGCAAATTTTTGTGAATAAGGATGGCCACTCCCCTCTGCCGTCGATTATAAGACGAATAATAAGATTGGCCCACCCAATCCCGACGCAGTTTGGCATGCTCCCCATCCCCCAAATGTGTTTCCTGTAAGAGCGCAACCTGCGTTTTCATACGCTTAAACAGCGTATATAGTTTGGTCCGTTTAACTGGGGAGTGTATTCCATCCACATTCATAGTCACAATTTTAACCTGCGCCATCAGAGAGAAACAGTAAAAGTAGTAGTCGGGCCCCCACGAGACCCCGCATCCCTGCTACAGGAAATTCCCCATGGCCTCCCAGCCTAGGCCCTGGAGAAAGAAAAACAAACCACGCCTCAAACACAAGTAAAACCACATGAAGAGAAAGCCCATTGGTCGCCTCCCCCCCCTTCCCCCGTCTACAAACACACAGTCCCACAACCAGACACCACATCCATACCCCACACATTAACCCCCTATCCCCCCCATGTTCTACGGGGCCCAAGCAATCAAGCCCCACAGATGTTACACCAGAAACCCCCATCTCCCTTCTCCATTCTCCCTCCCCACTCCCCGGCTGATGCCGCCCCTAACCCGAGGAGAGCGCTGGCCCCAGAACAGCAATACAGAACTTCAAAAAAAAAAAAAATGCAACAGAAAAGTGCAGTGACTAAGAGAGTCCAGATAAGAATGAAGATCCCGGAAAGAAATCTTCTCAGGCAAAACCAAAACCAAAGGTCATCAGGAACGACCAACGCACTGGAAACCGAAGGTCCGGGCGCCAGAGGATGTCCATAAGTAATATAGGAAAATAGGAAAAATAGGAAAAAAGGAGGGCGCCAGCCTCCGTAGCCCAATCAAGGAAAGCAAGGCCCCTTCCAGGTACTGAATACCAGGCGCAATACTAGGAATGTTACAAGTTGCAACCTCCGCGAGCAGAAGGCTGGAAAAATAATAGGCCTGGAATCACTCCACAGCCTGGTGAGGAAGGCCTGCCAAGAACCCCTCCGCCTCCTCCTTGGAGCTGAAGAAGAGGGTTTTATTTTCGTGCTGGACCCGCAACTTCGCTGGGTAGAGCAAGGCGAAACGGATGCCCCTCCTGTGGAGCGCCGAACAAGCCGGGGCCATAGTTTTCCGCTGCGCTGCGGTGGCAGCCGAAAAGTCATTAAACAGCAGCAGCTTATGACCATTATACAGCACCTCCTGCTTCAGGCGATACGACCGCATGAGCCGAGTCTTGTGATCCCAGTTAAGGATCCGTGCCATTACCGGTCTCGGGCGCCCCATCCCTTCCCGCACAGGGCCCACACGGTGCACCCTCTCGCACTGTAACCGTTCACCAGTAAGGAGGAGGCCCACCTGCTGGGGAAGCCACTGCTCTATAAAGTCCTTAAGCTCCCCCTCTTTCACCTCTTCAGGGAGGCCAATGATTTTTAAATTATTGCGGCGCCCTCTATCCTCCTGCTCCTCCAGCTTGGCAAGGAGCTCACGTTGCCGGCCCTGTAGGTCCGCCACAGCATGCTCGGAGGTCGCCAGGCGGTCCCCCAGGTCCGAGATAGTACCCTCCGCCATGTCCAGCCGCTTAGCATGTCCTTCAACCGCGGACTTAATATCCTCCATCGCGGTTTGTAGCTTATAGAGGCGGCCATCCAGCGCCTCAGTAACGCGCTGGGAGATTTTTTGCAATGCCTCTTCAGTAACGGAAGCGAGCAGAGGCTCCTCGGAACGTGCTGCCGCGGCCATTTTGACAACACGCGGTCTATGCGGTCGGCGGTCTGGCTTGTTACGGGTGCTCGACCGGCGCATTACCCGCAGGGCTCCTCTCGTCGCCGAGCCACAGCAACCCCTCAAACAGCCCCTCCACGGCAGAAGCAGCAAAAACAAGTAATGTTAACAGGTTTTTTTTACAGTTTCAGGGGAGCGAGGTAACGGAGCTTTCCCCGTTCACTTCCGCCTCCTACACGTCATCGCCGGAAGTCCGTCGTATTAACATTTTCTATCTGGCTTATACTTTTCTTTCCCTTTACGTGAACAGGCAATATTTTAGAAAGGCACTTTTCTTTACCATATCTTTAATCTTCCCGAGACGCTGGAAATCTTTTTGTATTGCTTGGATTCTGTTTCTAGTGAGGTCATTAGTTCCCAGATGGATGATAACATTGATATTAGAGTCTTACTTTCTTCTATAATTGCACTGACTACCTGGTCTGCGTTTCTACCAGTTGAGGATCCTGGAAGGAATTTAACTATTGTGTCCTCTTCAAAATGAGTTCCCAAATTAATTCCTCTAATGACTGAGTCTCATAGTAGAAGGAGCTTTCTTTTATGAGGTTTGGTAATGTTAAAGGGTTTTTGGTTGCATGGGTGTTTTCTTCCTTTTCAGACACCACTTCATTTTCAAATGCAGAAAAGGCTTTATGTAAAGGTATTGATGGGGACATTGAATATCTCTTTACCACAGGCCTTATTCTACCAGAGCTCAGAGTAATCAATTTATTCCTGGATATTTGAGTCCTCTGTGGTAGAAGGGATAGGTATCCTGAATGTTTCTCAGTTGAGGAGACTGGGTGTCTCTGGGTCACAGGTCTTATTCTACCAGAATCCTCTATAATCTATTTTTTCCTAGTTTTCAGAATCTTCTATGGGAATTGGAAGTGATATTCAAGATGCTGTGAGGAAAAGGAGGATTTTCAAAGTCTAGACATTTCCTCTTCCAGATGAATCAGTTCCTTTTTCATTGCAGATAGCTGGAGGCAAATGGTATGCCTTGGGATATAAGCACCACAGTTGTTGCACTGAATAAAAGACATTCTGATAATAAGGGTCAGTGAGAAGACTTATCTTAATTAATGTACGAGTTGTTGGATTGTTACTTAGGTCAATATTATTCACTTAACCTAAGTCCTTGGAAGAACTATTTAAGAAGAAACAACCTAGGGGTGGGTGGGAGAGGGGACGGTGAGAAGGTACAAATAACTCCTTAATTTCTCCCTTTAAAACACAGGGAATGTAGGGACATGAGTGTGAGGAGAGGAGAAGCAAGCGCTGTGAGACCTGCTTGGGAGTATTGTCGGTATCTCCACTAACACTGAGTGTGATGTCATTCAAAGGGGCTGCTAAACATCTTAAAAGCGACTCACCCCTTAGGAAAAATATTTGCCCCAAGTTTCTTTTCTTTTGCTTATGGGAAGGAAACTGAAGGGGAAAGTGCCAGCCTAAATTGCTCCAGCAAGAGATCTGATGGATCGACATGTGTCTTGACCATCATTGTCAGCACCTTTTGGGCATTTCCGTGAAGGGCTCAAATTCTTCAGGGGCCTCCCTATGCCCTGGTTTCAATCCTCCCCCTTTTTAATCTCAAATCTCTAGAGCTGGTAACCTGTCTCAACAAGCTGAGGTAGGAATTCCAACCTTTTCGTCTACACTGAGGGAGTCTTTTCAAAATAAGTTAGAGGTGGAGGAGAATTTGGATATGATGCCTCAAGAGGATATCGCTATTAATAGCAGTTTGATGGAGGAGGGGAGCCCTTAGTGTGTGAGGAAATAACTGTGAGTAGAGACTTTGTTGAAGGTGAAATCCATTAACGTCCATGCCCCCTGCCCAGACCATGCCCCGCCCCCTTTTCAGAACATTTTATTTGTGCACGTAGTTAGAGATATGTGCATACATGGGCAGCTTTTAAAATCTGCTCTGTGAGCGCCTGCCTGACTTGTGTACATATCTCCCAGTTTTGGTGCGTGCAGAGCTTTTAATATTCACCTTCTAGGGAATAGACATTGCTATTACTGGCATTAGCAGCATTGGATCTATTAAATGTTTAGATTGGCTGCTATTGGAAACAGGATTATGGGCTTGATGGACCCTCAGTCTGACCCAGTATAGCAACTTCTTATGTTCCTATGTAATGACTCCTCCCCTATAGTGGCAGGTTTGTAAAATGGGCTAGACAGAAAACGTAAATCTCTTTATCCCAACAGCAGATTTCAAGCAAAATTCCTCTTAAAATATTATAGAGCAACTTTACATATTTCTTATTTGAAGAAACAGATTCTGCAGGCAAGCTATAACCTGCAGCTAAAGGAAACAGTTAAATAATTCTAATAGGTAAAGAATTTAACAATACAGTCAGATTTCGTAACCAAGCTATAAGCAACAGCTTTTAAACAGTAGATTAAAAAGCAAACAAGGCTAAAGCTTATTCCAAACAAGGTAGCACAGAGAGATATTAATAAATGCAAATAAGATCAGCTGGAGAGTTTTGGTCTATAAGCAAGTGCACTGTGAAACAATATAGATGGGATAGCCCAAGTTATATTTAGTGGATACATTAATAAATCATTATGTAGGAGGAAAAGATTTAACAATAGAAAAAAACTTCTAAAGTACACACTACGACAGAGAGGAAAATATATAAATATATGAAACAAATCATGTTTTGGAGTGCTATGCGCTCTTGCATCAGACTGCAGGCTGAAACTGCAGGCAGGTATTGAACAGAAATCCACATGCCATGCAGTCAAACGCTTTTTCTGTGTCCCTCATCTGCATGTACAAGATTGCACGAAATCTGGCCTTATCACTGGAGTGTCAAAAAGCCAGAGTGAACAACATGAATAAGGCCATCCATTACTTTCCTCAATCTTTGAGGCAACATCTTAGCATAGATTTTACCATCAACATTGAGCAGAGAAATTGTTCTATAATTTTGGGTAAAAAGTGATCCCTGCCTGGTTTTTCAAGAACAATTATCATAGCATCTAGAAAGGACCATCTGCTTTATCTTGTCAAATAAAGTATTAAAAAAAAAAAAAAAAGCACTTAAATTTGGGAACTAAACTATCACTAAGTGGATAATTTTAAGACTGTCCACGTAAGTACAAAGTCTGTGGGTACTTTTCACCCTCAGACTTTGCGCTAATCTTCAAAGGGAAAGTATATTCATATTTACCCTTTGAAAATTATCCCAGCAAAGGTACACACATAGATTTGTGGTACTTTTCCACAGGAAAAGCTACGCGCATGTTTTTGAAAATTCCAAACTATTAGCCTAGTTCCAGTCCCCACCCCAACCCTGTGTGCCCCTATTCTGGGTAAAAGTTCATGCACACAGGCCCTGTGTGTATTCTTGTACCTGCATATAAAGTGAGCAATTTTGAAGAAGCCCTTCTTATAGAAGCATGATGGCAGAAAAAGGCCATGGGGCCAATACTCAGTAACTATCCGCTTGCCTAAGTTAGCCGGATAAACGTATCTGGCTAACTTGGCGGAGATGCTCAGAAAACCAAACACCTTTAGGTTAATGAGCCTTGGGAGAAAGCACATTACTGGAATACAAAGCTTGAACGTGTATATTCTGCAGTTTTAATCTTGTCAAAAGAATAAAAAACAAATTTATAATATAAGAACCCATAACTACTACCTGGTTGTGCACAAAACATGACCAAATCATAAACAATAATATGGAATTCCCAGGTAATGCTTATTCAAAACAGAAAATGCAAGTCAAGCCATAGTGAATGGCTTCATGTCTTAACTAGAACTGCCTTCAATGTACCTTGGTGAAGTCCTTTTCTAAGGGACATCTGTAGTCAGCCTTCTGATAGACTCACAAGTCTTCAAGGCATTCAGCAACAAGCGCTGATCATTCCTCAAAGACTGGCTGAATCCAGCCAAAACGCTGTTCTCCTGGTGAGAGATCCTCTTGCACACTTCATCCACAGCTGAGGTCAAACTGCCCATTACCAACAACAAAATATTCTCCTGCCTGGGACCCAAAGTGTGGAATGCCATGCCAAAAGAAGTAAGAGCCATGGGAGATGACCTCAGATTCAAGAAACACTGTCAACTGCCCTAAGCACCAGTCTGAAGTAGTAGTATATAAAAATAATAAATGGGTATCCTTTGAGGCGGAGAGGAAAAGGGACTGAAATCACACCAGCAGCCTTTTGGGGTGCAGGAGGCACCGGCTCCGACGGCGTAAAGTTGGAATTTACTTAAAATCTTTTTCCACGACCTTCCGGGGGTTCAGGAACTAACGGCCCTGAAAGTGAACAGCTGGGGCATGTTGACGTCATTTGCGAGCACTGGAAAAAGCTTTAAAACCTGCTCTTCAGCGGCGTGCTGCCAAAGCCGTGCACACCTAAGGGGCGCGCGGCTTTTTTTTTTTAATCTTTGTCTGGATTGGAGATCTTCTAGGACTTAAACATTGAAATTGTGAGTAATAAGATCTGTGGCGTTATTGAGTATGATATGGAAGTCTCTGCAGAATAAGGTACTGCTATAATTTCTTGATTTAATGGAGATTAGAGTCCCGTAAAACTCGAAGCCTCACTCCAATTCTACTGATCTAAGTATAATTGTAGAGCACAGAAAGCACCATTTGCTGTTGATTACATATATAAAAATGCCTCATACTGCACGCAAATGAAGAGTTAAGGAGAGGATAGACCCATCTAATTTCTTGGAGTCTCCAATTTGCGGGCCAATGGATGCCCATGTTCAGTGATGCAATAAATCGGAGGGGTCGCAGTTGGCAATGGAGGACGTGAGTTTTCAAACGTCTTCCTTGCCAGACTTATCGACATCTTTATACCCGATTTACAGGGAACCACTAGATAATCCAGCTTCCTCCAGGGACCGAGGTTCACTGTCACAGGACACTCATGCAGAAGGCGCTGGAGTGAACCTGCAAGCGGGTCCAGTTAGCCCCAGAGATACCGGAGAAAAAAAGCAGATAAGTCCCCTTGAGGGATTTGAAAGCCAGTCAATAGGAGTGCATGATTTGCAAGCACAGGAATTAAGAAATGTAGATGATAATTTCCTTTTAAAAGAGTATGATCCTCCAGTTCTGATGAAACCTGAGTCTGCTACTTTAGACACAATCTGGGAGGCTATTGCTAGTATGAATAAGTCTATGGCCATACAACTAAACCCTATTGTGAATAAAATTAATAAAATACAGGGTAGGGTAATTGATTTAGAAGAATTTTAAAAAGTTTCAACAAGTGAAATTGAAAAAGTCAAACAGGAATGTGTAAAATGGAAACCTTTACAGGATTCAATGATAATTGAGAACAAAGTCATACAAATGAAAATAGAAAATTTGGAAAACACTAACAGGTAAAAGAACCTAAGATTTTACCTGTTTCCCATGGTATCACATATTACTCCTAAAGACATGTTCAAAAAGTGTCTTGTAGAAACATTTAAAATCACTGAAGAATTAGTTCCCCCAATTTCAAAAATTTATTATTTAACACCTTGTAAAAAAATAGAAGGGGTTGAACAAGGTCAAGGGAGTAAACAAGTAATGGATAGAATTTCTGAAAATCTGGATATATCTCAAGTGTTAGAGATATCTGATACTGAATTAGTACAAGCAGCAACATTGATTGTATCCTTTGTCCTGGAACCCGATAGAGATTGGGTATTAAGACTATTTTTCAAGTATCGGTTAGTAGAATTCTTTAAATTAAAAGTCAGAGCCTACCCAGATGTGTCGAAACAGATGCAAAAAAGAAGACAACAATTTTTGTTATTAAGACCTAAGGTTGTTCAGATTGGGGGAATATTCCTTTTACGATATCCATATAAATGTTGTATAAAATACAAAGGTGAATCATATGTTTTTTTAACCCATCTCAATTATCTTTTTTCTTGAGTGATAAATCACTTTTGGAATAAATTTGTTGTGGAGAACATACCACTTCTTATATATGATTAGGCAACCCTGATATATTAATATAGATCACTGTAATTTCTGCTTTAACAATTATTAATTGTATAATGATATTATATTTAGTTCTTGCATTGTTGTTCTATTTCTTAGATCAGTATTTATTATTGTGGACTACCTGAAAAAAGAAAGAGTTAATGAGGTGTATTATTGGTTCTTGCAGTAAATGAATTGTAGGATTATTTTTTCTATTCTGTACAAGTATTTCTTGTAATTATCTTCTTAAAACTGATAAATAAAGAATTAAAAAAATAAAACTAATAAATAATAAATAAATAAATCATGACACACAGTGAAAAGAATAAAAATAAAACCAATCAAAACAAAACCCTTCAAATAACAGCAAAATTCCAAGCTACCATAACCATGGCAGCATAAAGAAACGATGACAGTATTTGATCAATTCTACTAGTAATTTTCCCTATCCAAGTCTTTCTCCTATTTGCATAAGGCAGACACATTGCAAACCGTGAAAAAGCAGCACTGTTGATAAGAACACACCTGAAATCTCACGAAATCATTTGGCTCGAATTACTTGCCTTTCGAAATTTGAGATGAAGGTGAGATACATTTTTGGTACCTAAAATGGTTTACAATCTAATTTTCAAAGGAGTTAGGCATGTAAAATTGGCATATATGCATGTAAGTAGCTTGTACTCATGTACATGTTATTACATAAACATCAAAAGGACATGCTTTTTCGGTTATGCACACATTTATCTGCACAAAAAAGGGGAACTCCAGAGGAATTCTGAGATGGGGGCCATGAAATATGCATATTAACTCATTATTTTATAAGAGATTTATCTGAATACATGAAGCAACTTATTCAGGTACTTTTATATCTGCTAATTATCTAGCGTATTTGATATCAGACTCGTCTGTTGTCTGCTATTGTTGGGCGGGAGGTCTGGGTGAACAGGGTAAAGGACTAGGAAGGCCTCAATGAACTGGTGATGGACTGGGTAAACTGCTGGAGGAATCAGCAAACTGGTGATTTCAAGTATGCGAGTATATTTCAAAGTATACCTACATTATGGGGTAGATTTTTTTAAAAAGCGCGTTCGCGTACTTTTGTTCCCGCACCAGGCGCAAACAAAAGTACTCTAGATTTTATAAGATACGCGCGTAGCCGCGCATATCTTCTAAAATCCTGGATCGGCGCGCGCAAGGCTGCCGATTTTGGGCAGCCGGCGCGCGCCGAGCCGCGCAGCCTGTCACCGTTCCCTCCGAGGCCGCTCCGAAATCGGAGCGGCCTCGGAGGGAACTTTCTTTCGCCCTCCCCTCACCTTCCCCTCCCTTCCCCTACCTAACCCACCCCCCCGGCCCTATCTAAACCCCCCCTACCTTTATCCACGGATTTACGCCTCCCGGAGGGAGACGTAAATCCACACGCGCCAGCAGGCTGCTGGCGCGCCGAGACTCGACCCAGGGGCAGTTCCGGAGGGCGCGGCTACGCCCCCAAAACGCCCCGGGCCGAAACCACGCCCCCGGTCCCGCCCCTGAAACACCGTGCCACGCCCCCGAAATGCCGCGTCATCGGGTCCCGCCCCCGACACGCCCCTTCCAAAAACCCCGGGACCTACGCGCGTCCCGGGGCTCTGCGCGCGCCGGCGGCCTATGGAAAATAGGCGCGCGGGCGCGCGAGGGCCCTGCTCGTGTAAATCCGGGCGGATTTACGCGAGCAGGGCTTTTAAAATCCGCCCGCATGGTTTTACGCGAACAACTTATATTTTTTCACGCATAAAATAAAGGAGGTTGTTATTCAACCGTGGAGCGGATAGTTAAGTTAGCCAGATAATTTTAGGACATCCCTATGGGCCAACCAGAGTAAGCTGTATTGATTAAGTGACTAACTCCGAATATTGGAGTTAGCCGCATAACTTATGCGGCTAACTCTGGCCCGCCCCAAAATGCCTCCCACCCATCCTGGAATGCCTCTTACTTATGTGCCTAAATTCTAGGTACACAACGCATATGGCACTGAATATCCCCATCTAGCCATTTAGACGGATAACTTTTCAGTTATCCGTCTAAATGGCTTTTGAATATCGATCTCTACATATGTATGCTTATAAAATATTAAGAAAAAGCGCACACTTTAAATGCATTGCTGATATTTGCGAATAATGAAACATACATGCATATGTTGGGAGGAGGACACATTTTAAAATCTCTGTGGACTAGATATGTGCACATTATAAAATACTATAGTAGATCTCCCATATGCATGCAAATGGGGCCATGCAGAGTTCTTTGAAAGTTACCCTCACTGTTTGTACCTGAGGCACTGGCAGGTCACGTGACTTGTTCAAAGTCACAAGGAGCATCAGTGGTTCTCAATCTGCTGCTCTAACCACTAGGCTACTCCTCCACTCCATGCTAGAGGCCCATGAGGTTCCATGTGGATTTCCAAAAGTGAATTAATAAACTTCTGGTCTGCAGTGTACTCAAAAGTTTTGGTATCATGTACAGTTATTCTCATTTTTGCAGAATAGAATTAAGCATTTGGTTTCCTCTGCTACTCATGTTGTGCTAGGAATTGTTTCCTCTTTAAAGCAGTAGCTTTACTTACAGCTCCATAATCAAGATTTTTCTGCTTTTTTCATAACAGCAAGAACTCTCAAATTATCACATCTGTTTCCACAGGTTTCTCTTCAGTGTCAGAATGAGTTTTGAACAGTCCGCAATGTTCGAGGTATACGGATCTGTTTCTTTCATTTTCTTTTCAAAGTTCTGCAGTTGAACTGCCAAGGCCATCAATTCCCATTCCAGGTTTTCATTGTTACCTGGTTTTCAGTTAGGATTTCTTTAATAACAAGTGGCTCCTCCACTATTTGTGACATTAAGATCTCCGATTCTTTCACCGATGGTTGCTTCTGAGGAGATGGTAGTAGCTGCTTGGATCACTTCACTCCCTGAAATGCCAAAATTGCAATTTCAGGGGTTATTTTTAACTTCCCAAATGCCATAATGTACTGAATTTTTAAAGCCATTTATGCACATAAACCTATATTTTATGCACGTAAATGACTGTCACAAAACAGTCCAAGATTGTAGGTGTTGCGCGTCCCGGCCGCGCTAGTGCCACGACCGGGCCTGCTCACCTCGGGGTCCCTTCCGCAGGTCCTGGTCTGTCCTCCCTTACCATGGCTGCCAGTCCCCGGTGTCCCCGGCGCTTACCCTGGGCGTCTCCGGCTCCCTCCGTTGCTCAGGCCTCTCAGCAGAGCTCCTGCAGGGGCTCCGCGTCCACGGCCCTGCCCCTAGGCGCGCGTACAACCAACATCCCGTCCTTTAAAGGGCCAAAGGCGGGAACTTTGGCCCGGGCGTCTCCCGATGACATCACCTGAACTCCGTATATAAGGCGAGGCCCTTTCCCCAGAATCTCGCCTTGGCAAACGGGTTGTCACCTCAGTGTGAAGCTAGCTGCTGTCCTTCTTCCTGTGCTTGTTCTAGTGTTCCTGCGTTCCTGTGTTCCTGTGCCTGTTCCAGTGTTCCTGTGTCTGCTCCTGTGTTCCCATGGTCCTTCCTGTGTTCCAGCGTCTGTTCCTGAGTTCCTTCGTTCCTTCGTTCCTGAGTCCTGTTCCACCTTCTGTTACCCAGGTTGTACCTTCTCGGACTGATACCCGGTACTGACCTTGCTGGCCTTTGACCATGCTCGGACTGATACCTGAAACTGACCCCTGCTTGCCTCTGACCACGCTCGGACTGATACCTGGAACTGACGTCTGCTTGCCTCTGACCACGCTCGGACTGATACCTGGAACTGACCCTTGCTTTGGCTGACCACCCTCAGACAGATATCCTGGCTCTGACTCTTGTGCTCCATTCGGACACTCTCTTTGCTTCTCCCGTGACCACCAGGCCTGCCTGCTCCGACGCTGCCTGTGGCCTTCTTTGTGCTGGACCACTAGGCGCTGCCTATCCTACCCTGAGGACCTTCAGTTCCTGCCTTGTACCCGTGGTCTCCGGTACTCTCGGTTATGGTCTAGCTCGCCTGTTCTCCGACAGCTGCGCACCCCTTCTCTTGGTGGGCACACCTCTCCGTCATCTCTCCAGGAGACCCTCAGAGGCCCACCTAAGCCTAGGCAGTCCGGGAATTCAAGGGCTCAACCCGCGGAACCCTCAGACCGTTATTGGTAAAGTTCCTGTCAGCCTCTGTCTCCTCGTGTGCTCCACCTCCTGGCGGCAGGCACCCTCTGGGATCCCTCAGAGAGCCGTACCAATTCTACGCCAGGCCAAGGGTCCACCTCCAGCACAACAGGTTGCCAAGGCCATGGACTTGGCAGAGTCCTCCGCCTTGCAGGCTATTCAGGGCCTGGCTACATGTGTCCGGGAGCAGCAGCAATTCCTCGAGGCATTGGCCACCTCGATCAAGAACCTACGGACACAACTTGAAGAGTCCGCCATGGCCAACCCTGGGACTCTTGCTACTAGCGCTTCCTCTGGTTCATCACCCTCGCGGGCACTGCTGGCCCTCCCAGCTCTTCCCTGATTCAATGGGGATCCTCGCCTCTGCCGAGGCTTCATCAACCAGTGTTACATGCAGTTTGCGTTACAACCTTCTCTGTTTCCAGACGAAGTGACAAAGATCACTTTTATTCTCTCACATTTGGAGGGGAAGGCCCTGGCATGGGCCTCCCTGCTTTGGGAGCGTTCTGATTCCTTACTACAGCAGCTCCCTCACTTCATCTCTATGTTCCGACGCACCTTTGATGACCCAGGCCGACAGGCGGTCGCCGACCACCATCTCCTCCACCTCCGCCAGGGGTCCCATTCCCTCACAGATTACACCGTGGAGTTCCGAACCCTGGCAATGGAACTGGGATGGCAGGAGGTCTGCCTGCGGGCACTCTATCTCGAAGGACTGTCATCTGCCCTAAAAGACGAACTGGCAGCCCAAGAGATTCCTACGTCGTTGGATGACCTCATCTCCTTGGTCGGGTGGATCGACCACCACCTCCAGGAACGGCATCAGGAGGTAAGAGCCATATGACGAGTGGCCTCGGAACCAACTCGGTCTGCGAGCCCCAGACCAAGGGCACCACTGGTGGTTTCTCCGTCTAAGGAAGAACCGATGCAGATCAACCGCGGTTGTCTTACTCCCGAGGAGCGCCTCCGAAGGCGGAAGTCTGGTCTCTGCCTCTACTGTGGGGATCCAGGCCACCATATCCAGACTTGTCCGGTGCGTCCAGGAAACTCCAAAGCCTAAGCCCGGCGGGGGTCCCAAGCATGGGCACTACAGTTTCAGGCCCTCAACTATTGCTTCCCGTCTCCCTCTTCAGGTAGACACATTTGTGCTCCATCACTGCCCTCATGGATACTGGGGCCGGTGGCAATTTTATTCTTGAAGAGTTGGTCACAGTACTCCAGACTCCTACTCAACCTCTGAGGTTCCACTATGAATAGCCTCCATCCATGGAGAACCCTTATCCAATCGCATCATCCATCACACCATAGCCATCCGGCTGACTGTAGGGACTCTCCACGATGAAGATATTCCTCTCTTGTCCTGAAATGGTCAGTACACCCCATCGTCCTACAACTACACTCCCCACACTTCGACTGGGAGTCAGTCCAGCTCATCGAGTGGGGTTCTCGCTGCCAGACACACTGCTTACGGCGGATGTCCCCATCCGTACATGTGTTGACATCCACGACCCTTCCTGGGCTACCTATGCCCTACGCTGACTACCAAGATGTCTTCTCAAAGCAGCAAGCCGACGTCTTACCACGTCTCCAGAAGTTTAACTGCCCATCGAGCTGTTACCCAGTACCACGCCTCCCAAAGGGAGAACATACCCACTCTCACTTCCCGAGACCCAAGCCATGTCAACTTACATCAAAGAAAACCTGGCCAAAGGATTCATCAGGCCCTCTACGTCCCCTGCGGGTGCTGGATTCTTTTTCGTATAGAAGAAGGATGGTACATTAAGGCCGTGTATTGATTACCGCGGCCTGAACACTGTCACCTGCAAACACCGGTACCCACTTCCACTCATCAGTGAGCTATGCGATTGGCTCCAGGGGGCCCGGATTTTTACTAAGTTGGACCTGCGTGGGGCCTATAATTTGGTCTGCATCCAACCTGAGGACATCTGGAAGACGGCGTTCAATATGCGAGATGGACACTACGAGTACGTAGTGATGCACTTTGGGCTATGTAATGCCCCTGCCATCTTCCAGAGAATGATGAATGAGATCTTCTGAGACCTCCTATATGCCTTTGTCGAGTCTATTTGGATGACATCTTGATATTTTCTAAAGACTTGGAATCCCATCGCTCGCATGTCTGGAGTGTCCTCCAGCGGCTTAGGGACCATCATCTCTACGCCAAACTTGAGAAATGCTTTTTTGAACTGTCCAGCCTCCCATTCCTGTGTTACATCATCTCCAACCAGGGATTCACCATGGACCCAGACAAATTCCAAGGTATTCGTGACTGACAAGAGCCGGTTGGTCTGCGGGCCCTGCAAAGATTCTTAGGGTTCACAAACTATTACCATCACTTTATTGCAGACATTACTGGTGGCCCAGCATGGTAAAAGACCCCTGGGATTACGTAGATTCCTGTCACATCTGTGACCAACAGAAGACGCCCACTGGACGCGCGTGGGGTCTCCTCCAGCCTCTTCCAGCGCCTAAAGAACCATGGACAAATCTTGCCACTGATGGATCCCCAAAATGTTTTGGCTCTCACCCCTTTGTGGATTTCACTTTAAAGATGTGGGGCTCGGTTCTTAGATCACATTCAGATAGTGATGCAGAATAACTTAATATTCCCACTTAGAATAGATTCTTAAGCATTCAGACAATGGGGAGAAACTGGCCTTAGACACAACTAGCTGACAATAATCATTTTATTAGTTTTGACAATATAAAGAGGAGTTTAGCTTACCGCAGATACACTTTTTACCTGCAGACTCTGCACCTATTACACAAAGAAAAGAAAGCATAGATAAAATGTGTATTTATTAGAAAATATATGTATCACAGTGCCTTTCCACAAAGAGTTTGGGACTTAAATAGGAAAGTGAATTCAATATGAGGTATGATCGAAATCAGTGGAAGCAAACGGAAGAAGCAATGGTACAAGTATCCTTGAGAACAATTAATAAAATCTTCTACAGGTGGCATCTTACTCCACTCAAGATGAACCAAAGATTCCATAAGTTTCAGATAAATGCTGGATGTCGTGTGGTCATGCAGGCACTATGGCACATCTTCAGTAGCAGTGTACTAAAGTCAGTTGCATATTGGAAAACTGTACACATAAGATTACACAAACAGTTGGCCTTGATATTCCACGGGATCCAGGCACATTTATATTGAATTGATCAGAACTGCATGGTAAGTGTGCTCGAGGTAAATTAACTATACATTTTCTGATTGCAGCTAGATGTACAGTTGCACTTTTATGGAAAGAAACATCCTCACTTCCTGTACATGTCTGGCTTGCTTAATTGTGGGACATCCACAATAAGGAAATAATAATGGCCCAAGTGGAGGAATAAGTTGGGAGAATTCTATAAAATGTGAGAACTTTTCATAAACATGAAAATATTTAGTTGCTCTGAGGTTTTGGTTGCTGCTAATACATTCATACTGCTATGAAGCTTTTGTTAGGATGTAGTTTTAGTATGGTTTGCTGTGTTTGATTTTTGTTTTTTTTAACCATTTTCTAAATGGAAAAATAAGAGGCATGAATTGTACATTTGTGTATTTCTAGCTAAAAGAATGACTGTATATTTATAAATTATCTACATTATCCCCTTAGATTAATACAGCAAATCAGTGTACGGTTTATCAACTTTTCTGACAAGCTAATGAAAACCTCTGTTAAAACCTTTTAAAAAAAGGATGAAATTTTGTCAAATATTCACTCGGGGAAGGAGGAAGGTATCTTATTCATATGAAATGAAAAATATGTTATACAAATTGTGCCAGAGCTCCCTCAGCTCGTTAGTGACCCCTTCAATGTAGTTTTTATTGGTATTTTCAAAGGCGTGAAAGAAGAGTCCTGTCAAATTACAATCCCATTCAGAAGTCAGATATCACATTCCACATTCAAGTGCACAGAATCGGAAGGAACATTACCAGCTTTCTTAGTATACACAGTCAGAGATACTTGCAATAAATTATGCAGGGAACAGTATTCTTTGATTTCCAGTTTTACTATTGGATAATTTCACAGGCTATTGATGCATCCCCCATATCAGATTACCTTGTTCATAATTATAAACTTTTAGAAATAGATTCCAAATCACACAGAATTTGTTACCAAGATCTTGCATTTTTCCATTGGCACAATGCCAATGTCCCATATTTAAGAATGGGCCTAATATTTTATTTATTCTTTTATTTAGACATTTTAAATACCGTCATTCCATTTATAGATCACAACGATTTATAAAGTGACATTCATAATTATAACACAATTAACAGACAAATATGAATTGGTTACAGAGGTGGCATGCAAAGGCAGGCATTTATCAAGTCTATCAAATCCAATTTTCTAGTACATATTAACACTGATCTAGTACAAAAGGCAGAGAGTTCGGATAATGAAATTACAAAGTTATGGTTTTCACATCTTAGTCAGTGAGTTGTTTTAAGGATCTATGATTCTCCAATTGGCTGTTACCTAGATACAGGCAGTAACTGTTGTGCTGGAGGTGGACCCTTGGCCTGGTGCAGGATTGGTATGGCCCTCTGGTCGGACCCAGAGAGCGCCTGCCACCAGGAGGCGGAGCACACGAGGAGACAGAGGCTAGCTGGAGCTTCGCCAATAACAGTCCAGGGTTTCTGCAGGTTGAGCCCTTGGGTACCCGGACCACCTGGACTTAGATGGGCCTCAGAGGGTCTCCCAGAGAGGTAGCGGAGAGGTGTGACCACGAGTAAGGGTGCGCGGCTGATGCAGAGAGGATGGACCAGACCTGAACTGGAGACTCCGGAGACCTCAGGGACACAAGAACACAAGAAACTGCCATGCTGGGTCAGACAAAGGGTCCATCAAGCCCAGCATCTCGTCTCCAACAGAGGCCAAATCAGGCCACAAGAACCTGGCAATTACCCAAACACTAAGAAGATCCCATGCTACTGATGCAATTAATTCTCCAACACCCACTAGTTCAAGGGAAAACCTTGCTCGGTGGTTTTTTTATGGTGGCTTTGTACAAGGATAACCAATTTTTAGTTATCCTTCTTGTTTGCCCCATCTATTATTCTTTATTATTCATACTTTATATTAATTTTTCTTTTTTTACTTTTCTTTTTACTTTTTCTTTTACTTGTAAAATCCCTTCTCCCTGGCTACTTATCCGACCCACTTGTCTGCTCTTATTATTATATACTTATCAAGGCCGCTGCCCTTATCTCTTCTTATGGGTTCGGATCTGCTCGCCTGACATTGGCCATGTTTCGGCACCATGTGCCTGCTTCAGGGACTGTGGGAGAACAATCTACTGTATCCAATCCAGGTTCACAGTGTCCATATACTTTTTTATACCACGTGTATAATGTGAGCGACGCCTTCCGTTCCCGTCTGGTCTATTTGTACTGCCTCCGAGTCCCACCTGCATTTCTGCAGTTTTTCCATATTCTTCTAGAGCAGTAATGCTTATGTTTCCTTTCCAGTTCAACAATTTCCCTTTCCAGGGATCTTTTCTTAGCCAGTCTAGTTTGTTTTAGATGACTACTAAAGCTTATGATATGGCTTAGTAGATTTCAGCTTCTCCCGTTACACTACTGGGTTATAGGCCTCAGGTGAATGAATCTCCAAGAAGTCCTTAATTGTCTTGTGGAATCATCCCTACCTAAAACTGACAGATTAGGCCTCCATATCTAATAGACTGTGATCCAAAACATGACAAGGCAGCATGTCTGATGTCACCACCATGCGCAAAATAAACATCAGAACACATGAAGAAGTCCAATGCAAAGGTAAAATTCCTGCTGCTGGAGTACAGTGCCTGCCAGACATCCACCAACCTTAACCCATGTACCAGTAACAAGAGGTCTTGCTAGATACCCAAAAGATCCAGGGCACAGGCCCCTAAGAATTTGATAATTAACTCATTACAATCAACATCTTCTCCCCTCCCCAAAACAATCCTGAAAAAACACATAATTGGACATCACACTTTTAAATATTACATTGTAAATGATCTCTATTCTATGTTCCCAACAGCAGAAGAAGCCCTGTGGTACCACTGGCGTTTCTCCTGCAGCCGGTGGCAGAAGAGATTCAAAATGTCTGTGTCTGTGTGTGTGTGTGAGAGAGTGAGACACTGGCCCTGTGAGAGTAAGTGCCTATGTGTGAGAGAGACTGTATATTAGAGAGTGTCTGTCTATGTATGAGAGGGTGACTGTGTGTGTGAGTGTGTATGAGAGGGTGTGCCTCAGTTCAGACGTATAAGAATATCATCCAAGATTCATATGACCCCCTCTGTGTTATTCCAAAGTATTTGTCATACCAAATTATGTATCCTAACTAAATATGTATCTTACCAAAGTATATGACATACCAAAATATGTGTTTTACCAAAGTATGTGTTATACCACAGTTTGTAATGACCTAAAGGATGAATGTTACTTTTGTAAACCTTTGTGATCTTAACTTGGAAAGATGGTATATAAAATAACTAAATAAAAATAAATAAATAAATAAATAAATATGTATATGGGAGGGGGTGTATGTATGAGAGGTTGTCTCTGTGTGTGTATATGAGTGGGTGTCTGTGTATGTGTGAGGGTATATGAGAGGATTCCTTTTTGTGTGTATAAGTGGGCCTTTGTATATGTGTGTCTGTGTGTATGTATCTGTGACTGCCTGCATGGGTTCTGTGAGAGAGTGCTTGTGCCTGTGCATGTGTGTGTCACTGTATATATATGTGTCTGTGAGAGAGGTTAAAGTTTGTGCACCAATCTACGACAATCTCAGGATGACTGGAAATCTAGCTCCCAGGTATGGAGAGCAGGAGGGTTTTTTAAAATCCTTATTAGCTTTAATTATTGGATGTGATGTATTTGCTGTTTTGAAATATTTTATTAGTATTTGGTAATTTTTTTTTACATTTTTATATGTGTTTGTTTTTAATTATTGGATGTTGTTCTATTCATCAGCTGATTTGACATTCTTTTTATAGTATATTTACTGTTTTAGTCTTGACTGTATTTGTATTGCTTACAGAGTTTGTCTTCTTGTGATTTCCAGTTCAGTTTTTGTCTGCGCGTTCGTTTATTTGTACTTTATGGTCTCTTCATTCGGTATTTGATGAGGGTCTGTCTGTGTTCTGACTGAGGTTAGATATTCTGCTAGTGTGTAGTTTTTGTGTAGGGATTTACAACAACCTGGCTTTAATCTGTTTTCCTAATAGGAGGTGTATTAGTGATTAAGGCCTGATATAATATTTGCAGTATGGCTTTTTCATAGGTTGAGTGCTGGCAGTTATGATATGGAAGGCTTACTATACTGTAATTGTAGTTCAGTTTAGTCCTGGCTTTCTGTGGGCTAAGTCCGCACCCAGCGCACTTTACCATAGGCTTAATACCATATGGGATCCAGTAAACCGCCTTGATTACTATGAGAAAGGTAGGTTAAGCCATGCATGAAAATATTAAATACAATGTTGTAAGTGATATTTTTACTTCAAAAGATTATACTTCTCCCTTTTTACATTGGAAAAGTGGCTAATACATTTTAAAATGGAAAAGAATGGATAACTTTTACTTGTGTGGGGAGGGGAGAGAAGGGGGAAAGAAAGGCTGTAAGGTTTCTCTAGGGCATGTAATACCCATGCACCGGACCTAAGGGAGGGTGCCATACACACAGACTTCCACCATTGACCGGCCTTCTACATCCCCAGGGGGCAGATGTTGGGGAAGGGTGGGAGGCAGGAATAGGGAGTAGCCTAGTGGTTAGAGTAGCGGGCTATGAACCAGGAAAGGCAGGGTTCAAATCCCGCTGCCAGTCCTTGTGACCTTGGACAAGTCACTTCACTCTCCTTTGCCTCAGGTACAAAGTTACCTCTAGATTATAGCAGAATGAGGTTCTGTGAGAAAAAAAAAGAGGCAGGGGTGATAGTGGGCAGCTGGCCGCATTGCAGACTATCGCCCTCATAGTGTGATGGGAAAAGGTGCAGTTATTTCCCGTGGTGCTGCCGGCGATAATGTGAAAAACATTAATGTCCGCAGCACTGCTGGGAGATAGCTCCGCCCAAATCCTACCCACACGCCTCCCCTTCCCCTAATTTGAATAATACCACCACTATGTGGCCGGTATTGCAAAATAATGAATGATGCTGTCAGATTGTAAGCCCTGTGGGATCAGGGAAATGAATGAAATCTGATTTGAAATGGCTGAAAGGCGGGATATAAATAAATAAACAAAATAGGTCTCCCAGGAGTGTGGAAGAAAGAGTGTCAGTGATAATATCTGTCACTCCTTTGGGACCCCTGACTCCTGCCCCCCAGCATTACAAATCACCAAAAGGGCTCCCTCCCAACTCTCTTGGTGATTTCATCTGTGCCTCACTATAGGGGAGGGGGCACCATTTCATCCCTCGCCTCAGGGTAGCGGGTTGCCTTGGACCGCTCCTGCCCAGTGGGGATCCTATAGCTCTCTCTGTACCCACCTCTTACCTTCGTCCATATGTAGACAGAACATTCCTGCTCATAAAGTAGGAAGCACTGCTACAGACATTTTGCACCACTGTCACCATGTCAGTGCCATCTCTAGAAACAAAGCCCTTCTATGTAACTAAGTCTGAAGTCTATTCAGGATAGGTGAAAATCCAAATTTAACCCTGTACCTCAAGTACTATATAGAAGATCCTCCAACAAAGTGTGCAGAGCAGAACTTGGACACTTCCCCTTACCACTCACCATAGCAAAATAATATTCAAAGTCTGGCACCATCTCACTGTAACAGCAATACATTGGCACTCCTCAGTAACACTGTGTCATAATTCAAAACCGTGCAAAAAATATACCCAGGACCTATAGCAAACCTGCAATACCATAACACACTAACTGCCAGATTCAAACAGTAACAACAGTCCTGACACCTCCATGAACCTCACTTCGCCACAAGTAAGAGACCTGGGTGTACTTCTAGACAACAGACTCAGCCTCAACAAGTTCGTAAATAACACCACAAAAGAATGTTTCTTTAAATTACAAGTATTAAAGAAACTAATGCCACTACTACTCTACAGAGACTTCCACCTGATTCTACAATCCATCATACTCCCGAAACTGGACTACTGCAATTCTCTCCTTCTGGGCCTTCCCGCTTGCACCACCAAACCACTTCAGATGGTCCTGAACGCCACGGCCAGAATTCTCACAAACACCAAAAAAAGGGATCATATCACCCCTATCCTACAGCACCTCCATTGGCTACCGATTAAATACAGGATTCACTTCAAAACCATTATGATGATACACAAGGCCCTACATAACATCTCTCCTCTCAACTTAACTTTTCAACTCCAGCTGCACACCTCCAAGAAACCGACTAGAAGTGTGCACAAGAACATGCTAATCACCCAGCCGGCAAAAACCTCCCTGAGGAAACGCGCACTATCCACAGCGGGCCCTACACTCTGGAATTCGCTACCTCCAGACCTTCGCCTTGAACCTTGCCATAGTACATTCAAAAAGAAACTAAAGACTTGGTTTTTCACACAAGCATTCCCGGAGAGCTAAGAGCAGGAAGAATTACAATATCAGCATAGTCTTTGACTCCCAGCCCCTTCTGTACATAAGTTCCTGAAGAGTTCGTTATTGAAATTTAATTAATCATGATTGTTCTCTGTAAGCCCCACTAAGTTCCTCTATGCGCCTTCATGTTTTTGTTAATTGTTAATTGTTTCAATGTAAACCGCCCACGAGGCGACAGTTTCTTCCTTGTAAACCGGTGTGATATGTATATTATACAGGAATATCGGTATATAAAAATAAAAAATAAATAAATAAATAGCTCCTACCCATGAAAAGGCAACACTGCAAATATTACAACCAGGCCCTAAAATATCAGTACACTGCCTATCAGGAAAACAGAACAAGTCAGGCTGCTATCGCTACACAAAAACTACATGCTGGCAGAATACCTCACCTCGGTCACAGATGCAGAACATAGACAAACCCTCACCAAAGACAGAATAGAGAGACCATACAGCATAAACAGAAATGTGCAGACAAAAAATGAACTAGAAACCACAACTAGCTGGACTCTGTATGCAGTGCAACATGGAAAAAAAGAAACATCATCATTCCATGTTAAATATCAAATACAATCAAGAAATGTAAAACATCAACTACCAATAAAATGAATAAATATGTCAAATCAGCTGATGAATAAAACAATATCCAATAATTAAAAATGCATGCACACATTTTTAAAAATTTACCAAACGCCAATAAAATATTTCAAAACAGCAGACGCATCAAATAACACCCTGAGGTCCATATTCAGAAGGTAACTTGTTCCATATAGTCAGTGAGAGAAACATCCCGCTGAATATACCGGCCTAAAATTATCCGGCTGCTTATAGCTGGATAACAAAACACCTAACAGGCTATGTTTGAAAATAGCCAGGTAGATTTTATAGATATGCAGCCTTGCGTGGCTGTACAATGCGCTACTTAATCGGATGTCTTGAAAAGATATATCCAGCCATGCAGCACTGTCACCCACTAAAGAAATAATAAGTTGCCCCACCCCCTCCCCCCAAAGCACAAGTCAATTCATACATTGTATCCTAACCCCCCTCCCCTCAAACCTTTTTAAACTCTAGATATTGGGCCCGTTTTGGAAGAAGGGCCCCCATCTCAATCTTACCTTTGAAAGGAGCTCAGCCTGCCTCCCCATTCCCACCCACCCAATAGGAAAAAACATGGCTCCCACACCCCCATCTCTGTCCCCTGCCCTGCCAATACCTTTTTCTTCTCCACCAGGAGCAGCGCTGGAAGCATAAACTTGAATGTAAGCTTTACCTGCTCTGAAGCAAATCTAAAGTTATCCAGCTAACCTAGCTGGATATTACCTAATATTTGGCTGGGTCAGATGGATATTTCAGACCCTCCTTGGGATGCCCCTGAAATGCCTTTATTTTTATACCCAGTTAAATTCCAGCCGGCGACTATCGTATTTTCCGATGTATAGGTCGCACCAGTGTATAAGTCGCAGCCCTACCTAAACAGGACCTTTGCAGGCAAAATCTGTAGATAAGTTGCACCGGCGGATAAGACGCACCTCTCCATCCCCCGTTTGACTGACGCAGTGATAGCGACTGATGGTGCGCTGGTGGATCATGCGTACGAGCCGCATGGTTGCGGGGCATACCTGCGCATGTGCACGGCGTGTGTCAGATGAACTGGAGAGAGAGAGAGAGAGAGCGAGGCACGTGGCGGCGGGGCATACGTGTGGATGCGCACAGCTTGTGGAGGACGAATTGGGGAGAGAGAAAAAATGCAGCAGATAAGTCACACCTACAATATTTTGGAAAAAAATACAACTTATACACTGGAAGATACGGTAGCTACCCAGCCACAATTTAGCTGGATAAGGGCTAAATATAGTCAGGTAAGCCATTTAGATGGATGAATATTACATTATCTTTCTAAATGGCTTTTGAATATCTCTATAATTAAAACAAATAAGAATTTAAAAAATCCCCCACTCTCCATACCTGGGAACTTTAAATTTCCAGTCACCATGAGATTGTCATAGATCGGAGCACAAAAACTTTACCCTCTCACACAAACAGGCAGTCTCTCTCTCTCTCACACACACACACACACACACACACACACGCAGTCTCTCTCTCTTACACACACACACAGCTGTCTCTCTCACAATCACACACAGGCATATACAGAGACAGGCAGTATCTCTTTCTCCATCACACACGTAGACCGTCTCTCTCACAGAGGCAGACTCTCACTGTCTCTCACACACAGGCACTCTTTCTCTCACTCACACACACACACACATACACACACACACACAGGCATATTTTGAACTTCTCCCTCTTCTCAGCCACCAGCTACAGGGCCTTTTCTGCTCTGCCTGTGGCTGAAGACTCTGGGTACTGGTCCCTTGTGCCCAGTAGGGATGTGCATTCATTTCATTTGTTTAATTCGTTTCATACTTTTCCCATTACATGTCAATTCGATGTGCATTCGTTTCATACATTTCATATTACATGCTTGTATAGGAAACATATGAAACGGATGAAACAAATGCACATCCCTAGTGCCCAGTGCTAACAGCACCCCTGCCAACAACATATGGCACTTATTACATTCTACCACCATTCTTTGAGATAAGTGGTGTGAGAGTGAGCTCTTGTGGCTGTGCTGTAGTTGATGCAGCCTCATAGGCCTATGACGACAGCTGGTGAACGTGCCCTGAAGCAGAACAGGCTGGATGAAGGCAAGGATGAAGCAAGGCCTTATATACCCAGCCATGTGATGTCATCAGGAGGTGCCAGCAGACCAGCTTTCTGCTGTGGGGCCTTTAAATGGTGGTATGTCCCATGCACACCAACCTATGAAGGGCCCATGGGAAGGAGGGAGTGGCATCCTGCCAGAGGATGGACCAACAGCATTGGGTAGTGGCTGGAGTAATGCGGCGGCTCGTGTGGCTGTTCTTGAAGCCGCTAAATGTAACACCCTTGTCTGACCAGATCTATCCATCATAGGATCCAAGTAGGCACCTGCAGCTATGATAGAACTCCACCTGCATTCAGCCTGCCCTGGACTCTGGCTTGTGACTCAACTACCTACCATCACCTCATCATCAGAGGCCTGTGCCCAAGTCCTGCCAGCCCCGGCACCCAAGGGCTCAACCTAAGGGGAACATAGGATGGTATAGGTGAAGCTCCTGTCGGGCCTCTGTCACAGCCAGCTCTGCCAGCCAATGGTGGGGACCTGCTGAGATCCTCTCTGCAGGTTGTGCCAACTCCACCTCAGTCCAAGGGTCCACGAACACAACACATGCTTTCTCTCTTTCTCATACACACAAGCTCTCAATCACACACATGCTCTGGTGTCAGACAGTCCAGGTTGGGTGGGCCTGAGCCCAGTGGATGGGCCATGGCCCACCCAGGCCCAACAGTGACTACGCCACAGCTTCTCACATGAAATTTCTATCCATAAAGATTCTACAGCGCATTTTGTTTCCTGCAGAACTTTTACCCTATTTGACTCTATGCTCTCTTTAACATGTAGCACCACCCCTCCACCAATTTGATCCATCCTCCCATTGCGATATAATTTGTACTCTGGTATCACAGTGTCATATTGGTTTTTCCCCTTCCACCAGGTCTCTGAGATGCCAATTATATCTACTTTTTGCATTCTAATTCTTCCATCTTATGTTTTAGAATTTTAGCATTTGTAAACAGACATTTCAAAGTATATTTTTGTTTGAATTTTCAGCCTACTTATTAATTAAAAAGGGTAATTTGGAATCTTTCAATTCTGTCTGCTCATTACTTAATGGCACCTTGGCTGCTTTTGCATTTATTACAACCTCTCTATCTGGAAGCCCTAACTTCCCTGTTTTGTTAGATTCCTTCAAAGATGCAAGAATGGAGGAAAGCAAAGTTATAAACTGAGAAAGGCATAAATCAAGGAAAGGAAAACCTGAAGAAGTGGGCTTTTAACTGGGACCAGAAGACAGAATGAGAGCCTCTTGGATATCGGCAGGTGGGCAAAGGCACTGACAACAGAAAAAGTACGGTTGCCACCTCACTCCAGGTCAGTGGATCAGACTGATCCAGTCCTGGTTTTATCCCATTGCATGCATGAAGTTATAGTTTTCATTTGTATAAGCAAAGTAAGATTTTACTTTCCACAACAACAGAAGATAGGTAATTATTTAAATGACATCTGTGATATTGATGACACTATTATCCCATCAAACTTTTTTTTTTTTGCCTTCAAAAATTAGGGGTAGATTTTATAAATTTGCGCCCGCACATACTTTTGTTTGTGCACCAGGTGCAAACAGGAGTACGCGGGATTTTAATAGATACGCGTGTATCCATTAAAATCCGGGGTCGGCACGCGCAAGGTTGCCCAAAATCGGCAGCCTGCGCGCGCCGAGCCATGCAGCCTGCCTCCGTTCCCTCCGAGGACGCTCCGAAATCGGAACGGCCTCGGAGGGAACTTTCCTTCCGCCTCCCCCCACCTTTCCCTCCCTTCCCCTACCTAAGCCACCCCCCAGCCCTATCTAAAGCCCCCTACCTCTTGTATAAGTTATGCCTGCCCGAAGCAGGCGTAACTTGCGCGCGCCAGGCCGGCCGCCGGCACGCGATTCCCAGGCCTGGGAGCCGTTTCGGAGGCCTCAGCCACGCCCCCGAAAAGCCCCCGGGCCGGAACCAAGCCCACAGCCCCACCCCCAAATGACACGCCGCCGCGACACACACCCCGACACTCCCCCCCAGGAAAGCCCCGGGACTTACGTGCGTCCTGGGGCTTGTGCGTGCCGCTGAGCCTACTCAACATAGGCTTGGCACGCGCAGGGGGTACTTCAGCCAGGTTTTCGGGGGGTATGTGCGTATCTTACGCGCGTACCCCTTTAAAAATCTGGCCCTTAATGCGTTAGATCCTGACATTCTCTAACTCTCAAACAGTAGCTGGTAGTAAGGAAAATTAGATCCTAAAAAGTTCTTTGTTAAATTTATGTGTGCGTCTGACTGTGACTTCATGATATGCCTGGCTCAATTATGTCAAGATGTTTTATATGAAGGACCAGAGGGCCTTATTTTCAAAAGCATTTACTTGCTGAAAAAAAAGGGGTTTTACATATGTAAATGCACTCTATCCATGTAAATGGGCTTTTGACAATTGCTACAATTAATGCCATTGAATTGTCCATAGGACTTACACGTAAGTGCACTTTACATGGGTAAATGACTTTTGAAAATTGCTATGATAGTAGTTACATTTACATGTGCAAATCTGTTTGAAACTTGCACGTGGATACCTCACCACAGTCACCCGCCTGTGAAGCTTTCCTGTCCTCACTCGAAGCTATGGGCTTCCAACAGATAGTAAACTCCCCCACACACAAAGCTGGCCACACCCTTGACTTGATCTTCATCAACTCCTCCATCAGTGTGAACAGTCCACCATTGTGTACACCAGTACCATGGACTGATCACTCCCTGATCAAGACCTTTCTTTCACTTCCTCAAAGCTCTTTGTCTGCGCCCCGTCAACCCATATCCTTCAAATTTCGCAAACCCTGTGATGTAGAAACCATCACTCTTGCATGCTCAGACATAGACAAACACATTGACCTTTCATCCCCAGATAATGCATTCTCCTCCTGGGTGAACTGTACGCTCAGCATTGCCAATAATCATTGCCCCCTAGTAACAAAGACTATCAATCCCAATCGCAAAAATAGAAAACCTTGGTACACACCTCTCCTCAGAAATCTCAAAACCCTACTCAGAGCCTCCGAAAGGTCCTGGCGCAAACACCAATCCCCTGCCACCAAAACCCTCTACTATCAACGCATGCATGAATATAGAAATTCCATCCTGCATTCCAAACGGGATTACTACGCCAAAAAAATAAATGGTCTGCAATACAACCCCAAGGCCCTTTTCACCATGGTTGCTGACCTGACCTCTCCCATACACACACAACAACTAGCTAACTCCTCCACAAATATTTGCAACGAACTAGCTCTATTTTTTAAAAACAAGGTATCTTCCATCACAGCACAGTTTTCGCACAATAACCGCAATATCTGTCTTCCCAATATCAACTCTCCAGTCTCCCTTTCATTGTTTGAGTCCGCTTCCCCCCTAGAAGTGGAGAACATACTAAAGAAAATGAAACCATCCACTCACCCCTCTGAAACCATCCCCTCTAAACTCCTACTATCCATACACAATGTGATCGCCAAACCCCTCTCAAATATTCTCAACTGTTCACTAGAGCATGGCACCGTCCCAGACTTTCTGAAACAAGCAATTGTGAAACCTCTACTTAAAAAATCCAACCTTGACCCCAACACTCTTTCTAATTACAGACCGGTGTCCAATCTACCCCTCCTAGCTAAAGTTCTTGAAAAGCTAGTGAACTCACGTCTATCCGATCACCTTGAACAGAACAACATCCTCCCTTCCACCCAATATGGTTTCAGGAAACACTTAAGCACTGAAGCTCTGCTCCTCTCCCTACACGATACCCTTATCAAAGGAATCGACTCAGGATCCTCCTTTCTCATCGCATTACTTGACATCTCAGCTGCGTTTGACACAGTCAATCACGATGTCCTACTCAACATTCTCAGAAATATTGGGATCACAGGCAAGGCCATTGATTGGATTCAATCTTATCTCCAGAATCGCTCTTTCACTGTCTCAATGGACAATAATGAATCTGAGCCCATCAGTCTTCCCCAAGGTGTACCCCAAGGTTCCTCACTCTCATCTACGCTTTTTAATATATACATGCTTCCCCTGACCACGCTTCTCACTAACCTGCATATCAAACATTTTATTTATGCTGACGACGTTCAGCTCATTTTCCCATTCTCTGACTCCATCCAAACTGCTTTACATAGCTGGGAATCCTGTCTTTCCTCAATCAACCAACTCCTAAAGGACATGCACCTTGCTCTCAACTCTAACAAGACTGAGCTTTTAATCATATCGAATAGACAACCACTCCCTGACATCCCTCTTGCTTACTCAGCTACCAACTTCCCTTCGCACACTCGCAACTTAGGAGCTATTATTGATAATCACCTCTCATTCAAACCATTCATCAAATCCATAATAAAGGATTGCTATTTTAAACTTCAAACAATAAAGAAACTCAGATCCCTACTACACTTCAACGATTTCCGCACAGTCCTCCAGGCTATTATTTTATCGAAGCTCGACTACTGTAATGCACTCTTACTCGGCATTCCTGCATCACACACCAAGCCCCTTCAACTCCTACAAAATGCCTCCGCTCGGATATTGTCAAACACAAAAAAAAGAGACCACATCACCCCCACACTTATTCAACTACACTGGCTCCCTATACAGTCACGAATTCTTTACAAAACACTCTCGATCATTCATAAGAGTCTAGTAAATTCTAACCTTAACTGGATTAACCCCCCCATCTCACCCCGTTCCTCCAATAGACCCACCCGTCCAGCACTCCAAGGAACACTCCATGCCCATTCTATCAAATCTTTTAAACTCTCCTCTACTATTAACAGAGCCTTCTCTCTTGCCGCACCCACCTTATGGAACTCACTGCCCCATGATATTCGAATAGAGACTTATACCCCCATTTTCAAAAAGAAACTTAAAACCTGGCTCTTTCGGCAAGCCTACTCCATTTCACCCCCTATTACATAAACCCCCATGTGAATTGTTAGATTGATATCCTGGTATGAACGCCTTTATGTCTGCTGATTCTGTACTGTGCACTTTCATGTATATAGTTCTAGTTATAATTATTATAATCAGCATCTCCCCATTGATGCTTGTTATATCTAAGGGCTCCTCCCGAAGATTATCTATATGTTACTGAGTTCACCATCTTTATTTGTTATATGTAAGGGCAATGCCCAAAGTTTTATGTTCACTGTGAACCGATACGATGTGCGAACGGATATCGGTATATAAGAAATGTTAAATAAAATAAATAAATAAATAGTTTTACCAAATGTATCAAGAGTTACACAAGATTGACGCAAAAGATTCTTGATCTGAACGCTGAATTTCAGTTTTTATATCCTTGCAAATATCGGCTTTGGATAATGAGCAAACAACAGCAGGTAGAAACATTTTTAGGGAGCTGGGAGGCGTTTGCACTTATGTGCATACTTTTACATTTTCAGAAGTATGTATAGAAACTTTGAAAACATTCTGTGCACAAACTAGCAGATATACTTGTGCGTGGGTAGTTTGGGTGGGATAATCTTCAAAGGAAAGTTGTGCTCCCATTTTTTCTTTGGTACATTTGAAAATAATGGGCATTCCTTACTCCTAGTAATAATTTTTTAGGAGCCTTGGTAAAATATCTCTTTATGGCATTTTTTTTTTTAATGTCCTTTTTTACACTTGCAGTTTTATCTATCTTTTTTTTTTTTTTTCGTATTTTGCTTTGTCCTGTTCTCAGCCTTTCTTTCCTTCCCCTCCATCCTCTCCTGGAAGTTTGGTCCATGGCAGCTGCTTTCCCACCAGAGCCCAGCTTCTCTAGCACCTGAGCTGGCTCCTCTTCTGACAGCCGATAGTGGCTCCTCTCACTCCCTGGTTGGCTTCCCTTTTGAATGTGACACACAGGCACTGGATGCCAAGTGTTAGATACCGTAGTGAGTGACCTGGTGCCAAGGATTTTTCCAGTCCTCGTAATAATATATTTCGATCCAGATCAGCTTAGGGAATAAGTGACTAGTAAAATAGTCTCCTCAGCTCAAGATGTGATGAATTCTTTATTGAGCGTATAATTGACTTTAGTTTTAAATTGTATGGTTCTGGTTTCTAAGAATTCTATATTTATTGTGTCCTTCTAATTTCTGGAATTTATGAAGGATAAAATAAGATTTATGGTATTGCTAGTGATTATTCCCATATTATTTTGCGTAATCCACTTGAATTTTGTGCACCCATGAAAAATCTTAATCAGCACTGGTGCTTATTTTGTAGTGCAAGCAAACTGCACATAAGCTGCTCACTCCATAATAAACAAATTGCACTCTCTCCATAATAAACAAGTTGCAATTAGCCCTGTTATTTAAGTGATTATCTCACATGATAAAACTGCAGGCACAAGTCCAATCAGAGTTGGCGACCCTATCCAGGATCTTGCTGCTAGGCTTCCTCTTGATTTCCTCCCCAGACTCCCAGTCAAGCTCTGCTCTTTATTTTAATGGGTGGTTTTCTCATGCAAATACATTCATGGCTCAGCTTCTCCTCATCTTTCTGTTTTTGTGCACCTTGTGCCTCATTCTCTGCTTTAGCTGCTACCTCACCCAGATCAACCCCGACAAGCCAAAGCTGGTTTTACCCTATTGCATGCAAGGAGATGTAGTCCTACCCTTTTATTATTATTTTCTCATGAATTAATATAGTAAATCTAAAAGAAAAATCAAGAAGATTACCAGTGTAGGGAACAATTCAGTGATACCAGATGAAACACAAGTACTACAAGATTATACTCCTTAATTAAAGTCTGCAGGGGAGATAGGATACCAACCTTCAGATACCTGAAATGTTTTAATGATGCACAAACTTCAAACCTTTTCCATTGGAAAGAAATCAGTAGAACTAGGGGTCATGAAATGAAACTCTGGGGGGGGGGGGGAGGGGGAGATGACTCAGAACCAATGTCAGGAAATATTTCTTCATGGAGAGGGTGGTGGATGCCTGGAATGCTCTTCTGGAGGAGGTGGTGAAGACAAAAACAGTCAAATAATTCAAAGGGGCATGGGTTAAACACTGCTAAAGTAGCAGTTCTCAACCAGTTTATTGCAACACAGAGTGTCGCCAAGCACATGCAGGTGTGTCGCCATATTTCATGGTCTCCCGCTAGCTCAGCTCCTCATTTCTCCCCCTCTTCCACTCCAGCGGGACGCACCCTTCCTCTGCCCAGGCTTGAAAGGCTGTTAGCCCAAGCGGAATGCGGCAAAACTGCTGATAGCAACACTTTGGGGCAGCAGCCCTAGCGGCAATGGTCTCTCCTTCTTCCTGTTCCCGTGGCCTGGAAGAGGAAGTGCTGTGCAGTGTGCGCATGAATGTGGGGAAAAAGAAGAAACCATACCGTCGTCACAAGCAGAAGCAGGCATCGGCCTGAGCTGGGGGAAGAGCAGCGGGGCCTGGAGCAAGAAGAGGAACAGTGTCAGCTCCACAGCCAATGGGGCTCTTCTTATCTTGAGGCCATTGGGTTGGAGGAGGTGGAGGCTGCTGCTGCTACTTGGTTCTTTGGTGGAGGGGTGAGGGGAGGGAGTGTGAGAGATTGTAAGGGAGCTTGTGTGTATGTTTGTGACTGAGATCCTGTGTGAGAGAGAAAGCATGTGTGTGATTGAGAGCCTGTGTATATGAGTGAGAGAGACAGCATATGTGGGTGTGTGTAGGTGTGTGATTGAGAGCTTGCATGTCTGAGACAGAACATGTATGTGAGAGAGAGGCTGTGTGTATAAGTGAGAAAGAGAAAGAGCCTGTGTGTGTGTAAGACTGTGAGCCTGTATGTGTGAGAGAGGTAAGGAGCATTGTTTAAGTGTGTGATTGAGAGCCTTTGTGAGAGAAAATATGTGTGTAAGTGTGTGATTGAGAGATTCTATGTGCGAGAGAGCATGTGTGTGATTGAGAGCCTGTGTGTATGAGAACGAAAGCATGTCTTGCATACGTGGACCCTTGGACCAAGGTGGAGTTGGCACAACCTGCAGAGAGGAGCCCAGCAGGTCCCCACCATCGGCTGGCAGAGCTGGCTGTGGCAGAGGCTCAACTGAAGCTTCACCTATACGAGCCCTCGTTCCCCTTAGGTTGAGCCCTTGGGTGCCAAGGCTGGCAGAACTTGGGTGCGGGCCGCTGATGATGAGGTGATGGTCAGTAGTCGAGTCTCAAGCCAGAGTCCAGGGCAGGCTAAATGCAGGCGGAGTCAGAGGCAGGCAGTGGTCAAGGCAGGAGGAGTATGATCGTAGTCAGTACAGGCAGTGGTCAGTGGCCGGCGGAGTTCTATCATAGACGAGAAGCAGGCAGAGTTCAGAGACGTAATCAGGCAAACTGAAGTCAGAACCAGAGATCTGTCTGAGAGAAGACAAGGTGGATAGGCAAGCAGGGAGACAAGAAACAGCACAGGCTGAGAAGAAACTGAAGACTGACTTGACTACAACAGGAGGCCCATGGGGCTA
This sequence comes from Rhinatrema bivittatum, assembly GCF_901001135.1. Classification (NCBI taxonomy): domain Eukaryota; kingdom Metazoa; phylum Chordata; class Amphibia; order Gymnophiona; family Rhinatrematidae; genus Rhinatrema; species Rhinatrema bivittatum. The sequence continues at coordinate 51,186,871 of NC_042628.1, read as the reverse complement.
TGGTGTAGCTCATCCCATCACGGCCAGATGACAACAGGATGTCTGCATGGCCGAGATGGAGCTCATCTCACCATAGCCCAATGACAACAGGAAGTCCTGTATGTGTGGTGAGCCTGTGAGAGCATGTGTGTAAGTTTCTGTGTGAGATCATCTGTCCGTATGAGAGCCTATGTGTTTGTGTATGGCTTTGCGAGAACCTATGTGTCTGTGTGAGCCTGTTTATGTGTCTGTAGGAGAGATTATGTTTGTGTCTGCATGAGAGCTTATGTGCCTGTGAATGTGTCTCTGACAGCCTGTGTGTGTTTGTGAATGGTTGTGTGCCTATGAAAGCCTATGGGGTAGATTTTAAAACCCCTGCGCCGGCGCGCCTATTTTGCATAGGCCACCGGCATGCGCAAAGCCCTGGGATGCGCGTAAGTCCCGGGGCTTCCTAAAAGGGGCGGAAGGGGCGTGTCCATGGGGCGTGTTCAGGGGCAGTCCGGGGCGGGTCCGGGGGCGTGGTGACGGTTCGGGGGCGGGCCGGGAGGGCGGTCCCGAGTCCCCTGGCACTGCGGCCTGTGCCGGGGGATGCCGGGGCGGCGAGCGCAAGTTACGCCTGCTTCAAGCAGGCGTAACTTGCCCAACAAAGGTAGGGGGGGGATTTAGGTAGGGCTGGGGGTGGGGTAGATAGGGGAAGGGAAGGGAAGGTGGGGGGACGTGGAAGGAAAGTTCCCTCCAAGGCCGCTCCGATTTCGGAGCGGCGTCGGAGGGAACGGAGGCAGGCTGCGCGGCTCGGCGCGCGCAGGCTGCGATTTTGCGCAGCCTTGCGCGCGCTGACCCCGGATTTTATAAGATACGCACGGCTACGCGCGTATCTTATAAAATCTGGTGTATTTTTGTTCGCGCGTGCATATTTTTTGAAGATCTACCTCTATGTGTCTCATATAGGTTTTCACAGACACACATACACATACATACATAATGTATCTGTGAGGGAGAAGGAGCCTGTGTATATGACACAGTGTGTTACTGTGATTGTGAGAGGGAAGATAAAATTTGTACAGCCCTACCTCTCCCAATCCACAATGATCTCAGGGTGACTGGAAATCAAAAGATCCCAGGTATGAAGAGCAGGAGATTTTTAAATCCTTATTAGTTTTAATTATTGGGTGTAATTTGATGTTTCTGCTCTTTTGAAATATTTAATTTGTGGGGGGGGGGGGGGGGGGGGTAAATAGAACATGTTTTAATTATTGGATTTTTTGTTCATCAGATGTTTTGAAATATTTGATTGATGTTTGGAAAATTTTGGATATTCTTATTCATTAACTGGTTTGAAATATTTACACTTTTTGGGGTAGATTTTAAAAAAGTGCGCCTTCATGTACTTTTGTTGGCGCACCAGGCGCAAACAAAAGTACGCTGGATTTTAGCAGATACGCGCGTAGCCGCGCGTATCTGCTAAAATCCAGGATTGGCGCGCGCAAGGCTGCCGATTTTGTGCAGCCAGCGCTAGCGCGCCGAGACGCGACATGGGGGCGGTTCCGGAGGGCGCAGCCACGCCCCTGGACCGCCCCGGGCTGAAACCACGCCCCCGAAACACCGCGTCCCGCCCCCAAAACGCTGCGCCGATCGGCCCCGCCCCCGACACGCCCCCCTAGAAAAACCCCCGGGACTTACGCGAGTCCTGGGGCTCTGTGCGCGCCGGCAGGCCTATGGAAAATAGGCGCGCCGGTGCGCAAGGCCCTGCTCGCGTCAATCCGGGCGGATTGACGCGAGCAGGGCTCTTAAAATCCGCCCCTTTACGAATTTGATTTTACTATTATGATTGATGACGGCTCAGGGGGGATATGATAGAGGTGTTTAAAATCATGAGAAGTCTAGAACGGGTAGATGTGAATCGGTTATTTACTCTTTTGGATAGTAGAAATAGTCTTTCTACTCCATGAAGTTAGCATGGGGCACATTTAAAACTAATCGGAGAAAGTTCTTTTTTACTCAACGCACAATTAAACTCTGGAATTTGTTGCCAGAGAATGTGGTTAGTGCAGTTAGTATAGCTGTGTTTAAAAAAGGATTGGATAAGTTCTTGGAGGAGAAGTCCATTTCCTGCTATTAAGTTCACTTAGAGGTAGATCTTCAAAACATACGCACACGCGTACTTTTGTTCGCGCCACGGCGTGAACAAAAATACACCAGATTTTATAAGATATGTGCGTAGCCGCGCGTATCTTATAAAATCCGGGGTCAGCGTGCGCAAGGCTGCGCAAAATTGGCAGCCTGCGCGTGCCAAGCTGCTCAGCCTGCCTCTGTTCCCTCCGAGGCCGCTCCGAAATCAGAGCTGCCTCGGAGGGAACTTTCCTTCTGCGTCCCCCCACCTTCCCCTCCCTTCCCCTATCTACCCCACCCCCCAGTCCTACCTAAATCCCCCCCCCCCCACCTTTGTTGGGAAAGTTACGCCTGCTTGAAGCAGGCGTAACCTGTGCGCACCGCCCCGGCATCCCCCGGCACAGGCCGCAGTGCTGGGGGACTCGGGCCCACCCTCCCGGCCCACCCCTGAACCGTCGCCACGCCCCCGGACCCGCCCCGGACCGCCCCCCTGCCACGCCCCTCGGGCAGGCCCCCTCCCACCCCTTTTATGAAGCCCCGGGACTTATGCGCATCCCGGGGCTTTGCGCGCGCCAGCGGCCTATGCAAAATAGGCGTGCCGCCCGGCGCAGGGCTTTTAAAATCTACCCCTTAGAGAATAGCCACTGCCATTAGCAATGGTAACATGGAATAGACTTAGTTTTTGGGTACTTGCCAGGTTCTTATGGCCTGGATTGGCCACTGTTGGAAACAGGATGCTGGGCTTGATGCTCCCTTGGTCTGACCCAGTATGGCATGTTCTTATGTTCTTATATTTCTTGATTTTATTATTTAATGTTTTATGAAGAATGGTAATGTTCCTTTTTTTCCATTGTTGCTCTGCTGGCTTGCTGTGGGTTCCAGTTCAGTTCTCAGCACGTTTCTGTTTATATTTTCTGATCTTTCATTCTGTATTTGGTCAGGTCTCTCTGTGTTTTGCATATGTGACCGAGGTGAAGGAGTGGGGGCATGTCACTTTTAAAAAAATATAGATTGCAGGAGGGAGCTGGACTTTATTTGATGGGCTGGGACAGAGACTGAATGAATCATGGGGGAGGCAGCACAGTAATTGTTCGCACAGGGCAGCAAAAAACCTATCACTGGCCCTGGTTCTCCTTTAGTGATAACCTGAGTGGGAGGAAGGAGGATCTGAAATGCAAACATAGTAACACGAATAACAGCAGAAAGACCAAACTGGCCCATCTAGTCTGCTCAATTGAGATTCTTCCTCTTTGGTTAGATAAGAGTACAGCACCCACACACAAGCCAACATCAGCTCCCTCCATATCCTTCCATCTTTTTCCTACCACTGCCCTCCATATCAGTTCCAAGCATGCCCAGAATCTGTTAGGTATACTGGCCTCCACCACCTTCACTGATTGACCATTTCAACGCTTATCTTCCTCCTTCATTCTTAGAGGTTACCCCAGCCTTCTTAGAAGTCTGATGCAGTCATTCCATCTTTTGTTGTTAACTAAGTTAAGACTCCACGAAGGACAAGTGGCCCGGACGGGCGGCTTCAAATGCTTGGCACCCTTGAGGAAACGGATGACATCCAGGTGAGAGGCCACCGCATGACCCTCGATGGTGCCTAAGAGGAAACCGAGGGCGGAGACCTGGACGTGCAACGAGCTGAAGGAAAGACCCTTGGAGAGGTCCTTCTGACGGAATAAGAGAATCATAGAAACCGAAGGCGAACGAGCCAAGGTACCCGATTCCGCGCAGGCATTTTCAAAAATTTTCCAAATGCAGGCATAGGCTAGTGACGTAGACTGCCTACGAGCCCAAAGCAGAGTGGATATCACTTCTTCTTTATAGCCCTTTTCCCTCAATCTCCGCCGTTCAAATGCCATGCCGCTAGACAGAAGCGATCCGCCTGGTCAAAAAATACGGGACACTGCCGAAGGAGGCGGGGGAGATGGCCAAGGCGAAGAGGACCGTCCGTCACCAGATTTACAGATCCGCGAACCATGGCCTGCGGGGCCACTCGGGTGCCACGAGAATGACCAGTCCCCGATGGAGCTCTATTCTTCTGAGAATTTTTCCCACTAGTGGCCACGGAGGAAACACGTAGAGAACGTTGTGAGGCCAAGGGAGGACCAGAGCATCTACTCCTTCCAAGCAATGCTCCCTCCAGCGGCTGAAGAATCTGGGAGCCTTGGCATTGCTCAAGGTTGCCATCAGGTCCAGGTGAGGAGGGCCCCACCTGCGAACAATCAGATCCATCGCTCCGTCGGACAACTCCCACTTGCCGGGATCGAGACGTTGTTGGCTGAGGAAGTCAGCTTGTACATTCTCCTTGCCTGCTATGTGGGAGGCAGCCAGACGATCCAGGTGTCGCTCCGCCCAGGCGAGGAGCTTGCTGGCTTCTAACGCCACCAGACGACTCCGGGTACCCCCCTGACGATTGATATAGGCCACCATGGTGGAATTGTCCGAGAGGACACACACTGCTTTGCAGCAGATTAGCGGAAGAAAAACCTTGAGAGCCAGGTGCACCGCACGCGCTTCCAGTCGATTGATATACCAATGGGACTGGACTGGGGACCAGTATCCCTGCATCATCTGGGATTGGCAGACCGCACCCCACCTGGAGAGGCTGGCATCCGTCATGACTATGACCCACTCCGGAGTCAGTAAGGGCATCCCCTTCAAGAGATGCACCAGCGACAGCCACCATTGTATATCTGCGATGGTAGAGTCGGAGAGAGGTAGAGGCGCTTGGAATTGTTCGGACACTGGCTTCCAGCGGGATAACAACACTTTCTGTAATGGTCACATATGCTCAAAAGCCCAGGAAACCAGGTCGATAGTGGAGGCCATGGTCCCCAGAACCTGTAGGTAATCCCACGCCGTGGAAAGTGGGAGAGAAAGAAAGCTGCGTACTTGATCCATTAGCTTGAGCGCCCGAGCGTCCGGGAGAAATACTTTTCCGACTCGGGTATCGAAGCGAGCTTCCAGAAATTCCAGGACCTGGGAGGGCTGAAGGTTGCTCTTGGGGAAGTTGACTATCCATCCGAATGAGGTGAGAAGAGCAAGAACCCGGTCGACTGCTAGGTTGCAGAGAGTCGGAGACTTGGCCCGCACGAGCCAATCGTCCAGATAAGAATGGACTAAGATTTCTTCTCTGCGCAGAGCTGCCGCCACTACCACCATGACCTTGGTAAAAGTGCGGGGAGCAGTAGCGAGACTGATGGGTAGGGCCCCGAACTGGAAATGTTGGCCCAGGATGCTGAAGCGGAGATACTTCTGATGCTTGTGTTGAATCGGTATATGGAGATAAGCCTCTGTCAAGTCAAGGGAGGCCAGATATTCGCCTGGGCGAACTGCCGCTATCACCACCCTCAGGGTCTCTATCAGGAAGTGAGGCACCCGGAGGGCTCGGTTAACCCTCTTGAGATCCAGAATGGGACGGAAGGAATCGTCCTTCTTGGGCACGATGAAGTAGATGGAATACTGGCCGGCACCTTCCTCCTCCACTGGTACCGGGACTATCGCTCCAAGGTCCTGGAGTCTGGTGAGGGTCTTGCAGACAGCGGGCCGCTTGAGGCGTCCGCAGGGAGACACTAGATAGAGATCCGGTAGGTCCCGAGCAAATTCTAAGGCGTAGCCGTGTTCTATCACCTCGAGGACCCACTGATCCGAAGTTATTTTGGCCTATTCCTCGCAAAACAGAGAGATGACCACCTAAGTTTGGTACAAAGGAATGGACCGGCCGGATCTCATTGGGGGGCGGACTTGGCGGCCGAATGTTGTGTATTACCATCTCGGAAGGCACAGCGGCCCCGAAAGGAATGGGTCCAGGACTGAGACCTGGAAGTGGCTCCCCTCGGGAAGGAACCTCGCGCTCTGTTGTTGTACCGATGCTGGCCCCGAAAGCGGGTCTGTGTTGGAAAAAAGGACAGACTGTTTAGGGCAGTCCTCCAGTAGCTTATGGACCTTGTTTTCACCCAAGGATTTAATAAGCTGTTCCAGGTCCTCCCCAAAAAGCAACTTACCTTTGAAAGGAAGTGGGCCCAGCTGAGCCTTGGAAGAAGAGTCTGCGGACCAATTGCGCAGCCAGAGGAGACGTCTGGCTGAAACTGCGGAGACCATTGCCTTGGCTTGCACACAAAGCAAATTACAGAGGGCATCTGCTCCATGTGCTATGGCGCCCTCCAAACGCTCAACCTGCTCCGCCTCTGCAGACGGGAGGTCCTGGGTGCTGAGCAATTGTTGGGCCCACCTAAGACTGGCCAGCTGCATGAGACTGCTGCAGATTGTTGCCCAGGCCCCCAAGGCCAAGACCTCGAAGATCCGCTTAAGATAAAATTCAAGTTTGCGGTCCTGGATGTCCTTCAAGGCTGTGGCTCCCACCACGGGGATCGTGGTATGCTTGGTAACCGCCGATACTGAAGAATCCACTTTGGGAATCTTTAGCATTTCCAGGCAATCCTCGGGGAGCGGACAGAGCTTGTCCATAGCTCTGCCTACCCGGAGACCCATCTCGGGAGCTTCCCATTCCCTTAAGAGGAGCAACGTGCATAGGATGAAACGGGAAGGTGCGTGGGACTGCTCTGCCAGGACCGGGTCCACGTTAGCTGGCATCGCGGCTGTCACAGTATCTTCCGGGGGGGCATCGATCCCCAGTTCCTGAAAGATGAAGGGAATGAGTGGCTCCAGCTCTTCCCGTTGAAACAAGCTAAGTACGCCGGGGTCATCTCCCTCAAGGGGGTGGGCCTGTAGAGAGAGATCCTCCTCTGGGTCCGGGGCTGGATCCGCGGGGGGAGGCGATGGATCTGGGAGAAGGGGGGCCCCCGGAACCACACGAACCCCAACGGAGCCTAGCACATCCAGGACAACGGGAGGAAGTGGAGCAGACATACGAGGAACCTTAGGGGGAGGAGGGCCTGGCGGGGGGGGGGGGGGGGGTCATCCTCCTCCTGCAGACTGGCCAAATAAGATTTGTGCATTAGAAGCACAAATTCTGAAGAAAAACATGGCTGCAAGGATTTTGCCGGGGGGGGGGGGGGAGAAATCGGTAAATCAGCCCCTTTCCCTCTTGCAGCCCTAAAACGGCATCAGCACAAACTCCCAAAATGGCCACCGTTCCTGCGGTTTGCCGAATCGGGAACGGCTTGGCCATGAGTCGGGGAGCGCGTCCTCGGGTCGAGGTCTTCGGAACTGCCGAGGAGGGGCCTTCCCCACCCGGCAAGCAGCCGGAACACAATCCATCGCATTAGAGCCAGGAGGCCGGCTCTCCGCAAGCAAGACACAAGTGAGAATGCGGCATCAGAGGCAGGAGAAGCCGCCACGAAGTAGAAAATCAGCTGAGCTGAGAGCCCCAGGGGAGAAAGTGCAGGAGATCGAACCCTGCACTCTCCCGGGCAAACCCCCCTAGAGCGAGGGAGACAGAACTGTTTCCCTGAACACAGAGGGATTAATTCCCCTTTCTACTCTTTTTTTTTTTATTTTTTACTGTAAATTGAAATAAATCAAATACTTGCTTGAGCTTGCCCTAAAGAAGAAAGGGACCCCACAGAGTAAGGGCAAGCTAAGAAGGAAAGGGAACCCCAGGGTGAGCTGCCGGCATCTGCTGGAGACAAATACTGAAGGGCTGCAGGGTAGGCTCTGTCCTGATATAGGACACCCTTTCAGTTTTGGTCTATCTCCATCTGCTGGACAGGAGGCTCAACCCACAGTCTGGACTGATCCGGGTATGTACAGGGAACTTGAGGTATTTGGAGGTTTCTAAACCTCTCAGGAAGATGGATCGCCTGTTTGTTCTCCACGGGGAGAGTAAACAGGTGAGCCGGCTTCGCAGGCTAAGTTAGCCCGCTGGATTAAGGAGGTAGTCACAGCTGTGTATGTGGATGCTGAGCAGCTGTTGTCTAGTCAGGTTAGGGTTCATTCCACTAGGGCTCAGGCAGTGTCATGGGCAGAGGTTAGATTGTTGTCTCCTGTCAACATTTGCCAAGCTGTGATGCGGTCCTTCTTACACACCTTTTCCAGGCATTACCGCCTAAATGTGCAGACCAGGGAGGACACAACCTTTGCACGTGCGGTGTTGATCAGATCGCGGGCAGCCTCTCACCCTGTTTGGGAGTAGCTTTGATACATCCCTCTGGTTCTGGATCTGCCTGTCTGAATGCTAAGAAAGAAGAAATTACTACTTACATGATAATTTCCTTTTCTTTAGTGAGAACACGTGGATCCACCTTCCCACCCTTGGCTGCTGGATGGTTGTGCTATTGAACTCCAGGGGTTACTGGTGTTACTCCAATCCCTAGACTAGTGTTATTACACTTTGTCTGAGCTCAGTGTTTTCCTGTTGGTGAGTGCTGGAATGAGTATTTGGTAGGGATGTGAATCGTTTTTCAACGATTAAAATTATCGTCCGATAATTTTAATATCGTCTTAAATCGTTATAGAACACAATACAATAGAAATTCTAACGATTTATCATTAAAAATCGTTAAATCGTGTTAGTGCGCACTAACGGGAGTTAGTGCGCACTAACAGAAAATGATACAAATTGACACTTTCCAGGTCAGTAAAGGTCAGTTAGGAATGAATATGTGTTCCTATTGGCTGGCTGCCCTCTTATCTATTGATGTTACCAAGGTTTCCACTGAGGTGATGGTTGGGGGGATGGGAAATGGAACTGGAAACTCACGAACACCAACAGAAAATGAAACAAAGTGTTGACACTTCCCAGGTCAGTAAAGGGTCACTTAGGAATGAATATGTATTCCTATTGGCTGGCTGTGCTCTTATCTATTGATGTTACCAAAGTTCCCACTGAGGTAATGGTTGGGGGGATGTGAAATGGAAACAGTTGGAAGCTTGACAAAAAAAGTAATGTGATGATCATCACTCATGTGACTAGAACTTGTTTGTTTATTATTTTTGTTAGCAGGCATGTGAAATGCTAGTGCATGTTGAATTTGCCAATCACTGTGCATTTTAGAAAGGTGGTCCTGGCTGGAACTATTATACACAGTTCAAATATATGTGGTAATTGATTGTTGGTAATTGTATTTTTTAAGTAGCCACACTGGCCACCAGTATGTTTACTTTTCCTCCTACTTAACTCACTAGCTCAACTTTATAAGAAGGGCTTCTCTGCTTGCGTGTTGCTTTTGTTTGGTGTGAGGAGAGCAGAAACATCAGATCTTTATTCAATCTACTACAGTCAGGCAGCTCCCCCCTGTCTGTGAAGCCAGCCTCTCACTAATGCAGGCAGGATAGGGCACTGCATGCAGGAAGATCACAACACCCCTGGTGTCAGGGTTAGGGCACTGTGTGCAGGAAGATCACAACACTCCTGGTATTAATAGGGATAGGGCACTGTGTGTACATGAAGATCACAACACCCCTGGTATCAGGGTTAGGGCACAAGTTCTAGTCACATTGACTGATCACATTACTTTTTTTGTCAAGCTACCAACTGTTTCCATTTCCCATCCCCCATATACTGTCAGTGGGAACCTTGGTAACATGAATAAATAAGAGGGCAGCCAATAGGAATACATATTCATTCCTAAACTGACCTTAACTGACCTGGCTACCGGTCCATATCGTCTTAACGATTGAAATCGTGTGGCAGGAGAAGAAAATAATGTTTGGCACGATTATTTCGTTGAAAAATCGTTAAAAATCGTTTTTTCCGATTAGTGCGCACTAACTCCCAGTGCGCACTAATCGGAAAAAAACGATTTTTAACGATTTTTCAACGAAATAATCGTGCCAAACACGATTTTCTTCTCCTGCCACACAATTTCAATCATTAAGACGATATGGCACACGATTCACATCCCTAGTATTTTGTAATAATCAAGTTTGTTAGTCTTTCCACAATTAGCTTTTGCAGAGCATACTGGCGGGCTGATGTCACTGCAGGGGTATATATATACCATAATGTCAGCTTTGCTCTATCTCCATCTGCTGGTAGAGGTGCATAACCCACTTGTTCTGGATCCATCTGTCCTTATTAAAGAAAAGGAAATTATTAGGTAAGTAGTAATTTCTCCTTAGTATATGTTAGTGATGTTATAAAGCCAGTGTTCATCTCACTGCAAAGTGTTGGGTGTCGGGGTCAGAGGTATGTTTGTGTGAATTAAGTGTGAAGTGTAGAAACTTTTTAATTTATATTCTCCTTCGGCACACATCCAGCACTTTGAGGGTCCAGCTAAAGGCTGCATTTCCTGAGTATGAATAAAGTTTTCCTAAAAAGTAACTAAAGAAAAAACATGAGTGATCCAATCACAAAATTCAAGCAACAAAAGATAAACGCTTAAATAATATTTTTTGAAGGCATCAAACGTGGAGCTTCATCAATATATTTTTTTCTGATGAAGCACTCTACCCCTTGTCATCATATGCCAGGCTTATCAATTTTACTTTCCAGTAGTGATCCAAAAATCATAAATGTGAATTCCAATAATATAATTTAAAATGAGGTGCCATAAATGTCAGTCAGTAAGAAAGAATTACTTAGCTTTTGCTTTTCCTCTAAGGTCAGTATTTGTGACGTTTCCTTCTCTCAAATAGGCAATCTTCCACGAAAAACAATTATAGTGCATTGCAAGTTCCAACATCGATGTTTCGAGAACTCTTCATCAGGAGACCTGCACCAAGGACTGACAACTATAAAAGAAACTCACAAGCTTTATACAGAAAAATTTCAAGTGGCGACCACAATCATGTGACAAAACAAACCAATCCTGTGGAGGTAACCAAAGTATGTCATCACTAAATGCAAAATATCCAGAACATCAGATTTCACAACTACCTCTGCGTATAGCTGATAAAATAGTGTCCAAAATGCCCCATACCAATGACTGACTAGAAAAGGAGGCGACCCGGGCTTGTCCCGTGGGCCGCCGAGAATAACGCAGGATCGGGTGGGAGGCAAGGCAGACAGAAGGGAAGGGGTGGGGGGGGGGGGGCGATTAAGGGAGCGGGGGATGAAGGGCCAATGGCAGCAGGCATTTTGAAAGGCCGTGCTGCCATTGGACGGTGGGATTATGGTAAGGCGCAGGGCTAGTTGAGGGCAGTTAGTGAGGCATTCGGTAGCAAAGAAAGCGGAGGCGATTTTGCTTCCCCTTTGTTTGCTGTCCGAATCCTCAGTAGGCCCGGAGGTCCCATAGCTGTTCTTGTGGCTTGGTTCCGTCTATCATGCGGCGCGCGGGGTCCAGGGCGGCGAGCAGGATGCCGACGAGGTCGCGAGCACACCCGCCTGCGAGGTCCCGTTCGGCGCGCGTTGCAGCCACGACTGCCGTCTCCAGCCCCATCCGTGTGAGTACAGCGGCGGCTCAGGTTACTTCGGGCACCTCCCCCTCGATCCCGGGGCCCCCCATTGTCTCGCTCCTCCCGTATCTCTCCGATTCGGGCGAGAGCGGGCCAGAGGCGGATGCTGGGCCTTGCCTCAGCCCTCCGTCTTCCGTCCCTCCTCCCCCCCCCAGGACCGGTCGCGAACGCACTAACTTTTACCTTTCTGGACCGCGAGCACGGCACTCTGTCCAGTCCGGTTGCCGGCTGCGCTGCCTTCCCACTGGTACGTGCGGCTTCTGTTCCGGCCGTTCCTGCCTGCCCGCGGGTGCCACGTGGTACGCTCCACCCCCTAGCTATGCGATCTCCCCGGCCATCCGCACCTGCGTGCGAGCGCGGTCGTGGCGCTGCCCGTGGCTCTGCATCCCGCGCTAAGCCCCCCACTACCCCCCCCCCGTGCGTCCATGTGGCGCCGCCTGGCGTCCAATACTGCCGTTTCGGGCAGCAGGCGCCGAGGTGGTATGGCAAATGCCAGGCCTCGATCCCGACGCCCCCGTGAGAGCACGGCCGACATGCCGCCCCTTCCCCCCGGGCACCCCCCTTCTCGGGCCGCCGCAGGTGCCCCTCTGCTGCATGAAGCACTTACAGTCCCCGGCACCTCTCTGCTCCCGGCCGGGTTCACAGCCCTCAGTGCCCCCCTGCTTCCTGGGCCGTCCGCGGCCTCAGGTGCCTCCCAGCCTCCTGCGGCATTTACCAGCGCGCATGAAGCTGCTGCGGTGTCCACCTTTCTAGAGCGGATGGCCAGGGCCGGATACGGGTTCGTCCCAGTCACCGAGTCTCACCATCGGGATAGTCAGGGTTTCGGGACGTGGCATGCTGGACCTGCCCCCCCCCCCTCGGGTGGCCTACTGTTTCCTCGTTGTGAGGAGGTTGACGGCCCCGGTTTACAAAGCGTTGGGCGGAGACAGGACGGTCTTTATGCAGGGGCCGCAGGGGCTGCGGTCCACACGGAGGACGAACGCCCGGGTCCGTCCCACCGAGAGGCCTGGCGGGAACATGTGACGGCAGCCACTAGTGTTCTCGGTGGAGGTACATCGGCAGGAGTGTCCGGAGCAGGCGTTTGGAGCGGTGCTGTTGCCCAGGACGAGGTGGCTGCAGGTAAGGTCCTTCCCCCCCCCCTGGGGGTTCCGGGGGCAGGGTTCGGAGTAAGAGGTCCCGTCCCACCTCTCGTTCCCCTTCCTCCTCGTCGGCCTCTAGCTCTAGTGACCGCTCGGCGCGCCCGCGGTTAGCCGGAGATGAGGGTCCGAAATGCGATGTTGGTCATCCAGCGTTGGCATTCTTGACCGAATTATGGGAAGAGGTGCCCAGGCGGCTGGTCAAACGCATACGGAAACGGAGATTTGTGAACATTTTCAAGTTGTTGGAGGGTCGTCGGGGGGGGAAGAAAGGCTCCAAGAAAGCCAAGAAACGTACTAGGCAGCGAGGTTCTGGGCCTCGGATTGCCAAAAATATTGTTAACTGGGTACGCGGTTTCCTTCGGCTAGCCAGCGTGGTTAGTCATTTTGATGCTTCCCAGTACGGCTCCTTACTTTCTTATGCGGATAGCATACTCGGCGCCTTCAAGGACTACGATGGTTGGGCTTGGCTCAACTACGACGAGAAGTTTCGCGACAAAATGGCGGGTAACAGGTTCATGTCCTGGGGCTCCCAGGATATACACTTATGGCTCACGCAAATGACTAACAAAGGCGTGCAGTCCAACCGGAGTGGCCTGCGGGCGGGGGGAGCGGGTGCTCCGGCGCACCAGGATGCCACAGTTGTCGCGGCGGCGCAGTCCTTTCGGACCGGCCCCGGCAAAAAGCCAAATGACCCTGGGAGCAAAAGTTTGGGAGGAGGAGCCGACATCTGCTGGCGGTTCAATAAGCTCACGTGTCTCTTTCCCGACTGCAAATTCCGGCATGCGTGCACCACCTGTGGCGGAGCTCATTCCGCTCTGCGATGCACCCAAGGGCAAAGCGCTGGGGCCGGTAAAGGCGCCAAATGATCGGTCCATTTTCAGCAAAGCCGATTCTCCGATCATCTTGGGAGCGCTGCTTGCATCCTTACAACTTTACCCGGATCGTCGGGCGGCTCGGCTTCTTTCCGATGGCTTTCGTCATGGTTTTCGTATTCCGTATGTGGGTCCAGGTTTTGGGGGGCGGGCGAGGAATTCACGTTCAGCATCTCGGTTGGCTTCGGTGGTTAGGGACAAGTTGGCGGACGAAATCGCATTAGGCCGTATAGCTGGCCCCTTTTTCAGTCAGCCCTTCGACGTCATGCATCTGTCGCCATTGGCGGTTATCCCCAAGAAGGCGCCGGGCAAATTCCGGCTCATTCTTAACCTGTCGGCCCCGGATGGTTCGTCCGTCAACGACTTTATCCCTTCGCAGGCCTGTGCCGTTAAGTATGCCTCCTTTGACGATGCGGTCGCATTGGTTTGCGCTGCGGGTCCTGGGGCTCTCCTTGCAAAGGCTGACATCGAGTCCGCTTTTCGCTTGCTTCCCATTCACCCACTTAGTTTTCCGCTCCTCAGCTTTTACTTTGATGGTCACTACTTTGTGGATCAGTGCCTGCCCATGGGATGTGCGATATCTTGTGCCTTTTTTGAGACCTTCAGTACATTCGTACATTGGGCCACGAACACGCACAACGCTTGCACGGCTTCCGTTCATTATTTAGATGATTTTCTTTTCGTAGGCCCGGGGAATGACGATGCCTGTCAACGCCAACTGAACGGTTTTCTTCATACAGCAGAGCATTTGGGCGTCCCTATTGCACATGACAAAACGGAAGGTCCGGTAACCCGCCTGACCTTTCTGGGTATAGAACTGGATTCTGTGGCCATGGCTTGTAGGTTGCCAGTCGAAAAGCTGGTGCAGCTGCAGGGATTGGTCACTGTCGTTAAGGGGTCGGCGAAAGTCACGCTAACCCAGCTACAAGCCTTAATCGGCTCCCTCAATTTTGCCTGCCGGGTCATACCTATCGGGCGTGCGTTTATTCGCCGCCTTTCTGCGCGGACGGCAGGAGTTCGGGCAGGTCATCATTTTATCCGTGTTACCAAGGCGGTACGTGACGAATTGACTATTTGGGATGAATTCCTTGCCTCCTTCAACGGGGTGTGCATTATGCAAGCTCCGGAGGTCTCTAATGAGGACCTGTCCCTCTATTCGGATGCTGCAGGCGCGTCGGGTCTTGGTCTCTACTTCCGAGGTAAATGGTGCGCTGAACGGTGGCCGGCGAGTTGGGTTGCGGACGGCACGGTCAAGAATATTACCTTTCTGGAACTCTTCCCCATCCTCGTGGCGTTGACGCTGTGGGGCGAAGACTTGGCTAACAAACGCGTGGTGTGGTGGTGCGACAATTTGGGAGTCGTGCAGGTGGTCAATAAGCTGGCGGCAAAGTGTCCAAAAGTGTCGGCCTTAGTTCGGGAATTAGTCATGCTATGCCTCCGCTGGAATGTTACTGTTAAAGCGAGACACGTGCCTGGCACTTTAAACATCATTGCTGACGCTTTATCTCGTTTTAAGTGGGACGTCTTTCGAACAGCGGCTCCGCACGCCCGGCCTATTGGGGATCGGGTTCCAGCATCCCTTTGGAAGCTTGGCACGCCGTGACGTCGGACCTCCTCCAGCGTTCTGTGGCGCCTGCTACGTGGAAGGCGTATCTCTCCGGCAACCGATACGTGACCAGTTTTCTGTTTTCTTCCGGGTGGCAAGGGGGCGCGGTGCGGGAAAGCGACGTCGTCCACTTTATCCTCTGGGCTAAGCGGGCGGGATTCTCGGTCGCCTCGGTGCGGTGCCAGTTGGCAGGCTTTGCCTTCTTCCGCAAGCTGGCGGGGTTCGATAGTCCGCTGCGTAGTTTTTTGGTGCGCAAGCTCCTGGCCGGGTGGGGTAAGGGTGCGGGCTGCCAGAGGGATCGGCGCTGGCCTATTCGTCTCCCTGACCTGCTACAGATTGCTGTGGCATTGCCCAGGATCTGCCGTTCGGGATGCGAGCTAGCATTGTTCCGGCTGGCTTTCGCGTGGGCTTTCTTTGGAGCTTTTCGGCTTGGGGAGCTGGTGGCGCGGTCCAAGGGTGATGGGGGGGAGGCGGGCCTGTCTGTTTCAGATGTCCGTTTGTACGAGCATAGCGTGACGCTCCGCCTCCGGAGCTCCAAAACGGATCAATATGGTTGTGGAGCGTGGATTTCCTTACCACGCGCCTCCCATGCCCTGGTCTGTCCAGTCAGCGCAGCGCTGCGGTATGTGGTGTGGCGGCCTCCGACCGGGCGGCATTTTTTAGTGCATGCGGACGGGACTCCGCTCACTCGGTTCCAGTTCACGGCAGTCCTGCGGCAGGTAGTGACTTTCTTAAGGTGGGACGCGGGTCGTTATACCTCGCATTCCTTTCGCATCGGAGCTGCGACGGTGGCGGCGGAGTTGGGGTGGGAGCCGGCCGGCATTCAAGCCTTGGGCAGGTGGAAGTCGCCGGTGTTCCGCAGATACGTCCGGAGGGGCCGGGGGACAGCCGTCGACGGCCTTGAGTGCTAATTGCTGTTTTTCTCTTTCAGACACGACCGGTTTCGCGGCTGCGGCATTGCCCCGGGATTGTGCTTGGATCGTGGGCCACTCTTTCGTACATCGGGCTCACCGCCGCGCTCGGCGGCGCCCTTACGGGGAGAATCTGCATGTGGCTGCACTGGAGAATGGTGTGGTGCGCTGGTTGGGAAAAGGGGGTTTGAAATGGGATGCTTTATGTGACTTCCTGCAAGGCAATGTAGAATTATTCGGCCTCCCGCGCTTATTGGTTATTCATTTGGGTGGGAACGACATTGGGCGACTCACATGCCGTGAGTTCATTAAAATTATCCGCAAGGACCTCGCGTTTCTCCTGAATCGCTTACCTGGTACTAAGGTGGGATGGTCGGACATCATCATTCGTCTGCGTAACCGGGAGGAGCCTATGTGGCGCCACGGTGTCAAAAAATTGAATCGCCAAATTGGCAAATGGTTGGTGCGGGAAGGGGGGTTTTGGATCCGCCATGACTGGTCTTGGGAGGTTCTGGAGGGGTATTTCTTGGGCGACGGGGTTCATCTTTCGGACATTGGGCTGGACCTCTTTAATAATGCCTTGGAAGAAGCCATTCATTCACAGTTGCAATCTTGGCCGCAGTGGGGGAACAAGGGCAGTTAATTGCCTTGTTGGTAGCGGCAATTAACTGCCTTGTTAGTAGCGGTAAACCCGAGCCCTATGTGGTTATGTATCATTTTGTATGTGGGGAAGGGCACGTTGGAGGGAGTGGTAATGCTCGTGCAGTTTGGGGCTGCTGCACGAGAAGGCCTAAAGAGCAAGAGGGGGCCGATGCTCAGGCCGCAAACTTACCCTCGCCGAGGATGTGGCGGGGTAGGTGAAAGGGGGGGGGGGGGGGCCCCAAGATGCTTACCATTGGGCCGCGATGGTAGGTGAAGAACGGCATGCGGCACAGGAGGTGGAGGAGGGGGAGTTCAATTTTGATCAATGTTAAGTTTGGCTCGGGTTAGGTTTAATAAACTGCGGCCATTATTTATTCCAACTTGTTGTTGTGTTCAATCTGTTTTGGCAATGGTGTGAAATGTTGATGGGCGTGCCTGAACGACTGGTCCCGAGTACTTGCGTTATGTTGTAACTCTACACAATGTTCTACAATTGGAGCTGTCAGACGATTGGTTTTCAAACAACTGCGATGCTCAGCAATTCTGGTGTGAAATAAGCGAGAGGTCTTTCCAATATATCAAAGTGCGCAAGGACATAAAATAAAAAATATTACGCCCTCACGAATATTGACCTTTGAGGAAAAGCAAATGCTAAGTTATTCTTTCTTACTGACATTTATGGCATCTCATATTACATTTTCTTACTGGAATTCACATTTATGATTTTTGGATCACTACTGGAAAGTAAAATTGAAAAGACTGGCATATGACGGCAAGGAGTGGAGTGCTTCATCAGAAAAAAGTATATTGATGAAGCTCCATGTTCGATGCCTTTAAAAAAATGTATAAAAGCATTTAGCTTTTGTTGTCTGAATGTTTGTGATTGGTTCACTCACGTTTCTTCTTGGTTATTTACATTAATACGTGGTGTGTTTGCTCCTTTTTTGTTTTCCTAAAAAGTAAAACATTTGTTGTGCCCATACAGTGTGAAAGTCACAAAGAGAAAAGTTATACCTGGCACAGGGGAAGAGAGTCCGGCCCCAGAAGGGCAGCACTTTCAGCAGGTCATGCCCTGCAGCATCAGAGATAGCAGAAAGTACTCGGCCAATGCAGGGAGCACCGATGGCAGAAAACACAAGCCTCAGAGAAGAAAATCCCAAATGCAATTTTAATTAGAAAAACACTTGGTTCATCTCCTGAACTACAAATATAGACTTTACTACTGCAGAAACATCCTTAAACAAACAACAGGTCGCATGGGAGTTGCAGATAAATGCCTGCTGGCAGGACTGGGTGGCTCTTCCATGGCAATCTCATTTCCCACGGCTGGTTCTGGCAATGAAAGCCAGCAGTCTTCTCCCTATCCCTGAGGTCACAGGACAGCTCTTACACAGGGACGGTAACTTTAAAACAGCCAGCGGGCGGACATGAACGCGTGTGTGCCGGCTTATGCCCATGGAAGCGGCCATTTTATAAGATGCACATGTAAGCGGCCATTTTATAAGATGCATGCATCTTATAAAATTGGCTGGACGCGTGAAAATGTGCGCACCATTTTATATGGATGCGTGAGTGTGCTGCTTCCACCGCGTAAGCGTGGGGGGGGGGGGGAATTTAAAATATGCATGCGCAGACAATTACCAGTTAAACCAGTTTGTTCCTACTTTGCCCAGTTACAGGATAGGTCTTCCTAACCCCCTAGCTAACTAACCTCTCTTTTACCCTACCCGCCCCAAGCCTTACAACCCCACCGACTAGCCTAGTGTTTGTTTTATAACTTACACGCCATCTATAGCAGAAGTAAAGTTCCGCAGTTGCACGTAAATATGTGCTGGTTTCCACTTAAGTTCCCAGAACGCCCGTGCCCTGTCCAGACCACTCCTCGTCCCTTTCTTAAGATTTTTTCTTTTCTGCGCGTATCGGGAGATATGCACGTCCATGGATGCGTCTTAAATTATGCGCACGCTGGCCCGAGAGACACGCGTATCTCCCTGATCTGGCACGCGTAAGGCTTTTAAAATCTACCCCTAAGATGCTACAGGACAAGCCACGTGGGAAAAATCTCTGCACATAAAGGGTGTTTGCCTTTATCCCCACCTTCTAAATACAAAGTCACCATGACATCACTTCCTATGGCATTACAAGTGCCCTTTACTCATACAAAACAGCTGGTACGGGGGCTTATTTGACTTTAAATCTGTAAAATAAAATATTAAAACACACTGCAAAACCCCTACACCTTAACTGATCTTTTAAAATGTCTCCAATGGAATCGCTCCTTGCAATGTCATTGATGGACACTTACATATATATATATATATATATATCTATATATAGATTATATATATGAGATATTTCATGAAAGAGCGGTGATGTTATCGTTGCCTTGGTTAGGCTTGATAACCTCAAGAGACTTAATTAAGGGTCATAATGACCTTTAACCCCTATATCTGGTTTTGAAGTGGCTGAGTGTGAAAGAGGGTATCTAGATCCTATTCCTAGCTTGTCCTTCACAGCCCTGTAGTCTGCTGACTCTCTGGGCCAACTTGTCACCTTCCTCCACGTCTCTGGCACAGTTGGTGGGGGCCGAGTTAGGGTATGGAGGAGGCTCTGTATGTGTGCTCATTGTTCTATGAACAACCTGACTGAATCCTACAATAGAAACAGGAGATCCCCCTCCTCCCATTCAGTGCTGGAGGCTCTTCTATCTACAAACAGGGGAGAAGGTATCGGGAGGAAAAGAAGAAGCCTGGATATAATGTCCAGCAAGTTCCAAGCAGCAGTCACAGCAATTCCTGGAAAAAAGCCCCATGTGTCCTCTTTTCCTGTTCCCTAGGCCTGGCCTGTGGGCTAAGCGTGGCTCACCTTACCCTGGACTTTCTGTTACCCTCAGGATATCTCCCTGCAGCAGGTAATGAGACCCCACCCAAAGTTCAAGCTTCCTCTGTTAATCAAAAAAGACTAAAGGTAAACAGGAACTTCCAATGTTGTCTAGGAACACAACTCCAAAACCTAAACAAGGCTATATAGGGTCAAATCTGTGAGAAGAGTGCAAGGCCAAGGGTGATAAGGGATGGTGCGAGACAGCTGTGCATATGGATCAGTCGGTAGATGTGGTCCCTCATGAGAGGCTTCTAAGAAAACTAAAAAGTCATGGGAGAGAAGGCAATGTCCTGTTGTGGACTGCAAATTGATTAAAAGCCAGGAACCAGAGAGTAAGATTAAATGTTCAGTTTTCTCAGTGGAGAAGTGTAAACAGTGGAGTGCCTCAGGGAACTGTACTGGGACCGTACTTTTTAATATATTTATAAATGGTCTGGAAAGGGGAGCAATGAGTGAGGTGATCAAATATGCAAATGATACAAAATTATTCCAAGTTGTTAAATCACAAGTGGCTTGTGAAAAATTGCAGGAGGACTTTGCGAGACTAGAAGATTGGGCATCCATATGGCAGATGAAATTTAATGTGGACAAGTGTAAACTGATGCACATGAGGAAAAGTGACCCACACTGTAGTTACACGATGTTCGGCTCTATATTAAGAATTACCACCCAGGAAAAGGGCATCTTAGTGAACAATACTTGAATTCCTCGACTCAGTGTAAAGTGGTGGTCAAAAAAGCAACCAGAATGTTAGGAATAATTAGGAAAGGAATAGAGAATAAAACAGTAAATGTCATAATGCCTCTGTATCGCTCCATGATAAATCCGCATTTGGAGTACTATCTGCGGTTCTGGTTATCTCACCTCATAAAACATACAGATGCACTGGAAAAAGTACAGAGAAGGGTGACCAAAATGGTAAAGGGGATGGGACAGCTCCCCTGTGAGGAAAGGCTAAAGAGGTTACGGCTGTTCAGCTTAAAGAAAAGACAACTGAGGGGGGCTATGATAGACAGATCTATAAAATCATGAGTGGAATAGAATGGGTAAATGTAAATTGGCTTTTACTCTTTCAAAAAAATAAAAAGACTAGGGGGGGGGGGGGCACTCCATGAAGTTAGTAAGTAGCACATTTAAGACAAATTGGGGAAAATTCTTTTTCACCCAACACACAATTAAGCTCTGGAATTCATTGCTAGAGGATGTGGTTAAGTTAGCATACATGGGTTTTAAAAAGGTTTGGACAAGCTCCTAGAGAAGTCCATACACTGTTATTAACTAAGTAGACTTACAGGTGAAGTTTCAAAGGAGGAACACACGTAAATGTAATATAATATTGTAGCAATTTTCAAAAGCCATTTATGCGGGTAAATCCTATGGACAATTAAATGACATATATTGTAGCAATTTTCAAAAGCCCACTTACACGGGCAAAGTGCATTTACATGTATAAAACCCAGTTTTCCACCTGTAAATGCTTTTGAAAATGAGGTCCTTAGGGAATAACTACTTATCACTGTGTGATAGCAATACAGGATCTATTTACTGTTTGATATCTTGCCAGGTACTTGTGACCTGGATTGGCTACTGTTGGAAACAGGATTCTGGGCTGGACAGACCCTTGGTCTGACCAGGTACAGCAATTATGTTATGCGAGACTGTTGGGTCACAGGACAGAGTTAGAGTGGCTGTGGGAGCTGCAGGCTTATGCTTGTTTCTAAGACAAACTGCAGTGAACGAGTTGTGCTTGTTCATGGAGAAAGAACTATTGTTGAGGATGAAAACAGGATTAACAGGATCGCACCTTGCCCAAAGCAAACAGAACGCAACTGACAAATCCATAGAGATCTCCCTGATGAATGAGGTAAAATTCAAACAACCCCAATACCACCTCAAACAAACCACCTACCAGTAAAACTGTAAGCGATAGGGTACAGAATGCTTTGCACCACCCCCATCCCTATCAGCAACCACCCAGGTAAAGAGCACTACTCCTTCCCTATCAGTAACCCCAGAGGTAAAGAGTGCTCTGCACCACCCACAGCTTTATCAGCTGCCACAGATGTAGGCAATGCTGGGCAGCACCCCATTCCTAGCAGCTGCTGCAAAGAAGGAATGCTCTGCACCAACCCATTCCCTATCAGCAGCACCACCCCCGCCCGCCATCAACGGCAACACTCTTCCCCAACAGCAACCGCAGAAGCAGACAGCACTCTGTACTACCCACAGTAACCTAACAGATAACTCTAAAGAAACACTGAAAAAAAGGTCAGCCAGCGAAGTTGCCAGGACATCTCCAAGTTCCCTTAGTACCCTCGGTTGTATCCCATCTGGCCCCATCGCCTTATCTACTTTTAAGTTTATTTAGCTCCTCACAAACACACTATTTTGAAAATAGACTGAGGTCTACCTCACTTCCAATCTTATTTGTGCTTGTTGTAGGTGGCCCTTCCACAGTGAACACTGGACAAAAATATTTGTTAAACAATTTTGCTTTTTACTCATCTGCCTCTACATATTCCTCCCCTTCACCTTTATGCCTCACATTGCCACTTTTGCACTTCCTTCTATGACTAACATATCTAAAAATAATCTTGTCCCCCATTTTACCCTATTTGCTATTTTTTCTTCTATTTGAATTTTTGCATTCAACTACTTTCCCAGCTTCTCTTAATTTTTCCAGATATCGTCGCCCGTCTTCCTCTTTCTGCAATCTCTTGTAGTTTATGAATGCTAATCTTTACTCCCTTACCTTTTCAGCTACTTCTTTAGAAAACCATAACGGCCCCTTTGTTTACTTTCCTAACAAAAAGATTAGTTGCCCTTATATCTCCTTTTAGTTTTGCCCACTGCCCTTCTACTTCCCCTAAGTTGATGAGGAAAAAGCAAAATTGCTTAACAAATATTCTCTTCAGTGTTCACTGTGGAAGGGCCTGGGTCAGGACTACATAAAGTAAAATTGAAAATGAAGTAATCCTCAATCAAACAGAGTGCATGACTTTTAATTATACAGTGAAAGCTCCAACACCCTGAGTTATTAAAGCCCACAGCGATCTCTTTATCCATACTGTGGAGGTGAGGGGGGTTCACTAGGAACCAAATCTCCAATGCCTTATTGTTAATGCCCAGACTGGGTCAGGTCACTAGACACCCACGATGATCTCATGTTTACTGTTCATGCTGTAGTGCTTCACCAAATGCTTACAGTGACCGCCTCATAGTTAATGTCCAAGATGTGATGGGTCACTAGAAGCACAATGTGACCTCCTTATGGTTACTATCCATTCTGTGGCAAGTTACTAGAAGCCCACAGTGACCTCTTCAATCTCATTACTATTATCCACGCTGCTCTTGCCATGCAGCTCCTTCAGATGACGCCGCAAACCTGGCTTGTGGGTGAAGTGTACATCACAATAGTTGCACTTATGGGGCTTAATGCCATTGTGAAGATTGAGGTGATCCTGCAATGTAGCATTCTGTGTGAAGGATTTGTGGCACACGGAGCACTGGAAAGGCTTGTAACCTGTGTGAACACGGCTGTGGCGGGTCAAATTGCTCTTCTGAGTGAAGACCTTACCACAGCGTAGGCAAAGGAAAAGCTTGTGCTCCCTCACATGGCTCATAAATGCCCCTAGATGCTGGAAGACAGTTTCGCACCGTGGACAACGGTAGGAACACTCTATCTCTGGCTCTCTCCTGGAGACTCCTGGCTGAACACCATTCCTACGCATCATCTCCATACCATGTCGACGCCGGATGGGGAAGCCATGGCGGAGTGAGGTGGTTTTCTTGTACTCCAAGCCCTGGATGTGGCGTTCTCCTGCAGCACTGCTCACTCTGGAGTCCATGACCTCATCATCATCATAGTAACCCTGCAGGTAGCTCCTGGTGATTTCCACAGCAGAGTTGATGAGAGACAAGGAGATCTTGGGTGAGGGACTAGGCACCACTGAGACATCTTTGTCTGCAGTCTCCAGCTTATAAGTGGGGTCTGAGTCCATGTCATTGTCTGAGGTGTCAGTCAGGGCCTGACCATTCTCACAATCTGGCATCCCTTCCTCAGACTGGGTTAGACCCTGTTGCACTATAGACACACTGTCCTCCTCAATTTTGGGTGCCAGGTAGCGGGAAACTGCTTGAGTACACTGCTCCACAATGTGGCCCATCCGCAGAAAACTGGCAGCTGCAAGGTAGCTGACCAGCTCTTGGGCAGGCACTTCCAAGGCTCCTGTGTAACAAGACAGCAGCAGCTTGCGTCCTACCCCAGGACACTGAGAGACAGAAACCACCAGCTCCCGTGAGCCATCTAACAAGAACTGGTCCCGAAGGAAGGGGGAGCAGGCAGCGAAGACCACACGGTGGCCATGCACGGCTGAACCATCAATTTGCACAGTCACATCACAAAAACGCTCCTGCTGCCGCAGTTGCTGCATCTCCTGCATTACTGAGTCACTGAAGCTTGGGAATCGAAAATGCAAGATATCAGAAGGCAACGGGGGCATTCTTGCATAACCTGTGGGGATGGGAAGAGAAATAAGAACAAAAAAAGATTACCAAGAACAATAAACGCATGTGCTTGTGGAGGACATAGCCAATCATGACTGAACAGTATTTCTAGAGCCAGTACTCTTATATACTACTCTTTGGGTCCCATGTGCTATATTTTATTGAGTGTTAACGAGTTTCCTACGTTTTGCTTTCTCAGATCTCTGGTTGAGTTTGTGGGTCCTTGTATTCTCCATCTCAAGATATTTCCAGCGCCTCTGAGGTCTGTATCTCAGGCTGTCTTTGGGTATATACTGGGTGCTTGTGTTCTGTATTTTCCACCAGTTTCTGGATGTTTCTAGAGTTCCCTGTATTTGACTCATGTCTACAGATATTTCTGGGGTCCTATGTTCTATATGTCCACATGATCTCCTAACATTTCTGGGGCCCTGTGCTCTGAATTTCCCTCCGGGTGTCTGGATATTTCTGGGGCCCCTATGGTTTCTATGTTCCTCCGGCTTTCAGGGTAATTCAGATGATCTCGCACTATCCCCCCCTTGCCCCTGAGATGCTATTCTCGTACGTCACTTACGTTCTTTACGTACCGCGTCACACCTCCTTCCCCGGTGGTGGTGCCCTCCACCCTGTGTCACGTAGTTCGCGTAGCGCACGCACGTTCGCGCCGCTAACCTGATTTCAGAGAGAAAGCTCTGCAAGATACCCAACTACACCCACTTGGCACTACTGGGACCCGGATGCCTCCGATGCCGCCCTTCTGCTCCGCCCGTATAATACGGGTTACGCCAGTCAGCTGAACTTCTCGCGGTGGCTTCGCCTAGAACTATAGTCGGCCTGGCCACGCTGACATTAGAGATCGGCGCTCCTCGCGCTGGTTTCGTCGGGAGCTGTAGTTTGCGTGGCTACGCTGACGTTAGTGAGTGCGCTCCTCCTGCGGGGTTCAGCGGGAGCTGTAGTTTCATCGATATCGCGCCGTGCAGCACTACGTTTCCCAGGCAGACCCGCGCTGTGCTTTGTGCGTTTTTGGTGGAGCGTGGAGAAGCCGTCGGGTTTCTGCTATTTAGCACCTGTGCATCGGCTTCCTTAGCGTGAGCGCCTAGCTCCTTCACCGACTCGGAGTCTTCCGCTGCCGGTGATGCTGGAGCTGGGAAGCCGGGCCCTGTTGCGGGAACAGGATCAGCGCAGGCGCCATTGGGGTATAGGGGGTGCCAACTTTCAATTGTGGAAATTCTGAATACTTGAACGCACAGGGTTAAATGTTCACCTTTGTCCTTCCACCAATACTATTTAAAAAAAAAAAATTTACTACTTGCCTTATTACTAGAAAACTGTGCACGAAGTGAGGTAGAACCAAATGATCCCAAATATAAAAATACCAATAACTGTCACCCCCACTATTAGGAAGATTCAAATACTTGTCATTTATCTGGTCGTACAAACTTGCTATTTTGCCCCCATTACTGTCGCTTATCACTTGAGCTAGTGATGAGAGAGAGACAGGGTTGGTGCAAGGGTATTGGCGACCCTGTTTTGGCACCGACTCTCGCGGCCCTGAGAAGCACCCAGTCTCTATTTCTCTTTGCCGTGAGTGGGATAGGTCCCACTTGCGGCACCACATGGCTGCTCTTCGGCGCCCCACTACTGTTCGGCACCCTAGGTGACCATCGAAGTTCGCCTAATGGTTGCGCCGGCCTTGGAGAGAGACCGTTACTCTATATATCTACCATTGTCAGAGAGACACTTACAACTCAGGGTAGGTTGAGGGGGTAGGGGTGATGTTACATTGGTCTGCCTAGGGCACTAGAGACCCTTGCACTGGCCCTGCTGCTATCAAACCCCCATTGTAATATGTATTGGGTGTGGGCTTGGCTGCCAGAAAGCCAATTACAAAACAGCACTAATTGCCAGCACACAAACAGAAAAACCCTACCTAAGAAAAGACAACACTACAAATATTATCCCAGGCTCTAAAACACCAATACACCTATTAGGAAAACAGAACAAGCAAGCCTATTCCCTGTACGTACCCGGATCAGTCCAGACAGTGGGTTAAGCCTCCCTTCCAGCAGATGGAGACAGACCAAAACTGAAAGGACGTCCCACATTAGGACAGACCCTATCCTATAACCCTTCAGTATTCGTCTGTCTCTAGCAGGTGTAGCAGCTCCCCTTCGGTTCTCTTCCTTAGGCTGGTCAGCCTTTTCTTCTTCTTTCTTAGGTTCAAGCAAGTACTTATTGGTTTTATTCCTTAAAAAAAAAAAAAAAAGTGCTTCTTTGTCCTTAGTGTTTTTCTTCTGTGAGGGAGACAGCTCCGTCTCCCTGCTCTTGCCAGACTCAGGGAGGCTTTGCCCCTTGTGCGCTGCATAGCCTGGGTCCGTGATCGCTTCCAGGTGTGGGGACCGAGTCTCTCTGGGGCTCATCTCCCCCCCATCTGGCTGCCGAGAGGGTTTAGAACCCACTGCTGTGCTCAGTAAAAAAAAAAAAAAAAATTAAATTAGGTAAAATCTTAAAAGTTTAATAAGTCACAGGTATTCCCCTTTTTTTTTCTGGTCCTTGCAGGCCTTGAACCGGCAGCCAGACAGGCAGGAGTCAGCAGGTTTCCCTCCTGCTCACTCCGGGTCTGCAGGCTGTCAATCAAAGCTTTTTTTTCTACTTTTTTCTCTTCAGTGGCAGGCAGCCTGCCTTTCTTGTGGGCTGCCCTCTCCTCGTTTTTCGCGGCAGGACCTCTGTTCTGCCTGCCTGCCGGGTGGGGAAGGCCCCTCCTCGGCAGGGCAAGCAAATCCAGCCCGGGGATCGATTTCTCCCGGCATGGCTAGGCCTTCCCCGGGTCGGCAAAGCCCGGGAACGGCGGCCATGTTGGATTTTTCAGTGGCTCCGTTTTCGGAGCTGCCTGAGGCTGGGGGGGGCCAGATTTTTTTGAACAACCCCAATTTGAGCCCCACGGGTCCCCCGGAGGGGGGGGCCGACCCCCCCCCCCCCCCCCGGGAAATTCCGGGTCCCTTTTTCTGCGGAATTCGTCCTCCTCATGCACAAATCTTATTTAGCTAGCCTGCAGGAGGAGGACGAAAGCCCCCCCCCCCCCCCCCGCCAAAAATCCCTCACTCAGCGCTGTTGACTACTGGCCTGGCTGCGGAGCCCCGGGGGCCAGTTCGGGTGCGGGTGGTGCCGGGGTAGCCCCCCTCCCTGACCCCCGGCGGATCCTGGGGTCCCGGACCCCGCCACCTCTCCGGATGCGGTGGATTCCCCCCTCTAGAGGAAGATGACCCCAGAGCCCCGCGTCTCTTCCGTAAAGAGGAATTGGAGCCCCTCATCCCTTTCATCTTGCAGGAATTGGGCTTGGAGGGTCCCACCGTGGATAACCTGATGGACTCCCTGCCCAAGGATATGAATCCGGTCCTGGGGGGGCTCCGGGCCCTGGCTACCGCTTTTCCATTTCATCCCATGCTTAAGCTCCTGATCCTACGGGAGTGGGAAGCCCCTGAGGGGGCTCTCCGGGTGGGGCGTGCCATGGACAAACTCTATCCCCTTCCGGAGGAAGGTCTGGAATTGCTGAGGTGTCCCGCGGTGGATTCTTATGTCTCCGCGGTCACCAAACACACTACGATTCCGGTAGCGGGATCGACGGCTCTCAAGGATGTACAGGATCGCAAGCTGGAATCTCACTTGAAGCGCATCTTCGAAGTCTTGGCTCTCGGAGTCCTGGCGACTTGCTGCAGCAGTTTCATGCTGAGAGCCGGCCTCAGCTGAGCCCAGGAGCTTCCGCCAGCATAGGCGGAGCAGGCTGAGCGTCTTGAAGCCATAATAGCGTACGGGGCGGACTCTCTACGATCTAGTCCGTGTTCAGGCGAAAGCGATGGCTTCCGCGGTGTCTGCCCGGAGGCTTCTCTGGCTCCGCAATTGGTCGGCTGACCAGTCTTCCAAAGCCTGGTTACGTACACTGCCTTTTAAAGGTAAGATGCTGTTCAGGGAGGATCTCGAGAAGCTAATGGATTCCTTGGCTGACAACAAGGTCCATAAGCCCGCACGGTCTTTCGCGCCCTCTCCTCCTCGTTTCTGGGGTCAGCGACGTTACGCCTCTCGTGGGCAGGGTGGCTCCTCGAGGGGGTCCTCTCGTGCTCAGTCCTGGTCGCAGTCCTTTCGCAGGCGCCGGCCCTTTCGTGAGGGCCAGCCTGCGCGTGCCACCCCCAAGCCTGCCATGCAATAAAGTTCAGCTGACTCATTCCTCGGTCCCTTTCCTCGGCGGTCGCCTCTCCCTGTTTCTCGAGGAATGGGTCAAAATCACGTCGGACCAGTGGGTCCTCGACATTATCAGGGACGGATACGCTTTTGAGAGAGTTCGCGATCTTCCGGATCTTTTTCTCTTCTCGCCATGCGGACAGTCCAAGAGGGACGCAGTGAAACAATCTCTCGCCAAGCTCCTGGATCTGGGTGCAGTGGTTCCAGTCCCGGAGAGGGAGCTTGGCGCCGGCCAGTATTCTATTTACTTCATCGTTCCCAAAAAGGACGGGTCTTTTCGTCCAATCCTGGACCTCAAGAGGGTCAATCGGGCCTTACGAGTTCCTCACTTCCGCATGGAAACCCTTCGAGCGGTCATAGCGGTGGTTCGTCCTGGAGAGTTTCTCGCTTCGCTCGATCTCACGGAGGCGTATTTCCATATCCCTATTCACCGCGACTACTAGAAGTATCTTCGCTTTCACATCCTCAATCGGGACTTCCCGTTTCGGGCGCTGCCTTTCGGTCTCGCAACGGCGCCGCGCACCTTCACAAAGGTCATGGTGGTGGTTGCGGCGGCGCTGCGCCGGGAAGGGATTCTTGTTCATCCCTATCTGGACGACTGGCTCATCAGGGCCAAGTCGGCAGCCTCCTGTCGCCAGGCGGTGGATCAAGTGTTAGCTCTTCTCACTTCCCTCGGGTGAATAGTAAACTTCACCAAGAGCAACCTTCAGCCCTCCCAGGAGTTAGAGTTCTTGGGAGCCCACTTCGACACCTGAGCCGGCAAGGTTTTCCTACCGTGGGCGCGCGCTCTCAAGCTAATCGAGCAGATCCAGAACCTGGTGGCCTTATCTTCTCCGACGGCCTGGGACTACCTGCAGGTCCTGGGATCCATGGCCTCCACCATAGACCTTGTCCCTTGGGCTTTTGCTCATATGCGTCCATTACAGAAAGCTTTGCTGTCCCGCTGGCAGCCAGCGTCGGAGCAGTTCCACATAGTTCTCCCGCTCTCGGCCTCTACAGTCGGCAACTTGCAGTGGTGGCTTTCCCTGCCTCATCTCCTTCAGGGGATGCCCCTCGAAGCACCGCAGTGGACGATAGTGACCACGGATGCCAGTCTCTCGGGCTGGGGCGCGGTGTGCCTCTCCCAGTCCACCCAGGGCACCTGGTCTCCGACTCAGTCTCACTGGCACATCAATCGTTTGGAGACCCTGGCGGTAAG
Source organism: Rhinatrema bivittatum (assembly GCF_901001135.1). NCBI lineage: Eukaryota > Metazoa > Chordata > Amphibia > Gymnophiona > Rhinatrematidae > Rhinatrema > Rhinatrema bivittatum. The sequence continues at coordinate 51,157,484 of NC_042628.1, read as the reverse complement.
CCTGGCCCTGCAGGAGTTCCTTCCCTTTCTTCGCGGCAAGGCGGTGAGAGTCCTCTCTGACAACTCCACCACGGTGGCCTACATCAATCGCCAGGGCGGCACTCGCAGCCCTCTGGTGGTTCTGGAAGCCAGCCATCTCTTCATCTGGGCGGAACGGCATCTGCAGTGCTTAACGGCCTCCCACATTGCGGGCAAGGAGAATATTCAGGCCGACTTCCTCAGCCGGCAATCCCTCGACCCGGGGGAGTGGGAGCTTTCGGATGCGGCCATGGCTCTGATAGTGAACAGGTGGGGTCCCCCTCACCTAGACCTCATGGCGACTCTGCGCAATGCCAAGGCCAATCGGTTCTTCAGCCGCTGGAGGGAGCACGGCTCAGAGGGCGTGGACGCTCTGGCCCTGCCTTGGCCAGCGGATGTTCTCCTGTACATGTTTCCTTCGTAGCCCCTGGTGGGAAAAGTTCTCAGATGAATCGAACTCCACCGGGGACCGGTGATTCTGGTAGTTCCCGAGTGGCTGCGAAGACCGTGGTTCGCAGATCTCATCAACCTTGCGACGGACGGACCCCTGCGCCTTGGTCATCTACCCCGGCTCCTCCGACAGGGGCCTGTATTTTTCGATCAGGCCGATCGCTTCTGTCTAGCGGCCTGGCTTTTGAACGGCGACGCCTGAGCCGCAAGGGGTATAAGGAGGAGGTCATCTCCACCTTACTGCGGGCCCGCAAACAGTCCACTTCCCTGGCCTACGTGCGCATCTGGAAGGTCTTTGAGTCTGCTTGTGCGGAATCGGGTATTCCTGCCCGCTCCGCCTCGGTCTCGGTGGTTCTTTCCTTCAGAAGGGTCTCTCCAAGGGCCTTTCTTTCAGTTCTTTGCGTGTGCAGGTCTTTGCGCTCAGCTCTCTCCTGGGTCGGGTGGAAGGTCATTCCCTAGCGGGCCATCCGGACGTCATTCGGTTCCTCAGGGGCGTTAAACATCTCCGCCCCCCCTCTCGTGCTACTTGTCCCTCGTGGAGTCTAAATCTGGTCCTTCGGGCTCTCTGCACGGCTCCGTTCGAACCCCTTCGCCACGCTATGCTAAAGGACCTCACACTAAAGACTGTTTTCCTGGTCTCTATCTCCTCCACTCGGTGGATCTCTGAGATTCAGGCATTGTCCTGTCGGGAGCCCTTCCTGCGTTTTTCCGATTCAGGGGTCTCCCTTAAGATGGTGCCCTCCTTCTTGCCAAAGGTTGTTACCTCCTTCCATGTTAATCAGTCGGTAGAACTCCCGGCGTTTTCTCCAGAGGAAATTGCGGGATCCACGGGCAGTGATCTCCGTCGGCTAGATGTCAAACGGGTTCTGCTCCGCTATCTTCAGGTTACCAATGACTTTCGTGTTTCGGACCATCTTTTTGTCCTCTGGAGTGGTCCTAACAGAGGTAAGCAAGCTTCTAAGACCACTATTGCCCGATGGCTGAAGGAGGCGATTTCTTCGGCCTATCTCTGTCAAGGTCGACCGGTTCCTGAGGGCCTGAAGGCTCATTCTCTACGCTCTCAGGCTACTTCTTGGGCGGAGAGTCAATCTGTTTCTCCGCAGGAAATTTGTAGGGCCGCTACTTGGACGTCCTTGCATACCTTTGCTCGACACTACCGTCTGGATGTCCATGCTCCGGTGTTCGGTTCCTTTGGCCGGCAAGTGCTTTGAGCGGGACTGTCTCGGTCCCACCCGGTTTAGGGAAGCTTTGGTAAATCCCACTGTCTGGACTGATCCGGGTACGTACAGGGAAAGGAAAATTAGTTCTTACCTGTTAATTTTCGTTCCTGTAGTACCATGGATCAGTCCAGACACCCTTCCCTGTCTTTCGTTTTCTATGACCTCTCGAAGCTTGTTCTTGCAGGTTTACAGGTTCTGATCTGCTTCTTTTTGTGCAAGAATACTGAGCAATTACACCGGAAGCCTTGGTCCTTGTTTTTTCATACCAAGTATATGCAAGAGTGTATAGGTATGCCATGTTTTTCTTCTTGTTCCATTGTTGCTCCTTTGAGCTTTATGGTTACTTGCTTGACCCTAGTGGGGTTTTTGTTATTTTTTCTGCTTTGACAATCGTTATACTGAAGGGTTATAGGATAGGGTCTGTTCTAATGTGGGATGTCCTTTCAGTTTTGGTCTGTCTCCACCTCCTGGAAGGGAGGCTTAACCCACTGTTTGGACTGATCCGTGGTACTACAGGAATGAAAATTAACAGGTAAGAACTAATTTTCCTTTAGAGATCCCTATATAGAAACTACAAGTTTGCAGAAAACCCTCATCTTTGTAATGCATGTAAAACACAGATACACCCTCACCAAATACAGAAAAAAGTGACCATAAAGTATAAACGGAAACATGCAGCTGGAAATTGCTACAAGCCAAATTCTCTTATGCACGCACACTCCCTAACAATCATCCGTTCTCTTTCTCATAAACACATTCATACACAAAGATACAGGCTCTCCGTCACTGACAAGCCTTTCTTTTATATGCTCATTCTCCCACATACGCAAACAGACTCTTACACATACTCGTTGGCTCTACCTCACACACAGATACAGGCTCTCTCACACTCAGTGATGCTCTCTCTCACACATACACAGGTTCTCTCTCCACCATCCCCCAAAGGCCCTCACCACACACAAACAGACTATCTGCCTCACGCATACTTCCTGGTGCTCCCTCATTCACATAGGCTCTCTCACACTCATAGGTTCTGTCCTGCCCCCTTTCCGCTCTCTCACACTAACTGGATCTCTCTGCTCCCCAAACACGTACGTACCCAGATCAGTCCAGACTGGGGGTTGAGCCTCCTTTCCAGCAGGTGGAGACAGATTAAAACTGAAAGGGTGTCCTATATGAGGACAGAGCCTATTCTATAACCCTTCAGTATTTGTCTGTCTCCAGCAGGTGGATCAGCTCACCCTTCAGTCTCTCTGATTCAGGCTAGTCAGCCGTCTCTTTTTCTTTGGATCAAGCAAGTACTTCAGGCTTTAATTGGTTTTCTCTAAAATATAAAAATATAATCAGTTAGGAGTTAGCTTTCTTTTTCCTGTATAGGAAACAGTTTCATCTCCTGGCTCTTGTCGGACTCAGGGGGGCCTTGCCCCTTGTGCAGGGCATAGCCTGAGTCCGTTGTCTTCTTCCATGTGTGGGGACAGAGTCTGGTGGTCCAATTCTTGTCTCCCCCTCCCCCCCCCCCTGGCTGCCTTGGGAGCTCAGAGCTCCAGTGCTGTGCTCAGTTGTGTGGAAAAAAAAAAGAAAAATAATTCAGATTAAATTGATTTAATTTAATTTCATTTCATTTACAGCACTTTAAATTTTTTCTCACCAGGGATCGAACCGGCAGCCGGACAGGCAGAAGTCAGCAGGCTTCCCCCCTGCTTCACTTCTGCCGGCGGGCTGCCAATCATCTCTATTTTTAGATTTTTTTTTTCTACAGAGCGGCTCCTCTCAGAGTGGATGCCGCGGCAGTTAGCCTGCCGTTCTTGTGAACAGCCCTCGTCGAGATTTTCGCGAGAGGGACTTTGATCAGCCTGCCTGCCTGGTGGGGAAGGCCCCTCCTCGGCAGGACAGGCAAATTTAGCCCAGGGATCACATCCCCAGAGCATGGCCAGGCCGTTCCCTGGTCGGCAAAACCCGGAAACGGCAGCCATCTTGGATTTTTCGGCAGCTCCCATTTCGGAGCTGCCTGGGGCTGGAGAGCCGAAGTTTTTTGATTTACCCCCCGATTTAAGCCCCGAGGCCTCCCAGGACGTGGTCCCTGACCCCCCCTCGCCCTCCCTCCCCCCCACCGGGAATTCCAGGGCTCATTTTTTGCCGTAATTTGTCCTCCTCCTGCACAAGTCTTATTTAACTAGCCTGCAGGAGGAGGAGGAATCCCCCCCTTGACCCCCCCGGTAAAAATTCTTTGCTCCGCGCCGTTGACTGTTGGCCCGGCTGCGGAGCCTCTGGGGTCCCTTCGGGTTCGGGTGGTCCCTGGTGTGCCCCCCCCCCCCCCCCGACCCCCCGGTAGATCTGGTCCTTCCGGATCCTGACCCTCTTGCGGATTCAGCTACCCTTTCCCCTCTAGAGGGGGACGATCCCAGGGTCCTCCGTATGTTCCAGAGGGAGGAGTTGGAGCCCCTAATCCCTTTTGTACTCCAGGAATTGGGGTTGGAGGGGCCCCCTGCGGATACCCTTAAAGCCTCCTTGCCAAAAAATATGGACCCGGTTCTGGTGGGACTCAGGGCTCAGGCAAGCGCTTTTTCATTTCGTCCCATGCACAAACTATTGCTCCTGCGGGAATGGGAGGCTCCCGAAGCGGGGCTCTGGGTGGGGTGCGCTATGGACAAGCTCTACCCCCTCCCGGAGGAATGTTTGGACATGCTGAAAAATACCTCAGTGGATTCCTATGTCTCTGCGGTCACCAAGCACACCACTATCCCTGTGGAGGGATCGACGACCCTAAAGGACGGAGAGGACCGCAAGCTTGAGGCACATATGAAACGCATTTTTGAAGTCCTGGCCCTGGGGGTCTGTGCGACTGCCTGCAGTAGCCTCATGCTGTGCACAGGCCTTAGGTGGACCCAACAGTTATTGGGCGCCCAGGACCTCCTGGCGGCAGAGGCGGAACAGGCTGAACGTCTGGAGGCCATCATTGCCTATGGGGCCGATGCGCTCTACGACCTCCTCCGTGTCCAGGCGAAGGAAATGGCCTCGGCGGTGTCCGCTAGACGGCTTCTCTGGCTGCGCAATTGGTCGGCTGACCCATCCTCCAAAGCACGGCTGGGCTCGCTGCCCTTCAAAGGTAAGTTGCTGTTTGGAGAGGACCTTGAGAAGCTTATGGATTCCTTGGGGGAAAATAAGGTCCATAAGTTCCCGGAGGATCATCCGAAGCAGTCACGCTCCTTTACACCCTCTTGTCCTCGTTTCCGGGGACAGAGACGGTATACCCCACACGGACGGGGTGGCTCCACGAGGGGTTATTCTTCCCGGTCTCAGTCTTGGTCGCAGCCCTTTCGTGGCCGTCGGCCCTTTCACGAAGGCCCGCCCGTGCGCTCCACCCCTAAGCGTGCCACTCAATGAAAGTCCGTCGGCCCATTCCTCAATATCGTTCCTGGGCGGCCGCCTCTCACTCTTTTTCGAGGAATGGGTCAAGATCACGTCGGACCAGTGGGTCCTCGACATTATATGAGATGGGTACGTGTTCGAACTTGTACGCGACCCACCGGATCTCTTTCTATTCTCCCCTTGCGGGTGCTCCAAGCAGGAAGCGGTAGAGCAGACCCTCGCCAGACTCCTCAGTCTGGGTGCAGTTGTCCCGGTCCCAGAAAGGGAGCTCGGCGCAGGCCAGTATTCCATTTACTTTGTGGTGCCCAAGAAGGACGGGGCTTTTCGGCCGATCCTGGATCTCAAACGGGTCAACCGAGCTATCAAGATCCCATGTTTTCGCATGTAAACCTTGCGAGCGGTCATTGCGGCGGTTCACCCTGGAGAGTTCCTCACCTCACTCGATTTGACCGAGGCGTACTTCCATATCCCGATTCATCGCGACTACCAGAAGTATCTTCGGTTCCACATCCTCAACCGGGATTTCCAGTTTTGGGCCCTACCTTTCAGCCTTGCGACCACGCCTTGCACCTTCACCAAGATCATGGTAGTGTAGGCGGCAGCCCTTCGTCGGGAAGGCATTCTTGTTCACCCCTATCTGGATGACTGGCTTGTGCGGGCCAAGTCGGAGGTGCTCTGCAAACAGGCGGTGAATCGGGTCTTAGCCCTCCTCGCGTCTCTCGGGTGGATAGTGAACTTTTCCAAGAGCAACCTTCAGTCCTCCCAGGAGTTGGAGTTCCTGGGAGCCTGCTTCGACATTCGCGTGGGCAAGGTCTTCTTGCCTCGTGCGTGGGCCCTCAAGTTGATCGGTCAGATTCGGAATCTGATCTCATTGCAGGTGCCAACGGCCTGGGACTACTTGCAGGTCCTCGGGTCTATGGCTTCCACCATCGATCTGGTCCCCTGGGCTTTTGCTCATATGCGACCGTTACAGAAAGCTTTGCTCTCCTGTTGGCAGCCAGTGTCGGAACAGTTTCACCTCCTCATCCCCCTTTCGGCCTCTACTGTCGCCAACTTGCAGTGGGGGCTTTCGCTCCCCCATCTTCTCCAAGGAATGCCCCTTCAGTGTCCACAGTGGATGACAGTAACCACGGACGCCAGCCTCTCTGCTGCCTGTCCCGGTCCACTCAGGGAGTCTGGTCGCCCATCCAGATTCGCTGGCACATCAATCGGTTGGAGGCCCGGGCAGTGCGTTTGGCCCTACAGGAGTTCCTACCCCTCATACGCAGCAAAGCAGTGAGAGTGATGTCCGACAACTCCACTACCGTGTCTTACATCAATCGCCAGGGGGGCACCCGCAGTCGCCTGGTGGCTCTGGAGGCCAGCCGTCTCTTCGCCTGGGCAGAACGACACCTGGATTGCCTGGCGACCTCCCCCATTGCGGGCACGGAGAATGTTCAGGCCGATTTTCTCAGTTGTCAATCGCTCGATCCGGGAGAATGGGAAATCTCGGACACAGCCATGGATCTGATCGTAGGCAGGTGGGGTCCCCCCCACCTGGACTTAATGGCGACCATGTGCAATGCCAAGGCCAATCGGTTCTTCAGCCGCTGGAGGGAACACGGCTCGGAGGGAGTGGATGCTCTGGCTCTTCCTTGGCCCGCGGACATCCTTCTGTACGTGTTTCCTCCGTGACCCCTAGTGGGAAAGGTTCTCAGAAGAATAGAACTCCACAGGGGGCCAGTGATCCTAGTAGCACCCAAGTGGCCTCGCAGGCCATGGTTCACAGATCTTGTCAACCTGGTGACGGACGGACCTCTGCGGCTGGGCCATCTTCCTCGTCTTCTGCGGCAGGGGCCCGTATTTTTCGACCAGGCCGATCACTTTTGTCTAGCGGTCTGGCTTTTGAACGGCGGCGTCTGAGGCGTAAGGGCTACAAGGAAGAGGTCATCTCCACCTTGCTTTGAGCCCGAAAGCAGTCGACTTCTCTAGCCTACGTGCGCGTTTGGAAAGTTTTTGAGACTGTGAAGAGTCAGGTATCTCAGCTTGCTCCGCCCTGGTCTCGTTAGTTCTTTCTTTTCTACAGAAGGGTCTCTCCAAAGGTCTTTCCTTCAGTTCTCTCCGCGTGCAAGTTTCCACCCTTGGCTCTCTTCTCGGACGGGTCGAGGGTCATCCTTTAGCGTATCACCCGGATGTTGTTCGGTTCTTGAGGGGAGTCAAACACCTGTGTCCGCCCGCTCGCAATACTTGTCCTTCGTGGAGTCTCAATCTGGTCCTCCTCTGTTCTGCTCCATTCAAACCCCTCCAGCAGGCTACGGTAAAGGACCTTACGCTCAAGACAATCTTCCTTGTTTTGATCGCCTCCGCTCGGCGGGTCTCTGAGATTCAAGCATTGTCCTGTCGGGAACCCTTTTTGCGTTTCTCCGACTCCGGTGTCTCTCTAAAAACGGTGCCTTCTTTTCTTCCGAAGGTGGTGTCCACCTTCCATGTCAACCAGTCGGTAGAGCTTCCAGCGTTTTCTCCGGAGGAAATTGCGGATTCCGCTGAAGGCGACCTTCATAAACTGGATGTCAAACGAGTTCTACTCAGGTATCTTCAGGTTACCAATGACTTTTGGGTCTCGGACCATCTTTTTGTCCTGTGGAGTGGGCCCAATCGGGGCAAGCCGGCTTCTAAAACCACTATTGCACGATGGTTGAAGGAGGCCATTTCTTTGGCTTATATCTGCCAAGGTCAGTCGATTCCGGAGGGCTTAAAGGCTCACTCGCTGCGTTCTCAAGCTACTTCCTGGGCAGAGAGCCAATCGGTCTCTGCGCAAGAGATTTGCAGGGCTGCCACCTGGACGTCCTTGCATACCTTTGCTCGACACTACCGTCTGGATGTGCAAGCGCCGGTTTTTGGTTCCTTTGGGCGACAAGTGCTTCGAGCGGGACTGTCTCAGTCCCACCCAGGATAGGGAAGCTTTGGTACATCCCACAGTCTGGACTGATCTGGGTATGTACAGGGAAAGGAAAATTAGTTCTTACCTGTTAATTTTCGTTCCTGTAGTACCACGGATCAGTCCAACAGCCCTTCCCTGTTTTTGTCTTTCTTTTCGGTCCTCTCGAAACTTGTTCTTGCAGATTTGCAGATTTGGACACTTCATTCTTTGCAAGAGTACTGAGCAATTACACCGGAAGCCTTGGTTGTTCAAGCACCAAGTATATGCAAGAGCTTATAGTCACTCCATGTTTCTCACATTGTTATACAGTTGCTCAATTGAGCTTTATGGTTACTTGCTTGATCCTATTCTAGTTTTGTTGTTTTCTGCTTTGCCAATGGTTATACTGAAGGGTTATAGGATAGGCTCTGTCCTCATATAGGACACCCTTTCAGTTTTAGTCTGTCTCCACCTGCTGGAAAGGAGGCTCAACTCACAGTCTGGACTGATCCGTGGTACTACAGGAAAGAAAATTAACAGGTAAGAACTAATTTTCCTTTCTCTCACACTCAGGTACTCTCTCCCCTTCTACACATGCAGGCTCTCACATTCACAGGTTCTCCCCTTCACACACACAGGCTCTCACTCATTGGCACTCTCTCTCACACACACACACACACTTTTTCACTCCTCCCCCCCCCCACACACTCACTCATATATAAGCTCTCTCATACTCTGAGCCTGTTTCAGCACATCCATGGCCCGCCTGCGCCACTTTTATTTTTTATTTTATTTAGTTATAGGTTCTTATAAACCGCTCATATCAGAACTCTGTGCTGGGTGCTTTACTCTTGCCACAGCGGGAGGGGAGGTGCCGGTTGCCTTTACTTGTTGCATCACAGGAGGAAGGAGAAGTACTGGTGGCCCCACTTCTTTGTTGTGCCCTGGGCAAGAGTTGAATTGGCAACCTCGGGGCTTTTTTTTTTCGCTGCAGGTGGGAGGAAAGATGTCAGTGGCTACACGGGGCCTTTTATTATTGATCTGCAGGAGTGAGGTGACGTGCCAGTAGCCCCGCTGAGCTTATTTTATTTTTTAACTTGGACCGCGGTTGGGAATGTAGGTGCAAACAGGTGATGCATCGGTGTCATCACCTGTATTCTGTTTCGCCATGGGCAGGAAGTGAGGCCTCGATGTGGGGCCTTTTTTCAGTGCGGGCAGGAGGTGAGACACCGGCAGCCTCTCAAGGCCTTATCTTGTTTTGCCACAGGCAGGAGGGAAGGTGTCAGCGGCCCCGTGAAGTCTTTTATTGTTGATCTATGGTTGTGAATTGAGGTACTGGCAGCCTGCTGAGTCTTTTTTAAATTTAACTTGGGTCACAGGCAAGAAGATAGAAGCTGGCTGCCGAGATTGCAGCAGGAAAAGAAGGAGTCATGCATAGGCAGGCAACTTTCAGTAGGTAACTCCACCCTTGGCTATGGAGTTAAACCACAGCTCCTTCAAGTTAGGTGACCAGATGTGATGCAAAAAATAGTTGAGGTGCTTTACTGGAGGGTTGAAATCCATATGTTTTAGTCCTCCATTTGGCTTCTAAACAGTACCTTAAAATTCTCTACTGTCTGGAGAAAATCCAGACAGTTGGCAACCCTACTGGGAAAATCTGAAACCTGCCCTTGAGTTCTGGGAGGGCTGGCAAGTGGGAGAAGAGGAGACCTTGGAGAGAAGGGATAGGGATTCGTGGCTAAAGGAACTTATATGGATCTGGAAGAAAGGGGAAGGAGGGAGCTGGGGGTTCAAGAAGAAATGCATGGAGAGATGAGAGAAGAGATATGGGAAAGGTGAGAGGTCTGACAGGTATAAAGACATGGAGGAGTATATGTGAAAAGGGGGGAATATAGGTGAGGTGAGAAGAATACAAGGATGGTAAAAGATATACAAAGGCTGAAAGAAGAGGGAATTATGGATTACAGTAAGGTTTGAAAGTTATTAGGACTGAAAGGAGGAGAAAAGAAAACAGGGACTCAGAAAAAATATCAGATTCGTGTGTATGTGTGTGTGTGTGCAGTTTAAAGAAGACATTTGAAAAGTTGATTGGCTTACAAAATATTAGTGTTTACATGGAAAGTCAAGACGTTCATGGAAAGAGACAAATAGAAGAATTGTGAAATTACAGGAAAATGTAGAAAGATAGCAAAACTCTTCCATTGCTGGAAAATAAAAAAACTCTAATATAGATATAGATGCATCCTAAGGTATTTCGTGTCCAAAATATTCTATTAATAGTATTTTATTCTTTTTATGTCTGCATTTTTTATACTGTCATTCCAAAAGAAGATCACAATGGTTTACAAAAGCAACATTCACATTATAGGTTAACATAACATCAAAACATGTTAACTAGATTGTTAAAATAGTACTTCATGATCAAGTTCCTTTTAAATAACCTTTACGAGATAGTCAGTGGGTTGGCTTAATACTCTTTATGTCTCTTAATAATTGTCACTCGTTCATCAAACAATATCTATTTCAATTGTGGTCGCCGCATCTCAAAAAAGATATAGTTGCGATGGAGAAGGTACAGAGAAGGGCAACCAAAATGATAAAGGGGATGGAACAGCTTCCCTATGAGGATAGGCTGAAGAGATTAGGGCTGTTCAGCTTGGAGATGAGACGGCTGAGGGGGGATATGATAGAGGTCTTTAAGTTCATGAGAGGTCTTGAACGAGTAGATGTGACTCGGTTATTTTCACTTTCGAATAATAGAAGGACTAGGGGACATTCCATGAAGTTAGCAAGTAGCACATTTAAGACTAATCGGAGAAAATTCTTTTTCACTCAACGCACAATAAAGCTCTGGAATTTGTTGCCAGAGGATGTGGTTAGTGCAGTTAGTGTAGCTGGGTTCAAAAAAGGTTTGGATAAGTTCTTGGAGGAGAAGTCCATTAATGGCTATTAATCAATTTTACTTAGGGAATAGCCACTTCTATTAATTGCATCAGTAGCATGGGATCTTCTTAGTGTTTGGGTAATTGCCAGGTTCTTGTGGCCTGGTTTTGGCCTCTGTTGGAAACAGGATTCTGGGCTTGATGGACCCTTGGTCTGACCCAGCATGGCAATTTCTTATGTTCTTATGTTTTCTGCAAGTTGTTAGAGTAAACACCCTAAACACATTGAGGCAGAAGCACCTTTCTGTTGAGATTAGATGAGATGAAATGTTGACAGTTATTAGGGATGTCTGGCCCAGTGAAATACTAACTAAACAAACTAAAGAGTAGCAAATCACCTGGACCGGATGCTATGCATTCTAGGGTACTGAAGGAACTCAAAGATGAAATTTCCGATCTATTAGTTCAAATTTGTAACCTATCATTAAAATCATCCATTGTACCTGAAGACTGGAGGGTGGCCAATGAAACCCCAATATTTAAAAAAGGCTCCAGGGGCAATCCGGGTAACTATTGACCAGTGAGCCTGACTTCAGTGCCGGGAAAAATAGGGGAAACTATTCTCAAGATCAAAATCGTAGAGAGTATAGAAAGACATGGTTTAATGGAACATAGTCAACATGGATTTACCCAAGGGAATTCTTGCCTAACCTGCTTCATTTTTTTTGAAGGGGTTAATAAACATGTGGATAAAGTGAACTGGTAATTGTAGTGCATTTGGATTTTCAGAAGGCCTTTGACAAAGTCCCTCATGAGAGGCTTCTAAGAAAACTAAAAAGTCATGGGATAGGAGGCGATGTCCTTTCGTGGATTACAAACTGGTTAAAAGACAGGAAACAGAGAGTAGGATTAAAGGGTCAATTTTCTCAGTGGAAAAGGGTAAACAGTGGAGTGCCTCAGGGATCTGTACTTGGACCGGTGCTTTTCAATATATATATAAATGATCTGGAAAGGAATACGACGAGTGAGGTTATCAAATTTGCAGATGATACAAAATTATTCAGCGGATTGTGATACATTACAGGAGGACCTTGCAAGACTGGAAGATTGGGCATCCAAATGGCAGATGAAATTTAATGTGGACAAGTGCAAGTGTTGCATATAGGGAAAAATAATCCTTGCTGTAGTTACACGATGTCAGGTTCCAAATTAGGAGCTACCACCCAGGAAACAGATCTTGGCATCATAGTGGATAATACTTTAAAATTGTCAGCTCAGTGTGCTGCAGCAGTCAAAAAAGCAAACAGAATGTTAGGAATTATTAGGAAGGGAATGGTTAATAAAACGGAAAATGTCATAATGCCTCTATATCGCTCCATGGTGAGACTGCACCTTGAATACTGTACAATTCTGGTCGCCGCATCTCAAAAAAGATATAGTTGCGATGGAGAAGGTACAGAGAAGGGCAACCAAAATGATAAAGGGGATGAACAGCTCCCCTTTGAGGAAAGGCTGAAGAGGATAGGGCTGTTCAGCTTGGAGAAGAGACGGCTGAGGGGGGATATGATAAAGGTCTTTAAGATCATGAGAGGTCTTGAACGAGTAGATGTGAAACGGTTATTTACACTTTCGAATAATAAAAGGACGAGGGGACATTCCATGAAGTTAGCAAGTAGCACATTTAAGACCAATTGGAGAAAATTATTTTTCACTGGACGCACAATAAAGCTCTGGAATCTGTTGCCAGAGGATGTGGTTAGTGCAGTTAGTGTAGCTGGGTTCAAAAAAGGTTTGGATAAGTTCTTGGAGGAGAAGTCCATTAACGGCTATTAATCAAGTTTACTTAGGGAATAGCCACTGCTATTAATTGCATCAATAGCATGGGATCTTCTTAGTGTTTGGGTAATTGCCAGGTTCTTGTGGCCTGGTTTGGCCTCTGTTGGAAACAGGAAACATTCTTCAATATCTTGGGATTAAAAAACATCTTCCATACATATTTCAGCAATCTGTGCATGTTGTAAGAGAAAGCAAATGTTGCTTATCTGTAACAGGTGTTCTCACAGGACAGCAGGATGTTAGTCCTCACAAATGGGTGACGTCACAGGATGGAGCCCTGTACAGAAAACATTTCTGTCAAAGTTTCCACAAAGCTTTGACTGACACTGGCACACTGAGTGCACTGAGCATGCTTAGCCTGCAATTATCCCTGTGAGCCACAGGTGTCTCCCTCAGTCTCGTCTTATAGCTAAAAGCGCAAGCGAAACTAAAATAAACGTGAAAACATATAGAGACCCAACTTCGCGGGGTGGCGGGTGGGTTTCGTGAGGACTAACATCCTGCTGTCCTGTGAGAACACCTGTTACAGGTAAGCAACATTTGCTTTCTCACAGGACAAGCAGGATGGTAGTCCTCACAAATGGGTGAGTACCGAGCTGAGGATGCCCGAGAGTGCACCAAATGCACCCAAGACGCGTGAAGGGCGCGATGACGTAGGTGGAGTTTGGAAAGGAGGGAATCCTGAAATCCTTAAAGGGTTGGTGGAAGGATGTTGGGTAGATAACCCAAAAGGAATAGGAGTAGATGGACTGCCCAAACATGCAGCATGCTGGCTAGTCGTATATAAGCAATAATGGGCTGTGAAGGTATGGAGAGAACTCCAAATTGTAGCCTGATAATGGGGCGGATTTTAAAAGGAGCGCGAATAGCCTACTTTTGTTTGCGCTCCAGGCGCAAACAAAAGTACGCTGGATTTTAGTAGATACGCGCTGAGCCGCACGTATCTGCTAAAAACCTGGATCGGCGCGCGCAAGGCTATGGATTTTGTATAGGCGGCGCGCGCCAAGCCGCGCAGCCTACCCCCGTTCCCTCCAAGGCCGCTCCGAAATCGGAGCGGCCTCGGAGGGAACTTTCCTTTGCCCTCCCCTCACCTTCCCCTCCCTTCCCCTACCTAACCCGCCCGCCCGGCCCTGTCTAAACCCCCCCCTTACCTTTGTCGGGGGATTTACGCCTCCCAGAGGGAGGCGTAAATCCCCGCGCGTCAGCGGGCCTCCTGCGCGCCGGGATGCGACCTGGGGGCGGGTCCGGAGGGCGCGGCCACGCCCCCGGGCCCGCCCCCGGAACACTCCCTCCACGCCCCGAAAATGCCGCGCGGTTCGGGCCCGCCCCCGGCACGCCCCCCGACACGCCCCCGACACGCCCCCTCCGAAAACCCCGGGACTTACGCGAGTCCCGGGGCTCTGCGCGCGCCGGTAGGCCTATGTAAAATAGGCTTACCGGCGCGCAGGGCCCTGCTCGCGTAAATCCGCCCGGTTTTGGGCGGATTTACGCGAGCAGGGCTCTGAAAATCCGCCCCAATATGTGTACAAGCAGCAGCGGCCGAAGGGAAGCTATTAAGGCTGAGGCGGATGCAACAGAGTGTGGTTACACACAGTGTTGTAGTGAGATGCCTGCTGGTTGGTAGGAAAAGAGATACAGACCGTTTATTAGGAGGAATAGGTCTGTTTGCCAACTGGAACTCGCAGCTTGGCTCTTGCCACAGAAGGAAAGAGTTAGGTGGAATTTCTATGGAATGTAGGCAAGCTAGGTAGAATGCAAGCATAGCCTTTCTGTCCAAGAATGGAAAGAATCCTCTCGCTCTGGTGAGAGAGAGGTGTTGGGAAAAAATGGGCAGAGTATATCCTGAGTAAGGTGAGATGCAACGACTACCTTAAGAAAGATAGAAAGTTGAACACGTGAAAACCACTCAGTGACGGAGGAACGCAGGGTCAGATGAGTATGTAACTAGAAGTGTGTAACTCATTGACACTGCTGGCAGAAATGACATTTATGAGGGAAGAATTTCCCATGCCAAACTGTGAAATGAGAGGAATGGAAAGGCTCGAACGGAGAACGTATGAAAAAGCATGAAATATATGTTCCATTCCGTGACTAGTGAAAATAGAGGCAGCTTGATCAGTGGAAAATCCATGGTAAGCTGACTCAGAAGGGATGTATCGTAAATCAGGTATCCCCACTCCCAAACGATACACCAATTGGAACAGAGGTGTACATATGTGGAGGATGTCTGTGGAGCAGAATCCGAGGGAGCAAGAGAAAGAGTGGTGTGGAAAAAGAAAAAAGGGTAATACCCTTTTGTATGCGTCATGTGGTAAATCTTGCCATTTGGAATGGTAGGATTTATGTGTGGAAGGTTTTGTGATGCTACCAGTACCTGAGAACATCAGTGAGTCTACGATTTGTGACTGGTGAGAAGGTTGATTGGTTACTGGTGTGATGGATTGAGAAGTATGGGAAGCATACTGGTCTCGGTCAGGGCGAGGGTTAGAGGAATAGTGAACCCTGTCCCGGTTCAACATTAGAAGAGTGCTGGCTATGAGAGGCAGCAGAAGAGATATATTTAAGAGGCCCTTGATGGAAGAAAGTCATCTATGGGAACGCATTGGAAACATGTGTGGGGAGTAGAATCTGTGCACCGTATGGTTCGATTGAGACGCAGAGGGCAAGTTTGGTTGACCTCAGCATTAGAAGATTTTTCTCTTCACACATGTAGTCGGAGACCATTCGAGAGGATAGAAACCTACATGGGGAAGGTCTGCTAGTGCGTTCAGAAAATCTCTTAGATGAATGGCCCGAGGATGCATGAAGTGAGCAAGGGCCAAGGATAGAGCTGTGCAGCTTCTCAGCAGGGCAGCTAAGGTAATGCTTGCTTGTGTGTTAGAAAGCACATTGTCCCTATGCTGTCTGTCTGTATGCACAAAGGTTTGTTGCAGAGGCAGTATTGGAAGGCATATGGGTATAACTCATGACTACAAGCTTCAGGAAGTTTATGAGAAAACTGTGCCTGGAGTGGATAGACGCATATAGGGTTGGGAAGCTTTTAGGCCAAACTTTACAACCCTGAGTAAATGCGAGCATGAGCAGAATCAGACTAGGTTTTGGTTCTAGATCTGGAATATGGATGAGGGACGAAAGCGGTTGCACAGCTTAGACCCACTAATATAGGAATTTCACGGAATGTAACCCATAGCAGTTTTCTATGAGGAAAGTGCATAGTGAAAAAAAACCCCATGGCCCGACAATGAAGAATTGAGGGCCTGAGGTAATAGAAGATGCACACAGGGACATGTGAAAATTTAAGAACATAAGAACATAAGAAAATGCCATACTGGGTCAGACCAAGGGTCCATCAAGCCCAGCATCCTGTTTCCAACAGTGGCCAATCCAGGCCATAAGAACCTGGCAAGTACCCAAAAACTAAGTCTATTCCATGTTACCATTGCTAATGTCAGTGGCTATTCTCTAAGTGAACTTAATAGCAGGTAATGGACTTCTCCTCCAAGAACTTATCCAATCCTTTTTTAAACACAGCTATACTAACTGCACTGACCACATCCTCTGGTAACAAATTCCAGAGTTTAATTGTGCGTTGAGTAAAAAAGAACTTTCTCCGATTAGTTTTAAATGTGCCCCATGCTAACTTCATGGAGTGCCCCCTAGTCTTTCTACTATCCGAAAGAGTAAATAACTGATTCACATCTACCCGTTCTAGACCTCTCATGATTTTAAACACCTCTATCATATCCCCCCTCAGTCGTCTCTTCTCCAAGCTGAAAAGTCCTAACCTCTTTAGTCTTTCCTCGTAGGGAAGTTGTTCCATTCCCCTTATCATTTTGGTAGCCCTTCTCTGTACCTTCTCCATCGCAATTATATCTTTTTTGAGATGCGGCGACCAGAATTGTACACAGTATTCAAGGTCCGGTCTCACCATGGAGCGATACAGAGGCATTATGACATTTTCCGTTTTATTCACCATTCCCTTTCTAATAATTCCCAATATTCTGTTTGCTTTTTTGACTGCCGCAGCACACTGAACCAACGATTTCAATGTGTTATCCACTATGACACCTAGATCTCTTTCTTGGGTTGTAGCACCTAATATGGAACCCAACATTGTGTAATTATAGCATGGGTTATTTTTCCCTATCTGCATCACCTTGCACTTATCCACATTAAATTTCATCTGCCATTTGGATGCCCAATTTTCCAGTTTCACAAGGTCTTCCTGCAATTTATCACAATCTGCTTGTGATTTAACTACGCTGAACAATTTTGTGTCATCTGCAAATTTGATTATCTCACTCGTCGTATTTCTTTCCAGATCATTTATAAATATATTGAAAAGTAAGGGTCCCAATACAGATCCCTGAGGCACTCCACTGTCCACTCCCTTCCACTGAGAAAATTGTCCATTTAATCCTACTCTCTGTTTCCTGTCTTTTAGCCAGTTTGCAATCCATGAAAGGACATCGCCACCTATCCCATGACTTTTTACTTTTCCTAGAAGCCTCTCATGAGGAACTTTGTCAAACGCCTTCTGAAAATCCAAGTATACTATATCTACCGGTTCACCTTTATCCACATGTTTATTAACTCCTTCAAAAAAGTGAAGCAGATTTGTGAGGCAAGACTTGCCCTGGGTAAAGCCATGCTGACTTTGTTCCATTAAACCATGTCTTTCTATATGTTCTGTGATTTTGATGTTTAGAACACTTTCCACTATTTTTCCTGGCACTGAAGTCAGGCTAACCGGTCTGTAGTTTCCCGGATCACCCCTGGAGCCCTTTTTAAATATTGGGGTTACATTTGCTATCCTCCAGTCTTCAGGTACAATGGATGATTTTAATGATAAGTTACAAATTTTTACTAATAGGTCTGAAATTTCATTTTTTAGTCCCTTCAGAACTCTGGGGTTGTATACCATCCGGTCCGGGTGATTTACTACTCTTCAGTTTGTCAATCAGGCCTACCACATCTTCTAGGTTCACCGTGATTTGATTCAGTCCATCTGAATCATTGCCCATGAAAACCTTCTCCATTACGGGTACCTGCCCAACATCCTCTTCAATAAACACCGAAGCAAAGAAATCATTTAATCTTTCCGCGATGGCCTTATCTGCTCTAAGTGCCCCTTTAACCCCTCGATCATCTAACGGTCCAACTGACTCCCTCACAGGCTTTCTGCTTCGGATATATTTTAAAAAGTTTTTACTGTGAGTTTTTGCCTCTACGGCCAACTTCTTTTCAAATTCTCTCTTAGCCTGTTTTATCAATGTTTTACATTTAACTTGCCAATGTTTATGCTTTATCCTATTTTCTTCTGTTGGATCCTTCTTCCAATTTTTGAATGAAGATCTTTTGGCTAAAATAGCTTCTTTCACCTCCCCTTTTAACCATGCTGGTAATCGTTTTGCCTTCTTTCCACCTTTCTTAATGTGTGGAATACATCTGGACTGTGCTTCTAGAATGGTATTTTTTAACAATGACCACGCCTCTTGGACATTTTTTACTTTTGTAGCTGCTCCTTTCAGTTTTTTTCTAACAATTTTTCTCATTTTATCGAAGTTTCCCTTTTGAAAGGTTAGCACGAGACCTGTGGTTTTGCACACTGTTCCTCTTCCAGTCATTAAGTCAAATTTGATCATATTATGATCACTATTGCCAAGCGGCCCCACCACCATTACCTCTCTCACCAAGTCCTGTGCTCCACTGAGAATTAGATCTAAAATTGCTCCCTCTCTCGTCAGTTCCTGAACCAATTGCTCCATAAAGCTATCATTTATTCCATCCAGGAACGTTATCTCTCTAGCGTGACCCGATGATACATTTACCCAGTCAATATTGGGGTAATTGAAGTCTCCCATTATTACCGCACTACCAATTTGGTTAGCTTCCCTAATTTCTCTTAGCATTTCACTGTCCGTCTCACCATCTTGACCAGGTGGACGGTAGTATACCCCTATCACTATAGTCTTCCCTGACACACAAGGGATTTCTACCCATAAAGATTCATTTTTGTATTTAGTCTCATGCAGGATGTTTATCCTGTTTTACTCTATGCCATCCCGGACATAAAGCGCCACACCTCCTCCCAAGTGCTCCTCTCTGTCATTGCGATATAATTTGTACCCCGGTATAGCACTGTCCCATTGGTTATCCTCTTTCCACCATGTCTCTGAGATGCCAATTAAGTCTATGTCATCATTCACTGCTATACATTATAATTCTCCCATCTTACTTCTTAGACTTCTGGCATTAACATACAAACATTTCAAAGTTTGTTTTTTGTTTGTATTTTCATTCTGCTTTTTAATTGATAGGGATAAGTTTGAATTTTTCAGCTCAGGTGAGTTTTTAGTTTACAGGCACTTGGACTGCTTTTCTAATTATTGGAACCTCACTGTCGGGATGCCCTAATTCTAATGCATCATTAGTATCCTTTAAGGATACCTCTCTCCGAACCATGCGCTGCTGAGCGACTGTCGGCTTTCCCCTTTGTTCTAGTTTAAAAGCTGCTCTATCTCCTTTTCAAAGGTTAGTGCCAGCAGTCTGGTTCCACCCTGGTTAAGGTGGAGCCCATCCCTTCGGAAGAGACTCCCCCTTCCCCAAAAGGTTCCCCAGTTCCTAACAAAACTGAATCCCTCTTCCTTGCACCATCGTCTCATCCACGCATTGAGACTCCGGAGCTCTGCCTGCCTCTGGTGACCTGCGTGTGGAACAGGGAGCATTTCAGAGAATGCTACCCTGGAGGTTCTGGATTTAAGCTTTCTACCTAAGAGCCTAAATTTGGCTTCCAGAACCTCCCTCCCACATTTTCCTATGTCGTTGGTGCCCACATGTACCACGACAGCCGGCTCCTCCCCAGCACTGTCTAAAATCCTATCTAGGTGACGAGTGAGGTCCGCCACCTTCGCACCAGGTAGGCATGTTACCAGGTGATCCTCATGCCCACCAGCCACCCAGCTATCTACATTCCTAATAATCGAATCACCAACTATGACGGCCGACCTAACCCTTCCCTCCTGGGCAGTAGGCCCTGGGGAGATATCCTCAGTGCGAAAGGACAATGCATCACCTGGAGAGCAGGTCCTTGCTACAGGATCCTTTCCTGCTGCACCGGGTTGATGCTCTCCCATCATGAGACCTTCTTCCTCCAAGGCAGCACCAGGGCTGCCAGTCTGAAGTTGGGACTTGACTACTATGTCCCTGAAGGTCTCATCTATATACCTCTCTGTCTGCCTCAGCTTCTCCAGGTCTGCCACTCTTGTCTCCAGAGATCGGACTCGTTCTCTGAGAGCTAGGAGCTCTTTGCATCACATGCACATGTACAACTTCTCACCGGTGGGTAAAAAATCATACATGTGACACTCGATGCAAAAGACTGGGAACCCCCCCTCTTGCTGCTGGACTGCTGCCTTCATCTCAATTTTGATCAGTTCCTAGTTAAGTTTTAGGTTGCTATGGGAGTAGGAATGTGTCTAACGTCCTTTAAATGTATTAGTGAATTCACTATGTGTCTGGTAGTGGCCTACCGGGGTCTGATCGAATTCTCAATAAAGTTTTTGTTGATGGTTGTTTTTTTTGTTTTTGTGAAAGTGGCACCTGCGTGTATGCTGGACAGGAAGGTCTTTATGACTGTGGTGTCCAGAAGTGTTGTATGAGGGATTTATGGCAGTGACAGTAATCCCAGTTAGGAAATGTATAGTGAGTCATGAAGAAGTTAGAGCTCCTTGCATGGACTGACTGTGGTTGTGCAGTTGTCCATGCAAGGAAAAGAGTGAATGATGTTGCAGTCCGCAGAGAAACAGCATTCACCAATAGTGATTCAATGAAATACTTCGGCTGCCGAAGCTGATGCCAGTGGCAGAGTTGTTGACTCACCATAAAGCGCTTAGAAAGATTAGAGTAATCTACTTACTGCAATCTGGAAGCATGGAAACGAGAGTTACCACTTTACCTGTGACTTCTGAAGGAAGTTGGTACTTCTGAGGTCCAAGATGTGCGGAGAGTAACTACTTTCTGTTGAAAGAAAGGATAGTGTAATTAAAACTCCCCGACCCCCCTCCCTTTCCCCCTATGCGCGTCGTAGCGCTTGGGGGAGTGTACCGGGACTTTGGTACAAGGTGGGGTGGCCGCTCTGATATCCGGCTAGATGGGAGACCGGGGGGTGTCCCAGTGGAGAGGCTGAAGTAATATGGATATCATGTAAGCTCCCACAGGAGTGTGAGCGGTAAAGTCGTACCCACATTTCTGTGTGCTGTACAAAGCGACACTAAGACCTGACGTCAGGCTTGAAGGTGGACTTGTACTTGAGGCAATATTTGCTGAAGCTCGTGTTTAGCAGATCAGCGAACACACCTGAACCTTGGTTTTGAAGCAGGAACCAGAGGACAGAACATTAATCAGTACAGAGCTTCATTGCTGGAAGGGGAGGAAGCCCTGACGCAATCCCAAAGAAATGATAGAGGGGTTCTCTTGGTATTGTGGCTAACATAGCTAGCATAGCGATATGTGACACTAATACAGTTCTTGAAAGGCACATGACCCAGAACTTTTCGAACCATGTGGTCCGAATTAGAGAACACATCTCAAAGGGAATGCCGCAGAAGCGGGTACTTACCATCCGACGTGGATCGCCGCAGGACGAGCTGGTGAAGATTGCTGGCTCCGTCGATCTCCGGAGTCCTCGAGGGGTAGGCCATGGACGTAAACGTCCGCCTCACTCTGAAACCTGGTATGGTGGCACAGGTACAGAGGAGACAGGCCGGGCATGATTGGCATTTCGACTGCTATTGAAAACAGAGGGCCAGAATCCCACACCACTTGACAGTGGGGCACGCCGGAAACAGGGGAGCCGATTAACGAGCTCATGATCCCCTCCCTCGTCGTAGCGGCTCGATGTGTCGTGATGCCAATGCAGAATCCGTCGGACCTCAATCCGGTGTTTCTGGATCACCCAGGGCTGCCAAAACTGTACGGATCAGTGCTGATGGCAGTGGTGATGTTGCTCTGCCCAAGCATTGTCCAGCATCAAGAAGGATAGCACCGATGTGCTGGATGGCGTCAGCGGCGGACGATCACTGTGTCGGCGACGATGGGTGCCACGGTGCTCAGCCCGGTCTTTCCCCAGCGCCGAGATGGAAGCCCTCACTGTCCTGGATGGCGATCAATGACAGATTGTCATCATGCCTGCTCTGCTAATAAGGGGCTTGAAAAAGAACCCAAAGCGTGGAGCATTGTATGCAGGCGAGGGCATTACGTGGCGGTGCTATGTCGGTATTGACGGTATCGATGGCAGCTGAAGCGGCCTCGAGGGCATCGTCAAAATTGGATATGAAAAAACGTCGATGACTCGGCCGGAGTAATGATGCCAGTGATGGAACACTGACAGCATCGGCATAGGTATCTATGGGAACGATGTGGCATCGAATAGTCGAGAAAAACATCGTCATTATCGAAAAGAGATATCGGCATCGACGGAGTCAGTGACCGCATCGATAGGAACGTCGAAGACACCGATGGGAATGATGTGGGTGTTGAGGGCATCGATGTATGGGGGCGGGCGCCGACATCCTCAGTGGCCTAGCCATGGGCATTGACAGTATGGCTACGGACATTGACGGTATCGATTGGACCGACTCGGGTAGCAAATGTGTGCGTGGAATCGGCACCACGGACAGGGGTGTCGATGGTACTGACCTGGGCACTTATGGAATCGATGTTGGCATGGACTCCATGGATGGAAGAGACACTGACATCGATGGATCCATTTTGGCATCGATGCCAGCCATGAAATTGGCACTGGCATCGATGGCATCCATGGAAAATGTATAGGCATGGATGCCCATCGATGGAATCAACCCGGCATGGATGTCCATCGATGGAATCGACCTGGGGATCGACCTCCACAGATGGGATCGACCTGCATCGATGGCCATCGATGGAATCGATCTGACACTGATGCCCATCGATGGAAAACACTTGGGCATCGATGTCCATCAAGGGAAACCACCTGGCATCGACATCCTTCGATGGAATGGGCCCTGGCATCGATGTCCATCGATGGAATCGATCTGGCATCGATGCCCATCGATGGAAAGGTTCTGAACCTCCATGGAAAGGCTCTGGACATCGACGGCATCCATAATTTAAGGGATGGCATAGAGGAAAGTGACCCTGGCATTGATGGAGTGTCCCGGGCAACGGTGGCATCGACCCGAGTATGGATGGCAGCGACGAGACAAGGTGTGCGTCGAGGGCATTCACCCGGGTAAGGCGGCACCGAAGGAGCCCAAGGAAAAAACAGCGCGAAGGAGTAAAAAACCTGGCAGCACTGATAAAAACGATGAAGGGAGGATGGCATCAGAGTACCGTGGGGGAGGGGTACTGATGGCACCTAAAAATCCATGGCGGTCTGAGGAGGGGTACCTATGGTAGCGATGGGACATCGACTGCGCGAGGGTACTGGGGAACAAAGGACCCGAAACTAAAGGGGCCCTGGTGGCAACGGAGACCGTTGAAGTCCCTGTCCCACTGGCGCTAATAACCAAGCAGAGTGTCACAGAGAGACACTCGCAGGCTATGTGTAGCTAACTGAAAAAATAGGGAGAGGGAAGGCCTCAGTCAGTTAGCAGGCCAGAAGGTGACAGGAACCGACCGAACAAATAAGTCAAAGTACTCACCGAGCATCGAAAAACATATGCGGAGGGAGACCCGTGCAGGGAAAAGTGTCTGTTGAAGTAAAAAGTAAAGTGTTTCCATGAGGAAAAAAGTTAAAATTTCCTCACAGAGCTCTAACCACTATGCTTACTGCAGAGCGGAAAAAAGAAGACTGAGGGAGACACCTGTGGCTCACAGGGATAATTGCAGGCTGAGCATGCTCAGTGCACTCAGTGTGCCAGTGTCAGTCAAAGCTTTGAGGAAACTTTGACAGAAAAGTTTTCTGTACAGGGCTCCATCCTGTGAAGTCACCCATTTGTGAGGACTACCATCCTGCTTGTCCTGTGAGAACAAAGCGAACACTGCTTTATTTATGAAAGATATCCACTTAAGATTGCCTTTGAAAAAACCTATTCCTCAATGGGATCTCAGGGTAGTTTTGAATAAACTTTTAGAACCTCCTTTCAAGCCCATACAAAATGGCCCCTTTAAAGTGGATTTCATGTAATTTCTTAAGTTTTGTGTTATTTTCCCATGTACATCACTGTAGAAGATTTCATTGTAAAAACTGGAAAGCGATTCATACATGTTATATATAAATAAATAAATAAAGACTAGTTTTACTAGCAATTACCACAGCTTGAAAAAAAAGTGAACTGCATGAAGTGATGACTTATTCTTCCCAAATAAGGTGTTCTTTCAAGTCCAACCAAAATTTCTTCCAATGGGAGTTACAGAATTCCATCTTAACCAAACAATGGTATTACTAGTTTTCCATCCAAACCCACACTCAATATTGAATGATCAAATAAATGCATAGCTTAGTTGTAGAAGGGTTTTATTATTTTATCTTTCAAAAACAAAATCCATCAGAAAGACAACTCAACTATTTATATCATACAACAATTCAAAGTTAGGATAATCAATGCATAAACAAACTTTGTCCAACTAGATAAGGGAATGTATTGCATTCTGTTTCAAACAATCTGCCATTTCCTTATTTGAGCAAAAGCTGCTTCAATAGCACTTTTAAATGGAGTCTCACCTTAAGAAATCTACAGAGCAGCCACTTGGTCCTTTATACATACTTTTGTGAAACATTATTGTTTGCATAAAGACAAAGGATTCTTTTGGTGAGACTTTTAAAATTAATTGATTTCAGCGGGGGTTCCGGACCGCCGCTGAACGACCTCCTGCAGTCGATCTCCTGCCGGCGCCATTTTCCGTACGGAAAACGATTCGCGGCAAGAAATCGCTTCCTGAACCCCGCTGGACTCCCAGGAACTTTTGGCCAGCTTGGGGGGGCCTCCTGACCCCCACAAGACTTGCCAAAAGTCCAGCGGGGGTCCGGAATGACCTCCTGCGTCGAATCGTTTTTGTCTATGGCCGCCGCCATTTTGCGGCGGCCATTTTGCAAAATGGCGCCGGCTGAAGACAACAGGATTCAATTGAGGGGGCCGTTCCGGACCGCCGCCGTTCTGGACCACCGCTGGATCCCCAGGTAATTTAAAGCATTTGGGGGGGGTTCGGGAGGGTTCGGGATTTAATTTAAAGGGTCGGGGGTGGGTTTTAGGGGGTTTTAGTGTGCCGGTTTTCCTGCCCTCCCCCTTCCCCCGATTTTTTAACGATAAATCGGGGGAATTGGTATTGTATCGTGGCCCTAACGATTTTTGACGATTTAAAATATATCGGACGATATTTTAAATCGTCAAAAAACGATTCACATTCCTACTCTTTAGTGGTTCAAACCAAGCTTCACACAATCCTCTAAGGACTAGATTCAGATTCCAAGAAGAACAAATGTTTTGCATCTGAGGATGCAAGTTCCTAGCTCCCCAAAGGAGCTGTATAACATCTAGATGTGCGGATAGAGGATACTCTTGCACCTTACCCCAGAGACAACTCAATGTCGCTACCTGGACTCTCAGAGAGTTAAAGGCCAGTCTCTTGACCAGAACCTTTCTGTAGAAAGATGAAAATATGCAACATCATAACCTGAACAGGTCGAGGCTGCACTCCATCAACAGAAGACCAGGATTCGAAGATCCTCCAAATTAGCACATACGTCAAGGATGTAGAAGGTCACCTAGCCTGCAATAAGATGGAAATAACTGCTTCGGAATATCTCCTCCATCTCAGTCATCTCCTCAGAAGCGAAGCCTGCGAGACAGAAGTGAGCCACCTGACCAGAAAATATTGGGCCATTGTGTAAAAGAGTCAACTGATGTCTGAACCTCAGGGGCCCATCTATGACCATGTTGATCAGATCTGGGAAGCATAGTCCATGTGGTCACTCTGGAGCTACAGGATCACATTACCTGGATGTTTCTCTATCTGCTGTAATCCCTTGTCTACCAGAGGCCATGGAGGGAAGATAAAGAAAAATCCTTTGAGTCCACGGCAGCACCAGAGCTCAGATTCCTTCTGTACCATGTTCTGTTCAGCAGCTGTAAAAAAGTGACGCTTTGGTGTTCTCTTTGGTTGGGATACCCCCCATCTTCCATGAAAGAGACACATCGCTGCCTCCAACAACTCCAGTTCCCCATGGTTTTCTCCTACTGAAAAAATCCACCTGAATGTTGTTCACTCTGGCGATGTGAGACATTACCAACTACTCCAAGTGCTGCTCTGCCCAGAGAATCAACTCCTGAGCCTCTTGAGTCACTACCAGATTCTTGGTTCCGGCTTGACAGTTGATGTAGGCCACCATCATCGCATTGTCTAATAGGATCCATACTGGATGGCCATGTAACCTTGGCAGACAGGCAAGCAACGTGAAATGAACCACTCTTATCTCTAACCGATTGATAGAACATGAAGCTTCCTGTTTCGCCCACTGGCCCTGCGCCAACTAATCTTGCCACACCGCTCTCCATCCGGAGAGGCTGACATTGGTGGTGACTATTACTCAATTCGGAACCTCCAATTCTGCACCACGCTTGAGATTGGTGGAAGCAAGCCACCACAAAAGACTGTCCCTGGCTTCCTCCTGTAACAGAAGAGGAAGATGAAACTCTTCCAATAACGGATTCCAGTGGGAGAGAAGAACCCCCTGCAGAGGCTGCACATGTGCGAACACCCAATGCATTAATTCCAATCTCGATGCCATAGAATCCAGGACATGTAAATAGTCACAGACCCTGGCACCAAAAGCTCTAGCAGAAGCTTAATCTGACTCTGCCATTTCAACGGTTTCTCTCCTTGGGAAGCACTTTCTTTGCCAGCATGTTGAACTGAGCTCCCAGATAACTCCAGAGTTTGAAAGAGGATTAAATAGCTCGTTTCTAGGTTCACCACTCACCACTTCAAGCACATCGGTATTTTTTATACTGATTGTCAACAGATTTTGCACAAATGAGCCAGCCGTCACCTTGGTGAAGGTACGTAGAGCCTTTGCCAGCCGAAGGGAAGGGCTCGAAACTGAAAACGTTTCCTTAAGTCCATGAACCTCAGGAATCTCTGGTGCTCCGGCCTGATGGCTATGTGCAGATATGCCTCTATCAAGGCGAGAGATGCCAGGAACTTTCCCTTGCATACCGCTGCTATGACGGACCTCAGAGTTTCCATACAGAAACAGGGAACCTTGAGAGATGCATTTACCTTCTTTAAATCAATATCTCTTGAATTGGATACAGGGGGTAAAGAAACAGGATGCTTAACTTAAAACTGATGTTCGTCTATGGTAAGTGTGTTCAGGGTCTGAAGCAACAGACTGGGGCCATGCTGAGCATGTTCAGGTCTGAGCTAACAAACTCATAAGACATCTCTGTGAAAAAAATAAAATTTGAGCAGAGTTTGAAATGGCTCTCAATCATATGCAATTTCTCCCTCTTCTAGAGGTGAGAAAGCCAATTCTTCATTGAAATCCTCCAATGTCTCATGATCCACATCCCCTTGAACATTACCAGGGACAGCCTCCCTGTGGAATTTGCCCACTGACAAATGGGGGGACCAAGCATGCAAACCCTACATAGTAGGTTGCTTTGCCTTTGCTGAGCGCCCCTGTAGAAAGGTCAGCTAGCCCTGGAAACATTCTACCTAGGAGAAGGAGGATGGATCTATACCGCAGCCCATAGGCCCAACTTTGCTCTCTCCAACCTTTCTCTCTCTGGGAAGCTTCTACCCTTGGGAAAAAAGGGAGGAGGAGAACTGACTATTGCCTTGCCTCCCACTCCACTCCCCTCCAGAGGCACCACAGGCCGAGGAGATGTCCCAACATGGGCAAAAGCTGTAGGAGAAATCGCTTTTAGCATCTAAATAGTGCTGACACAAATGGAGAAAAAGTGAGGTCAAGTCTCACAGATAGCAAGGCGCTTACACCTGTTCATCCCTGGCGCCTAGCTCTCCTGAACTTCAGCTCTAGGCGATCTCCCGCGTGCACACCAATACCACCTGGGTGTATGCGCACACTTCTACAGGACGCATGCAAATATGTGCTGAAGTCTAGGTTGCAGTCGTACCACACATGTATCTGCGCAAATACGCACTCCAGTCTAGGTCGCAGCCCTGTGCATACAAGTACCTACGCAAATATGCGCTCAAGTCTAGCTTGCAGACGTACACGCTCAAATCTAGGCCGCAGCCTTATATGCACAGGTCCCTGCATATGCAACTGCCACGTGACGAAAATGCATGAACACGCCTTCGCATGCGGGAAAAAAACGCTGCCATGGCCTACCACATGGCTAAGCAAAGCCTGCTTGCACCTTCAGCATGTTTAGGCCCAGATTCGTTCAACATCCGGCACCAAAAATCATAGAAGACCTGAAGAGCTTCTCAACAGCTCAGGCCTCTTGACTGGCCGAGAATCCATGGAGACTGGGGCCAAGAGCCAGCATCCCCTGCTGCTTGTTCCGTTAAACAAGCTTTGTGCATAAGCAAATTAAAGCTGGCAGAAGACCTCTACCAGAACCAGACAGTCCTCCCCAGTGCAAGTGCCTCTCTGTACCTCTGTGGGACAGAGAACTGTCAGCAGTAGTTGAGAAGGGGATTCCCCTGCCTCTCCCGCCAACGCTGCTAGGAAATAAAAAAAAGCCTCCATTTCTGCACTGACGGGGAAAGCCTTAGCCCTAGACCCCATCACCTGCGAGGCTTATTCTATGGGTGTGGCCATGCTTGACCCAGACCCCGGAACGCCATGCCGCTTTTTCCACACGCTGTTCCTCCACGTACCTGTGGCACCTAAATGACAAGCAGGGGAACAGTCTGTCAGCGCCATGAAGCCAACACCTGGTCTCCTCCACAGGCAGAGAAGCTGCTGAAAACCCCCATCACTGTGGTTAGTGCAGTTAGGTAGCTCTCCCCGCTGGAAATCCGATGCTGCACAGATTCCTTTAACTAGTTCCTTGTTTTTTTTATTTTTATTTTTATTCTCTGAGAACAAATAAAGATACATAGAAGCCAATACTTTCCTTTGGTGCAGCGGTTCCGCTTCCAGGAGCTCAGGTCGCATTGCAGATCAGAAAAATGTCAGACTACTAGTATATCCATCTCCTTTTGCCAACCTTTAGCCACCCAGCCCAGGAATATGTCCCTGCTACACTGGGCTTGCAATGCAGAGCTGCCGGCAGGTTCCACTGCTGTCTCATGAGGGTTCTGGGCCACTAGATGTCCACCCCATGAATCTCCAGACCAAGTTAACAGAAGGGTGGTCAACCCCCAGCTCCTCCACCTCAAACCAGGGGGGGATGACTCCACCAGGACCTCATACCCCCCTGGGAGGATGCCGACATTTTCTTGTCTTTTAATCTTTTTTTTCCCCCTTTATGTCCAGACTGCAGGTTTTCTACCAACTACCGGAGACAGAAAAATACTGAGGGACTGCAGATGGCAAGTTAAGTGTAAAACGTTGATAAGTCAGGCAAAGAGAGAATTTGAAATGAAGTTGGCCGTAGAGGCAAAAACTCATAATAACAACTTTTAAAACTATATCAGAAGCAAGAAACCTGTGAGGGAGTCAGTTGGACCATTAGATGATCAAGGATTTAAAGGGGCTCTTAGGGAAGATAAGGCCATTGCAGAAAGAATAAATGAATTATTTGCTTCTGTGTTTACTAATGAGGATGTTGGGGAGATACCAGTTCTGGAGATGGTTTTCAAGGGTGATGAGTCAGATGAACTGAACCAAATCACTGTGGACCAGGAAGATGTAGTAGGTCAGATTGACAAACTAAAGAGTAGCAAATCACCTGGACCGGATGGTATGCATCCCAGAGTTCTGAAGGAACTAAAAAAATGAAATTTCAGATCTATTAAAATTTGTAACCTATCATTAAAATCATCAATTGTACCTGAAGACTGGAGCGTGACCAATATAGCCCCAATATTTAAAAAGGGCTCCAGGGATGATCCGGGAAACTATAGACCGGTGAGCCTGACTTCAGTGCTGGGAAAAATAGTGGAAACTATTGTAAAGATCAAAATCAGAGAGCATATAGAAAGACATGGCTTAATGGAACACAGTCAACATGGATTTACCATTGGGAAGACTTGCCTCGCAAATCTTCATTGTTTTGAAGGGATTTATAAACATGTAATAAAGGTGAACTGGTAGATGTAGTGTATTTGGATTTTGAAAAGGCATTTGACAAAGTCCCTCATGAGAGGCTTCTAAGAAAACAAAAAAGTCATGGGATAAGAGGCGATGTCCTTTTGTGGATTGCAAACTGGTTAAAAGACAGGAAACAGAGAGTAGGATTAAATGGTTTTTTCTCAGTGGAAAAGGGTAAACAGGGATCTGTACTTGGACCAATGCTTTTCAATATATTTATAAATGATATGGAAAGGAATATGACAAGTGAGGTTATCAAATCTGCAGATGATATGAAAATATTCAGAGTAGTTAAATCACAAGCAGATTATGATAAATTGCAGGAGGACATTGTGGGACTTGAAGATGGGGTATCCAAATGGCAGATGAAATTTAATGTGGACAAGTGTAAGGTGATGCATATAGGGAAAAATAACCCATGCAGAAGTTACACGATGTTAGGTTCCATATTAGGAGCTACCACCCAGGAAAAAGATTTAGGCATCTTAGTGGATAGTACATTGAAATCGTCTGCTCAGTGTGCTCCAGCAAGTAAAAAAGCAAACAATGTTAGGAATGATTAGGAAGGTAATGGTGAATCAAATGGAAAATGTCATAATGCCTCTGTATCACTCCATGATGAGACCGCACCTTGAGTACTATGTACAATTCTGGTCACCACATCTCAAAAAAGATATAGTTGTACTGGAGAAGGTACAGAGAAGTGCAACCAAAATGATAAAGGGGATGGAACTGCTCTGCTATGAGGAAAGGCTAAAGAGGTTAGGGCTGTTCAGCTTGGAGAAGATACAGCTGAGGGGGGATATGATAGAGGTCTTTAAAATCATGAGAGGTCTTGAATGAGTAGATGTGAATTGGTTATTTACACTTTCGGATACTAGAAGGACTAGGGGGCACTCCATGAAGTTAGCAAGTAGCACATTTAAAACTAATTGGAGAAAATTCTTTTTCACTCAATGCACAATTAAGCTCTGGAATTTGTTGCCAGAGGATGTGGTTAGTGCAGTTAGTGTAGCTGTGTTTAAATTAGGTTTGGATAAATTCTTGGAAGAGAAGTCAATTAACTGCTATTAATCAAGTTGAGTTAGGGAATGGCCTCTGCTACTACTGGCATCAGTAGCATGGGATCTTCTTAGTGTTTGGGTAATTGCCAGGTTCTTGTAGCCTGATTTGGCCACTGTTGGAAACAGGATGCTGGGCTTGATGGACCCTTGGTCTGACCCGGTATGGCAATTTCTTATGTTCTTATGTACAGTGGCAGGGAGGCAAAACTCAGGAGTCTGGACTGATCTGGGTACATACAGGGAACTGCAGGACCCTCACTGAGAACTGGAACAGTTAGATGTTTGTCACACTGATCACAGCTGGTGCAGTTGCTGAATGAAAAGTATAAGAGACCCGCTTCTCTGATCATTGCTGTTGCTGTCACTGAGACCCAGGACAGTAAAAAGTCTACCTCCATTGACACTCATACCATGACCTCTTGCACTATAGCAATCTTTCCTCTGAAAAAGGTTTGCTTCTTGTGTATTATTTATACCTTTGAAGTACTTGAATGTCTCTGTTTCCTCTTCTCCAAGGTATACAGATTTAGGTCTTTTAATCTCATATTGCTGTTGATGTAGACCAGGGTGGCCAACTCTGGTCCTCCAGAGCCACAAACAGGCCTGGTTTTCAGGATGCCCATAATGAATATGCATGAAATGCATTTGCATACCATTGATGCAGTGCATGCAAATCTATCTCATGCATGTTCATTGTGGATAACCTGAAAATCAGGTCTGGAGTTGGCCATCTTTGGTGTAAACAGTAGATTCTGCACCTTTTTCGTGGCTTTTCTCTGGACCATCTCCAGCCTATCTATATCTATTTGGAGGTGTGGCCCCTTTTCCCATACCCTCCACCCTCTGATCTGGGCTTGGCAACCCCCTTCAATCTCACAGGGCCTCACTCTGACTGATACTCCCTGGCCCCACACCCCATTACTTTCAACCCTGCCTACAGCAGTGTCTCATGAGACGGATTGGAAGGTGCTGCCCCTTTCTGTTCTCAAGGAGTGTGAGGGTTGCACTTCTCTCTCTTTCTCCCCCAGCCAGGGTCTGTGAGTGGCTGAATTCCATCTCAGTAACAATCCCAGCCCCAGCTCAGAGCCATTTTATTCCTGTAAATCACACCACAAAGGGAGAAAGATTCTAATTTAAAATTTGAAGAAAGCTGCGGAAGCGAGTCTTACGCAGCGCAGATAACTTGGATAGAAGCAGCGAGAAGATGGAAGGGGTAATGATGGGAGAGATAAACAGTAGCAGCCAATAGGCAGAGAGAACGATAGTGGGGGGCCAATGGGGAGTCAGGATAGGGGTGAGAGAAGAGCAGTTAAGGTTTGCAACACATTAGTTTGGGAGAGGCCAAAGGGACAGGTCACGTTTTTTCCCACCCTCCCGCCCTTGTTGTTGGGCATTGTAGATGTTAATAATTGTTGGTTGTGATAATTTGAGTATGTTAATGTCGCAGTTAGCGAAAAACCCGAGCCCAAGCAGATATGGTAAAGGGTTGGCATAATGAGAAGGGGGGCAAGCCCGGTGTGGAAAAGGGGGGGCCGCTACACCGGGGGGGCCGGTGAACGTAGGAGATTGGTTTTCGGCATAAATTACTCTCGCTGGTAAGAGGCGGAATAAGGACATTGGGGGAGGGTATTCTGACTTCACCATTAGGGAGAAAGGTGGTGGAGGAATAGGGGGTGGGGCCTACGAGATAATAAAGTAAAGGAGGGGTTGAACTCAATTTTGTAAGGGCTCGGGTTTAGGGGGCACAATAAACTGCGGCCTATTTATACCCATCATTCGGTGTGGCGTCTTATTGGGGGGAAGGGCAAGTGGTACGAGCGTGTCTTTTATTCACAAGTTATACCACTCTCTGCAGTGGCCAGAAACTGCATGATTCAGCCTCGGTGGGGAAGGAAGCTTGACTTTGAGAGTTAGAGACAAGGGAAATATTTATTTGCAGTCTTTGCTAAGAAGAGCCAGAGGGGGAGTCAAGTCTTCTAAGTTGATTGACAATCGGTGGGAACTTAGCAGCAGCGGAAGGAGAACTCGGAGAGAGACTAAGTACTCGGCAGAATCAGAGAGATCACTACTAGCTGGGAATTGTGCCGTGAGCTGCTCTGCTGTCCTGTACAGGTTGTGGGATGGTCTGGTTGCCAGCACAGTGGCAAAAAGGCAGGCCATAAGCAGCATGGCTTCAAGAGCTGATACACAGGCAGCAGCAAGTGAGTGGCTCTGAGCTGA
The DNA here is from genome assembly GCF_901001135.1 of Rhinatrema bivittatum. NCBI lineage: Eukaryota > Metazoa > Chordata > Amphibia > Gymnophiona > Rhinatrematidae > Rhinatrema > Rhinatrema bivittatum. Next base: position 51,124,317 of record NC_042628.1, on the reverse strand, counting down.
AGCAGGCAGGCTGCTTGCCTTCCTAGGCATGGGTAGGATAATGATGGCGGTAGCTCCTTGGCAGCCTGTAGTACTCTAGGAACACATAGGCTGCCATGCTAACAAGTTATTGGCTGAGCTGTGCTTCTGGTCTCACGGGGAGTTGGGTGGATTCATAGCAGGGTGGGGACAAGGAATTATTTTAAACTTTTATTTTTTCACATTTTTTGTACATTGTGGGGCAGATTTTCAAAGGCCACACGTGTAACATATGCGCGTAACCCGAGAAAATCTGCCCCTGCGCGCGCCAAGCCTATTTTGCATAGGCTCAGCGGAGTGCGCAAGCCCTGGGACGTGCATGTCCCGGGGCTTCGAAAAAGGGGCAGGAAGGGGGCGGGTCCAGGGGCATGGTGGCAGTCCGGGGGCGGGTCAAGGGGCGGTCCCGAGGCTTCCTTCATTGCGGCTGTGCCGGAGGATCACGTGCTGGCAGCTGGCCGACGCGCACAAGAAATAAAATAAGGTAGGAGGGGCATTTAGGTAGGGCTGGGGGGTGGGTTAGATAGGGGAAGGTGGGGGGGGGGACGACTGGAAAAAAAGTTCCCTCCAAGGCCACTTCGATTTCGGAGCGGCCTAGGAGGGAACGGGGAAAGCCATCGGGGCTCCCCTAGGGCTCGGCCCATGCAAGGTGTACAAGTGTGCACCCCCTTGCGTGTGCCGACCCCGGATTTTATAACATGCCCGCGGCTGCACGCGCATGTTATAAAATCGGGCAAAGATTTGTGCGCGCTGGGTTGCGCGCACAAATCTACGCCCGCGCATAAGTTTTAAAATCTGGCCCTGTATGTTTAGTGAAATTACCCTCCAAGTATGATAATTATCGTACGTCTGGCAATGCTGCCTCCTCTGCACTGGTACCAGAGGGCAGACTACATGTAGGAGGCTACTGAGCCCTCCTCCCTTTGCAGCCCATTGATCAGACTCTTATCAAATTGAATAAATGAAATTAAATGATGGGTTGGGTCTGAGCAGTAGCAATTTGGCTGAAAGCAATGATAGGTATTTAAATCATGTAAAAAGTAAATGTTATTTTATATTAGGGATATATTATAATGTATGTATTTGTATGCATTACATTGTTCCTTACTTTGACGCATGCTTTGAGAAAGGAAAATTATGAAAATGAGTTAATGAACATTCCTATGATAACCAACAAGCTGCAGGGGGAGACAGGAGCAGCAGCCTTTCCTACCTGCCCTTCCCTGACCTTGGAGCATGGAGCTATCTACTCCCTGCTCGACAGGAGTCCAGGAGAAGTGGAAGTCTCCTGGCCTAACGTGGGAGACCTGGCAAGTTGGAATCCTTTTTCAGAGCTCAGGGGCTTCCAAAGCTTCACAGGACTTGCAGCCTCTGAAGGTTGGCCAGCTCAGTCCAGCTCACTCAAATAGACTGATTTGCTCCAGTGCATGCATGGATTTGTAGTGCTGCTTTTCTTTTTTTTTTTTAGCAAAATCAATGGGAAAATCGGCTGCAGATCCTGCATGGAATTGGGTCAAACCAGGGCTGGATCATAGGCACCCCCACCTAAGGAGAATACCCAGAAAGTAAATGGGCAGGAAAGAGGAGGAGTCAAGTTCAGTGGGCTGGGAGATGAGCACAGGACACAAAAACAGGCTATGGTGACAGAACTGATTAGCAGCTGGGTTTCTGTGGCTAGCAGCAAAGTAACAACTGGAAGTCCTAGCAGAAATATGTGTCCACATAGCTGGACCTATCTGGTAGGCCATACAAGGGACTTGGGAGGCCAAATGTTCAGCCAACAGTAACGCTAATTTAGGGAGGTAATTAGATTATTACCAAGCTTTGTGGTTAGATATGGGAAAGGAACTGGTGTTTGGTGTGAATTAAGTGGGGTATCTTGCATGCTCGTTTATTCAAGATGGGTGGGTTCAAAGAAGAAAAACATCAACATTTGTCCTTTATAAGGAGAAATGTTTTGCAGGTAGTCACACGGAGGGGCTGGTAGCTGGGATATATCATTAGCAATGTGGACAGGAGTAATAAGACAGAGTGGTTGAGCCCGTTGGTTGTTTTGTTTTGTTGCCATCATCTACTGTGTTTGGTTGGAACTGGTACTAGCACCCATAAGCCTATGTGCTCTGAGAAGTGGGCGCATTCTAGTGCAGTAGGACTGGGTTTCGTTTTCTCATACACACATTCCTTCTCACACGGACATAAAGGATTGGATGAGCTAGCCCTGCTTTTACCCTCCTCCTCTCCCTCCCACCCCCCCAAAATGCATTTTTGGGCTTGTAGTTGCAGTTTTTCTGAGTAAGGCAGGAACTACATGTCCCAGCATGCAATGCAGTAAAACATGAACTGGCTCACTCCATCACTTTTGACAAAGAGCTAGTGGGGAACTCAATCCAAGATTTCTTTTTAGATGTGCCCTGGGACTGCACTGTGGCCAAGCTTTAGGTGTACATGGGGCCTCAGCAGGACATGCTATACTCAGGTATTGGTAAATATTGCACAATGCTACAAGCACTAATTAATGTCTGTTGGTGGTTTGTTACAAGTGATGCCCAGCTGCCTATTCAGTCTGCTCATCCAAAGCCCATATCCTGACACCTCCTGGTCCAAGACTAGTAGAGAATCTAACGCCCAGCACAAGCACTGCCAAAGCATGCCAGGAATGGAGAACTGCAATCAATACATTAAATAATTTGTCTATTTTATTTACAAAACACTATTTTTTTTTCCAAAGCTCATAGAAGCACTGTGCAAAAAGAAATCCTGGAGGTACAGAAGTATGGCAGGGGCTTTTGGTCCATCTCTTGAGGAAACCCTCAGTCCTTTCAGAGGGGGTGCACTTTAGCAGCTACACAACCAGGAACTGGCCAGTCACTGTGAACACCTTCTCTCAGGCGCACAGTGGCCAGATGTACTCCACTTATCAGGACAGTTCCTTGGCTGAGTCAGCCAGTTTGGTTTCACCTTTGATTCCTTAGAATGTCTCCCTGGCTGTAAGGAGGCCGTCCAGAGCAGTAAATAAAACAAGAACTAAAAGCAGGAGTGTAGTATGTTCTAAAATGTCACTGTTCCCTCTAAGCGGTGCAGGCGTGTACACAGGTCATGAATCCTGTGCACACAGCAAAACCTAGCACGCACCAGAAATACCAATATTATTTGCATTATATGGGCTCACGCTACACAGAGCCGGACTTGGCTTATAAAAAGTTGTACAAAAAGAAAGTCTTTGCACAGCCTTTCAAAAATGTGAGGGAACATTGCCCAGGAGCCTCACTTTTTACAATAAAAATGTACATTTGGCTCCACCTTATGGTTCTTTTACACTGAAGCAGAACAGCCGTGGGCTGCCAGAGCAGGGCCGCATCGCGCTGTGTAGAATGGCTCGGCGCTCTCTGCCAGACCCTTCTGCTCCATCCCCGCTGCTATCAAAGATCGGATGCTTGTTTCCCTTTCCCCTAACTTGAGCCAGTTCTACCGGCTCAGTTATTCTCACATGCTTGGCGGTGCTTGATTCCTAGCCAATGCTGGGACAGTTGGCCTTTGTGCAAACAATATTGAAATGAACAAATGGTACCTATTTGCTCATTCAGACACTTGGGTAGGTTTGAAATCAAGTGCTGCATAGAGGAATTGTGCGCCATCATTGTTTCCTGATGAAAAAGAGGGAGACACCAAGGCTTCCTGTGTCTTGGGCCCAGTTTTCTCGTGAGGAAGAGCAGCTCACAGCAGGAAGTGAGGTTTTTGCTCTGCAGTGCTCTTATTTTTGGTTTCAAACTCCAGTTTACCCACCCACCCCAAACAAAAGTGGGCTTTCTTCCCATAGTCACAGTGCAGGGGAAGGCAATACTGGATCCTACCTTCCTTCTCCTCCTCCCTTTGTCATCCTCACCAGTAACTATAGAAAGGCTCTGCTACCTCTCCCAGCAAACACAGATACACAGCTTCCCCTCTGTCTTTTCCGTAAGTCCTTCCCCAGATGCCTTTCTATGCAGGAGTATAAGAATGTGCCGTAGCAGTAGGCAAGGGGGCAGGAGGAAGGAGCAGCATGGACTCCAGGCATCACGGGCAGCAGTAGTGCACACAGTTCTGGCCTCTCCCCTGCCCCGGTAGGGCCTGTGCCTCATAAGTCTGGAATAGGTTTGTGCTTTTTTTTTTCCCTTTTATTAATGGACTTTATTGGTGAGGGGAATGGACTATAAGGCCTCATACTCCAAGATGCCAGATCCGAGGAGAACAGCTGCAGCAAGTCCCCCTGCTCCTGCAGTGAGGTGACAGCACGTCACTGCATCCTACGCTCCGATCTCTCGCTCAGCCACAGGAGTCTTCCCTTCGTAGGGCAGGGCTGGCATCCTCTCCAGTCGACGGTGCTTTCGGATCACTGGGGGCGGGGGCTCTGCCACGAAGATTTCCTGGATGCGCTTGATGCAGACTGCAGTCGCCTCTCTGGTCTCTCGGGAAAGCTGAGAGAGGCTGAGGAAGCCATGGGGCAGGTCCTCCACCACCTCCAGTGTCACCAGTTGCCCCAGGGCCCGCAGCCGCCTGGCAAACATCACAGAGTCATCCAGCATGGGGTCCAGGGCACAAGCCTGCAGAAGGCAAGACTAAAACAATTAGTGAAGGGTCCAGAACACAAGCTTACAGACAGAGGCGGAAAACACAAAACGTGTGAGTTAGAAAGTGTGAGAGACTGTGACGCTACCTCTGAGGGGCAGAGACCTGGCACAGACTCAGGGCTTGTGAAACTTAAAAGTTGGGGCCAGGACTCTAAACTGCAGAAGGTGGGGAGGGGGCAGGAGGCCAAATTGGGGTTTTGAGACTCAGTATGGGATTCAGAGGCCAGGTCAGTATGGATTAAGAGTTACATAAGATGTGCCATGTTAGATCAGACCAATAAGTCCATTGAGCCCACCCTGTTGTCTCCAATCCAAGGCACGAGGAAGGACATGGCTGATGCCAAAGGTATGTATAATGTGGGGCCCAGAAATATGGGGCTTGATGCCATGAGGTGCAGTTGCATTTAGTAGCACATACAAGAATAAACTATCCTCCAAATCAGCTGGGACTAGGTTAAATGAGTTTCAATTCTGTCTAATTCCATAGAGGGGTTTGGTGCAGATCCAAGGAAGAAACAGCTAGGAAATGAGAGCGGAGAAGGTAGGGAGTACAAATGCTCAGAATCTATCCAACAGACTCCTTGCGTTGGAAGGCATGATGCTGAAAGAAGACATGGATAGGGTGGTTCAGTGATAATCAGGACGGGGAGGAGAATAGGCCAGGATATGCTCTCTGCAGAAAAGACAGGACAAGGTTAAAAAAAAAAAAGAGAAGTTTACGTTAGGGACAAAATAAAAGGCACAGATACCAAATGAGCAAGAAGCAGCTGAGGTGCTGTAGGTATAATCTATAGGCCACCAGCAGAAGGGGAAGAAAGATATGGACATAACTGCATGCTATCCCTTTGGATGTGCTTTTAATAGATCTATATCTCCAATCTGCATCTAGTAGAAGGGCAGCTGCACAATCAACTAGAAGCAGAGGGTACTGGAATTCTACAAGTTGTCTTTTAAGCCATTAATTGCAGAGCACAATTATGGCAAGGTGACATTGGACTTTCTACTGCCATACAGTCTGTGTGTTAAAATTGTGCACTGAAATCCAGCACACAGTTTCTTAAAGCACAGATAAAACAAATTTAATCTCCCGCTGCAGTAAGCTAATGATATGCAAATGCATTTGGAGTTAAAACATGCTCAGCATGGGCTGAATGCATATTTTAACTTCGAAGGGGAGGGGGAGTGAGGGAGCTGCCACCAGCAGTCAGGCCAGTGATGGTTGCTGATACTCAGCTGGATAAGTACCAGCAGCTAACCTCAGCCACTTACTTGGATAAGTCTGTATTTATCCAGCTATCTGGCCAGCCTTGGAAAAATCTTTTTTTTTTTTTGTCTATCTATTGCCAGATAGCAATGCTGGAAACTTTACACCACCTCTAATCAAGCATAAAGTTTCCAGCATTAAAATATGTGAGTTCAGCCAGCACACCTCTCTGAATTGGAAGGGCACACTTAATACCCTCATTAGCCCAGAATTTCCATGTGAGGGCGCTAAACTGACCACACATTTTGGAATGCTCATTTTGTAAGTTTAAAACTGCTTGCTGCACCGGCAATGAGGTTCAGGTAAACATGTGTGTTCATTCACCAGAACGCACTTTTCTGCATCAGCCTGACATACAGTATCACTGATATTATGGTACATAAGAGACAAAAGGAGTCCAGGATCACCATACTATGTAAATACTGAATCAGAACCAAATTACTAGAACAAGGGTTCTAGACCTCAAAAACGGCTAATTTTAAGAAATAATTATAGTGCCAGTAAAGCTCAACCCAATCCTTGGGCCTCCCTCAACCCCAGCAAATGGGTTTTCAGGTTGTTCCTAATGAATATGCATGAGATATATTTGCATACATTGGAGGTAGTTCATGCAAATACAATCACTTGTATATTCATTAGGGATAGCATGAAAACATGACTGGTTGGAGAGGAAAAGGAGGCCCAAAGAACAATTTGAGCACCACTGATCAACAGATACAAAAGGAACTATGGAGAACAATAAAAAGGAGCATTGGAATGGCAACAAACCATTGAGTCAGGCAGGTTACCAAGGAGAAGAGAATGGGCATTGCTATGGATCGCCAATGAAGGAGGAGAAAAAAACAGCAGCAAAAGGAAGAGCATTCAGGAAATCACACAGAAGGATGACAACAGTGGCAAGGGAAATCAGAGAAGCTCAATCAGTAAAGGCAGGGGGTAAAGGTTAAATTAGGTCTTTCCTGCTAACTTTCTTTCCTTGAGTCCTGACAGTCCAGTCCAGACATGGGATTTGTTCCTCCCAACTAGCAGATTGAGACAGAGTGACACCTTTCATCTGGTGTCCCTTTCCCCTATATCCTGATACAGCAGGGGAGGTGTCAGTAGAATCTTGCCCAAGCCAAAATGCACATCATTCCTGTAAACCTCTATACCAACAATTTAATTAGATCCAAAAAACCTCCCAAAACTAAATGACCATCTGGATAAGAGGTCATCACATGAAAGAAAAGAGTTGAAAAGGATTTGCGCAATGACCCTGCTCTTACCTCTATTTTTTCTCTTGAGACCTCATGTGATATTCCATTTGGGTGGGTTCTGGACTGGTCTGTCAGGACTCAAGGAAAGGAAGTTAACAGGTAAGACCTAATTTAACTTTCCTCATTGTCCTGCAGACCAGTCCAGATATGTGGGATATACTTAACAAGTAACTATCCTGGGTGGAAGCATCCCAGAGCTGCTTCTAGCTCTGCTGTTGCAAACATTGCCCCCTTCTTTATCTGAAGGTTTAACCTGCAATACTTTCTGAATGAATGTAAGGATGCCCATGTTGTTGCCTTACAAATATCCACTGGTGCCACTAACATTTTTCCCAAGATGCCACCTGTGCCCTAATGTTGTGTGCCCTTAGCCCTGCTGAGACTGCCTTACTTATTACATATATGCCATCATGATTGTCTATTTGATCCATCGTGCAATGGATGTCTTTGAGGCCGCCTCTCCTTTATGGGGGCCTGCAAACAAAACAAAAAGCCTGTGTGATCTACAAAAGGAATCTGTCACTTAGGTTGCGCCAGAAGGCCCTCCTGACATCCAAAAATTGCATCTTTTCCTGGCTGACATAGTCTGTCTTCCTGAATCCTGCCAGGGAGACTACCTGGTTTAGGTGGAACTCAGACATCACCTTTAGCAAAAACAAAGATACTGGCCTAATTGTGACCTTTTTCTTTGAGAAAGTGAGGTAGGGATCCCTACAAAATAAAGCTTGTAACTCTGAAATCCTCGCTGAACTTATTGCTACTAGAAAAAAACATCTTTGGAGTCAGGGCCTTTATGAAAGTTTGTCTCAAAGATTCAAACAATGCATTTTTCCAGAGTATTTAGAACCATGTTCATGGTGGAATTGTGGATTTCCTAGGCAGGCGAAGATTCTTCGCCCCTCTAAAAAAAACAGTAAACTAAGTTCAAATGCGCCACTAGAAAAGCTCCCCTAACTTGACCCCTGGAACATGTAATGGCTGCTGCTTGTACTTTTAATAAACTGACTGCCAGGCCTTTCTCAAAACATTCTTAGAAGATAGTGACTAAGTGCACTTTAAAGATTGTGTGACCTACTTCTGCCTGACATATAATATACTAAGGTTGTCAATCTTCTTCTAGCTTTCAACATAGTTGAAATTGCCTGAATATTCTCTCTTGTGTAGTCTTTTCTCAAGAGCCATGCTATAAGACAGAACAGTGTCTGCCCTCCATGACTATTGTTCCTTATTTCAGTAACTGGATGGAATAAACGACTGCTTCATGGAGCAATTGGTTCAGGAACCAATGAGAGAGGGAGCTAATTTAGATTTAATTCTTAGTGGAACACAGGATTTGGTTAAGAGAGGTAATGGTGGTGGGGCCACTTGGCAATACTGATCATAACATTTGAACTAATGACCAGAAGGGGGACAATATGTAAATCTACAGCTCTAACACTACATTTTCAAAAGGGAAACTTTGATAAAATTAGGAAAATAGAAAAAAAAACTGAAAGGTGCAGCTGCAAAGGTTAAAGTGTACAACAGGCGTGGACATTGTTTAAAAATACTGTCTTAGATGTGTAGTCCAAATGTATTCCGCACATTAAGAAAGGTGGAAGGAAGGCAAAACAATTACAGGGTAGGTTAAAAGGTGAGGTGAAAGAGGCTATTTTATCAAAAAAAAAACATCCTTCAAAAATTGGAAAAAGGATCCATCTGAAGAAAATAGGAAAAAGCATAAGCACTGTCAAGTTAAGTGTAAAACACTAATAAGGCAGGCTAAGAGAGAATTTGAAATTAAGTTGGCCATAGAGGCAAAAACTCATAATAAAAACTTTTTAAAATATATCCGAAGCAAGAAACTGTGAGGGAGTTGGTTGGACCATTGGATGACTGAAGATTTAAAGGGGAGATAAGAGTTAGGGAAGATAAGGCCATTGCAGAAAGACTAAATGAATTCTTTGCTTCTATGTTTACTAATGAGAATGTTGGAGAAGATACCAGTTCTGGAGATGGTTTTCAAGGGTGATGAGTCAGATGAAGTGAACCAAATCACTGTGAACCTGGAAGATGTAGTAGACCAGATTGACAAACTAAAGAGTAGCAAATAAGATGGACTGGATGGTATGAACCCCAGTGTTCTGAAAGAACCAAAAAAATGAAATTTCAGATCTATTAGTTAAAATGTCATAATGCCTCTGTATCACTACATGGTGAGACCACACCTTGAGTATTGTGTATAATTCTGGTCACCGCATCTCAAAAAAAAGATATGGTTCAATGGAGAAGGTACAGAGAAGGGCAATCAAAAATAACAGAGGGGATGGAACAGTTCCCCTATGAGGAAAGGCTAAAGAGGCTGTTAAGCTTGGAGAAGAGAAGGTTGAGGGAGAATATGATAGAGGTCTTTAAAATCAAGAGAGAGGTCTAGAATGGGTAAATGTGAATTGGTTATTTACTCTCTCAGATAATAGGACTAGGGGTCACTCGAAGTTAGCAAGTAGCACATATAAAACTAATCGGAGAAAATTCTTTCACTCAATGCACAATTAAGCTCTGGAATTCCTTGCTAGAGGATGTGGTTAGTGCAGTTAGTGTAGCTGGGTTTAAATAAGGTTTGGATAAGTTCTTGGAGGAGAAGTCCATTATCTGCTATTAATCAAGTTGACTTAGGAAATAGCCACTGCTATTACTGGTATCAGTAGCATGGGATCTACTTAGTGTTTGGGTACTTGCCAGATACTTGTAGCCTGGATTGGCCACAGTCTGAAACAGGATGCTGGGCTTGATGGACCCTTGGTCTGACCCAGTATGGCAATTTCTTATATTCTTAGCTCCCTGAGTGTCTCCTTCTCTTTAAGTCCGAACGTCCACATACCATAGCCACCTCGCCCAGTCTGGGGTCATCAGCATGACTTTCCTGAGTGGTCTGCGACTTTTCTTACCACCTTCACTACAATTGGCCACGGTGGAAACACATATAAAAGATAGCTTCATGGCCATCTCTGTGTCAGGGCTTCTATGCCCCAGGGCCCTGCTTCTTTCCTTCAGCTGAAAAAATCATTTGCTTTGACATTTTCACACATTGTCATTAAGTCCCAGTGTGGGCAAACCCACCTGATTACTATCTGGGAAAAAGACTTCCGTACCTAGCTCCCATTCCCCTTGATTATAAAATTATAACTTATAAAATTCTGCCTTCACATTCTCTACTCCTCTATATGCAGATAAATGTTGCAGATGAATCTCTGCCCATGCCATCAGCAACTTCATCTCCTTTGCTACTTGCTGGCTCCTTGTGCCTCCCTGTCTGCTCACATAAGATATTTACAGACAATACCACAGCAATAGCTTGACGGTCCTTCCCTTCAATCTTGGGAGGAAGTGTAGCAGTGCTAGCATGATGGCCCTGGCCTCCAGGCAGTTCAGTGGATACTTTGCCTCTCTCTGAGACCCTCACCCTGCGCTATCTGATGCTTGCAGTACACTCCCCAACCTGTCCCATTTGCATCCATTGTCACTGTGACCCATTGCGGTACCTTCAAAATGGTCCCCTTTTCCAGGTTAGTCTTGACTAGCTACCATCCCAGGCTCCTCTGGACTACTGGACGCACCAGTAGCTTCTTTTTGAAATTCAGGCTTTGGGGTGACATCTGGATAACAAACTGTTCTGTAGAGGTGGCATGTGGGCTCTTGCCCAGGGCACCACTTTGATAGCTGCTGCCATTGATCTTAGCATCTGTAAGTACTTCCGGGCTTAGGGAATTGCTACAGACATCTCTTGTACTTGTCCCTGTAAGTTGTTGATCCTTTTGACTGTCATACACATCTTCCCTGTCCTTGTACCGAACTGGGCTCCCAGGTAAGTCAGTGTGAGGGCTGCAGGTGACTCTTGGCCATGTTGACTATGCACCCCAAGGACTTCAGCATCTGTGCCACCTTGTCTGTAAACTAGCAGCTCTCCCTGACAGACTCGGCTCTAATCAGTCAGCTGTCTAGTTAAGGGTGCACCCTTACGCCGTCCCTGCCAAGAAAAGCGGCCCCTATCGCCATCACCTTTGTGAAGGTCCTTGGTGCTGTGGCTATATTGAAGGGCAACACTTTGAACTGGAAATGCCTTCCCAGCACCGCAAATCGGAAGCTCCTGCCTGATGGGGATATACAGATATGCCTGATGGGGATATACAGATATGCCTCTGACAAGTAAGTATTTTCCTTTTCTTAACCACCATTACTGATCTCAGGGTCTCCATCCGAAACTGAGGGATCTTCAGCAACTGATTGACTCCTTTTAGATCCAACACAGCCCGATAGGTACTTTCCTTGTTTGGAACCATAAAACAAATGGAATAACAGCCTTTCTACCTCTCTGCTTCTGAGACTGAAATAATTGCTTCCAACAGCAGCAATCAGTCTATGGTTGCCTGAATGGCTATTCTCTTGTGTGGGAACTTACATGGGGACATAATGAATGTTTCTCTTATGGGAGCAGCTAGCTCGAGGGTATACCCCTTTTGAACTATCTCTAAGACATATCGATCTCCTGTATTATGGGTCCACTCCTCGTAAAACGTCTGGAGGCATTGAGGAGTGGACCTCTACACCATCATTGTGCAGCCTTGGTTCTAGACATCCCTTGGGTGCCATGCTCCCAGGTGCCTTGTCTGCTACTCTGAAAGTGCTGTCCCCACCCTACTGATCTTGTCATCTAACCCTTCTGGGGCCTACTATGCATGTACTGCCTGCTGACTGTAAACTGTAGCTTTTGAAGGGTTCCTCTACTTCTGCCCCGATCTTCTTGGAGCATCTGGGGCTTTGATTCTCCAAGATCTTTTATCAACCTTTCCCAATTCCTCTCCTGCTTAACCAGGGCTTTGATGTATAACCTGACGACCAGTGTCAGCCACAAAAGGCACGCAATCATAACCATTGTGACTGCCTGCTTGGCAGATGTCCTATTTAAATCATACAGGATATCTACCTAAAAGATTGTCCCTGATTCCAGGTAGGTGGCCTCTTCTCTCCTGCCTGCTTTTCCTCTTCCACATCTGGTTCTGTATGTTGGATCCAACATGCCAGTGCTCTTGATACATACTCCCTACAGACCTCCGCTTGAGGCAAATGTCTTCTTCAATAAGGCCTCCATCTTTCTTTGTGGATCCTTTAAGGCTGATCTCCCATCTACCGAGATGGTCGTCCTCCTGGTGACTGCTAACACCGTTGGGTCCACCATGGGTATCATAAACATACTTTTCCTTCTCAGGCTGCCACAGCTTTTTCATTGCCCTTGTAATCTTCAGGGGTGAATCTGGGTTCTCTCATTTCACAGTCAGTCACTCACCATCTCCTAAATAGCTGGTTGCACTGGGAATGCCTTAGCTGGCTTCCTTATACCTGCCAGAATAGGATCTCCTTTGGACACTTCCCTGGGTTATTGCTCCATCAGCTTGAGGCTTTCATTAAGTTTGAAATAAGGGCAATCAACTCCTCCTTTCTAAACAACCTAACAGCTGACTCTTCTTTAGCTGAGGAGAGTTTCCCTTCATTCTCCTCCTCCCAGGAATCATCCTCCCCTGCATGCCGACAACAAAAACGTTGTGCTTCCTGGGGGCACATCTGACCCTGCTTCCATTCTGGGCCTTTTCCATACAGGGTCCATCAAACCTTCCCCACAGTACCTTAGGGTCCCTGGATGTCTTTCAATGCATAATATGCTTTATCCATTATTAATACAAAGTTTGTAGAGATGTCTTGTCCTTCTTCTCCCTTAGGACCCTGCATTACCAGCTCCTCCTCTCCATGCTCTACTCGGGACACGTCTGATGACATGGAAGCATGGCAGGATCATACCGCTACAGAGTTTCCAGACAAAAAAAAAATTCAGGAAACATGGCCGAACTCTTCCAGTGCTCAGGAAATGCACGCTCTGGCTAAAGTTCTGTTTTTCTCATCACCTTCCTGCAAACTACCATCACACTTGGTACTCACCTCATAGAGACATAGAAACATAGAAATGACGGCAGAAGAAGACCAAACGGCCCATCCAGTCTGCCCAGCAAGCTTCACACATTTTCTCATACTTATCTGTTTCTCTTAGCTCTTTGGTTCTATTTTCCCTTCCACCCCCACCATTAATGTAGAGAGTAGTGATGGAGCTGCATCCAAGTGAAATATCAAGCTTGATTAGTTAGGGGTAGTAGGGGAAGTAACCGCCGCAATAAGCAAGCTACAAACATGCTTATTTGTTTTACCCAGACTATGTTATTCAGCCCTTATTGGTTGTTTTTCTTCTCCCCTGCCATTGAAGCATCTACCGCATTTCCTGCCTCTCTCCATGTGCCTCGGATCCATGGGGGAGGGGGGGGGGGGAGGGGCTGGTAACAGGCCAAGTCACTGCTGCGAGCTGAGGGGGGGGGAACTGCTCTGCAAATTCCTTTTTTTACCTTATCGCTGTGCAGGTGTTCTTCAAGGGGTAAATGCAAGTCTCTAATGAGTCTGATTGCCCCGGGACAATCAGTCTCCCCAGGCTATCCATCCACCATTTCCCTTGATTCGGCCCCAGCTACCACTGGGGAAAATCAACCCTAAAAAAAGGCTGTTCCCCCACAGAGACTCCTACCATTTGCTGGAGGCAGAGACCTCCTGCTGCTTCCCCTGCTGTGCCGGGATATATAGGGAAGAGAAATGCCAGGTCAAAGGTGGCACTCTGCCTCCATCTGTTTGTTGGGAGGAACAAATCCTACATGTCTGGGCTGGTCTGAAGGATGATGAGTAACAGTTAAAAGGGGCATGGGTTTAGTTAAAGAGCAGGATAAGAAGAAAGCAGATACTTTTACTTGTAATATGTAGATGTCCCTCATCTCCCTTCTTCAGAACATATAGTTCCCAAGAAATATCCACCCTCCTCCTTTGAGATATCCTCCTCTCAGGTCTCCTCTCTCTCCCCTCCCCAGGAGAGAGAACTCCCATGGGGGTGGCTCTCTGATCCCTCTTCTCACCAGGATCCTCCCCAGGCACTCACCACGAGGTGAACAGGTGGCAATCCCCTCAGCATACTGTCAGGGGCAAGCAGCGGAGACATGAATGGGTTCTTGACAATAGGTGAGGTTTGCAGTTTCAGGTTGATCGCACTTTGATCAGAGCGCAGTGGCTGGAAGCCCTCCGGGAAATCGAGGAGAGCAACACGTTCCTCACTGTCCACCTGCTGTATAGGAGTTTTCTCCTCCCTCTTGTTCTCCTCGGGCAGGAAGAAGCTCACTCCCAGGCCCTCTGGATCTTCTTGGGCAGCCTCTGGCCTTGCAGTGCACTCCACATTGTCCATGATTCTATGCTTCCACAAGTCCTGGCAGGTTTTGCTTTTCACGGTGCCAGTGCAGCAGACAACTGGGTCCTCACTAAAGGCAGCCTCCGACACGCTCTGCCGCACGGAATCTGAAATCCAAGCATGAAGAACTGTAACATGTGTGTGGGAGGAAATCACTGCCCCAGTCTCTTCTCTCCATTCCTTGCAGCCCTGAGATGAGGTGTGTACATGTATGATCTGCAGAGTATGTGTGTGAGTAAAGAGAGAATAATTATCTAGTCTTCCTTCTGTTGCTCCATTCCTTTGGACCCTGGAAGCCTGCATGCACATGCATGCATAGTGTGTGTGTGTATGTACGAATGTGAAAGAAGAGCTGTCTTTATGCTCCTCCCCCCCATGTTCTGAGAATGGGTATCTTTGTTTACACAATGCATGTGAAGAAATTATTGTCTTTACTCTTCCTCTCATCCTCTTAAGAGTTGGGGTGTACACACGCATGTAAGCAGTTCCTGTCTCAGGCTACCTCCCCTTCTTTCCAAGTTCTTGGTGGGGGTGTGTACAGATTTATAACATCGAGGGGTCACCACATTAACATCTAGATTTGTGTTTTCCAACCCTCTCCTGGAGATGTATCTAATCAGTTTGGCTTTCAGGATAGGTCTGTATACACTGGGTCTCCACCGTATGCAGATATATCTCACAGATATTCATTATGGTTAGCCTGAAAACCATATCTCAGGGGTGACCAACCTCGGTCCTCAAGAGCCACAAACAGGCTAGGTTTTCAAGATATCCACAATGAATTTGCACGAGATAGATTTGCATAAGAACATAAGAAAATGCCATACTGGGTCAGACCAAGGGTCCATCAAGCCCAGCATCCTGTTTCCAACAGTGGCCAATCCAGGCCATAAGAACCTGGAAAGTACCCAAAAACTAAGTCTATTCCATGTTACCATTGCTAATGGCAGTGGCTATTCTCTAAGGGGCGGATTTTAAGAGCCCTGCTCGCCTAAATCCGCCCAAATCCGGGCGGATTTAGGCGAACAGGGCCCTGCGCGCCGGTGAGCCTATTTTACATAGGCCTACTGGCGCGCGCAGAGCCCCGGGACTCGCGTAAGTCCCGGGGTTTTCTGAGGGGGTGGGCGTGTCGGGGGCGGGCCCGAACCGCGCGGCGTTTTCGGGGCGTGTCGGGAGCGTTCTGGGGGCGGGCCCGGGGGCGTGGCTACGGCCCGGGGCGGTCCGGGGGCGTGGCCACGCCCTCCGGACCCGCCCCCAGGTCGCGTCCCGGCGCGCTAGCGGCCCGCTGGCACGCGGGGATTTACGTCTCCCTCCGGGAGGCGTAAATCCCCCAACAAAGGTAAGGGGGGGGGGGGGGGAAGGTGAGGGGAGGGCAAAAGAAAGTTCCCTCTGAGGCCGCTCCGATTTCGGAGCGGCCTCGGAGGGAACGGGGGTAGGCTGCGCGGCTCGGCGCGGCTCGGCTATACGGAATTGATAGCCTTGCGCGCGCCGATCCAGGATTTGCGCGGCTACGCGTGTATCTACTAAAATCCCGCGTACTTTTGCTTGCGCCTGATGCGCCAGCAAAAGTACGCCAAATCGCGCGGTTTGAAAATCTACCCCTAAGTGAACTTAATAGCAGGTAATGGGCTTCTCCTCCAAGAACTTATCCAATCCTTTTTTAAACATAGCTATACTAACTGCACTAACCACATCCTCTGGCAACAAATTCCAGAGTTTAAAAAAATATTTTGTATTTATTTACTCTCCTTGCCCTTTGTAAGTTATTATTATTTATTTTTCCAAGTTCTATTTACCTTGTTCATTGTAAGACATTATTCTATATACTGTCACTCTATTGTTGTAATGTAAACCGAAGTGATTAGTAATTTTGCTACCAGAACTTCGGTATATAAAACTGTTAAATAAAGAAATAAATAAAGAAATAAATAATTGTGCGTTGAGTAAAAAAGAACTTTCTCCGATTAGTTTTAACTGTGCCCCATGCTAACTTCATGGAGTGCCCCCTAGTCTTTCTACTATCTGAAAGAGTAAATAACTGCACTGCCACCATTGCATGCAAATCTCTCTCATGCATATTTATTGTGGGTATCCTGAAAACCTAGCCTGTTTGTGGCTCTCGAGGACCAAGGTTGGCCATCACTTCCATAATCTGTTAGGTGTGCTTACAGGAGAGGACTGGAAAACACTAATAGAGAGGCAGTCATTAAATCCTAAGCCCCTTATGGAGGAGGAGAGGAGAGAGACAGATACTGAGCACACACAGAGAGATGCAATCTGCTGAATTCCTTATCTGCATATAGCACATAGGAATCCTACGTGCCCATGTCATGCTATGTACTGGGAAAAAAAAGCTCCACTGTAGAGTGAAAAAATATCAATAGGCTAGAAAAGCATCCTACTACCTAATCATATGGACAAATGTGACTGTCAATCCAATAAATGCTCCATGAAACTAAAAATTTGGATTGACAGTCACATATCAAAATCAAAAATGATTTTTTTTTCTGGACTATAAAAAAGATTAACTTTTCGTTTATAATATGTATCCTTAATTCACATTTGTTAAGAAAATACCTTTTGAATCTTGTAAACCGTTGTGATGGCTTCACTGAATGATGGTATATAAAACTCAACAAATAAATAAATAAACATTTGATTAGGTGGTAGGGTGCTTTTCTAGCCTATGTGTATTGGGAAAAGGCAACAATCTGTTTTCCCCTCCCCCGAAATTCCCACTCACCCCTTCTTTGATAATCAGAGAATTTGTGTTTTGCTTTCCCGCTGACAGGCTTTGACAAAGCGGAGGATGTTGCCGTTCGTTACATGAATGGGTAAAGAGCACAGATTGTGGGGGCAGGAGCAAATAAAAGCATCTGAGGAAGCCACATCCATAGCACCTAATCTAGAAATGCAAGCAGCAACCAAAGGGTTCCCGTCAGATAAGCCATGTGCCAGTCATGCCAGTCACCAAACAGGAAAGCAGGGTTTGTAACACATGATTCATGGGGCAGCAACACCGTCCACCAATAGAGAAGCAGCATAATGAGGCGGTGGGACATGTGGTGAGTTGAGATGGGGTGACGTCCTACCAGAAATCAGAGTGTTAGAAAAGGCAGGCTGCTTCTCAACACGCAGGAAACACATCAGAAAGGCCAAAGGTCGCCTGAGGCACGCCCATAGGCGGGTACTCACTGCAGAGACAAGACTAAAACTGAGAGCAGAGACACATGAAGGGAGAAGGAAAAGAGGAGGAGGTTAGGGAGGAAAGGTGGAAGAATGGATGACTAGTAGTGATAACAGACTTGGGCAGCTTTGGAGGACTGGGGTCTGTTGTTTACCTGTGTTCCCTCTCCTGTTCTCCAGCAAAGAGCTGATCCAGGCAGAGGCACCCTGCCGCAGGTCCCGGAATAATAGCGCCGTGTCCCGCTTCACCAGGCTCATGGTATTCAGCTTGCATGTGTCAGAGTCCTCGGCCTGCATGGGTTCTGTACCTGTAGGGTGAGAGGACCCCAGAATATGAGAAACAGCAAGTTATGTAGACACATTGCTCCCTGCAGCTCTTCCACTCCCAACACAAATCTACATAGATGTAGCAATAATGGACATGTAAACTCACAGCCCTCAGTTTCCTGCAGCATCTCAGGAGTGGAATAGATAAACAGAGAGAAGCAGGGAAGGTTGTCAGTATGGCAAAGATGAGAGCAGAAGATAACCTGGGCAGAAAAATGAACTACCCCTTTATACTCACCCTTCTAATCACTGCGCTCGCTACCACAAGCCTGCCTAGTGGTACTAGCCCCCAATGAAATGTAACTCACGACTACAAGGAAGAGAACTCTCTCAGGGATAAGTCCCCATCCTCTGGAACTCCCTACCACTAGAGGTCAGACTCGTGCTAGACTCTTTACCTTTCCGAAGAAATTAAAAGCTTTGTAGCAGCACTTGGCCCACGGCTAGAACCCTGATCCCTGTTTTCCCTTGGCCCACAGCCTGAACTCCTGTCTGAATTCCTTCAACCAAATCTTAATTTCCAAGGATTTGGTTGAACCATACAACACCACATCTACCAGTTACTACCCTTTGTCAGCAACCTTTCACCACTGCACATCCTCAAATGTTTGACTTCAATTCTGTGCTTAGTGTAACCTGCGCAAACTTTCAATCACTAATTCGCCCTATACCTCAATTATAGCCTGCTTTTGCTGTAATATCTATCCATGATATCTTGCAGGCAAGATATTTTTGCTCTGATATTTGTCTTATACTTGCTGATTACCATGCACGAATGTACTCTAAACCTTTCTAGAGCTAAAATATGATGTGCCATGCTTTCAACTCTTCTGCCTGGAAAAGCATGATATAAATAAACAATGGAGAGAAGGTGAAAGTTTGGCTTTTTTCAGGCTCTGTGAAGAGTGGGTTATAAATACCCTGTTCACACTATACTTAATTGCAAAAAGGCTTGGACACATTACTTTTGACCATTCCTTGTGCTATTTGGACTTCCTTAAGCAGTTACTACACTTAACAGAAGGCATGGGATTACTACCCTTAACCAATAAGCCTAGATGCTTTTGATGCAACTGAAACATCATTCTCTGCTTCGAAGGAGGGGGTGGAGAAGAGGAATTTGTATTTAGATACAACCAACACAAGCCATGATGTTTTTACAATCTGGGATATTGATGCGCAGACAGTAAGGAAAAAAAAAATCCCACAGGACTGCTTCTAAGACCAAGACCATAAGCAAAGCTCATCAAGCAGCACTGACTGATACAGGGGGGTAACCTGCACGGCTGATACTACTATGGGAAGCTTGCTGGGCAGACTGAAAGGAACATTGGTCCTTTTCTGCCATCTGTGGGAGAGTCAAGAACTGTGTCTGCATCCCTTAAAGATATATGGAAAGTAGTTGTTGATATGGATTCCAAATTGACTAATGCTGTTACTCAATTATGTCAATTCTCTACAGATACAGCTAATACATTTTAGGAAGTAGATTTAAGGCTTGCCTCTCTGGAATCTAATGTTTCTGCTCAAGCTACTCTTACTTCTAACCTACAATTAGTGTCAAATGCAGGAATTAAGGACAAATTGTTTTTGTATTCTAAATGTGAATTGATTGAAAACAGACTTAGCTTTAATAATCTTCATTTGTTGAACTTTCCTCACTGTTGCTTGATTTCTGGAGAGAGTTTTTTTTAAAGAAATATGTGGTTGAAATGCTCTAATTCCTACCTAATAAGAAATTCTTGCTGTCTAGCTGTTACTATATTCCTGATAAAAAGAAGGGGGTAGATATTCAAAAGACATTTAGGCTTAAATGGAATATTGAGCTTCTTATCGGGCTATAATTTAGCTGGATATAAAAAAGGCTTTTTAAGGTGTTCCGGGGAGGGGTCCCGTTATCTGGCTAACTTAGCCGAATATTGGGCCTCGCAGGGTCGTTTAACTTTAGACTTGACCGGATATATTCAAAAGAGTATATATCTGGTTAAGTTAAGTTTCCTTAAAAAAAACCAAAACAAACAAACAAAAACCCCAAAAACATCATGGCTTGTCCCCCGCTTCCCTCCTATCCCAGCTGCAAAAGCCCCACCTGGCCAAACTAGCCACTCCCCCACCACCACAAAATGGCCCATTTAATGTAAATAAAAATGTATTTGTGCCGGAGGTCCCCCTCTCCCATCCCCTGTGGAAATGGTTACATTCGTGGCCTGAAGATTCCCACCCCCCATACCTTCATTTCCAGCTGGGTCTCCAGGATCACGGAAGCCTGCTACTGCGATCCGGGACCGGCACCTTCTGGATATAAGGAGCAGGTTGACTGGATGTTCATTTTTTACCTTGGCCTATACAGCTCCAATATAATGTGGACTATAATGTAAAGATGTGTTTTTTCAATATTTGTATTTACTGCTTGGTAGCGGGTTTTTTTCCCCCCTGATTTTTATCATGTTTCCTTGTAAATATGATTTAAATTCAGTAAAGAAATAATTATTAAAAAAAAGGAAAAGATGACTGAAGGGCTATGATTGAAATTTATAGAATCATGAGTGGCGTGGAATGGGTGAATAGGGAATGGTTATTTACCCTTTCAAGCAACTCTAGGACTAGGGGACACTCCATGAAAATAGCAACCTGCAGATTTAAAACAAATCCTAGGAAGATTTTTTTCATTCAGCGCACAATCAAGCTTTGGAAGCTGTTACCTGAAGACAATGTCAAGGCAACTAACTTAGTAGGGTTCAAAAGAGGATTGGACAAGTTCCTGAGAGAAAAGTCCATAAACAGTTATTAGCCAGGTAGCTTGGGGAAAGCCAGCACTTAACCCTGCGAGTGAGATACAAGAAATAGATCAACTATTGGAGATCTGACAGGTACCTGTGACCCCAACTGGCCACTTGGAGACAGAATGCTGGGATCAGACCCAGCCTGGCACTTATGTTCATGGAGATTAAAACAATAACAGAATTCAAGCAAGCTTGGCATAAGCACAGAGGATCCCTAGTTGCAAAGAAATGAGGGAAAAGCAAGGGATCATTTAGGGTCCAAGACACTGCACCAAGAATGAAATCGGACAGACTAGATAGGCCTAATGATCCCTATCTGCTGGTGATTCTATGGCAAATGCTAGAAAATTCTCTGGCAATATTTCCTAAACTTGTATTATGTTGTCAATTTATTGTGCGCTTTCCAACCTTGCCCGTGTATCTGTATAATTTTTATATGCAGGAGGGATCACAAATACCGGTATATGGGAGGGACAGGAACTATGCAGGGAGGAGAAGGGAGAGGACATTGTAGGGGCAAAACTGGATGGGGTGGGAGCTGTCCATTCCTATA
This sequence comes from Rhinatrema bivittatum, assembly GCF_901001135.1. Taxonomy (NCBI): domain Eukaryota; kingdom Metazoa; phylum Chordata; class Amphibia; order Gymnophiona; family Rhinatrematidae; genus Rhinatrema; species Rhinatrema bivittatum. Next base: position 51,103,020 of record NC_042628.1, on the reverse strand, counting down.
CCATCCTGCTACCCCTTGCATCCCCACCTCCTCTCCCCTTGTCCTCTTTCCCTTTCCCCATTCTGGGTGCCTATCATCTCTCTCTCTCTCTCCCACATACACCCCCCACAATCCAGTAACCTCTCACCTTTTTCTCCTCAGCTGAACCTTTCACCCTTGCCCCAACCGATCCTGCTTCAGTCCCTTTTCCCCCCATGCCAATCTGGCAAGCAGGAGGAGAGTGACAGCACTTCAGGCCATGTACTTCTCTTCCTTTAGGCGTTGCAATCATGCTTTGAACCACATGGGGCGCTGTAGTGCCGCATGGTTCATAACCTGGCAGGAGAGGAGAAGGATACAGTCCGAGATGCTACCACTTCACGCCTCCTCTTATCTGCTAGACTGGCAATGAGGACTTGTGTGCACGTGACCTCCCCCTGACCTGGCTCCTGGTTTTTTGCAATTCCATGGGAGCCTGGTCAATTGCATGAGAAAGGCCAGATTTTGTATAATCCCAGGAAACCAAGGGCCCTGTCTATGCTACACACAGGTACATCCCTTGGAGTGCTCAGAGCCCCTGGGAAGGCTGGTGCTCAGTATAAGCACCAAGGCATTTGGAGAGGACACTAGCTGGGAGTAGGTCTCCTCTTACCTGTATAAGCACTCAGGCATTTGGAGAGGACACTGAGGGGGAGTAGGGGATCCACGAGTGTCAAGAGGCGAGAGGGCGATGCAGTGGCCTGCAGCAATGTCACTGGATATGCAGCCATGATCCCATCTGGCATACGAATTCCATAGGCGGCAGCTCGCATGGACACTGTGATGCAGAGATTCCCTCCCGCGCTATCACCTGCCAGACAGATCCGCTCTGCTGTGGTTCCTACAGAGAGCAAAGTGCAATGGGATGGTCAGGTACAGACAGATCCATTCCCCTCAGGTGTTTGCAGGAGAGAGCTCTGTAAGGGATTATCAGACACAGATAACGCTGCCTTCTTACTCAGCAGGTAATAGCTCCTGATGCAGGTGCACATGGACATATGTACATATCTGGGAACTTTGAGTTCTGCTCACCCTAAGACTGGTGGGGAGGGGAGGGCTTATCTCCCTCTCCTCCCCTCTCTCCCCCATTCAGTCTTCCCAGTTTATGGATTAAGTTGCTAAGAACTTATCCCAGTAGACTGCTGCAAACTATCCTTATCCAAGACAATTTTGGTGTTTTCCTCTGGCTCTCTTCCCTTCTTCTCTCCCTCTGACCTCTGTAAGAACTTCTCTCAAATACCCCTCTTCCTCCAGGCCTCTCTCAACCCACCTTCCCTGCCCTGCAGACTCTTTCACCTCTCTTCCCCTCCCCCCCAAAATTCCCCTCTGCTCGTCTCCTTCCTCTAGCCATGTGCTGTCCTCTGGCTTGTAGCACTGGCAATATCTTCTCTTAGTGAACAAATAGGATTATGTTGCTATTATTAAAAAATTTATCATGAGAAGATTTATATAACTGAAAAATTAATTTAAAATTCTCTATATCTATATTGAATGGTATTTTTCTCTATATTATATTTATTTATAAGAGAGGAAAAGACCTCAGCACTGGTTCAGACTATGCATTTTATCGAGTCTAACACCAGTTGTTGCAATCATAGGTCTAGAAAAACCTCTCTCTTTTTTTATCTATGAATAAAATCTATTTTATTTTATTAAATCCTTTGAGAATATCATCAAGAATCTTCACTCTCCTCTGTATAAAGCCAGATAACATCTTTTTTCTCTTGGCTATAACACATAATCACATAATAAGGCTCCATCTTATTGAAGCAACAATTCGCCCGATGGAAAACAAAAGTCATAAAAGTGTAGTACTTATCTTTCCAGGAATCTTCTTAACACGAGTAGAATAGAATTCACTTCAATTGTAAATACTTTCAAAACTTTCCAAAAAGCGCCTGAAGGTGGCCTCTGCAAAGACGCTGACGTTTCGCCAATGCTGCGTCAGGGGAATATAACCTGAAATAGCGTTTCATTGAATAACATAATGCCAATGCAGCGTCGGGTTATATATCGCCCTGACGCAGCATTGGCGAAACTTTGTCAACGTCAGCGTCTTTGCAGAGGCCGACTTCAGGCGCTTTTTGGAAAGTTCTGAAAGTATTTACAATTGAAGTGAATTCTACTCTACTCGGTTTAAGAAGATTCCTGGAAAGATAAGTACTACACTTTTATGACTTTTGTTTTCCATCGGGCGAATTGTTGCTTCAATAAGATGGAGCCTTATTATGTGATTATGTGTTATAGCCAAGAGAAAAAAAGATGTTATCTGGCTTTATACAGAGGAGAGTGAAGATTCTTGATGATATTCTCAAAGGATTTAATAAAATAAAATAGATTTTATTCATAGATAAAAAAAAGAGAGAGGTTTTTCTAGACCTATGATTGCAACAACTGGTGTTAGACTCGATGAAATACATAGTCAGAACCAGTGCTGAGGTCTTTTCCTCTCTTATAAATAAATATAATATAGAGAAAAATACCATTCAATATAGATATAGAGAATTTTAAATTAATTTTTCAATCATATAACTCTTCTCATGATTAGTTTTGAATAATAGCAACATAATCCTATTTCTTCATTAGTTACACCAGCTAGTTTATTTTGATTGATTCTTGATACTGGTGTTTCCCTGATTTTTTGATACACAAATATCTTCTCCTAGGCCTGCGTCTAGGGTAGTGAGAGCTCCTCTCGGGTCCAGCCTTCTCCTCATAAGTCTGGGGGGGGGGGGAAGGGGAGCACTAGACTTCTATTCCACCCCATACTTCACTGGCACTGACCCGTCCACGGATCGATCAGCAGAGCATAGGGAGGCCCACTAAGAGCATTACCAAAGGCCAGAACGGTGACCATTTTTAAAAAACTCGTAGGTCGGCTGGCAGTGGTAACCCACTCCTTTCACTTCGGTGGCTGGTGTGACATGGGATGTTCTGTCCACCTTAAGCCACGGCTTCATTTTGGGTATTGCTGACTAGAAGGGTGCGCTGGTCGCAGTAAATAAAAGGTAGCTGTGCTACCATTGCAAAATTTCTGAAGCTACAGCCACATTTGCTGCTATCCCAGTTCCTGCACCACCTTTCCCCTCTTCTCTCACCCGGGGACTAAAGATGAGAGCAGGGCAGCAGGTTCACCATTAGACAGTACTGGCAGCTGATCATCAAGGGAAATTATTTTTTTTCTACTTCCCTTCTTCTCAAGTCGAGCCCTGAGCTTGTGGCATCGAGACTTCAGGTAATTTCAATAAAAGCCCAGAGAGTTCCCAAGTGTGTACATGTGCATTCTCTGCACCCTCTCAACAAATCCTCTCTTTTACCCAGCAGGTAGCAGCTTCCGATAGTTCTGCGTGCACATATAACATATTTACCCTCCCCTCTATTTCTTACCTAGCAGGAGGCAGTTCTTGATGGCCCAGCAGTAAGCATAGAAGCACTCCTCCAAGGCACGGGGGAAGGGGGCAGCTGGGGCCAGCGAATAGTCGATAGACAGGATGGGAGCCTCCAGCTCATGGGCCCAGTTCTTCAGATACGGCTCATGGGATTTGGAGGTCTGGGCCACGAAGCCACCCCCGTGGAAGTGGACAATGAGGAACCGGGATCGCGGGGCTCTTTTATTCTTCAGCCGCAGATCCAGGCCTAAAGGCCCCTCTGATTTCGCAAAGCTGTTTAACTCCTCGCTGTCCTGAGGGGAGAGGAGGCCATGAAGTAGTTGCAACATGGTAACATGAAGGCAGCATTCTGTTATGGAAAAACCCATGTGTACATATATACCATACAGACGGTAAAATGAGCAATGTGTGTATCTCACACACACACACACAGGAAGGAAGTGTTTTAGTGAGTAAGGAGAGTATGACCGAGTATGCATTCATGTGTACCTATATACATGTGGGGGCGATTTGGACAATTTCTATCTATAAAGCGATTAAGAAATGATAAATGCATGAATATAGGTTATCTCAGAATTGCTTGTGTGGGCAGGGTTTCAAAGTCTTTCACGTATGATCACTGTCATACTTTTGCAGAGCTATACAATATAAACATAGATATGTCAACGTAGATTCCACAATCAACAACCACCAAGTTAGGGGAAGCCCTTTCCCCAAAGAGCTTACAATTCAAGTATGTATGCAGAAAATCATGTTGTGTATGTATATGAGAATTAGTGTGATGCTGCGAGGTGTGAGTATACACGTACTAATCTGTGTGAACATATGCAAGCACGTGTGTGGTTTTTTTTGTTTTTTTTTTTTTTAACTAACTGGTTAATTTCCTTTCCTTGAGTCCTAATAAACCTGTCCAGACAAATGGGAATATACTCACTCACTGCTAAGTGGAAGCAGAGAACTTCTTCCTTCTTCTTCTGACGTAAGTCTATACATTCTGGGATTGCATGCTACACAGTTAGTAGCCTATTGCTTTAGCTCGCTTTCCCTGTATTACTGTACTTTGCTCCTCCTTTATTTACTATCTTTATCTATGAGTGTAAAAAAGACATATCATAAGAAAGAAAAAGAAAATAAGCTCATATACTTATCCAGATCACAGATTCTTCCATTCTTCCTTCTCTAGTATCCCCCCTTGCTTCTTTCATTGTGAAGAGAATAAACTATACATTTTTTTTTAAATTTGGTGCCAAGAACAGTGATGAGAGAGGATAAGCTTCCCCCCTATTTCTTAATTCAGTTTTTCTCCCTTCCCATTTTCCACAGCAAGAGAGAAATGAGAAAAAGTAAAGAAACAGATCTCCCTATTAATTATCTCCTCTGGAGAGAATTTTGGACTAGTCTGTCAGGACTCAAGGAAAGAAAATTAACCAGTAAGTTTAAATTTCACCTTCTTCTTTGTCCTGCAGTAGCCAGACAAATTGGACATGCCCAGGCAGTGCCTACCCCCAGTGGGATAAGGCCTCAAAGGCCCCTAAAACCTTTCTACAAAATGCTGCCTCTTCTTTTGTTTTCAGATCCAGCCTAAAATGCTTTACAAATTAATGTAATGATGAACATGCAACCGCACTGCAAATATCCCGAGGCGACACTAGCTTGTGTACTACCCATGATATGGCCTGGGACCTCACCAAATGAGCCTTTAATTTCAGTGGCACTTGTCTGCCTTTCCCAACGGAGGCCACTATAATCACTTCTTTGATCCATCTTGTAATGGATACTTTGGCCCCCAAATAAGACAGCTTGTCTGACTTCCTAAAATCATTTATAATCTTAAGATATTGCAACAGAGCTCTCCTGACAAATAGGAGATGCAGGTTTTTCTTTGTTCCAACACACTCTGATTTCCTGAATGCTGGAAGAGATATTTCCTGGTTGATATGAAATTCTGACATTACCTTAGGCAGAAAGGCTGGGACTGTGTAAATAGTGACCTTGCCTTCATAGAATGTCAGGTAGGGATCCCTACATGATAGTCCCTGGAGCTATGAAACCCTTCTGGATGAACAAATTGCCACCAAAAATACTGTCTAACATCAAGTCCTTTACCGATGTTTCTCTTAGGGACTCAAACAGTGCTTTTGTTAAGGCCCTCAACACCAGGTTATGGTCCCATGCTGGCACTACCTGCCAAATCGGGGGACGCATCTTTCCATTTGATCTCTAAAAGCACATTAATGCTACCTGTACTTTCAATGAATTCAGTGCCAAACCCTTGTCCAGGCCTTCCTGCAGGAAGTCTAAAATTGTTTGCTTCTGTGACTCAAACTAAGTAACAACTCTCTCCTTGCAGCAAGACAAACAGCTTCCAGACACTACCATATGCCAAGGACATAGGTTGTTTTCTTGCACTCAAGAGGGTTGAAATTATTGTATCTTAGCCTTGGTTTCTCAGCTTTCTCCTTTTAAAGGCCAATCTATAAGATAAGGGCTTGATCCTTCCATCATCGTCAGACCCTAGTGGTGGAGGCCACTGGCATTTGCTAGCCAGAGCATCCTTTCCCAGCTCAATCTTACCAGGTCTGCATACCATGGGCGTCTGAGCCAGTCTGACATGACCGGAATGACCCAACCATCATGTTCCATTAACCTTCAGAGCGTCCTTGAAATCACCGACCAAGGAGGGAACATGTAAAATAGTTGGTCAATCGGCCATGGCTGATTCAGCATATCTATTCCTTCTGAACCTTTTTCTTGGGTTTGGCTGAAAAATTTTCTGGACTTGGCGTTCTGATGGGTTGCCATCAGATCCCAGTGGGGCTGTCCCCGGGCCTCTACTGTGCTGGCAAATGCCTTTCTGAAAAGCTCCTAGATCCAGTGTATGCTGACTATGGTAGTCCATATGCCTGTTTTACGTTTCTGCTATATGACTTGTCAACAGCCCTTTTAGGTGAATTTCTGCCCAGCTCACCAGACTTTGTGTCTCCTTCTCCAACTAGGGGTTCTGAATATCCCCTTGCCTGTTCACATATACTATTGCTGTAGCACTGTCCCAACAGCACTCTTATAGCTTTTCCTCTCAGCCTGGGGAGAAAGCTGTCGTGCCAGCCTGATCGCTCTTATCGCTAGCTGATTTATCATCCAGGAGGCTTCCCATACCAACTACTTGCCCTTCGCAATGTGCTTCCCAGTGCAGCAAACTAGTGTCAGTCATCAATGTCACCCATTTTGATGGATCCAAGCTTATCCCTGTTAAATTGACATCATTCAACCACTATTGAAGGCTTTTCTTGGTCTCCGCTGGCAGAATAAGCCTCTTCTTGTAACTCTGATGCTGTGAGGACCACCATGCTGATAACGCCTTTTGCAAAAGATGCATGTGTGCCCTCGCTCAGATCATCAGATCTATGGCAACAGCCACTGATCCTAGCACTTGCAGGTAGGCCTTTACCTTGGGCTTCCTGCTTGCTACCAATTTCTTCACCTGGGCTGGCAGCTTCGAGACCCTCTCCCGGCTCATGAAAGCCTTTCCTAATTTCATATTGGTGTACCCCCAGGTACACCAGGGACTGTGAGTGATACAAACAACTTTTGAATTCATTCATTACTACCCCAATGCCTCCAAGAGCTGTTTATTCTCTAGCCTCAATTTGGCTCTTACCAGACAGTTGTCCAAATAGGAATGGACCAGAATCTCCTCCTTCCTTAATGCAGTTGCCACTACTACCATAACTTTGCTAAGTGTACGTGGCACAATGGCCAGACTAAAAGGCATGGCCTTGAATTGACAGCAATTCCCCAGGGCTATGAACCTCATATACTTCTGGTGTGCTTCCATGATGAGAATATACAGATATGCTTCTGCTAAATCTAGAGAGGTAAGAAACTCTTTTCTCTTTACTGTCCTCATCACTGATCTCAATGTTTCCATCCTGAAATGGAGTATCCTGAGGTATCACCCTTTATAGGTCTAATACAGGTGAAATGTGCCTTTTTTTCTTTGGAACTACAAAGTAAAACAAATAACATCCCTCTCCTATCTCGGACTCGAGGACCAGTACTACCACTTCCAGGTGGAGCAGTTTCTCTACTGTTGACTACATGACTCCTTTCTTTATTTGGGATCTGCATGGGGACATTAGGTATTTGTTGGGAAGAGGAGTAGTCAGTTCGAAGGCACAGCCCTGCCAAATAATCTCTAGGACCCCCCTGTCCTTCATAATATGGATCCTTATTAGCCAGTACCTATTGGAGGAAGTGAGATGTAGACCTGAAAAACTTTATGCCACGACAGTGCAGGCCAGTTAAAGGTAATCACCAGGCAGAAGTAGCACAGGACACACATGACTTTTCCCTTGGATTGAGCCCACAGGTTCTTGTGGCCAGCAGGACTTTGCTGGTGGAGCCCTTGGGGCTGGGATCCAAGCAAAGATGAGACAAGCTGAGGTCAGGGCAGAGAAAGCAGGGCAGGCAGACAAGGAGACAGGAACAGAGAAAATAAGTACAGAGCAAAGGCAGGACAAAACTGGAACAGGGTGTAAGGCAAAGCAGGGACTAGATAGACAAGACACCAGAAGACAAAACAAGGGCAGGACAAGCAAGACACCAAGGCAAGGACAGAGACAGGGCTAGCCAGGCACAGGGCAGGACCAGAGCAGGGCAAAACAGAAACAGAATGCAGGGCAAGACAGGGATCAGTCAAACAAGTGTCATGAGAGCTGCAGTCAGGAAACACCCGTTCAGGAACAGGGCAGAAGCTGGATCTGCCTAGCTGGCCCCCTCCTCTGCAGGTTAAACCTTTGGGTTCTGGGGTCCAGTAGGGCTTAGCTAGACAGGCTGGATAATCTGGTCAGGGCAGGCCAGACACAGGCTGGAGGTTAGGGGCAGAGACAGACTGGAACAGGCAAGGAGCTGCGGACTGTATACTGGAACAGGCAAAGGACTGGATACTGAGTAGAGACTGGGCCGCATACTGATAAAGGCTTGGGCAAGGCAAAGCAGGGAAAGGATAAAGAGGATTAGACTGAGCAGGGCATGACAAGACCAGACAAGAATGGGACTAATCAAGGCAGATTAGGGCTGGACTGAGACAAGGCAGACAAGGACAGCATAGAACAGAAAACCCAGAAGCCTGATGGCAGCAAGGCTAGAGGCCCAAAGGCCACTAAGCAAAGTAAGGCCTGAGTAGGTAACTGAGCCAGGCCTAAGAAGACAGAAGATCTGGAAGCCACAAGGTAAGGAAAGGCCTAGATAGGCTGGAGGCAAAGAGCATGGAGCAAGAAGGCCCAGTGGCCAAAAGGCAAGCCAAGGCCTAGATAGGCTGCAAGGCAAGGGAACAAGACACAGGAAGGCCCAGAGGCCACAAGACATAGAGCAAGGTAAGAAATGCCAGGTCAGAGAGCCAAAGGTGATTCCATGAAATGGTGTCTAGTTTCTGGCAAGGCAGGATTAAATGGGGCTGGAGCTTGGGTGTGGTGCAGACATGAAGGCGGAGCTTGGCAAGGCTGGACATGAAGCTTGTTGAGGATCCCTGGTGGAGAGGAGATAGGCTGAGTCAGGTGGCCAGTGAGGAGATGGCTTAGGTAGCTTTGAAAGCTTGCTGGAGGCCTTTGCTGGTGGGGAGGTGTCACAATAGGTTGGATCAGGTGAGGGTACACAGCAGGTGAAATTGTGACAACAAGGATAGAAAACAGGTAAGAGGGCCACTGGGAGGCCGAACAGGAACTAGGAAATCAGACAGAAGATCAATGGAAGGCCCCAAAGGAGCTAGGGAAACAAATCGAAATGAACGAAGACATGGCAAGAAGGCCTCTAATACACCATAGTGAAAACAGGAACAAGGACAAAGCAGAATAAAGCGCAAGAGTGGCCACAACAAGGAGCAAGGGAGACTCGATGAGGCAGTGGGCTGTGAGTGAGGCAGGCTTTTAAAGCATGGCAGGGTTGCCTCATTGCCTTCAAGGAAAGCCTGAACAGCTCAGACTCTACTTATGGCCTTTGCAGGCAGGATCATTAGTTACACTTCATTTGGAACCTCTTGAGAGTTCCCGTCCCTCAGAAGGCGCTCTACTTCCTTTCTGGCTACGTCAAAAAATCACCCTAATTTGGGCCCTCCTCACTTGTGTGTATGACCTCCTAGCTGGCCTAGTCTTTGGGGCAATTCTTAAAGGTTCTTGCTACCCCAGCAATCGCTGAGGTTTGTAATCTTTTAGGTTCTTTACTAGTTTTTCTACATCTTCCCCAAATAATAAGCAGCCTTTAAAAAGTAGCCTGCTTAAAAGAATCTTGCGTCAGACGCCCACTGTCTTAGCCACAGGAAAATCCTTGCCATAACCAGCCACTGCAGCTACTTGCTTGGAAGAGGTCTTAACTAGATCGCACAAATACTGCCCCCGACGCTACCTTGGCAGCTTCCACAACTACATCAGTGCCTGCTTTGCCTTTACCCAGAAGCCCTTGCTGTAGCCATTTCATCATTGCTATAGCTACATTCCACCACATATCACTGCCTACAAAGGTAGGCTGGCCAGTGGCCAGCCTAAAAGGACCTCTTTAGTTGAGATTCTATCTTCCGATCCTGTGCAACCTTGAGGGCATTTGCCTCCTTCTACTGGAGGTTTTAAATCAGGAAAGTGGTTTAAAAGTTTCTTTAAATAAAATTGTGGTTTTCGTAGTCACTACTGTGAGCGAAGCATCCATTTTCAGAACTTTTAGTAATTATCTCCTTTTTGCTACAGTGGATAGAATCTCCCTGTCGTATTCCTGACCCTTAGAGCTGTGTCCTGGGCCTCCTGTTCTGCCATGATCATTTCCCTGATTCATCATGATGATGAACTCCATGGAAAAATCGATTTCTCCTTCACTGTCTCCTAGGCCCGGATCCCCCGTTTGCATTGGGCCCTCTCCGCGTTCAGCGCTGGTAATGTTGCTCCAGTCTGGAGGTCATTTCATTGGCTGCCACCCCCTGTGCGGGAGTTGGCTCCTCCCCCAACACGCCTTTTGCATCTATCCCACTACTCCGGCCTCCCGGCTGTCGTTCCCTTTCGTACCTGCTTCTCTCCAGAGGAGCCCGCTATTGAGCTCTGCTTGTGGTTCCCACCGATGAAGCATTTCATGCTGCTCTCCCCCAATGCTCTGCAGCATGGGGAGGAGGATGCACTTCTTCCACAGCACTTCTCTGTCAAGTGTTATTTCCCTCTTTTTTTTTTTTTTTTTGGCCCAACAACATGCAGGCAGAAATAAAGTCCTGCCAGGCCTGGCCTTCGAGAAGGAAGAACAGTTTTACCTGTGGACCTTGTGCCTCAAGCTCTTTTCTCCCTTTTTTGGCTATAGCCAGCATCACCACCATCACAGCTGGAGGCAGAGATGGTGCACTCTGCTACCCAAGAATATATATAGGCTGTCGGGAAAAGAGGGAAGACATTTTTTGCCTCCATCTAGCAGTGAGCAAGTTTATTCCCATTTATCTGGACTGGTCTGTGGGACGAAGAGGAAGTATGTGTTGTTCGTTTGGATTCTCACCTGTCCCTCCCGCAGTTCATAAGATATTAAGCGCATGTGGACAGCACCGGGACCTGTATGTGCCACGGGTGGTGTGATGGTAACAGTCAGCTGAGGGTCTGCAGCCAGCGGCAGCTCAAAGGAGTTGGGAGGTATGGTGAGGATTTTGTTCACGCGGACAGTAGTAGATGCCATGTTTGCAAGGGACTGAAAGAGAACAAAGTGTTAATTGTTATCTGCCCAATCAGTAACAGCTTTAGCTTTCAGAATCCCTAGGCAGTCTGTGCCCCCGCTCCTCTCTTCTGAACACCAAAGTCAATTTACCCCTTTGCCCCAGACCTCTGATACTGCCTCTTCCCACTGTGTTCCTCCAACCCCCCCCCCCCAATGAGCTCACAGTTTCTGGTAGTGGTAGCAGCTGCCAGTGACAGCTCCACCAGCAGCAACAGCTCCTGGAGACAGTTCTGGAGATAGCAACTGTATCAGGGTGCTGTTCCCTTTTCCACAAGACTTTTGCCACACTGGGCACAGCACCAGTAGGCCTGTGCCCTAATCCAGCCCTGTGTCCAATCCAAAAAACACGGATCAGAGCGAAAGCAATGAATCTAAGGCCGGCAGAGCCGAGACAACTACAGACCAACTTCCCAACTACACTTCTGCCACCAGCTCTCATGGTGTGACCTTCACTACGGAACCATTCAGAGCTGCGATACCTATAGACTGACTTCAATGGCTTCCAATCCCATTTCTACTGCCAATTCTCTTCCCATTGATTCCTCCCTCACACTCACCGACAACACCTCCATCTCTGTGATGTTCCAGAAGTGCTTCCAGAAGTTCACATCCAGATTCTGGATGATGCGCTCAAACTCCATGCCCCGCAGTTCCGGGTCGATGGCGTATTTCCCACTGGTGAAGAAGGAGCTGGCAGCGACACCTAGAAAGGGAGTGGGTCAGGAGGGTCAGATGCGGCTCTTTGAAAGCTGAGAAGAGGGGTGCAAGTCTGTGGTTACTTACCATACTGCACAATGCTGCCTCCCTCCACTGGCAGCAGTGAGAGCAGAGAGAGGGGAAAAGAGAGAAAGACAGAATGAACCACAAGAGCTGATGACCTAGAGTTGGGCACCTCAGCTCGCTCAGTCTGCAGAGGGGTCTCAGTACTATTGACAACAGGCAGCCATCCTCTTTAACCCATCTGACTAGTGAGGCTGTGAACAGAGAAAGTGCTCACATGTGTGCTCACCTAAGATAGTATGTGTATGTCCCTAAAACTCATATGTACTCGTTTCTGCCTAATTTATACTACTTATCTTGCACACTTTCAGGCCGTTGCAATACCGTGCACTGCGGCCAGCGCATGGCTCGATGCGCATCCATAATCTCCGATGCAAAATGGGGATCAGCACGTCCAAAACACGTGTCCAATCAAGCGTGTAGCTAAAAATGCTCAATGCATGTAAAGTACAGGTAGATGAGGCTATTAGCTAATCCCTGAGATGTAGGAAAAAAACCCTGCAACGCCCAGGGCTGGTGTAAAGGTCTGCTGCACTCAAAGGCTCATTGTCAAAAAAATAAAAAATTCCTGCTGTGATACTAAATAGAAGGGACCACAAAATCAGTCAAAAAAAAAAAATATTAGAGAAAATAAAAATTTTCTGGGCACCCAATATACATCCACAAAATACACGGTCCAGGCCGTGTATATTGTGCCGGTAGCAGGAGAAACGTTTCCTAACCCACACTGACAGCCACCGTTCCTGGGCGTTCGATACCATGGAAATGCTAGGGATGCATATTTTCCGCTAGCACCTCTTTTTTTTACTACAGCAGCTAATTTTAATATTAAATCGGACGCCCGGGAGAGGTGGATTGGCGCTTGTTAGGGCAGCGGGCACTCAACCATGAGCATCCATTTTACGCACACCGTTATTGTATTGGCCTGTTTCTGACATCAGGATCATGGTTCCCATAATTTTCAGTGTAGTCCCTGAACATGTGTGTATTAACATCAGAATCGAGATTCCTGGCATTTTCACGGTGTACGTCCTTCGCACACATATGTACTCACTAATGCCGGATTCATGCTTCTTGTAATTTTCACCAAACGACACCAGTCCAATGGAGATAGTCTGCAGGAAGGGGCGGATCGAAGGTGTGAACTGAAAGGAGGAATGAGAAAAGGTTGTTTAAATATAGTTGGACTTTCCTCCTCAGGTTCTTCTGCTCAGGCTGAGCTAGAGTTGGAAAGGGAGAGGGGAAGGCAGAGACTGTGGGAGGAGAGGGTTGAAGCCCTTATTAATCTCCTTTGCAACGAGGAGCTGCCTGATCTCAAGGGCCTACAAATCACTCCTCGTTCCACCTTCCTCTGTATCTGAGAGCCTCCCAGGGACAATGCTCTTCCTGTTTCTGAATCCCTGAGGGCCCTATGCAGCAGGTGCAATGCTCCTCCTCTGTACCTCTAAATCTTTGAGGGCTCCTGTGCAGGGCACCATGCTCTCTGTATCCTAGGCACTGGCAGCACAGAGATCCCTGAAGGCAGGGATTCCACCGAGGTCACTCGGGCAGCTCCGTGCCAGTTGGCCAAAATACAAGGTCATAGACTCATTATGCAAAGAGATGACAGAAAGTGAAAGCAATGGAAATAGTGACATGGAGAAGGAGAGATACAACACAATCCTCCACAGTGATACGGAAGGAAAGGGACATTTCTAAATGCATTCATGAATGCACACACACACACACGATGGCATAGAGAATAGAAGGCAACACACACAGTGACACGGAGAGGAGAGGAGAGGAGAGGAGAGGAGAGAGGAGAGGGAAACCCCCCCCCACACACACACACAGAGTGACATGGAGAGGGAAATCCACACACACACTGACATGAAGAGGAGAGGGAAACCCACACACAGTGACATGGAGAGGGAAATCCACACACACACACAATGACAAAGAGGAGAGGTGAAACACACACACACACACAGTGACATAAAGAGTAGAGGTGAAACACACACACACACACACACACACACACACACACACACACAGTGACATAAAGAGGAGAGGGGAAACACACACACACACACACACACACACACACAGTGTGTGACCCTATGAGGAAAGACTAAAGAGGTTAGGACTTTTCAGCTTGGAGAAGAGACAGCTGAGGGGGGATATGATAGAGGTGTTTAAAATCATGAGAGGTCTAGAACGGGTAGATGTGAATCGGTTATTTACTCTTTCGGATAATAGAAAGACTAGGGGGCACTCCATGAAGATAGCATGGGGCACATTTAAAACTAATCAGAGAAAGTGGAAACAGGATGCTGGGCTTGATGGACCCTTGGTCTGACCCAGTATGGCATGTTCTTATATTCTTAAAGAGGAGAGGGGAAACCCACACAGAGACATAGAGAGACACACACAGTGACATAAAGAGGGACACCCACACACACACACACAGTGACAACGAGGAGAGGGACACCCCCCCCCCACACACACAGTGACATAAAGAGGGACACCCACACACACAGTGACATGGAGAGGAGAGGGAAACCCAAAGAGCGACAAGGAAAGGGAAGGGAAGGGAACCCCCCCCCCCCCCCACACACACACAAACAAACAGACACAGTGGTATGGAGATGGGAGGAACACAAGCAGTGACATGGAGAGGGGAGGAACACACACTCACGGTGACATAGGGAGTGGATACAGACACACACACAGTGACAGGGAGGGGGAAGGATTTCATAGCTGGGTTTAAAAAGGGGTTGTTCAAGTTCCTGGAAGAAAAATCCATAAACCAATATTAGCCATGTAGCTGGGAAAGTCACTGCTTATCCTGGTTGTGAACAAGCAGAACTGGGCCCATTCTTTGAGTTCCTACCGGGTACTTGTGACCTGGATCGGCCACTATTGGAAACAAGATACTGGGTTTGATGGACCTTTGGCCTGACCCAGTATGGCATTTCTTATATACGTATCTCCCTCTCCCTCTGTGCGAGTGTGTGCGCCTATCCCTCCCCCTGTCACTATATGTATATAGGATGCACACACTGAAACCCACACAAGTACACCAAGTGGGAGTGACATGGAGAACAAAGGAGGGCAACACACATACAATCACAGTGACATCATGGGGGAGGGAGAATGGAGAGGAAAGCACACAGTGAAACCATGACACACAAGTTGGAGAGAGAACGAGACACATAGTTCCTGTCCCCATAATGTTTACTTTTGCAGCTCCCTGTTCTTGGAGCAAGCCCCTCCGTGGTCTTACCTGGAAACCTAGGCACCTCCCATAGAAGCAGCCCTTGTGCATGGTAGCGTACTGCTGCAAGAACTCCTCAGACAGCCCGCTGTCCTCCTCAAAGAAGAGGTTGCCATGCCGGTTGGCAGTGAGCAGGCGCTGGGCGAAGTAGACGAGGGCACGGAGCTGGGTTAGTGCCATGCAGTAAGCCTCCAGTTCAGCGCAGTTGTGGCTGGCACGGAAGAAGACACTGCGGCAGTTGGCAGCCACGTAGCGGGACTTGTGGATGATGTGCTGTAGGCAGGCGTTGACCACCTTCATCAGGCTGCGGTATCCGTTGGCAGGGTTGCCTACTTCAAAGTCAAAGATGTGGTAGATGCTGGCGAAGTTACTCATGGTGGGCTCCAGGCTGCGTGCATGCTCCTGGATCTTGGCAAAAGCCAGCACAAAACGCTTGGCCGTCTCGGAGGAGCTCTCGCGGAAGAAGATAATGTTCTCGTTTGCTGCCGCATGCAGTGCTTGGAACATGGGCCGCGCATCCATGGTCTCCGGGGTCAGGGGACCAGCAGCTGCAGGGCAGGAAAGAGAGAAGGCATCAATGACCAGGGACAATCACATAACACACAGTGATAATTACGTGTGCGCCCACACATCCACAACCAGAGCTTTCAGTCAGTGAGCACAATCCCACAGAAAGATTACATGGACATACGGACATACACACACACACACACACGTACACGTGCAACTCGACAACTCTCAGTCTGTGGACAAGAGGAGGCTTTCTGTAAGTGGATCGCAAGTGGCAGTACCCTTAGAAGAACTGGGGATAAGACTAGGACTGGCAATTTCTGTGCTTAAAGCAGCACAGAAGCCGTGACATCGGTGGAGAGTTCGATGCATGCAAATGTTACATATCCACAGCAAGCGACCGTCCAGGGTGTCAGAGATCGAAGGAACAGCTGGGAATCGGATACAGGGCAGACACTTGGTGAGAAGGATGGAAACAGCAAGACCACTAAAGGAGAAGGAGCAGGGTCAGACTCCTGCCACCTTGAGCTGTCAAAAAGCTACAAAGCAAAACTTTTACTGAAGAGAACTCCAAGACAGAGCCACTGTCCCAGCAAGCACAGGATTCTCTCAGAGATGCACCGAGAGGGAGAGAGACGCAGTATCACAGGGCTTCCCAAACTTGTTCTATTTACTCCACATCAGTGAATTTTTCAGTATATGGATAATTAATATTCATGAGACATTTGTATGTACTGGGGCTCCAGAGTATTTGTGGATTTCCTGAAAACCCGACTGGCTGTGGGGTCACTAGGACAGTTCTGGATAGCCTTGCACAATCAGAAAGAGAGACAACAAACGAGGAGAGAGAATATCAGAGAGAGAGAAGATGCATAACACATCTCACACAGTAACAAAGACAAGAGAAAGACATCAGAGAAGAGGAGAGAGACAAATTACCAGATAGCAACAGAGTCAGAAAGCGAAGAGAGACAGAAAGAAATAGCAGCGTGAAGATCCACACCCTATTAAAAGGAGATGGGTCTGACTGCCTTCATACTCACTCCTCAGGCTCCTCACATTCTCACCTCTCCTCAGTCACATAGTCCTCGGGTCTTCCGCAGACGGGACTGAGAGCTGTCACTGAGACAGCTCCCAAACAAGTGCTTCATCACTTATTAACTGGATGGAGCTATAAAGAGGATGATGAGACCCCGCCCACTGGTGAGACAGCCAAACCCCACCCACTGTCATGCCAGCCAAGTCCCTCCCACTACAGAGCCAGATACAAATTGAAATCCCTCATTCTGAGTTCTTTCTACATCTGTCCTTGTAACTAGGGAATCTTAGTTTTAGCAGTCATTGATTTGACATTACTTTGGGGTAATTGATTTATCTCAAACTTCTTTCCTCAGTTGTGAGCTAATTGTGTTATTTTATTTCTTCTCTGGAGAATCTCCCTAGTGATGTTTTTGTAATTTCTTTTCTTTTTCTTGTATCGGTTGTAATTGATGTTTAATTTGAAAATCAATAAAGAGATTGAATAATAATAATAATAATAATAATAGAAATCCCTCCTCCTGCAGACAAACTCCTGCCACTAAAGAGAGACCGGTAAACCCCTCCCACTGGAGAGGGAGGCACAAAGATAAACTCTGGCATCTGTTTAGCGATATAGAAGAATTAATAATATTAAACTTTTTCCCACTGGAAAGACACAGAACTAATCTCCTCCTAATGAAGACAGCCACACAGATTGTGTCTGCGCTTCGGAGTCTACCAGGCAGATTCTTCTATGGGGAATGAGCAGAGGACGCCACTGGAGTTGCATAGTGAAATATGGTTTCCATCCCAAATGTAAATGGATAAACTATTATCTAATTAAAATATGGACCAGCCCTTATAACCATAGCCCCCTCCCCCATTTCTTGCAGCAGGTCGGGGGGGGGGGGTAAATTCTACAGCACAGTTTACAAAATCTGGAGGCTTCATTAGTAGACGTTTGCATACCATTTCCATTACAAGTTACTCTCTCCGCTGGTTGTGTGGGAAACAGAAACTACACTCTGCAGCGGTTATTTTTCGATCCCACCTCGGGATTGATGCCTTAAGTCTGCGTCTACCTTTAGCCATGTTGAGGGAAGGCAATTCATCGCATTAGCTTGCTCTTCACCCCCATAAATGATTTTGGAAAGGATCCTCCCCAGAAATAAAGTTGTTTCTCATCTTTCTTGTGCGTCCAAGTGTTTTATTTCTACCTTTCTTTGGGTTTCTTTCCTTGCCCCATGTCTGCTTTCATTCCTTTCTCTACACCCCAAAGGTGATTTTCCTCTTGCCTGTCTCCACCCCTCTATGCTTCCTAATCCTCACACACTGTCCTGCAGGTTTTCCAGCTCCAATCTTTGTTTCACCCTTTGATTTTCTCTCATGCAGCCTCACTTCCCTCCCCTGCCAACCTCTGCTCCCTCCTGCCCTCTCTCTCCTCATCCCACCATTCTCAGATTATTCCCCCATCCCAGGACCTGTCTCTCTCCCTCTCCTTTGTGCGTCCCCATCCTTGGTCCTCTGTCTTTCTCCTACCATTCTTATTCCTTTCTCTCACTCAGAAGAAGAGATCTTGAGTGCACTAAGATGCAACCCCATCCCGGCTCTCTCGTGGCCAGCCCCCTGATTTGCCAGTTTCCAGCAAGTCCACTAGAAATGGCAAATCCTGAGGGAAGGACCAAATATTGTGGTTCTTGCGGTGGCACGGAGGAAAACCAGGGGCTTTGCTTATAAGAGACTGCTGGAAATCCTACTCTCAAGATATTCAACATAGGACTATGAGGCGAGCAATACTGGGCTCAAAGGAAGTTCTGGTGTAGTAAGTTTGGTGGCCTCATCCAGGCAGAGGGGAATGTGGCATGTTGTCACCTGGTAAAAGGACCAGGACCTGGTTATGCATGGCCCTCCTGCACCCCTAAGAAAGCAGCTGGTTGTGGTGGACAAGGATCCTGGTTATGAGAAGTCTTCCTGCATCTCTTCCAAAGCAGCAGGCTAGGACAGAAAGCCTGGTACTGCCATCTCCATCCAGAGCTAGCACAGACCTCTCATTGTTGCCACAGCTTATGGGATTAGCCTTGCTGTGCCTGACTCAGGTGGCCCAGGCTGTCACCTGACTGCACAGCGACTGTGAAGCAAGGAAAGCAGAGTCACGCTCCTGGTTTCTTTGTGTCAAGTTGGGAAAAACAGCACCCAGAACCAATACTGCTAAAACAAAGCAACACAAGCTACCACGTGTGACAGCACAGAGCAACACATACCACGGAGTGCCACGTGTGACAACACAGAGGGACATGAATAGTCCATGGCATAGCAACAAACCCAGGTGCTAAAAGTGAACCATGAAAACTTCCATTCAGAAAACCAGTGCATGAGTCCCTGTAACTTCTGCCCCAGATCCGAGGCTCCCATTGCTGCTTTCCCTGGAAAAAGTGTGTTTACTAGAACCTGCTATGCCACATCCCCCAATGTACCCTCTGGACCGAGTTTGGGGGGGGGGGGTTGCATGCTACAAGCAGCTTTGTTTATTCCATCACATTCCTGCCTGCTCCCCAGGGACCCCTCTGCTCTTAGTAAACAGAGGCCGAGGGCTATACCAGGGCAGCAGCCTCTAAGCACAGAGACCTGGCCTAGCAGCAGCTGCGGTTCCTTCTCTGGTATCATGCACCAGGCAGTCACCTCCTGTACAGGGCTTGGTAAATTCAAGCTACGGCAGATGGGGGTGAGAGGGAGGGGTCCGTCATCTTTGGAATACAGCAGAGGTTCTGTTTGGGCCTCATTATTCAGACAGGGTGACACAGGGATGCAGATAAAACTGGGGCAATAAGGGTGGGTCCATTAGGAGAGCAAGTTTCAGGAAGCTGCTTGGCAACAGAGAGCCAGTACTTCTGTACCTGTGATCCATGTTGTGAGAACGTGCTTTTAGCAGATCCATCTGCGTACCTTCTCTCTGAATGCTGGCTGTTGGAAAGAGAATGCACATAGAACTGAAAATGCATTCATACGCAGGTACTTCTCCGACCCGTGACCCGGGGGAAACAGTTACTTTTCAACACGGCTCATGAAACCAGGTGACAATTATATCTGCACGGCGGGCAACTACTTGGGACCAATATACTGGTTGTAACTGGTGTAGGATTGGACAGTTATACTGAGGCCAATTTTCAAAGGGTTTAAGCTCCTAACTTTGGGGGTTGGGCTCCTAAATTAGCCCTTTTTGAAAATTTACTAGAGCCCAGTGTCTAAATCTAGGCCCTAAAAGGTGGGTGGCTAAGGGGGATACAGATAGAGTAGAAAAAGGTTAGGAACTTTAACATGGATTTTCAGCACTAGGCACCTAATACGGTCATTCCTTATTCTGTAATGGGCCATTAACACGTGTGGTACAGCCTTATCGCGATGCCATGCAAATTAGGGTAAGGGGAGGGGTGTGGGTGAGATTTGGGCAGGGTTATGGTCCGGCAGCGCTGCCGGCGATGTTTTCCATATTAATCACCAGCAGCACCACGGGAAACACCACCACCTTTTCCCGTGCTACTATGGGGGTGATAGTGTGCGGCAGGTCCGCACCACAGCGGGCAAAACCACACCGCTGCGATGAGGCCAGCTGCCCACTATCGCCCCCCTGCCCCTTTATTTTTGGGCGACTCATTCTATAAATATAGCAGAATGATGTATCTAGGGGCGAGAGATCTAAATCTAGGCAAATGAATAACAGGCCTATTCTACAATCCTAAATTTTGATGAATTTTCAGCTGAAAGGGGCCAATTCAGGAGTCAGGCTCCTAAATTGGCCATTTTGAAAATTTACTAGGACCGAGTGTCTAATTTTGGACTCCTACAGGTCCATATGCAAAAGCCAATTGGAGACAACTCAAAAAAGCAGGTCTAAAATTATCCAAGCTTTTGTGGCCGGATAAGCTGCCACTTAACTGATTACATTCAAAAGAATATAGGCAGTTAAATGACAATCCCATGTAAATAAAAAAAATCCCCAAAAACCTGATCAAGGGCCTACAGACTCCTTTCCTTCCTTCCACGCGAGCTCCAATGGCTCGGCCCCGCCCCCCTCCTCAGAGCAGCCATAGCTTAATTTAAAAAACCAAAAACAAAAAAAACCCCTTCCCCCATTCCCTTTTGTTTTAAATATATTTCTCTCTGGGGCCCTTTCCCTGCCCAGTCCTCCCTCTCTCCTACCGCCCCCCCCGGTACCTTAAATTGGAGTTTTCATCAGCCGGATCGCGGTAGCATCCTACCGCAATTCGGGCCCAGCGCTTCTGCCTCTGCCGTTGCTAGGCTGTTAGGATGGAAGTGTACGCAGCCTAGCAACGGCAGAAGCACCAGGCCAGGATCGTGGTGGGACACTGCCGCCACCCAGGCTGTGTTAAAACTCCTGTTTAAGGAACAGTGGGGGTGGGGAGGGGGTCCTGGAGTGAAACATTAATAAAAAAAAAGGTGGGAAATAGGAGCAGGGGTCCCCAGGGATAGAGACCAGCATCAACCTCTGACCCTATTATTTTTTTAAAATGAAGATGTGGTCACTTTGAGGAGGGGGCCCGGCTGAGCCTTTGAAGTTCACTTGGAAGGGAGGAGGAAGGTCTCATTAGGGCCTTTAGGCCTACAATAATTTTTTTTTTTTTTAATATTGGATCGTCACTTAACCGGCTATATCTATCTATATTTTTTAATGTAGCCAGTTATGTGCAAAGTTACCTGTTACCAAATAACTTTTCTAAATAAAGCTGTTACCAGAATTTTATATATAACCAACCATATTCAAAAGAATATCCGGTTATGTTTAAGAAGTTATCCAGCTACTGTTAGCCGGTTAAGTTTAATTGGGGACATTCAGCATGATGTTTACCCCACTGAATATCCAGCACAAATTATCCACTAAATATTCACCTCCTAATTTCATTAAACTCCTAAATTATTCCTGGGGGAATTCTGTGTTACTGCGGAGCACAAAATTTGTGCAGAATTTCAATTTTTAGTGCAGAATTTGAAAAGGAGCACAGCATGCCAATAACAGAGCCCATCCCGCTCAGGGCGAAGATGACTGAGGTCCAGTGGCTGCAAGCGGAGCCCATCCCTAAAGAGCTGCTTGTGCAGAGAGGCGAAGAACACATTTTGGGGGAGGGGGTTGGAGGGATGCGTGCAGGAAGATGACAGGCCTGGTGAGAGATGAGCAAGGGTGTGTGTGTATGTGTAAGTTTAAGAGTGAGCTTGTGTGACGGTGCATTGGGGGGGGGGGGGGGGGGGGGGGGGGGAGAGATAGCGCGCATGGGTGTGTATGAATGTGGAGAGATTGTGAGGAACTGTATAGATGAGTGAGAGATTGGGTGCTAGTATGTATATATGAGGGAGTGAGGGTGCATGTTTGTGATGGAGGAGCCTGTATCAGAGTGTGTGGGTGTATGTGCAAGGAGGAGAGGGAGACTGTGTGAGGGTGTGCACACGAAAGAGAAGGAGCCTGTGCGGGTGGATGTGCAAAAAGGGGAGCCTGTGTGGGTGGTTGTGCAAGAAAGAAAGGGACCCTGTGTGAGTGGATGTGTATGCAAGAGAGAGAGAGAGAGACCTTATGTGGGGGTGTGTGTGTGTGTGGGGGGGTGTGTGATGTATGAGAGAGGGAGGGATGGAGTCTGAGGGGCAGTATGAGAGAGGGGTCAAACTCTAGGAGTGGAGGGCTGGGGAGTAAAGATAGAGTGGAAGGGATTACGCCTGAAGGGGAAGGGGAGAGACAGTGGAAAGTGAAGGCATTTGGCTTAAGAGGGCAGAATGAAAGAGGTCTGGCCAGGGGAGTAGGAAGACAGTGAACTTCTAGGGGAATTCTGCTCAAAACTATGTATCTTTGAGTAATAACTTTTCTGTATTACATTTTAAATTACTCGAAGACTGACGTGTATTGTGTTATTTTGACCAATATAAAGTATGCAGAATTTTACATTTTTGTGTGCAGAATTTCCCCAGGAGTAGTGGTTGCGCTGGCCTAACGCTTCACGGGCACGCTGGTATCTGTCATTTCAAATGTCATTTCAAATGACATTTGAAATGACAGGTACCAGGAAGTGGACGGTTCTCTGACGCTCGGGATTGCCAGTCCTCTCTCCCCTCCTCCCGAAGCAAGCAACGAAAGCGGAAAAAAGCGAAAAAGTGAAAAAAAAAAAAGCGAAAAAAAAAAGTAGCAAGAGAGAGGGGAGGAGGACGGGCAATCCTACGCTCGGGATTGCCAGTCCTCTTCCCCTCCTCCCGAAGCAAGGCGCGAAAAGCAGCCTTGTGGGAGGAGGGGAGAGAGGACTGGCAGTGTAAAGCAACGAAGCGACGTACTTTTTTTTGCAGCCCCCCTCCGGAGACGGACATCGCCGAAGACGACCGCGGCTCCCCTGCCTCCAGCTGCCCGCGAAGATGGACGCATTGCACGGGCGAAAGCGGCCCCTGTGCGTGCAAATGGGCAGCTCAAGACGTGACGTTACATGCCGTGACGCCAAACGTCGTGACGTAAGAGTAGGTTAAAGGGGATAGTGTATCGCGGGTTGGACTAACGCGGCCGAAAAGTGGGTAGAAAGCGGGTTAGGAGCAGGGTAACCGCGGCCGCACTTTACTGTATTGACCTGCTGGATTGTAAGCTCTCTGGGGATAGGGAAATATCTACAGTACCTGAATGTAATCCACTTTGAAGCGCTGTGAAAAGTGGAATATAAATATAAATAAAAAATAAATAGATTTAGGGATTTAAAAAGTGAATGGCTACAAAAGAGGAAACAATGTTAAGAGCTTAGCACTGATTTTCAGAACTAGGAACTTAAATTAGGAGCTTAATCTAGGAAAATAAATAGCAGGCCTCAATTTAGGACCCTAAGTGTACGTGAATTTTCAGCTGAAAACTTTGTCTCCTAAATTTGTCTGAACAAGCTCACCTTTTTTTTTTTTTTTTAATTGCTCCTTAGGTTCTAAGTTCGGCTAAAAATACCTAATTTATAGGGGCATTTACCTTGCGGTAAAGATAACACACGGTATTTTGTCCCCAATAATACCAAAATGGTAATGAAATGCTTCACAAATGCATGCAAAGCAGCTTATTACTAGGCAATTTCAAAGCAACAGAATAACACAACGTGCCTGAAGAATCACAAGCCGCCTTATTTTTCCTGAACGTTAGCTACCACTCCTGCATTGCAGCTAACTTTCCCTGGGAGCATAGGGACGCTAACACGGATCCCGATGCTTCTGGGGCCGTGAATTAAAGGGGCTGATGGCCCAATTCAGAGAACAAAGTTAACCCCTGAAGTAACAGCACTAGGCCCGCCCCCAAACCCCCTCCCTGTTTCTAAATAAAGAAAAAAATCTCCCTCAGGAAGGTGGCCCCCCTCATCCCCCATCCTTACCCAATTTGCCCTGGTAGTCTCTAGTAGGGACCTGGAGCACCCTCGAGGCTCTGGATCCGGGGGGGGGGTTAATCCGGGCCCATCGGCTCCTTTAATTCATGGTGGCTCTACAGCCCAGAGCTGCCATCACACGGCCTGCGTGTGGAAAGTAACCCGCGGTGTTTTACCACCGGGAAAAATACCAGGCGATTTCCGAAGCTGTGGTACCAAACTCCATGGTGTTTTCCTATCTTAGTGAAAGTTTAGGAGCTCAGTTTTTTGGGGGTATCAGGCTCACTGTGTGTAACTGGTGTGGGAATGGGAGGCAATACTAGAAGTAGCAGGTGCCAGATGAGTGCAGTAGATGTAAACAGCGCAGCATGGATCTTTATACATTAGGTACCTGAATCAGGCAACTGTTCCCAGCACAGGGATTCTCTGGCAGGATCCAGATGCGCCGCCATCCACTCTTGCTATCCTCAGTCCCCAGCAGGGGGAGGGAGGGCTGCTTACATCAGAGCTGGAAGATCTGAGGCAGCTGCTCATGTCCTAAATGTCAAGAGCTCAACTCCCCCCCCCCCCCCAACCATCTATGGAATAAATAGAATCCAAATAAACAGCGTCAGAGTCCCGAGGATGCAGGCCTGCTGCCAAACCGCTTCTGTGACAAGGGCATAACATTCCAGCAGCTACAAACCAGCAGCGTTTTCGGTATCGTGCCAGCAGCCAGAAGATGCCTGGGCTTTCAGGTCCACGTCTCTTCCACCAGGTATAATCCAGATAGTCAGGGATCCATTCCAACAGCTGGCGCCAACCAGAGATCCATCTGAACAGCTGGAACTGTCCAGGGCTCGGAGTATCCAACCAAGGTTTCTGGCATTCACTTCCGAGCAGCTACTGGCCAGGGCTCTGGGCAGCCTTACTGTAAATTGCTTTGTGCCATTCACAGAGATCGCTACCAGCATGTAAGAGAAGCCAAACATGTACACAGGCACACACAGTTACCCAGAGAGGTACACATAGAGACAGAGCGAGAAGGGACACACAGACATAGACCAATGACAAGGCAAGGAAGGAAAAAGTAAAAAGAACCCAAGACGCTTGGAGACTGGACTTCAGGAATGACCAAGGGGATACGTCCTGGGCTCTGATCTCTCGCACTGAGACTGCACACTAGCTTTATGCTCTGTTCCCTTACCTCCCCTTTGCCCCCTACCCCCCCAGGAAGAGAAACATCAGTGGAGGGGAGCAAGGGGCTGGGAGAGAAGTGGAGTGATGGGATGGGGCAGCTCACGCCACTGGCACTGTGATATGGGGCTGGATGCTGAGTGGCTGACAGCTCCTGTCACAGTCCTGAGCACTCCCCTCACCTGTGGCCTTGACATCCATGGACACCACACGCAGCAGTGTGTATGAATTCCCTGCCCAAGGACAGTGCTGTGCCTGCTCTCAGGGGAGGGGAAAGCAGGGACACACAGACCTTCAGAGCTGCTGCTGTGCTGGGCTTGTGATTTTCCTGGAAATAAATTCTTGGCAGGAAACAGTCCAGGGCCAGCAGGAGGGGGAAAACAACACACACATAGTTACTGCATCCAACAGAGCTGGAGACACACAGGTACACATGCTACAGGGCCGGGAACACAGGCATACGCCTAGGTACTGCACTCTACAGAGCCTGGAGCACACAGGTACATACATGTAACGCATCCTACAGAAAAGCACAGACATAGTGTACTGCAAGGATGAGCAAGCCTTTGGAGCCATGGCCTCCCCTTCCATTCATGCAATTAGTTGGGGCCCCTGAGTTATTATATGCATGTATGTGTATATATGTGTGCACGTGTGTTTGTGTGTGTGTGTGTGTATAAATTGTAAAGTCGCAAAAAAGTGAAAACAAATTTTGTATTATTTTGTCAAGTAATTAACAGAAAACATATAGAAATTTAGGGAACGATTGACAGAACATTTCTGCTTTTCTGTACACCATCCAACTTAATATCATAGCAATATTAAGTTGGAGGCCCCAAAAATAAAAAAAAAATAAAAAAAAATCTGCCTGCAGCCCGCGGGTTGGAAAACGGATGCTCAATTTTGCCGGTGTCCATTTTCCGAACCCATGGCTATCACTGGGTTTGACAACTGACGTCGGTAAAATTAAGCGTTGGTTGTCAGACCCGCTGACAGCCGCCTCCTTATTAGCGCGGGCCCTAATTTAAATAAAGAATTGCGCGCCCAGGAGAGGTGCCTGGGTGCGTGTCGGGAGAGCGGGTGCTCGCCTCAGAGCGCTGGGTCTCCCATTGAGTTTACTGAATTGGGCTGAAAGAGAGGGCCATGGGGGCTGAAGAAGAGGTCTGGCAGTTCCTGAAGATGCCCTGTGTCTGCCTGTATGTGTGTGTGTGTGTGGGGGGGGAGGAGCCTGTGTGCGTGTGCCTATCTGTGGGAGCCTGAGAGACAGGGATGTGCAAACAGAGCATATTAGCTAAAATTACCCATCGTTGCTCAGGCTGTCTGGTTCACAACTGATATAAATTATCAAAAACAAAGAAAGAGAGAGAGAGCACGCCTGGGTATGGGGTTCCTGAGAGAGAGGACTTTGCAGACAGAGCATATTGTCTTTGTATAGTGCACCTTCTATTGTTCAGGATGCCTTGTTCCTGTGCCTTGCCTAAGCCTCCCAGTAGCCTACCCCGGTTTCTCTGCTGTCTGTCTTGCTCTTGTTTTGTCCAAGCCACTACGTGGCCTGTTTGACTCCTGCCTTATTATTTATTTGCTTAATTAATTCCAATATTTTACAAAAGTAAATCAGAGATGAACATAATAAAAATTGAAATTACAAATTAAAAATATCAAAGATAATTTAGAAAAATGGCAGTTAATGACATAACATATAAGCAAACATTAAAAATAGAAGCAATCATAAATATAATAAAACTAAGTGAATATAAAATAACATAAAAAAATACAATAAAACAGATCCTAATCAGAAAACTAAAAGATAAAACTTTTCATAAAAAATGAACTAACAGTTTTCATAAGCCTTAATAAAGAGAAAAGTCTTCAGGGCTTTCCTAAACTTGATGTAATCTTTCTCCAGTCAAATGGCCAATGATAGAGAATTCCATAGGCTAGGTACAAACTGCACTCCTGTTACAGTTTAGCTCGCGTTTTACCCTGTTCCTGCCTTGTCTCCCCGTGCTCCGGCTCTGCCCAACCTAGTCTCTCCTTACAGTCTTGCTTCCCTGTTCTGCTTTGCCTTGCCTCCCAGTCTGCCTTCCTCGGGCTGATATGTTGCTGACCCGGACTGACTTCTGCCCTTGCTTTGCTGTTCTCCTTCTGCCTTTACCTCTGCCTGGACTCCGACCCTGTTTGATCTCCACCTGTCCTGGCCACAGCCTGCCATGCACCCTGCCAGAACCTGCATGTTTAACCCAAGAGGGACGTGACTAGCCAGGCAGAAGACACTGCCCCGCTCTGTCGTAGAGCCCTGTACTGTTCCTGTTGGGGGAATACCTGCATCCAGTATGCCAGACATGTCACATTGTTTGCATAATCACCGTGGGATCAAGCAATTACATTTTTTTGAAATGAACATAACAGTCATCCAAGAGCTGGAGACGTACAAGAAAGCCCTAACTCATTGTGAACAAAGATGGATATTTAATCTTAACTCCTTAGAGCCTAACAGGTGAATTTTCTAAGAAGTTATGCATGTAACATCGTAACAATTTTCAAAGGCTACTTACACGGGTAAAACCTATGGACAATTCAACGGCACATATTGTAGCAATTTTCAAAAGCCCATTTACCTGGGTAAAGTGCATTTACACATGTAAAACCCAGTTTTAAGAGTGTAAATTCTTTTGAAAATCAGGCCCTAAGGGTCTGAATTCTTGCATAGAAAGTGGTTTGTTTTGGAAAATCATTTTTCTATTGGGCCATTTTTCATTGCCCAATCAAATGGTTAGACTTTGGTGAATTTCATTGGACCGACTCCTTTT
The DNA here is from genome assembly GCF_901001135.1 of Rhinatrema bivittatum. NCBI lineage: Eukaryota > Metazoa > Chordata > Amphibia > Gymnophiona > Rhinatrematidae > Rhinatrema > Rhinatrema bivittatum. The sequence continues at coordinate 51,074,954 of NC_042628.1, read as the reverse complement.
AAAATGCACTGCACACTGCGTTTTTTGCCATTTTAACACAAAATCTGCTTGTAGGCTGGACGCTAGCATGAAATCTTTTGGTTTGATATAAGCACACACTCTTCATGTACTGTTATTTGGTGTGAGAAATTAACATGCTTTTTTTTCCTCCTAAGTATTTCTCTAAGGTTTTCTGGGGGGTTTTTTTATAGAGGAGATTGAAGCCTTTTTGAGTGAAATCTCCCTGATGCAGCCATCCTGGCAAATCATGGGCCATGTTGGAATTATAACAGGAAGGAGTTATAATTAAGTTACATGAGAGTCCCTGTTTTTTAGAGAGTAATTTGACAAGAAAATCCAATAAAACAAACGTGGAGGTTTTTCTGACTGGTTCTGCCTGACCACCAAAGCATACAGGTTGCAGCTTGTGCTCCTCCATTTCTGAATCTATTACAATATTGCCCTTTACAGACGGGATGCAATTTCTGGAGGGGGACATTTGTCTGTTTCAGTTCTGCATCCTACAATTGCAGGCATGTGTGGACTGCATCCAACAGGGGAGGGAACACAGACAAAATATATGCGCCACATCTTGCAAAGCTGGGAACATGCAGGTCCAAACATCCTGCAAAGCCAGGAGCATAGGTCTACTTGTACTGCATCTGATAAAAGAGGGGATACCCAGGCACAGACATGCACTACATCTGCCAGAAGAAACACAGGCAGATATATACTGCATATATAGGCTAAATCCTTCAGGAGAAAGGGAGTGGCCTGAGGGTAGGCATAATGGAGCAGGAATCAGGGGATCCGCGTTGAAATCCTGCTTCTCCCACCGACACTCTGTGACTCTGGGCCAGTCAATATCTCCAATTGACTCAGGTCCTCAGTTAGATTGCAAGCTCCTAGGGGACTTGTATCTGTATAACATTTGTTTCACAGCGCCCTGGTATAGAGCAGTGTTTCTCAAATCAGTCCTGGAGTGCCCCCAGCCAGTAAGGTTTACACAATAATCAACAATGCATATGCATGAGATAGATATGCATGCAAAGGAGGCAATGCGGACAAATCTATCTCATGTATATTCATTGTGGATATCCTGAAAAGACGACTGGTTCTGAGGTCCCCAGGGCAGGTTTGGGAGTAGTTCATGGACAACTTGAGAAACACTGGTGTAGAGCACTATGTGAACGCTGAAATAAATACATGAGGCACCTGGAACACACATGTACTGAATACTGCAAAGGATGAAACAGAGCTCTTTCTCTCTCCGTTCCCCCTCTTCCCATCTCCTGCCCTATCTGGAAGTCATAGCAAAGCTTTCCATCATTAATAATACAGACTCCCCGAGAACCTGAGCTGGGGCCAGCGTGGAAATGCATGGAAGGGGGCGGAGCTTCAAGGAGATCCAGTGACTCCCTGACAAAGGGACAGGCTGGGAGATGGTCCGTATCGGGGAGAATATTTAACTACCTATCCAGCAGGTGTGATGCTCTCGTTTCCTTCGTTTTGACAGTGTCTGTTACAGACACATACTAACACGCTCGTCAGTGATCTTCAGGATTTAGATATCACGTCACCAGAGATGTTTTTCCCCTCTCTCTTTTCCTGTTCTCCCTTGCTTCTGCTGCTTCTTCTCTCTTTCCCTGTTTCCCAGAGAGGTACGCTCGCACCGACCAGCCAGGCTAACCTAACCTACACACTTCACAAATCCTCACCGCAGCTCTCAGAGAAGAGAGCTTCGAGGTTACTAAATCAAAGCTCCAAAACGCTGCTCCCAGCCCCGCTGCAAGGATTTCAGATACCACTCAAGGTCAGAATCAGATCATGTGCCCCACTGATGTGAGCTGAGCGAGCTCCCCCTCTATACCGCAAAGTGTACATTTATGGTGCTTAAAAAAACAAACGATTCGTTTTATTACGTGAAACGCCTTCCGAACTCCCCAATTACCGCACAAGGTACCGGTGTAAAAAGCTGCTGCAAACAGCTGGGCAGCCTTTATCCCAAGTGGCAAGTTTGAAAGGGAAAGTATGTGTATGCACCTTCACCTTGAAAACCGGTACAAGGTCTGAGGGCTAAAAGTAGTGGCGGACTTTGTCCCAGTGCAGACCAGTGTGAAGGCTGCCCCGGTCTACCCTTTGTAAAAATCGGAGAGGGCTCACATGAAGTGCTTGCACGACTATGCTATCAAAGCTTTAAAAGGCCACGGATATGTTTCCTCTCCTTAAATAATAATGCTCTGAATAAGTCATCTTTTCTGTAACTTTCAAATGTCTCATTTTGGTGTGTTTACCGTGCATTACATAGATATTTCTTCCTCCTTACCAAGAGGGACAGACAAGACACACAACAAAGAACAAAGGTACTTTGCGTTAGGGCAGCAAAGGCGTGACTGAGAAGATTTAAAGTATGCGGTTGCAGGTGGGAATTACTCAATGTGATATCCAAGCTGAGAGGAGAAGGAAGAAATGGGGAGAGAGTCAGAACTGTCACAAGGGGCGATTTAGTAGGAAATGTTCTTGGTTGAACCAGCCAAAATTCTTCAGAGCCAGGGAGAAGTCAGTCCTTAGGGTTTCATTTGGTTTGTTTTTTTGTTGTTGCTTTTAAGCAGTTTTTGGCCAGGGCTGAAAGCATTATGGCAATGGTTCAATCTGTCCGTCTGTCCTCTGGCACGATATCTTCTGTAAATGGCAACCTCCCCTGTCGGATCTGATGAGGGGGAGGTGATTTTCGATAGGGTCAAAGTTGGGAGCACTAGAAAATCCCTGCATATAGCCACCGTTCACACTCAGTTTTTAATCTAACGTTTTGGGGGGGATTATTTTTCTCTGCTCATTTTTTTTCTTCCCCTCCCATCTTCCTTCCCCCCTTGTTCTGTAGCCTGGCAGCTTCTCTTACACTTGGGCCTGGACACTGAGAACAGCTCCTTCACCTGGCACTAGTCTGGGGTGGATCCTCCTCCCATGTCCATCCCCAATCCCAGGGGGTGATGACTTCAACCAGGTCTGGGCTTGGCAGCCAGCTGGACCCCATGGCAGGCACCACATTTTAGGCTCTCTGGTGACCAGGCACCCAGGTTTTAAAAAAACTTTTTATCTATGCAAAATTGAATTACAGATCAAGAAATCTTGATACATAGAAAATATATGAAGTACACTATTTGATATATAATAATTATACAAGAAAGAAAAACAAAAAAAAACACCTTCATAAACTTAAGTCCACAGAATGGGGAGATCCAATTCCAAGTAATACTGATTAATAAGGAAAAAAAATCAGCACCACAACAAAAGGGTCTAAACTAAACAGAGAAATATCACAGCCCTAACAGGAGACACATAATAATGGCTAAATTTAACAATCCTGAGAGGTTTCTATTTTGTCACTTAGGAACTGAGTTAACTGTGAGGGAGTAAACAAAATATACGATACATGCCTATATTTGATTTAACATTTACAGGGAAATTTTAATAAGAAAAAGGCGTCTATCTGTAGCACACTAGGCCTAAGCAATGAAAATGGTTTCCTCTTCTTCTGTGTCTGCTTGGACGCATCCGGGAAAAACCCTAACTTGAAGTTGCAGGAAGGGCTCAGACCAATGCTTGATAAAAAAAGCTTCAGCATCCAGTCTCTGTCCGGTTCTAACACAAAAAGGTACAACCATAGCTGCTGGCGAAACTTGAACCGAATCAGAAGTCTCTAAAAATTCAGAGACGTTCAAACTGGGCAGACCAGAGGGCTCCAGAGACTTCTCTCCCCTTCTTAAACGGGGGGCAAATAGTAAGCTCTAGATAATGGAGAGAGAGCTCACTCCGGGACTTTCGGGATCCCCCATTAGGTACCTTTTAAACATGTCTTTAGGTGGAATATAGGAAAATTCACAAAACGCAGATTCCTACCCCGAATAGCATTCTCCAAAATCTCTGCTGTGCTTGATAGCAATAGATTATCGTTTATAAGAGATTCTTGTAGAGATTTTACAGATCCCAAACTCACGATCTGTTGAGACATATTTTAGATGTTGTTTCAACCACTTGTAAACGAGTATCATTGTCCTTAGATCTTTGGACTAACAGATTTAGCTGATTTGTAAGAGAGCTACTAAGCCCTTCGACTGCTACCCAAAAAGAGCCTAAAGTTATCTGCTCAGGTCTTACCAAAGAAAACTGCTGATGTCTAGGCAAGGATAGGAAAACAGGAGTGGAAAATCCTCTTCCATGGATTGCTCTCCCAAAGCAACTCACCGAGAGAAACTTCTTCGGCGTCTGTGCTTCCTCCTCCTGTCAGAGAACTCCCTGCCTGGACACCTTGGCTGCCGGATCATCAGCCTGCGACCGATCCAGGCTCACATCTGGGCTTCTGAGCGTGGCAGAGTTAGCCGGAGCATTTCTTCCCATTGGGGACAAAGATGAATGAGCAGGGAGGGAGTGGAACTTGTCCTTCCCTCCACAGCTCCCAAGCCCAGCGACTCCACTCCCGACAGACCCCCACGAACGACGTGAACATCCATAGGGCCGGGCATAGGTGTCTTGGGGTAGACCCCAGGTTAAGTTTTCTCCCTACCTTGCCTCTTCCGATCGGTACGGGGCACTTCAGGTAAAACCGAAGAAAACAGTTTAGTGCGGAGTCTCACAGAGTCTATGCCAATGGTGCCAGTGCCATCTTGGATCCCCCCTCCGAAAGCCCCATGGGGGTTTTTAAGCCCTGCATGTGACAGTTTTTGTTTGCATCCTTATTGGTTTTTGTCTGTCCTAAAAATTTCATTTTATTTGAATTATATTCTGCAAAATGCAGTGATGTCCTTCTCAGAATGCACCTCTATATACGAATCTGTAGCAAAGTCATGGCACCAGATAGCTGCCTAAACTGAGTCCGTACAGAGTGGCTTTGAGTGGGGCTGGCACACAGGGTGAGAGTGTGTAAGAGGCACTGGTCCAGCCAGATCTGTGCTATTGAGGGAGAGAGACTGTGACTAGCTGTTAGCCTAGTGTGGGCACAAACAGTTGTGCATGCACAAGTCAGTGACTATGGACAGAGCATGAGAGAGTACCTGTCTGGATTGTGTATGTGCGTGGGCTGGACAGCTGGAAGAGAGAACATGAGGGGAAAGATGAGCAGAAGACAAATGCTTACCTGATCAGGCTTGTGGTGGCAGGGGAACATCTGCTCTGATTCTGACCATTTTGGGAAGGGACAGTAGGGGACTCCATGAGCAGGGTTCAGTGAGTAGATGAGCTGATGTGGGCAGATGCAGTTGTGTATGTGGGTTTGTATGGACAGAGGGAAGTTGAACAGGTGACAAGAAGCCAGAGTTACTGCCTGCTCCAGGCCCATGCTGGCATGGCTTGGAGTGTGTGGATAGGGGATGTGGTGGCTCGGGTTATGACCATTATAGAGAAGGGCGTGGATGGTGGAGGTTTGGCAAGCATGTTTCTGAGTGTGTGGGCAGGGGCTCAACAATTATAATCACCATTTCTAGCAGGAAACTCCCAGATGTGTTATATATCTCTTACATCAGGGAGCACTGATAAGTGTTATGTACAACTGTTTAACAGGTACTACTAATGTGTAGTATAAATATCTCAGAGCTCCCAGCTGTAAGAGACAATGTAACACACATCAGTGCTTTCTGCTGTACGAGGTAACAAAGCATAACCACAAATCGTGTAGGGATGAAGGCGCTTAATGGATTACAGAACAGCACATAATCATAATCTACATCACAAACAATAAAAAGACAAAATGTAATTATCCTAACAAAATGTGTACATATTTAGCAAGTTTGCCTACCGTGAACAGCATTCTCCATAGACAGCAGGGTGAATTTGCCATGATATATGGGTGACATCATCTGACTGTGCAGAACAGACCTTCTCTTTAAGCTCAAAGAGCTTTCTCTCTACTGAGCAGGTGCGGGAATTCCTGCTTAGGTATTGCCTCTTGAGCCCGCTCAGTCAATATTAGAGCTAAGACTAGTTAAGCAGTCAACTCTCTAGGAAGACAGGCAGATATTTAGCATCGCTAATTCATCCTGCTGTCTACGGAGAACACTGTTTACGATAAGCAAACTTACTTTCTCCATCAATATGCAGGGCTGAATTAGCCATGACATGGGAAGTCCCAAGCTGAGAGTTGCAGTGGAGCATTTACTGAATAAGCAACCCAGACCCCACCGTGGAGAGTGGACAACTAAGTGAACAGCTATGCAAAACTGCTTGTCTAAATTTACTGTCACTTTTTAATAAAATTTCCCATACAGTAACAGGACAAGAAAGTGTGCACGAATGACCAAGTTGCAACTCTGCAGAGATTTTCCATAGGTACTGCTCTCAGATGATCCACTGTGGCCATAGCTCTCACTTGATGAGCCTTAACAGAGCCTGTGATCTGAATGGCCACTAGAGCATAACAATGTGTCATACACATTAGACAATGTTTGTTTGGCAACTTCTATGCCCATATAGTTAGGACCGCTAAGAGACAAAAAGCTGTGAGGCCAGATGATGTGGCCAAGTTCTTTTCCTCTAGCAACCAATGCTCTAAGGACTCAAACCACATGCACATGAGACTTTCACTTTCATGTGCATGTGGTTTTGAAAATAATGTAGGTAAGATGATAACTTAATTAACTGGAGAAGCCGATACTACCTTTGGGAGAAACCTTGGGTGCATATGGAGCACTTTTCTATTGTGGAACTAAAGCCTGGAGTTCACAGACTCTTCTGGCTGATGTGATTACAACTAGGAATAAAAAAAATTCCATAAGAGAAATATGAAAGAAGCTCATTCCAACAGTTCAAACAGTGGCTTCATTAGTTGTGCCAGAACCACATTCAGGTTCCATGGAACAATAGCTGGAAGTTTAGTATGCCATAAGCCTTTCATGAACTTAGATACCAATGGATGAGTGGAGATTGGCCTACCCTCACTTTGAAAGCGGTAGGCCACTGTGGCACTGAGATTGAACCAAGGCAGACACAGAAAGCATGCAAAGGGATCCTCTGAAGTCAGTAGTCACCAAGATGAGAACAGTTTCCATTTAAATCTTCAATCTCTTCTAGTAGACTATTTCCTGGCAGATATCCTCAACCTCTTTAGGTAAGGAAAAAAAAAAAAAAAAAAAATCGGCAATTAGCTAGTGTTCAACATCCTTACTATCAGGTTAAAGGAAGGAAGGTTCAGATAATCCAGACATCTTTCCTCTTGAGTTAGTAAAGATGAGATCTGCCCCAATATGGATCAGATGGATGCTGGACAGCTGTACCAGAAACACAAACCAAACCTGTCTGGGCCATGCTGGAACAATAAAAATCCGCTGGGCCCAGTCCTTGACTACTTTTTGCTCCATCCTGGTGATCAATGGAATTGATGGAGTTTGCTGGGAAAAATGGAGCAAACTATTTCCACTTTTCTATTTCCCTCTGGCACAAAGAGGTCAATTGCTGGAAGTCCCCATGGACTGAACAGTCTATTGGCAGTGATTGCTGCAGTGAGCATTTGTGTGGACAAAATTCTCTGCTGAAGTGATCTGCTAACATGTTGGAAATCTCTGGAAGGTAGGCTGCTTGCAGAAAAGTGATATTTGCAGACTCATTCCCTTATTTTTATTGCCTCTTGACAGATGGTCCATGAGCCCATGCCACCTTGTTTGTTCACGTAGAACATGGCTACCTGATTTTGTCAGTTCGACTGAGAACACTCTTTTCCTGGAGGAGATCTGTGAAAGTTGTCACACAGTATCTGATGACTCGTAGTTCAAGGAGGTTGATTTGAAAAACTGACCCTTAATGACCAAGTCCTGGAAGGGGCCTGTGAGGGCTTCCCCATCTATTTGTAGAGACGTCTGTCATCAATGCTACTTGGTGAGGAGGCAAACGAAGTGGTGTCCTGTCTTGGAGGATGAAGAGTTTAGTCAATAAGAGGAAGGACAATGTCCATAAGGTTCAAAAGCAAAGTTTTATTACATATAGGGAAGAAAAAGTTGAGTCATCAGCATCAAGCCAAGTAATTGTATCAATAGATTCACGGTCCCCCTGACATGGGCAGTGTTTCAAAAAGACTGCGTCGGGAGGAAGCCTAAGAAAACAATAAAAAGTTAAAAGACAAAAAAAAAAAATTTTTTTAAAAGACAAGGCCATTTGCATCTGAGAATACAAAAAGAGATGAATATAAACAGGTACAGTGTAAGAAATTATACATAATAAAATACATCTAAGTATGTTATAGTGTGCTTGTTAATAAAAAAATATTTTTTATTTTAACATTTAAAAGGCACCCATAATATATAAAGGGCTATATAATATATAATCCATAATATATGATTGTGCAAGTGTATACTTCAACAACAGACTTACCCACAAGTACTTAGAAATTCATCTAAACAAAGAGTGATGCCGAATCAAAAGTACTGAACCTGAAATGCCATAGAGAGTATATCATAATATACTCTCTATGTATATATATACATAGAGAGTATATTATAGAGTATTATATTAGTATATTATAGAGAGTATATTATAGAGTATATTATTCTATATATATTATATACAATATATATATTATATTATAGATTATTATAGAGTATATATAGAGAGTATATTATATTATAGAGAGTATATTATAATATACACCTCGCATCAAGTAAGAGACCTGGGGGTCACCCAAACAGCGGATTCAGCCTCAACAAATTCATAAATAACACAACAAAAGAATGTTTCTTTAAACTACAAACTTTAAAGAAACTAAAGCCACTTCCGCATGGTCCTACAAGCCATCATACTCCCGAAACTGGACTACTGTAACTCTCTCCTTCTAGGCCTTCCAGCTTGCACCACCAAACCACTTCAGATGGTCCTGAATGCCTCGACAAGAATTCTCTCAAACGCCAAAAAAAGGGATCATATCACCCCAATCCTTCATCATCTCCACTGGCTTCCAATTAAATACAGGATTCAGTTCAAATCCATAATGATGATACACAAGGCCTTACATAACATCTCTCCTCTCAACTTAACTTTTCAACTTCAGCTACACACCTCCAAGAAACCGACTAGAAGTGCGTACCAGAACAGGCTAATCACCCAAACGGCGAACTCCTCCCTGAGGAAACGCGCACTATCCACAGCGGGCCCTTCACTCTGGAACTCGCTACCTCCAGACCTTCGCCTTGAACCTTGCCATACTACATTCAAAAAGAAACTTAAGACTTGGTTGTTCACACAAGCATTCCCTGAGACCTAAGAGCAGGAAGAATGACTATTTCAGCTTAGTCGCTCCTTCCCCAGCCCCAGGCATCCAAGTTCCCGAAGAGATCACTATTGAAATGTATATAATCATATAATCATGTTTTTCGGTTCACTGTAAGCTCCACTAAGTTTCCTCCTTGCGCCTTGCATGTTTCTTGTTAACTGTTCAGCAAATATCTACTAATTTGTTAATTGTTTAATCTGTTCAATGTAAACCGCTAATGAGGCGATAGTTCTGGTTCCTTGTAAACCGGGGTGATATGTATATTATGCAGGAACATCCGGTATATAAATCCTATAAATAAATAAATAAATAAATAATAATGAATCATTCAGGGGCAAAGAAATAAATCTGCTGAGAGATCAAAAAATAATATATAGAAAAGGTAAATAGGATTTGAGACAACTTATCCCAAGCGAATAAAGAGAAAAGGGATTTCTGAATAATGCTTTAGGGTAATCATTTGATTCTGGAGAGAAAGAAAGTCACAAGGGGTAAATTACAGAAGTATACCAATTACAGTGTGCTGATCAGCCAGCCTACAAATGACAATATAGAAAGATCTCAGGGGATACTGACTGCATCTATATAAAAAAATAAAAAAAAATCAGATGGGCAAAAAAGAATGTTGTGACCATGACTGCCATCGGCCCAGAGATGCCGGTCACATGAAAAATTCAAAAAGATAACAGCAAGTGTGAGTTAATATGTAAAGGTAACTTGAGGTGTCAAAGGAATGCTGAGGGAAGAAAAATGCACGAGACAAACCTAGGGGAATAAGAAAACACCACCACTGTATCCTGTTCATATTCATCTCTTTTTGTATTCTCAGATGCACATGGCCTTGTCTTTTGAAAAATATGTTTTTTTGTCTTTAACCTTTTATTGTTTTCTTAGGCTTCCTCCTGACGCAGTCTTTTCGAAACATGGCTTGTGTCAGGGGACCGTGAATCTATTTATACAATTATTTGGCTTGATGCTGACGACTGAACTCTTTTGCTTTTGAACCTTACGGACATTGTTGGCCCTTGATGTCCCTCCTCCTCTTACTCAGCATCCATCTTTGATGGTTGGCCTATTATTATTGTCTGCTCATTGAATGACTAGTTGTAGCCATCAGTGAAGCTCCTATTTCATTTCCTGTGAGACATCCACCAAAATCATCAATGGCTAAGTTAGTCGGGTCCATTGGAAGCAAGGGTCCCAGTGTAGGAGTAGCATGAACTACTGCCACCATGTGTCCCAGGACAACTAGAATGTCTCTGACTTATCTGCACTGTGTTCAGCAACTGATATACAAGGATTCTGAGCACGTTTGCCCAGTCTAATGGGAGGAAGGCTTTTTTTTTTTTTTCAGATAATCTATCCATGCTCCTATGAATTTTATTCTCTTGCTGGGAACTAGAATCAATTTTCCAAAGTTTACTAGGAAGCCTAATAACTGTAGGAGTTGAATTGACTATTGCAAGGATGTGAGAATACATTCCCGAGAATTCACCATTACTAGCCAGTCATCTAGATCAGGGACGGGCAAAAGCAGGCCTATCATTTACTTTAATCCGGCCCACCAAACATTTTAAAATTATTATTAAATGCGGCCCATGATGTAGCAACGACATCAGCAAAGGCTTATGCAGGCCCCTTTGAATGATGTGCTGAATTGCGCAACATTGGCACCCGAAGGAGGGGGAAGAGATAACCAAGCAGCCAATCACTTTTCTCTCCACTAGGATGGGCGGGGCAGGTGAACGCTTGTGATGCATGCCATCCTGAATAAAGATGGGATTAGCTTTCTGTAAGCCTCACAGCAAGCCAAATGCATCTTTATTCCGGATGCCGTGTGGTGCAGACCCTACCTGTCTTTCCCCCTCGTAAGTGTTACAGCAAATGTAAGAGCCAATTGCAACACTGATTCGGGGCTCTCCTCACTGGCAGGATTTCCAATCCCTGTCAGTGAGGAGAGACCCGATGCGTCGGTGCAACGGGGTTTCCACACACTCACCCCCCGCGCCAAAGAATGTTGGGAATTATTATTAGAAAAGAAATGATGAATAAAACGGAAAATGTCATAATGCCTCTGTATCGCTCCATGGTGAGACCGCACCTTGAATACTGTGTACAATTCTGGTCGCCGCATCTCAAAAAAAGATATAATTGCGATGGAGAAGGTACAGAGAAGGGCTACCAAAATGATAAGGGGAATGGAACAACTCCCCTATGAGGAAAGACTAAAGAGGTTAGGACTTTTCAGCTTGGAGAAGAGACGACTGAGGGGGGATATGATAGAGGTGTTTAAAATCATGAGAGGTCTAGAACGGGTAGATGTGAATCGGTTATTTACTCTTTCGGATAGTAAAAAGACTAGGGGGCACTCCATGAAGTTAGCATGAGGCACATTTAAAACTAATCGGAGAAAGTTCTTTTTTACTCAACGCACAATTAAACTCTGGAATTTGTTGCCAGAGAATGTGGTTCGTGCAGTTAGTATAGCTGTGTTTAAAAAAGGATTGGATAAGTTCTTGGAGGAGAAGTCCATTACCTGCTATTAAGTTCACTTAGAGAATAGCCACTGCCATTAGCAATGGTTACATGGAATAGACTTAGTTTTTGGGTACTTGCCAGGTTCTTATGGCCTGGATTGGCCACTGTTGGAAACAGGATGCTGGGCTTGATGGACCCTTGGTCTGACCCAGTATGGCATTTTCTTATGTTCTTAATGAGGAAAGGCTCCGTTGTGGTGAGTAATAGGGGAGTAAGGGAAGGGACAGAGAAAGAAGGAAAGGAAAGTGGTGAGGATAGTGAGTGAGTGAAATGGAATGACATGAATGAGTGGAAGGAGAGGGTGAGTGACAGAGGGAGGTGGCGAGTATGTCAAGGAAGGAAATGAGTGAGTGGGTGGGTATGAGAGAGGGGCTAGTGACTGAGTGGGAAGGGGTGAGAATAAGAAACAGAAGAGAGTGAGTAGGAGTGAGGGGGTAACTGACTGAGAGGGAAGGGGACTGAGTAGGAGGGGGAGTGACAACAGAAGTAAGAGTAAATGACTGAGATGGGAGGGGAGGGAAATGAAGGGAGTGAGTAACTGAGGGATGAGTGGAAATGAGATGTCAGTGACTGAGGGAAGGGTAATGAAGCAAGGGAAAAGGGTGAATGGGGTGAGTGACAGAAGATAAGGACATTGAGTGGGAGGGTGAATGACAGAAAGGAGTGAATGGGAGTAAGAGTGAGTTACTGAGAGGGAAGGGGAGGAATGGAAGGGGGAAAGTAAGGGAGTGACTGAGGGGTGAGTGGGAATGAGAGGTGAGTGACAGAGGAAAGGGTAATGAAGCAGAGAAAAGGGTGAGTTATGGAAGCTAAGGGGATTGAGCGGAAGGGTGAGTGACAGAGGGAAGGAAAGAGGGTGAGGGTTGAGTGACAGAGGGAAGGAGGGTGAATGACTGAAGGTGAGTGAGAGGGGAAAAGGGAGGGAGAAAGTAGGAGGGGAGTGAGAAGGATGCATGAGTGTGTGTGTAATGAGAGAGAAAGGAGGAAGATTGTGTGCACCCTCCTCTCCTTCCCCCTCTTAATCCAAGTCTACAATCTCAGGGTGACTGGAAATTAAATTTTCAGGTATGGAGAAGAGGGAGAATTTTATTTTATCCTTATTAGTTTTAATTATTGGGTGTTTGATATATCTGCTGTTTTGAAATATTTGATTTTCAGGAAATGTTTAAAGGGTATTTTGTTATCTTTATCTTCTTATTAGGAGTTCTATTTGTCATCTGTTTTGAAATGTGCTTTTTATTTGTATGGTTTCCTCACGCTTATGACCGATATATATTTCTTCACTTTGTTTATGAGGAATAGTGATATTTCTGTTCTTGATTTATTACACTGCATACGAGTCTGGCTTTCAGTGGTTTCCAGTCCAGTTTTTTGTCCGTGCCCTCCTATTTATACTTTATGGCCTGCATTTGTGACTGAGGTGAGGTGGTCTGCTAGCTTGGAAAATACCTCATACTTGTTGGGTTGAAGGTTTTTCTGATTTTGTTACTAGCTGGGATCCAAGATTGAGGGGACTCCTTGGGTGCTAAAAATGATGGCACTTAAGCCTGCTGGATACTGAAATGCCTGCTGTGTCAAGGACCTGCCCTGCCCTGCCCCACTCCGACCTCCAGCCCTCATTGCACTTGATAACTTGTAATGTGGCCACCACACAAAACATTTTGCCCACCACTGATCTAGATAAGGGAATACCTGGATGTTTTAGCGATGAAGGTGTGCTGCCACTCCAGCCAGGCACTTGGTGAAGACCTTTGATGCTGATAATAGTTCAAAGGGGAGTACTTGGTAATGGTAACGAGAGAAATCCACCACAAAAAGTACATAAAATCAGTGGAAGGGATGGATAGGGATATGATATCAGCATCCTTCAAATCCAGGGAACACATCCACGACTTCTTCTGGATGAAAGGGACAATTGTGTGAAGGGAGTTCATTTGAATTTCTCCTGAAGCAGATTCTTATTCTGACTTCTTAAATCCAGGATGGGTCTCAATTCCCCAGTTTTCTTGGGGATAAGGAAGTAGCAGGAGTAGAACCCCTATCCATGTTGATGGGGTGGAACAGGTTCTATTGCTCATTGACTGAGAAGTGACTCTACCTCCAGGCTAAGCAAGATGGATCTGAACTGAAGGCTGAGCAATGAGGATACGTAGAAATTTGGGAGAAACATAAGCTATTTCCAGAATCCATAATTTTGAGAACCCAACAATTCAGGTACGACTTGATCCTCCCCCTACTGAGAAGGATGATTGTTGGTTATGGGGCATGGTCAAAAACTTGGCCCAGGCTTAGGCTGGGCCTGTTGTGCTGCTTTACGTTCTTGCTGTGGACTCTGAAGCAAAGGCAGGTCCAGTACCTTCGAAATTGCCAGAAGGGGTGTCCCTGGAAGTACAGCCTTTTAAAAAGCATAGGATGGCTGGTGTGAAGTAGACTATTGCTCTTATTAAAGTCTCCACTAATGACCAGTGTCCCAGAAATATTTCAGGCTCCTTTTCTACTTTACCAGAAATACTAGGCTCTTACGCCCAGAATCTGCTAAAAGAACCAGTTTTCCGGCTCACTTGAAGTTGTGTGGACATTTAAAAAAAAAAAAAAATGTTCCTTAGATTTATGTTTAATACTGCCATATCTAAAACATAGCACAAAAGATTATTACATAAAATGGGCTCATCAATTTAGCCATGGTTAAACATAATCAAGAGAAATAGATTATTGCTAAATCAATAGAAATCCGATTCATTCCCTGATCTATCAGTTTACTATTTTTCCTTTCTACATATGTTCTTGGTCTGCAGCACCTTGGTCATATATGCTGAAATGGACCCCTATCAATGGGGATCTATGCATTCATAGGACAATTTTCAAAACCTGTCCTCCTTTTCCTAGCTAAATGCAGGCTTCCACAATGTGTATATTTGTAGTCCTGTTAAAAAAAGGTTCCTTGTCAGGGGACGATGAGGTTTAGGGGAGGAAAGCAACATATGCATATTTCATTTTCTTTTGATTTACATCCCATAATCAAATATTTTTTGTTTTTTCATGCTGTAAAAGTGTTTAAAACTCTGTATGTGATTATTTTATATATTACAATGTTCATATCTTATTACACATTCCATCCCTAATATGATCATGATCTCCCTCTGATCACACTCCGTCCTATGAGCTTTACCTAGCTGTGGTTAGTCATATGGTATATGTCAGTAAGAAGTAGATATTCAAAACCTAGCTGGCTAGGGAAGTTAACAGGATAAACTTATCCAGTTAACTTAGCCAAGATATTCAGTGATGCAGTCTTGCTGCTGAATATACCAAGATAAGTTTATCCACCTAACTTTAGGCCTGCCCAATAGCAGGTCTAACTTAACACGTTAAGTCAAAATATTGCTACTCATCCGGCTAAGCCAGATAAATAACTCCTCCAAGTTACACCCCTGTCCTGCCCACCACTTAAGTGGCAGCTGCTGAACATACCTGGATATTCAAATGGCACCAACTGGGCCAGAAAAATCAGTACCTCAGGCTGATTACATTGCATAGCTGGATGCATGTATTCACACTGTGTCAGAAGATATGTTCTACCTGTTCTCAAGGACAGGATACAGGTCTGATGTACTGAAGTGCACATCCATTTTGTGTTGGGAAAAATGTTTCATACATTAGTTATCTCCAAAGATGTTGCACTATATGTCTGGATTTAGTAGTGTTACATTATGTAATTAGCTTTCTGTTCTTAGATATTTATAGTTTGTAAATTTAGATGATTACTTTCCAGCTAATTTGAAGTAAATGAGAATTTAAAAAAAAATCAGTAATTATCGGTATTTTCATGGCTCAACTACTATTGCTGTGTACCTTTCCAGTTGAATTTAAATACACCTGTTTTATTTCGTTTTGCATCGGGGAGTTTTTTGGTTTTTTTATCAGTTTATTGTTTGAAAACCTACCATCAGAAGCCCTGATTACACATTTCTCTCTCCCCGGAGCAGCTCTAGAAAGATTATGTCAATGCCTAACACACTGTAGCTCTGGAGAAGTGGTCACACTGCATCACTCTTACACGATAATCCTGAGGAAGTGGCACGCGGGGTTACTATTACGCTGTCTCCATGTCAGTTTGCTCTCCGCTCGGGGGATGCCGGCATACCATAGCTTTGCATTGTCTACACAAGTTATCACACTTGATCACTCGCTGGCACTTATTACATCGTCCCCTCTTTCTCCCGTCCCCGTTACCTGCTCTGGGCCTCCGCTGGCCGCGGCTCTCCCCGGCTCCGGCCCCCGCACCTCCGCCGCTGACCCCGGGCGAGGACTCGCTGCCCCTCATCCTCCTCCTCGGCCGCTGCCGCTACAGCCGCCGCTACCGATCGCTTCCGGCTTCCTCCTCCCTCCTCCGGCAACCCGCCCCCACCTGTCTATGACATCACCGTGCACAACCAATGGCGGCCCCTGACCAGTTCGGGCGCTCCAACGCCTCGCCCTCTCACGTCACCAAACCCGAGTCCTACTCCCTTAAAGGAGCCGCAGACAGTATGCTGCTGAAATCACGTGACATGAGCAGAACGGGTCTGTGGAATCGTTCACTTCCTCCACATCCCGCCTGGGTCAGGTTCTCCGGTTGCTAGCCCGCTCCAATTGGTTTTAGTCTGCAAATCGGGCTTTGTGGAGGCTGTCTTAAAGAGCTGGGAGCAAGTTTCAGCAGGTAACGGAGGCAAAAGCAGGACTGGCTGACCCTGGGCTTGTTGGTGGCAGTACTAGTTCAGGCCTAATCCTGGCATCAGCAGCAATAGTTCTCTCTTTGAGGTCTTGGAGACTGGCGGCTGCGCCTGCGAGGTCGCCACAGGATTGTCAGTCGCCCGTTGGGACCAAGTGTACCTGAAGGGGGGTCAGCACAGAACACTTCAACATGTGGAGCTGTGTGAGATGTCGCTGTGGGGGACCCCGAGGAAGAAGTCAGTGTCGGGTACGCATTCAATGCTGTGCCCTGTATCTGAGGGGGGTTTTTAAATATTTATTATTTTTTTGCTCAGGCTGAGAAAAAGGAGAGGGGGGAGAGAGTGCTGAAGTTGGGCTGAGAAAGAGGGAGAGCATGCTGAGGGGCCGAGGAGAAGAGGGTTGGTGGGGGCAGGGAAAGAGGGAACCGAATAAGGGTGAGGACGCAGCGCGGACTGAGGCAGAAGCGACATAGGCCTGTGCCTTGGATGCTAAATTCTGAAGGCGCCCAAAAGCTGGGACACCTGCTGCAGCAGTTCGATTTCCTGGGGCAAAATCTCCCACCCCTAGTCTTCTGCCTATGGGTACCATAATCTTAAATCTGGCCCTTTGAGGGAAGAATGGGGTTGAGCGTGGTGGGGATAAGATGGGGGTAATTTAGAGGTAAATATTCAGCAACCTGGCAAGCAATGTATCCAGCTAAAGTTAGCTAGACAAATTGTGACTGATATTCAGTGGTGCTGCTAATTAGGAGCGTCACTGAATGTAGCCAAAGTCCTAGTTTGCTGGATAAACTTAACTAGCTAACTTTGGAACTGCCCTCCTTCACAGCCAGACTTAGCAGGACAAGTTATCCAGCTCAAAATGCCTTCAATTTATCCATCTGAACAATTAGCTGGATAAATCGGAGGTACCCAGAGCAGCTGGAAACTTAAAACCCATGCTGGCTAATGCAATATTGGCACCGGGAAAACGGGCTCTCATGATTGAGCACTTGGGTCTCCTATTTTGTGCCGATCGACCTCTCCAGGGTGCCTGATTTTAATATTTAAATTGGCTGCAGTGATAAAAAGCGGGCACCAGGGGAAACTGTGTGCCCCTAGTGCCGCTTCAGCAGCGGGTGCCCAGGAGAGGTGTCTGTCAGCAGGTTAGGAAAATAGACTCTCAATTTTATGAGCAACCATATTCCTAACCTGACTGCTGTCGCACTTTAAAAAAAAATGGTTTTTTTTTTAACGTTCTCCTAAGTTCAGAAAAGCAGTGTGTTATGGGGAGAATAGCTAATAGCCTCGTGAACACGAATTTACATGTGATGAGTGCTATTAGCTTTGCAGGGGGTTGGATGCACGTTTTGGATGCACTAATCCACTTATAGCATAAGAGGTTGTGGATGAGCATCCAAACAATGCATCCAATCACGGGTTAAACAATGCGCTCAGCTGAGCACACTGTATTGCATTGGTCTGACAGTTTGTCTGGCTAAATATTGAAGGAAGGCCAAATGATTGCCGATTATGGTTAAAAAGTGAGGTGAAAAAGGCTATTTTAGCCAAAAGAACTTCCTTCAAAAATTGGAAGAAGGATCCATCTGATTGAAAATAGGAAAAAGGATAAGCATTGGCTAGTTAAATGTAAAATACTGATAAGACAGGCTAAAAAGGATTTTGAAAAGAAGTTGGCCATGGAGGCAAAAACTCATAACTCTTAAATATATCTGAAGCAAGAAGACTGTGAGGGAGTCTGTTGGACCATTAGATGATAGAGGGGTTAAAGGGGCACTTAGGATAAGGCCCTTGTGGAAAGACTAAACAAAATCTTTGCTTTTGTGTTTACTGAGGAGGATGTTGGGGGAGATACCCATTCATATAAACTGACCCAAATCATGATGAACCTAGAAGATGCAGTAGGACAGATTGACATACCTGAAGAGTAGCAAATCACCTGGATTACCATAGCTGGTATACATCCCAGGGTTCTGAGAGAGCTCAAAAATGAAATTTCAGACCTATTAGAAGTAATTTGTAACCTATTATTAAAATCATCCATTGTACCTGAAGACTGGAAGGTGGATAATGTAACCTCGCTATTTAAAAAGGGATCCAGAAGTGATCTGGGAAACTATAGACCAGTGAACTTGACTTTAGTACCAGGAAAAATCTTGGAAACTATTATAAAGAATAAAATTACAGAACATATAGATAGACCTGATTTAATGGGACACAGCCAGCATGGATTTATACAAGGGAAATCTTGCCTCACAAATCTGCTACATTTGTTTGAAGGGATGAATAAACGTGGATAAAAGTGAACTGGTAGATGTAGTGTATTTGGATTTTCAGAAGGCGTTTGACAAAGGCCCTCAGAAGAGGCTTCTAAGAAAACTAAAAAGTCATGAGATAGGAGGTGATGTCCTTTTGTGGACTACAAACTGGTTAAAAGACAGGAAACAGAGTAGGATTAAATGGTCAGTTTTCACAGGTAACAGTGGAGTGCCTCAGGGATTTGTACTTGGACTGTTGCTTTTTAATATATTTATAAATGATCTAGAAAGAGGTACGATGAGCAAGGTGATCAGATTTGCAGATGACTCACAATTATTCAGAGTAGTTAAATCGCAAGTGGATTGTGATAAATTGTGGCAGGACCTTGCGAGGCTGGAAGATTGGGCGTCCATATGGCAGATGAAATATAATGTGGACAAGTGCACGGTGATGTGTATATAGGGGAAAATAACCCTTGCTGTGGTTACACAATGTTAAGTTCTATCTTAGGAGTTACCACCAGGAAAAAGATCTGAGCATCATGGTTGATAATTCATTGAAATAGTAGGCTCGGTGTGCTGTGGTGGTCAAAAAAGCAAATAGAACATTAGGAATTATTAGGAAGGGAATGGCAAATAAAACGGAGGATGTCATAATGCTGCTGTATTGCTCAGTGGTTAGACCGCACCTTGAATACTGTGTGCAATTCTGGTTGCCACATCTCAAAAAAGATATAGTTGCACTGGAGAAAGTACAGAGAAGGGTGACCAAAATGATAAAGGGGATGGAATGGCTCCCCTTCGAGGATAGGCTAAAAAGGTTAAG
The DNA here is from genome assembly GCF_901001135.1 of Rhinatrema bivittatum. Lineage (NCBI taxonomy): Eukaryota > Metazoa > Chordata > Amphibia > Gymnophiona > Rhinatrematidae > Rhinatrema > Rhinatrema bivittatum. The sequence continues at coordinate 51,055,391 of NC_042628.1, read as the reverse complement.
ACTGTTCAGCTTGGAGAAGATGAGGGGGGATATGATTAGAGGTCTAGAAAATTAAGAAAGAACTTGAATGGGTAAATATGAAATGGTTATTTATTCTTTTGGATAATTCAAGGCCTAGGGGCACTTCATGAAGTTAGCAAATAGCACATTTAATACAAATCAGAGAAAATTCTTTTTCACTTGCCACATAATTAAGGTTTAGAATTAGGTGCCAGAGGATGTGGTTAAGGCAACAAGTGTAGCGGGCTTAAAGGTTTGAATAAGTTCCTGGAGGAAAAGTCCATAGACTGTTGTTAATTAATATAGAATAGCCACTGCTTGTTGCCAGCATTAGTAGCATGGGATCTATTTAATGTTTGGGTACTTGCCAGGTACTTATGACTTGGATTGGCCACTGTTGGAGACAGGATACTGGGCTTGACGGACCCCTGGTCTGATCCAATATGGCATATCTTATGTTCTTATTTTTTCTGAATAGAAGCTAATGAGAATAAGAGTGAGGGGGAGTCAGTAGTGAGGACCCCCTTTTATCCTTAAAAGGATCCACTTCTAGCCTTTTGAAAATGTGAGCTCTTTGGTACCATGTATTCTGGCTCCTTGGCTGTCTTGATGTGTGAAAAGGTTGGCCATACCTGTGCTACAACATATCTTTTGTTGGTCCAATTAACAAGTTTCATAATCTGTGAAGATTTTACTTCAGATGTGCCTAGATATGTGGCCTAACTGCACCCCTTTCTTTGCAAACAGAGTATTTTAGTGCACTATTAATGGGTTCTTGTCTTAGGGTTGCTAATTTTTCAAAAGTTCAGTCTGGACTTAGGTGCTTAAGAGTGAAAGTGTACTGCCAACAAGCTTGTGTGATAGGTTGAGTCAGTCCTCCTGATTTTATCCTGGTATTGGGACTTGCTTCACATTCTTACTTCAGGCTTAAAGATTATATATATTTACAGTATTACCTTTTCATGAGTAAGATTGTTCCTCTTTGGGTGCTGTTTTGATATGGAAGGTTTACTATATTGTAGTTATAATTGTTTACTCGTGGCTTTCTGAGGGTCAAGCCCACAACCAACATGCATTAAAATAGGCCTAATATCATATGGGTTCCAAGTGTCTTTCATAGGATTTTCTGAGTGGCACTACAGCAGTACATGTAATATAATTGTGATGACAATCATCTTTGGGCTGCCTCAGGATTGAGCAGATCCAGGAAGACAACAATGTTAATGGGGAAGCTGGGAGTCTTCCACCTGTGCCAACCACCTTCCCCCTTGGGTTGAGCCCTAAGGTGATAGTGGCTAGTGAGGCAAGAGTAATGGGGAAGCCCCAGATTCAAGCACATACATACCTAGAAACCTGGAGAACACCAAGAAATCATGAAACGAGTGGTCAAGCAAGAACCTAAGGCGATTTAAGTCTTCTGGATTCAGTTAATAAGATCGGCTCCTGAGTATGAGGACCAGGAAATAGAGCCAAAGTCTGGCAACTGAGTCATAAAAAGCCTGAGTATGAATTTGCGTCTAGGCAGGAAATAAAATGGCTGCTGCCGGGAAAATGGCCACGGTGCTGGGAGGATGGAATAGATAATCCACATAGCTCGCAGCACCACTTGCAGGCCAGAGGTAAAATTCAGCAATAGATCCTCACAATAATATTGTAATTCATATTTTACCCTTAGAATGTCTCTTTTTTTCATGTAAAATCAGTTTAAAATGCATAATTGTGTGTGGGGAGAGCTGAAGGGGGTCCAAGGCTGCAGTATGCCTAAGGTGCCTAATAACCTTGTACTGGTCCTGCTACTGTTTTTCCAATAGGAGGTGCATAGGTGTTCTAGGGCCACTAGTCTAACATTTTACAGCATTGCTTTTTCATAGATAGTTGTTGCTGTTTGCTGGCAGTTAGTGCTGTTTTGGTATGGCATGTTTGCTATATAGATTGTTATCCGTTTTGCAGGGTTTTCAGTATTTTGTTCAGGCTTGCAGGACAGCAGCACATATATAATATGCATGTCATAGTATGATTTTACCTCAGAAGACTGACTATGTACTTTGAATGTCTATATTGGTGTGCTGTTTTTAAAATATCCTGTTCGGTTTTTTGTTTTTTTTTCCTAGAAAAGAAATCTGTTGGATATAAAATTGTAATTGTTCAGTTGAAGTGGCATCATGGTAGGTTCAAAGACTTGTCTGGGACATAATGCCATATACAGAAGACTGAAAATGAATCTTCTTGCTTCTCCATTTTTTTTTTTTCCTTGTGAAGTCTTTCACCACAACATCAAGATGAAGGTAGTTCAAAGGATCTATCTGAGATGCCCATTTTGCCTACAGTTGCTCAAGCTGAAGTACAGTTTGAAGAACATAGGAATGTGGAAGATGAACCAAATGGAGTCCAGCAGGATCAAGACTTGAGAGTATGTGAAGAAAGTATCGCTGATTTGAATTATGGTAGGCCTGCTACTTGGGACTGTTTGCCAACCAGATGTGATGATCACGTACAACAAATCTTGATGGAACATGGACCAGAACAAGTTCAGCAGTTCACTTTCCTCTGAAAATGATGATCAGATAAAATTCTCAACAAAGAGACATGCCAGTGGCGAAGAAATAACCATCTGTGGTTTCAGTATTTTGCTTTTATTGCAAACTGTTTACCAGTAGCACATTCACTTATCCATCACCATAAAACCAATGACCCTGGCAAAAGATTCCAACAGCAGGGGAGAAAATCCGATACTTCACTTTCAATGCATATCCGCCATAACTCTCTACTTCAACGGCAGGGGGAATGAAGAAAAGTGGATCTATATACATACAACAACCAACAAGGACTGAATTACATAGTCTGGGTAAACAAATAAGCATGGGTGTAGCTTGCTTATTGAGGCGGTTACTACCCCTAACTAATTAAGCTAGATATTTCACTTAGATGCAGCTCCAACACTGCTCTCTACATTAATGGTGGGGGTGGAAGGAAAATAGAACCAAAAGGTTACTAAGAGCCAAGAGTAACAGATAAGTATGAGAAAAAAAAAAGTGCGAAGCTTGCTGGGCAGACTGGATGGGCTGTTTGGTCTTCTTCTGCCGTCATTTCTATGTTTTCCATATAGACTAAGTTCAAGATGCCTACTTAAAATGCCAGGACTTTGCTTTCTTCCTAAAAGTCAGATATTGTGACCCTAAATGAATATCTCTTGAAATCAAATTCCACAGGAGACATGTAGGCAATTGTTTGCCAGGTCCCTTCCAACTTTACCAGAGGAGGAGACGAAGTAGTCGGCCAAGTATGCTGTGAGTAATGCAAGGCTTTACTTAGGGAGTCATGTATTAATAAGCTCTGAAGATAACGAGCCTCTCTTCTAACCCACCACTTTTGTCTGGAGATTCTCCCACTTTGGTGGCTAAGGTGGCTCTTGTGCTATGAGGTCTCTGACGGTAAACATCACTAGATCAACAAAAGAGGAGTCAGGAAAGGAATATTGCCCTCCTTCCAGTTGGGTCTCCTAAAAGGGAAATAAAAGGGCTGAAACTGACCTAATTAATCTCCCAGGGTTGAGAGGGAAGGCATGGTTTTTATTTTTATTTATTTATTTTTTAAATTTAATCAGATGGCATCGATGTTAAATTAAAATTACCAACCCAATTCTTCACAGATTGATTTGTAATCCAGTCAACAAACAATAGCAATCAAAACTTTGCAAACACTTAATATCATTAAAGATAATTCAGTATAAATCTCTTTCCTTTCAGATTCTATTCCTTATCTGGTACCAGTACCTCTATCAGATAAGTATATTTTTGTACTTTAGTCAATGTGATCAATATTGTATGTGTAGATATATTTTTTAAAGAATTTGATTCTTTTCAAAACCTTCCTTCCTCAGGTGTTCCAGTGTTCTTTAATGTTAATAAAGGTAAGTACAGTATATTGGTTGCTTATGTTCTCTCTGTGTGATTGAGTCACTTTGTAAGTAATAGTTTCTTTAATAAAGATCTCTAGCTAGACTCTTGTTTTTTGTTTGTGTGTGCACACTTAGCTATTTAGTAGTTAGATAGATGGGGGGTGTTGGTGGGATTTGCTGGTTTGTGTTGGTACATCCCCTCACCAAGGCCAACAAAAAGGCCTTTCAAACCACCATCAAGAATGTGTGCACAATTTGGATTCAGTCAAAGCAGATATGATCCTGGTTGAAATTCAATTAATATTTCAGATTTCCCCCAGAACTTTTGAGGAAATCAGCTGGATTTTTTTCAGGGAAAATGGGAAGCGAATCTGACATTCCTTGAATCCACTTCAGATTATTATTACATAAGAATATAAGGACTGCCATATTGGGTCAGTCCAAGGGTTCAACAAGGCCAGAATACTGTTTCCAACAGTCACAAGTACTGGACAGAATCCCAAATAGAAGATAGATACCATGCTGCTTACTATCAGGGATAAGCAATGGCTTTTCCTAAGTCTACCTGGTTTAAAACAGTCTATGGACTTATCCTCCAGGAACTGGTCCAAATCTCTTCTAAGCCCAGCTAAGATAACTGTCTTTACTACATCTTCCGGGAATGAATTCCAGAGCTTAATTGTGAACAAACATTTTCTATGGATTTATTTATTTAAAAAAACTTTTATAAACCGGTATTCTGAAAAGCAATCATGACGGTTTACAAATTTTGGTATCTATAAAATGAATAAAAATTATGAAGAACAGTAAAAAATACAATATAATTATAAAATGATACATATGAATTTGGTTTATAAGATAAGAACAAAACAATGGGACAGGAATCCCTTGTAAAACACATTCACGTCTCCCTAGTCATTGCCAACCAGAGCTCATTGTGTTAAACCTTATCCTTAGTTGTCTGCTTTTCCTGTGTGTTATGGTTTTGAGGTGTTGGAGTGGATTCTTGGGCACTGCGGAGATGGCCACGCCCATGGGGAGGAGCCCTGTGAGTAACCACAGTACTAGGCTAGACTCGGGCCACGAAAACACAGAAGTTGAATTTATTATACAGCTGAAGGCACTGCCCGGGGAGCGGGCAGCTGTGGAGGTAACCCAGGAGGGCAGTCTCTCTCACCGTAGATGGTAGGCAGTTCGGCAATTCAGGAACAGGTCCCGGATGTAGAGTGAAGCGCTGAATTAGAAGACAGACTGAGAGGGTTAGTACTCACTGCAGCTGAAGCTGTAATAGAGTTCCAGTCAGGCAGAAGTTGATCCATGGCAGGCACCAGATTAGGGAGAACAGGCCCTCGAGGAGCGAGTACCCGGTGTCCCAGGATAGGTACCTGAAATAGAGTAGAAGGGCCCCCGAGGAACAGGTACCCAAGTTAAGAGAGAATACCCCGAAGGGCAGAGCGGACTTCCAGTGACAACTGGAAGCGGCAGAGCAGCTTAGACCAGAGGCATTCCAATCCTTGCTAGCAAAACAGGGCAGGCTAAATATCCGGCTGGGATGTCACTCGGAGGGGATGCCCCTGAGATTCCCGCCATGACGTGGTTAAAGACATGGGTGGCGTGTGCGCGCGCATGCACCCTAGGAGGCCTCAAGCAGGGCCAGTGGAAGCACTAGGCCTGGACCTAGAGTGCCAAGCATTAGGGGACACCGAGCAGTGTTATACTGAGGGGAGGTCAGGGGGAGCCAATGCAGCCACCGGTGGACCTCATCCCACTGGCGGCTGAGCAGTGAACTACCGCTGTGCTGTGTACTGGACACACAGCAGGAAGATCGGCAGGGCCGTAGTGGAGCTCATGTCACCACGGCCTGAAGAAAAAGGTCGCGTCCAAGCCTGCAGGTGCTCCTCCTCCTTCCTGCCCGCGCGGCCCCGGAAGAAAATGTTGCCGGAGCCGCGCGGGCAGGAAGGAGGAGGAGCATTAGCCGCGTGCAGAAGAGGAGCAGCATTTATAGTCATCCATGAATCTCAAGTCGCAGCGGGCTGAGAAGAGGAGGAGGCCCGGTAGAAGGGCCGCCACCGCAGATCCCACATTGCGGGCGGCCCGAGAAGATCAGGGCCGCTGCAGAGCCCATCCTGTGGAGGCCCAGAGGTAAGAGAGGCTGAGGGCCTGTAGAGTGTGTGTGTGAGATGAGTTGAGAGAGTGTGTTTTTTAAAATTATTTTTGTTTGACAATAGGGAGACAAATCACTTCACTGATTAGCAGTGGGCAGAAGCAAGAGGCTGGAGAAAAGTTACAATAATGGTATAGCCTAGCTACAACCAGTGAAGACCACCACCATACTCAGCTTTTCAAACTCAAATCCAAAGGTTTGGTATACATTAGGGACATAAGATATTAATCCATATTTACCTAGTCTGGAAGACCGGGCGGACCCCATGTCCGACCGGTCGGAGTAATGTGGGCCCAGGCCCACTCAGGGAGCGGGTCTCGATCGGGGGGGAGGTGAGTTGGCGCGAGGAGTTGGGCAATTAGAGTAGGGACCGTGACGGATGGGGGGGTGGGGTTTCGGAGCGTGTGTGCCGCACAATCGTGGAGATAGGGGATTGGTCCAGGAGAGCTAGAGGGTGTCGTGGCTGGCAGGGATAGGCTGGGGGGAAATTTGAATCGCGGTTAGACAAGGAGTGGGATCGCGGTTTAGCAGTCGGGGGGGGATTCGCGCGCGTTGTGCAGGTCGGCGGGTTCGTGCGAGTAAGTGGAGGGACTTGCCTCGGCGTTGACACCCTCACCGGCGGAGGGAACAAAGGCAAGGGCAGTTGTCAAGGCGGACAGAGTGCGGAGGGCCAGCTCGCTGTTGTCCTAGAGGCGGTGCAGTGGTCGGGTACAGGCATGGATGGAAAGAGATCGGAGCGGGCGGACGAGGAGCTGGATCGGGGACCGTCAGTGTTGCTGGAGTCGGAAGAGGCGGCGTGGGTGCCAGGAGATGAAGCCGCATCGGGCTGGGAAATGGAGGCGGTCCTGGAGCGGGTGAGCTGCATCGTCGACTTGGAGGGGGGCGGGCTTGGAAGAGAAGGAGGGGCCGGAGCTCGGGGAGCGGCTACGGGTATCAGCAGTGAGGAGTTGGAGGTGCCGTTTCTGCCGGCTCCAGCGAGTGCGGTTCGAGGCAGAGTTAGGGGGGAGGGCTGCTAGGACAGCTCGGCCTCGGTCAAAGGGGCGGAGTGGAAGGGCGGCGTCTATGAGCTGGGAGCCAGGCTCAGCCGAGAGTGTGGGTCGTGGGAGTCTGGTCGGGGGAGGGGATGTCGCTGCAGCTCTGGGGGCCTAGAGGGGTCTTTAGGAGTTGACGGCTGGGGCTTGGGGGGCGGGTTGGGGCCGGCGGGATCGCGGCCCAGATTTCTTGCTCACGGTCGGAGGGGCAGAGGGGTGATCACGGGGGGGGTCGGGGGTGTCAGGGGAGAGAGGAATGCGGGGGGCTCGGGGTTCACGAGCGGGACGCTCCGCAGCAGGTGGGGGGGGGGCGTGGACGTTTTGCCGCGGGCCCCTGAGTCTGTAGAGGGGCCGATTGAGGGGAGCGGGGATTTCAGTTTTGGGGCAAGGAGGGGTCAGGGGATTGAGTAGCGATTGGAGTGGAATAGGGCAGGGGAGTCGCGGTGGTGTGAGGCCCCTGTCGAGCACTTTGTTCTCCAGTAGTGTGGAGGGGACGCTGAGGGGAGGATTGGGCAGAGGCCTCGGTAGGCCCCTGGGGGGGGGGGGGGGAGGGGGGGAAGCAATTGGGGGATGGCGGGGCCGGGGTTGGTGGGAGAGTGGGACCTCGTGCTTGGTATGGCGCCTTCTCCCGCCCCTGCCGTATCTTCACAGGTGGACTGGGCAGAGGATGATGGAGAGGAACTGGGCCCTTCCCGTTGGGAGGCTTGGCGGAGCGAGGCGCCTTTGGAGGAGGAAGAGGTCGGAGGGAGCGGGTAAATGTAGCTGAATCGGTGACGGTGGAGCCCGACCAGTCAGGTGAGTTTATTTTCCCGAGGCAGGACAGGGGGGTTGTCCCGAGGGCGTGGGGGGCAGGAGTGAGCGGGGACGGAAGGTTGGTAGTGAGGGAGCAGGACAGGGGGACGTGTTGCAGAGGTCTAGGGAAGATGGGGGGGGTGGGGGAAAAAAGGGGGTCTTCTAAGTCGGGGAAGGCTAAGAAGAAAAGTTCGGCTGGTTCTTCCTCGTCGTAGTCTAGCTCTTCCGATTCCGGGGCGGCGGTGAAGGTGGGAGTGGTGGGGGGGGGGGGCAATGGTGCACGGAGCCCCGGCGTTGGTGGCCCTTACAGAATTGTGGGAAGAGGTACCGCGTTCCATCCGTAAGCGGATTCGGCGTCGCCAGTTCATCGATATTTTTCAGTTATTGGAAGGCTAGCGCGGTAAGCGCAAGGGGAAGAAGAAGCGGGGGAAGGGCGAGCGATTCCCGGGTGCGCAGCAAAAGGTGGCGCAGCATATTCATAATTGGATGCGGGCATTCCCTGTACGTACCTGGATCAGTCCAGACAGTGGGTTATGTCCCCAGTCCAGCAGATGGAGTCAGCACAAGCTTTGAGGGGGCGTATCCATATATACTACTACCCCCTCTGCAGGAGTCCAGTATCTTCTGACTCCAGCAGATGCGAGTAGGGGAATCAGGCTTCCCCTCCTTTTCCTTTTCTTCACTTTCTTGCTTGATTATGGCTTGTTGTTGTCTTTTTCTGTGGATCAAGTTTGTATCAAGTTTGTATTAAGTTTAAAAAAAAAAAAAAAAAAAGGCAGAGTTCTTTCAACTTCTGGGGAGTGGCTTATCTTCCTTGTCTCTTCTCTGCGGCCTTGCTGTTTATTTCTCGTTGCAGCCAGGGGTAAGTTTGTTTTTCCTTTGTAGTTTTTTTCTTCACAGCTCAGCCCCCGGTGCCCGCAAAAGCCGGTGGAGCCGGCCTCTTCGCTCTTTACTCCCTCACCCGTGGCCATTTTACAGCTCCTCATGGGCTGCTGAGCCATTTAGGGAAAGATGACTGGGGCGGGTCGTGGGGGCGGGAAGGCCCCCCCCCGCGGCACCCTCCTCTATTTTCGGACAGCGGGCAGTGCGGGCCGACCGGGCCCCCCCGCAGCGGCGCTTTTGTGCGCGTGGCCCCCCCCCCCCCCCCCCGTGGCTTTTTCTTTTCTCCTACAGCGATCCCGATGCAGCGGCTGTCCCGCTGTGCGGCCTGCGGAGACCTGGGGTCCCGGATTTCCCGGGAGGAAAATGTGGGGCGTAGTGATGTGTGCTGGCGATTTAATCGCTCCACCTGCAACTTCCCTGATTGTAAATTCCGGCACGCTTGTTCCACCTGCGGAGCAATCCACCCTGCTTCAAGGTGCCTCAAGCGACAAGGTGAAGGTCCCTCCCCAGCCCAGACCCCAAAAGGTTTGGGCAAGCCAGGGGTGTGAACGAGCATCGACGCCCGTCAGGATTGCCGCCATGAGGCCCTGGTTAAGGATGTACCCGATCAGGGAGGCGGCGGTTCTACTAACTCAGGGTTTTACGTGGGGTTTTCGAATACCGTTTTTTGGGGGGGGGGAAGTAGGGGGAGGGGACAATTGCCCGTCGGTGCGGCGTCTAGTGGGGGTTGTAAAAGATAAGTTGCAGGCGGCAATTGCGATTGGCCGAATTGCCGGTCCGTTCAGGGAATTGGTGCTGTCACCGTTGGCGGTGATTCCGAAAAGAGAGGTGGGTAAATTTAGACTGATTCACAGTCTTTCCTTCCCGGAGGGCAAGTCGGTGAACGACGGTATCCCGAGAGAGCTATGTACGGTGCGATACGCATCCTTTGACTCAGCGGTTCGTGTAGTTAGGCGGTGTGGCCCAGGTGCCCTGATGGCTAAGGCAGATATTGAAGCGGCTTTTCGTTTGTTGCCGGTTCACCCAGAAAGTTTCCACCTGTTTGGGTTCCGTTTTCAACAAGAGTTCTACTTCGACAAGTGCATGCCGATGGGTTGCTCCATAGCGTGTGCTTATTTTGAAGCGTTCAGTTCATTTGTGCACTGGGTGGTACAGAAGAGAGCGGGTTCAAGACTTTTGGTGCATTATTTGGACGATTTTTTATTCGTCAGCAGAGCTGTGATCGTTTGCTGGATTGTTTTGGTGGATTGTTTGCTGGATTGTTTTCAAGTGGTGGCATCCGAGTTTGGAATTCCTCTCTCGGCTGGTAAGACGGAAGGGCCAAGTACGAATTTGGTTTTTCTTGGAATTGAGCTGGATTCGGTGGCCATGGTATCGCGTTTGCCAGAGGATAAGGTGGAGCGTCTACGGGAGTTGGTGCGTGAGGCAGTGGGTCGACCTAAGTTGTCTTTGCGGGAATTGCAGTCCTTAGTGGGCAGTCTCAACTTTGCCTGTCGGGTAATTCCTATGGGCAGGGTTTTCTTGCGTAGGTTGTCGCATGCTATGTCCGGTCTAAAAAAAGCGTCATCATCGAGTGCGGAATTCGGGTTTTTTACGCGAGGATTTGCGACTCTGGGACAAATTTTTAGTGGATTTTAATGGTGTGGCGTTGTGGCAATCAAATCCGTTGTCTAATCATGATTTGGAGTTGTTCACGGACGCAGCGGGTTCGTTGGGTTTTGGGGCTTATTTCCAGGGGGCTTGGTGTGCTGCGGCTTGGCTGGAGGCATGGGTAACATCTGGGGTTACAAAAAATATTGCGTTCTTGGAATTATTTCCAATTGTGGTGGCAGTGCATATTTGGGGTGCACGGTTGAGGGGGAAGAGAGTGGTGTTCTGGAGTGATAACATGGGGGTAGTCGAGGTCATAAATAAGAGATCGGTGCGATGCATTAGGGTTTCTGAGCTTTTGCGCGAGTTGATTCCAAGTTGTATGTCCTTAAACGTGACAATATGGGCTCAGCACGTACCTGGTGTTTCTAACGGAGTGGCTGACTCTCTTTCTCGTTTCAAGTGGGAGTTGTTTCGAGAACTGGCCCCGGAGGCGGAGCTTTGTGGAACTCCGGTGCCGTCTTCCCTTTGGAGATTTGGTTCCCAGAGTCCTGGAAAATGCTGCGAGCTTCACTAGCGCCTTCAACGTGGACAGGTTATGTGGGTGGTGCCAGAAGGGTGACGGCGTTTCTGTCTTCCTTGGGTTGGGTGGGAGGTCCGATTCCGGATATTGCGCTGGTGCGGTTCATTGAGCAGGCTAGGGCGAGCGGTTGCTCGCGGTCGGCGGTGGGGAGACAGCTGGCGGGTTTCTCCTTATTTATGAAGGCTCATGGTTGGGGTTTCCCATTGGGTCGGTTTATTGTGCGGCGGTTGCTGGTGGGTTGGTCTAGGGGGGTGAATAAAAGGCCAGATCAGCGATTTCCAATCACGCATGATATACTGGTCATGTTGTGGGAAGTTTTGTCTGCGGTTTGTTCTTCCGCGTACGAAACAGTCCTATTTAGGGTCTCTTTTGTCTTTGTGTTCTTCGGCGCTTTCCGGATTAGTGAGTTGGTGGCTCGAGCGGCGAGTAGCAGGGATTACCCGGGGATATTGGCACGGAATGTAGTTGTGACAAATAGAGCGGTGGTGATTGTGATTCCTCGATCTAAGACGGATCAGCAAGGACGCGGATCGTCCGTGGTGCTCTCTGCGGTCCCGGGGTTGATTTCTTGTCCAGTTAGGAATGCGGCGCTGTATTGTCAGAGGCGACTGGAGGGGGAGGTGCATTTTTTGGTGCATGACAACCTTCGGCCATTGACCAAGTATCAGTTCGAGATGGTACTTCGTCGGGCTTTGTACTCTGTGGGTTTGGATGGTCGTCGTTTTGGGACGCATTCTTTCCGAATCGGGGCGGCAACTTCGGCGGCGAGTGCAGGATTGACTGGAGGTGTGATACAGAGGATAGGCCGGTGGCGGTCTGGCGCGTACAGGAGTTATGTTCGCCCAGAAGCTGGGCGTGAATGAGTAGTGTCTAACTTCAGTTTCTTTGCAGGTGCGGCGCCCGAGGGAATGGCGGTGTGGATTATCGGGCACACAGACATGCCTGCGGCCGTCCTTACGGTCCTCATTTGGATTTACAACGCAGAGGGGTGCGGGTTCATTGGTTGGGGCGCAGAGGAATGCTATGGGACGAACTCATTCCTTGTGTACAGAGGGAGCGCGAACGTCGCGTGGCACCTCGAGCCCTGGTAGTTCATTTGGGGGGAAACGACTGGGGCAAGATGTCAGGTAAGCAATTTATCAGTATAGTCCATAAGGACTTAATGACGGTGTCAATATTGCTACCAACAACTATCTTGTGCTGGTCTGACATTGTGGTTAGGCCTGCTGAATGGGAAAATATTATGTGGCGGAGGAACAGGTCCAAGGCGAACCAACAAATCGGAGCCTGGTTGGCACGCTTGGGTGGTCGCCATATTCGGTATGATTTTTCCCAGTGATTACCGCCTTTCAACCCTTCCGTATTTCTACGTAGTTAAGAGATCCTTGTATATAAATCACCTATACATAGCTTCCTCATCTCTATTTTTATTTTCTCCTTTTTACTTCCTTTGAACTATGCCTTTCTCCCTTTTACACCTCACCCCCCCTTTCCCACTCCCCTCCGACCCCTCCCCTATTCTCCCTTGATTCTCTGCTCCCTTGGTTCATTGTTTTTATAGTTTTATTTCTTTTTTGTACCTTGTTTTTGTGTTAGTAATATTATATTGTTTTTGTTTACTGTATCTCCCACCTGAGTTCATTGTAAACCGGCATGATGTGCTTCACGAATGTCGGTAAATAAAAGTTAATAAATAAATAAGGTAACTGGTTTGTTCCGGAAGGATGGGGTTCACCTTTGCTTTTTAGGGATGGACCTGTTTCTCAATTCCATTCAGGAGGTCTTAGAGGACTTATTTCCTCTGTAAGCGAGGCCGCATCTTTGGGGGGGGTCACAGGACATCGGATGCCTGTGCCTGTGGCGGTTGGCCCGAGCCATAACAGCTTAATTATATTGGTTATGTTAAACGGATTTCGGTGGGAAGCAAACGGTGGTTGACAACTGGGGGCTGTTGTCAGTGATTGGCTCCTTGCCGGAAAGAGGCGGGGGCCGCTTGGCCAGACTCCTTGCAGGTTGGTGGCGGGGGTCCACCCAGGTTGGCTCCTTGCAGGTGAGTGGCGGGAGTCGGAACCTGGAGTGTGGGGGCCAAAGAGCGAGCCGAGTGGCTGGTTTAAGCTATCCTGCCGGAAGGTGGGGGGTTGTTTGCAATACTGAAATCTGTATAGTTATTGTTAATTCTGTGACGGAGGCTCGGGCCACTTGGTGATTAAAGCTGCGGCCTTGTTTTACCCAAGCTAATGTCTCTGTAATTATTTGAATGTAAGGGGGTGGTTGTGAGTGAGTGAGGTCCTGGATGCCCATATTATAACAAACCTGTGTTGATTCATCTGAAAGATATTTAAAAAAAAAAAAGGATAAATTCAGGAAAAAGCATCAAACCTTCTGGACAATAAATTCTGCCAAGTTTTGAAAAGGTTTTTGTGTGCAGTACTTATCTGATAGTTTGCACTATATTCTGAAGTTCCTGGAAAACAGACGGAATAGGGTTAGTAAATGTGGAAAGGTTCATATACCTGGGGATCAAATTGTTTTGAAAGTTGCTTATGTGCCTTCTATTTAGGTCTGACTTTTACCTGTGAAAAGGAAAATCGTGTTAAGAGCATTGTAGTAAAGTAATATCTAGTTAGATTTCCCTGTTATCTGTTTCGTTCTTTCTTCTGTTAATCCAATAGGCAGAGAGCAATAGAACTGTGTTGTATAGCTTGGGGCAGGTTTTCGGGGAGTACGTGCGTATCTTACGCTCGAACCCCTTTGAAAATCTGCCCCACTATGTCTATGCACATACCCATCTCTATCTATCTGTATATACACAAATTGTACAATACAGATAGCTGGGATAATACTGTACATACATTCGCTGGATTGCCATTTGATATTTTTCGAAAAATAAGTTGTACTTTAGGATTGAAGTTTTATTTTATTCTCAAAAATATGTGCAAAAAATAATTTTCCAAAAAATCAGAGGGGTGGATATATTTGACTTCTAAAATGTGTTTTCCCTTTAAAATACAGGGTTTTATTTTGACTTCTAAAATCCTAGCTGCTCCTTCCCCTTCCCTCTGCACCTGCATCGCCATAGTATGGGGACATAGGCAGCATGCTCCCAGCGGCCTGGCTCCTCCGTCCATTCCCCATCCCTGTGCGACTTCCTGTCCAGAGAGAGGGCGCACGAGGGTGGGAGCGGTGCAGCTGCCAGGGATGGAGAATGCATTCCCTGTGTCCACACGCTGCTGATGCCACTGCTCCTACCATCATCACAGCCCTAGAGGAGAGAAGCCTAAAGAGGGGAGGATGCATCTAGTATGGGGGAAAAAAAAGAAAGGAGGCAGGAGAGGAACATGGAACGAAACCAGCAGTTGGGGTTTGGGGAAGGAGACTCACCTGGGTCGTAATTTTTTGTGGGTTGCCCCCTTGTGTGCAAGTCCACAAGCAACATTTTTGTTACATAAATGTTGCATTCCACAGTATTCCCCCAGTCACTAAACTTTTTTCTCCCATAGAATGGAGGAAAAGCCTCAGGGAATCCAGCCCAAAATGTGCCTATCCATGTATTGAATAGATACGTGATCAATATGCTGGGAATCGGATATCATGAAATCCTGCCGTGGTACATGTGGGCACCAACGACATAGGAAAATGTGGGAGAGAGGTTCTGGAAGCCAAATTTAGGATTTTAGGTAGGAAGCTGAAATCCAGAACCTCCAGGGTGGCATTCTCTGAAATGCTTCCTGTTCCACGTGCAGGTCCCCAGAGGCAGGCAGAGCACCAGAGTTTCAATGTGTGGATGAGACGATGGTGCAGGGAAGAGGGATTCAGCTTTGTAAGGAACTGGGGAAACTTTTGGGGAAAGGGGAGACTTTTCCAAAAGGACGGGCTCCACCTTAACCAAAGTGGAACCAAGCTGCTGGCACTAACTTTCAAAAAGGAGATATAGAAACATAGAAATGACGGCAGAAGAAGACCAAATGGCCCATCCAGTCTGCCCAGCAAGCTTCACACATTTTTTTCTCTCATACTTATCTGTTTCTCTTAGCTCTTGGTTCTATTTCCCTTCCACCCCCACCCTTAATGTAGAGAGCAGTGATGGAGCTGCATCCAAGTGAAATATCTAGCTTGATTAGTTAGGGGTAGTAGCCGCCGCAATAAGCAAGCTACACCCATGCTTATTTGTTTTACCCAGACTATGTTATACAGCCCTTATTGGTTGTTTTTCTTCTCCCATGATGTTGAAGCAGAGAGCCATGCTGGATATGCATCGAAAGTGAAGTATCAGGCACATTTGGTTTGGGGTAGTAACCGCCGTAACAAGCCAGCTACTCCCCGCTTTGTGAGTGTGAATCCTTTTTACCACATTTCCTCTTGCTGTTGAAGCTTAGAGCGATGTTGGAGTCACAGTAAGCATGTGTATGTTTATTTAATAAGGGTATTGTCTCCAGGCAGTAGCCATCATTCTGGCGAGTCACCCACTCTTCATTGGCAGCCTCTTGACTTTATGGATCCACAGTGTTTATCCCACTCCCCTTTGAAGTCCTTCACAGTTCTGGTCTTCACCACATCCTCCGGAAGGGCATTCCAGGCATCCACCACCCTCTCTGTGAAGAAATACTTCCTGACATTGGTTCTGAATCTTCCTCCCTGGAGCTTCAAATCGTGACCCCTGGTTCTGATGATTTTTTTCCTATGGAAAAGGTTTGTTCCCTGTACGTACCAGGATCAGTCCAGGACACCTGGGTTGTGACTCCGCACCAGTAGATGGAGACAGACTAAAACTTGTGGGCGGAGCCATATATGCCCCTGTGCCAGTCACAGCCCCTCAGTCTTACTCTGTCTCCAGTAGATGGTGCAGGTCCGGTCACAGCCCTGCCTGCCCTGGTTCTGGTACTCCGTCAGGGTCGGTTCTTTTTTTTTATTCTTTAGGCCAGTTTAGGCTACGGTGTTTTCTGTTTGGGTAATTTTCTAAATTGTCCCTTAGGTCCCTTTCGCCCTGCCTCCCAGGGGGGTTGTGAGGTTCTGAGGGGACCACCCCCCCCTGGTTGAGGCCGCTGCTAGGGTCGAGGACCCAGCTGGCCTAGTAGCAGCGTCAGGGGTGACACCGGGGAGCCCGGTTCACTCACCCCTGCTGGATTAGGGCTCCAGGACCGTGGACAGCGACAGGCGTTTTTGTTAAAAAAAAAAAAAAAAAAAAAAAAAAAAGGTTTGTTTTTATTTCTGTGCCGGCTCTCTCTTGCTTCGCGTCGCTGCTCGTGGGGGGGGCGCCGCCGACGGGGGGAGGCCGTTCGAATTTTTTTTTTTGTTTAATTTCGTCGCTCCTGCTGCCCCGTTTTCGCGCCTCTTCGCCGGCGTGCCTCGCGGCTCGGTCTGCCGGGCCTGTGGCTCGGCGCGCGCGTCTTTCGCGCGAGAGTCTGTGCGCGGCCTGCATCCCGGGCGGAGAGGGGTCGTCTGGGGCGCCTCGGGGGGCTCGTTCGCGGCCCGCGCGATCGCCTCCGCGCGGGGGGGGCGCCGTAGAAAAGCCCCAAGAGCTTTTCCCGCTTAGCGCGGGAGTGGCGGCCATTTTGGCCAAGGGCCGCGAAATGGCGCGGGAAACGGCAGGGCCTTCGGCCTTGCCTCCCGCGCTTTCCCCGCAGCGGGTCGCGGTCGGAGGGGGTCCCTCGGGGGACACAGGGTCCCCGGGGAGTCCTGATTTTTCCTCAGATTCGAGCTCGCTGTCGGAGGACCTTGCGCTTTTGTTGCGCAAGGTCCTGAAATACAAAAAAAGCAAGCGCGGCCGGAGGGAGGCTCGCAGAGCTCCACCGCAGAAGAGGTCCAGGAAGCCTTCGGGGGTCACGGAGGGGCCCCAGGGCGCCTTGCGGGGGAAGCGGCCTCCACGTGGCGTCCCACAGGAGGTGGACACCGATTCCTCCCCCGAGGACGACGCTGATTCCCCTGAGGAGACCCAGAAGGGACCCGACTATGTGGGAGTGGACGGCTCCGCTACGTCCGGCGTCGCAAAAGGCTCACAGGCAGTGGAAGGAGACGATCCCAAAGTGGTCAGGCTCTTCCGTAGGGATGAATTGCCACCTCTAATTCCAGCCATTATCCAGGAACTGGGAATAAACCCCCCTCCGGCGGTGGTTCGTCAGGAAGCGAACATGGATCCGGTCCTGTTAGGCCTCACGGGTCCGGCAGTTGCTTTTCCGTTCCATTTTTCTTCAACGGACATCATGTTCCGTGAATGGGACACTCCGGAGTTAGGGCTGAAGGTCAGCAAGGCCATGGACAAGCTTTACCCGCTCCCGGAGGATGCGCTGGACCTTCTCAAGTTTCCCAAGGTGGATTCGGCGGTTTCGGCGGTAACGAAGAGATCTACTATCCCGGTTACGGGTGCGACAGCCCTTCGGGACCTTCAGGACAGGAAGCTGGAAGTACAGCTCAAGAAGATTTTTGAGGTTTCAGCGCTAGGAATTCGGGCCGCCATGTGTACGAATTTCGCTTTGAGAGCTGGCTTACGCTGGGCTCAGGTCCTTCAAGCCAATGCGGATCTTTCGGCAGACGAGGCAGCGCAAGCGGATAAGTTGGAAGCGGTAATAGCATATGGCGCAGATGCACTCCACGATCTGCTGCGCACTTCGTCTAGATCCATGGTGGCGTCTGTCTCGGCGCGCCGCCTCCTGTGGCTACGCAACTGGGTGGCGGATGGCTCTTCTAAGGCTCACCTCGGGGCGCTGCCATTCAAGGGTAAATTGCTGTTTGGCAAGGAATTAGATGACTTGATGGCTTCCCTGGGGGAAAATAGGGCTTTCAGGTTACCCGAAGATAGATCCAGGTCGCGGCCTTCCTTTTCAGCCAGGTCCCGCTTTCGTGGGCCCAGGAAGGCGCGACCTCAAAGGTCGTCGGGGCACTCGTTCAGATCTTCCTCATCCCGTACTCCACAGTGGCAGCAGCAGCAGTCCTTTCGTGGGAGGCGCTTTGGCAGACCAGGGGGTGCCCTGGCCATCACGGCGCCCAAATCTTCACAATGAAAGGGGGTCGGCCCTTCTCCCACCGCAGCCTCAGCACGCCGTTCCCAACGTCGGGGCGCGGTTGCTGTCGTTTTACGAGAGATGGGCCGGAATAACGTCGGACCAGTGGGTCCTCACCGTGATAAGACACGGCTACGCGTTAGATTTTGCTCGCATTCCAGTGGACAAGTTCCTTGTCACCCTGCAAGGCTCCCGAGAAGAAGGCGGCGGTGCTAGACACCATCCGCCGCTTAGAGGACTTGGGAGCTATCTCCCCCGTCCCGGTCAGCCAACAAGGCGAAGGCCGTTATTCCATTTACTTCATCGTACCAAAGAAGGACGGCACGTCCCGGCCAATCCTGGATCTCAAAGGGGTGAACCGATGCCTTCGCGTTCCTCGCTTCAAAATGGAGACGATCCGGTCAGTCATCGCCGCGGTCCGGCCAGGCGAGTTCCTGGCCTCCCTGGACCTCACGGAGGCATATCTTCACATAGGCATCCAGCCGTCGTTCCAACGCTTCCTCAGATTCTGCATTCTGGGTCGGCATTACCAGTTTCGGGCGCTCCCGTTTGGGCTCGCAACGGCCCCTCGTACTTTCACGAAGGTGATGGTCGTGGTGGCGGCGCAATTGCGCCGAGAAGGTCTCCAGGTCCATCCGTATCTGGACGATTGGTTGATTCGGGCGAAGTCCGAGGATCAGTGTCGGATGGCGGTGGCCAGGGTCCTCCATCTGTTGCAGTCCCTGGGATGGGTGGTCAACTTCAGCAAGAGTCACCTTACACCCACGCAGACCTTGGAATATCTGGGAGCTCTTTTCAACACGAAGCAGGGCAAGGTGTTTCTGTCGCTCGAACGGAGGGGCAAATTGCAAACTCAGGTACAACGCTTGTTGTCTCTCCGCCAGCCGCGGGTCTGCGACTACCTTACGGTCCTAGGGTCTATGGCTTCCACGCTGGCGCTGGTGCCATGGGCGTTCGCTCATCTGCGACCCTTACAGTCATCCTTGCTTTCCCGCTGGAAGCCGGTCTCGGAGGATTTCCACTTACCGCTTCCTCTAGCGGGACACGCGAGGTCCAGCCTGCGTTGGTGGCTAGACCCCAGTCATCTTTCCGCCGGAGTCTCTCTCCTGGTGCCCAGTTGGACAGTGGTGACCACGGATGCCAGCCTCTCCGGTTGGGGAGCGGTCTGCCTAGGGAGCTCAGTTCAAGGCCTATGGTCAGTGTCGCAAGCCCAGTGGTCTATCAATCGCCTAGAGACCAGAGCGGTCCGTCTGGCCCTGCAGGCTTTTCTACCATTGCTGCGGGGAAAGGCAGTCCGAGTGTTGTCGGACAATGCGACCACCGTGGCATACATCAACCGGCAGGGGGGGACCCGGAGCCCCCAGGTGGCAGAAGAAGCTCAGCGCTTGATGGCCTGGTCGGAGCTACATCTCAGCAACCTCGCAGCGTCTCACATTGCGGGAGTTGACAACGTGCAGGCGGACTATCTCAGCCGTCATCGTCTGGATCCCGGAGAGTGGGAGCTGGGGGACGAAGCGTTTCTTCTCATTTGCGAAACGTGGGGGGTGCCCCACATGGATCTGATGGCCACGTGGCACAACGCGAAGGCCCCGCGATTTTACAGTCGACGTCGAGAGCGGGGGGCAGAAGGCGTCGATGCGTTGGTGCTTCCCTGGCCGACGGATGTGCTACTCTACGTGTTTCCCCCGTGGCCGATGATCGGCAAGATTCTACGGCGCATAGAGTTGCATCCGGCCAACGTGATCTTGGTGGCACCGGAGTGGCCTCGCCGGCCGTGGTTCGCAGACCTCGTACAACTGGCAGTAGCGGCCCCCCTTCGGTTCCAGGGAATGGTGGCCCTACTCCATCAGGGCCCCGTCTGTTTGGAGGAGGCGGATCACTTCTGTCTCGCGGCATGGCTTTTGAGAGGAATCGACTGAAGAGAAAAGGTTATTCAGATGCGGTGGTGGCCACGCTACTGCGTTCCAGGAAGCAATCAACGTCTTTGGCTTACGTCCGTGTCTGGGTAGTCTTTGAGGACTGGTGCGTGCAGCGAGGGGTGGACCCCACTTCGGCTTCCATCTCTGATGTTCTAGCGTTCCTCCAGGCGGGTCTGGCCAAAGGTCTGGCGTGCAGTTCCCTACGGGTCCAAGTGGCGGCGCTTGGGTGTTTGCGAGGTAAGTCTCTGGCGCTTCACCCGGATATTGCTCGTTTCCTTCGGGGGGCTAAGCACCTTCGCCCCCCGTTACGTCTTCCTTATCCGGCTTGGAACCTCAATTGGGTTCTCTCCGCTCTATGCACGGCGCCGTTTGAGCCCTTGAAACGCGCAACTCTTAAGGATCTCACTTTAAAAACGGCTTTCTTGGTGGCAATTGCCTCGGCACGGCGTGTTTCCGAGTTACAGGCCCTGTCCTGTAGGGAACCTTTCTTGCGTATCTCCGATTCGGGGGTTTCCTTACGGACGGTTCCTTCCTTTCTTCCGAAAGTGGTCTCGTCGTTCCACGTGAATCAATCGGTGGAGTTGCCCGCTTTTGCGTGCGGAGACTCCTCTGCTACCGAAGAGAGGGAGTTACGGAAGCTTGACGTGCGGAGATCCCTTCTCCGATATCTGGAGGTCACTAATCCGTTTCGGGTCACGGATCATCTGTTTGTCCTGTTCTCTGGACCAAAGAAAGGAGCTGCAGCGTCCCGAACAACTATCGCTCGTTGGCTCAAGGAGGCCATTGGTTCGGCATACTTGGTGCGGGGAAAACCTCTTCCCGTGGGGCTGCGAGCTCACTCGACTCGCTCTCAAGCAGCGTCTTGGGCGGAAGCTTCTCAGGTGTCGCCTCAAGAGATTTGCAGGGCGGCCACCTGGAAGTCGTTGCATACTTTTGTCCGGCATTACCGGCTGGATGTCCGGGCTACCGATTCTGGGGGTTTTGGAGAGAGGGTACTCCGAGCGGGACTCTCTGCTTCCCACCCTCAGTAGGTTGCTCTGGTACATCCCAGGTGTCCTGGACTGATCCTGGTACGTACAGGGAAAGGAAAATTAGTTTCTTACCTGATAATTTTCGTTCCT
The DNA here is from genome assembly GCF_901001135.1 of Rhinatrema bivittatum. Classification (NCBI taxonomy): domain Eukaryota; kingdom Metazoa; phylum Chordata; class Amphibia; order Gymnophiona; family Rhinatrematidae; genus Rhinatrema; species Rhinatrema bivittatum. Next base: position 51,034,413 of record NC_042628.1, on the reverse strand, counting down.
GTAGTACCAAGGATCAGTCCAGGATCCCGCCCGCAGTGCTGCGCTGAAGTAATGGAGAGTCCGCTCTGTGTTTTGATTTGCTCTGTTCCGCTTGTTCGCTCTCTCGGTTGGAGAGTCCGTTTTCAGAAGGGGTGTTTCTTTCCCCGTTAGTTAGCGGTATCTAGTTTTGTTTACTTCTCTGGTTGTGTTCTACTTTGACATTCCGTAAGACTGAGGGGCTGTGACTGGCACAGGGGCATATATGGCTCCGCCCACAAGTTTTAGTCTGTCTCCATCTACTGGTGCGGAGTCACAACCCAGGTGTCCTGGACTGATCCTTGGTACTACAGGAACGAAAATTATCAGGTAAGAAACTAATTTTCCTTCGTTGTCTTTGGATCATTAAAACCTTTCAAGTATCTGAAAGTCTGTATCATATCACCTCTGCTCCTCCTTTCCTCCAGGGTGTACATATTTAGATTCTTCAATCTCTCCTCGTACGTCATCCGATGAAGATCCTCCACCTTCCTGGTCGCCCTTCTCTGTACCGCCTCCATCTTGTCTTTGTCCTTTTGAAGGTACGGTCTCCAGAACTGAACACAGTACTCCAGGTGAGGCCTCACCAAGGACCTGTATAAGGGAATAATCACTTCCCTTTTCTTACTCGATATTCCTCTCTCTATGCAGCCCAGCATTCTTCTGGCTTTAGCTATCGCCTTGTCACATTGTTTCGCCGACTTCAGATCATTAGACACCATCACCCCAAGGTCCCTCTCCTGCTCCGAGCACATCAGCCTTTCCCCCCCCATCGAATACAGTTCATTCGGATTTCCACTCCCCATATGCATGATAGATAGATTCATTCGGATTTCCACTCCCCATATGCATGATAGATAGAGCAGCTTTTAAACTAGAACAAGGGGGAAAGCCGACAGTCACTCAGCAGTGCATGGTTCGGAGAAATGTATCCTTGAAGGATACTAATGAAACAGAGGTTCCATCAAAAGCAAACATAGTTCATATGCCTATATGTAAAAAATCACCAAAGCTAATGATTTCTGAATTATCCCAAACAACTGAAAAGCAGGTTGTTAAAACAAGCAAAAACCACACTTTGAAATGTCTGTATGCTAATGCCAGAAGTCTAAGAAGTAAGATGGGAGAGTTAGAGTGTATAGCAGCAAATGATGAGATTGACATAACTGGCATCACAGAGACTTGGTGGAAGGAGGATAACCAATAGGACAGTGCTATATCAGGGTACAAATTATATCGCAATGATAGGGAGGATCAACTTGGTGGGGGTATGGCACTTTATGTCCGGGAGGGTATAGAGTCCAACAGGATAAAGATCATACAAGTGAGTAAATGCTCAGTAGAATCTATATGGGTAGAAATCCCATGTGTGTTGGGTAAGAGTATAGTGATAGGAGTATACTACCGTCCACCTGGACAAAATGGTCAGACAGGTGATGAAATGCTAAGAGAAATCAGGGAAGCAAACCAATTTGGCAGTGCAATAATAATGGGAGATTTCAATTACCCCAATATTGACTGGGTAAATGTAACATCAGGACTTGCTAGAGACATAAAGTTCCTGGATGTAATAAAAGATTGCTTCATGGAGCAATTGGTTCAGGAACCAACAAGAGAGGGAGCTATTTTAGATTTAATTCTTAGTGGAACGCAAGATTTGGTGAAAGAAGTAATGGTGGTGGAGCCACTTGGCAACAGTGATCATAACATGATCAAATTTAAACTAATAATTGGAAGGGGGACAATAAGTAAATCTGCAGCTCTAACACTAAATTCTAAAAAGGGAAACTTTGATAAAATGAGGAAAATAGAAAAAAACTGAAAGGTGCAGCTGCAAAGGTTAAAAGTGTTCAACAGGCTTGGACATGGTTTAAAAATACAATCCTAGAGGCGCAGTCCATATGTATTGCGTGCATTAAGAAAGGTGGAAGGAAGGCAAAACGATTACAGTCATGGTTAAAAGATGACGTGAAAGAGGCTATTTTAGCCAAAAAAAATCCTTCAAAAATTGGAAGAAGGATCCATCTGAAGAAAATAGGATAAAACATAAGCATTGTCAAGGTAAGTGTAAAACATTGATAAGACAGGCGAAGAGAGAATTTGAAATGAAGTTGGCCATAGAGGCAAAAACTCATAATAAAAACTTTTAAAAATATATCCAAAGCAAGAAACCTGTGAGGGAGTCGGTTGGACCATTAGATGACAGAGGGGTTAAAGGGGCTCTTAGGGAAGATAAGGCCATTGCAGAAAGACTAAATGAATTCTTTGCCTCCATGTTTACTAATGAGGATGTTGGGGAGATACCAGTTCCAGAGATGGTTTACAGGAGTGATGACTCAGACGAACTGAACGAAATCACTGTGAACCTGGAAGATGTAGTAGGCCAGATTGACAAACTAAAGAGTAGTAAATCACCTGGACCGGATGGTATGCATCCTAGGGTTCTGAAGGAACTCAAAAATGAAATTTCTGATCTATTAGTTAAAATTTGTAACCTATCATTAAAATCATCCATTGTACCTGAAGACTGGAGGGTGGCCAATGTAACCCCAATATTTAAAAAAGGCTCCAGGGGCGATCCGGGTAACTATAGACCAGTGAGCCTGACTTCAGTGCCGGGAAAAATAGTGGAAACTATTCTCAAGATCAAAATCGTAGAGCATATAGAAAGACATGATTTAATGGGACACAGTCAACATGGATTTACCCAAGGGAAGTCTTGCCTAACAAATCTGCTTCATTTTTTTGAAGGGGTTAATAAACATGTGGATAAAGGTGAACCGGTAGATGTAGTGTATTTGGATTTTCAGAAGGCATTTGACAAAGTCCCTCATGAGATGCTTCTATGAAAACTAAAAAGTCATGGGATAGGAGGCGATGTCCTTTCGTGGATTACAAACTGGTTAAAAGACAGGAAACAGAGAGTAGGATTAAATGGTCAATTTTCTCACTAGAAAAGGGTAAACAGTGGAGTGCCTCAGGGATCTGGACTTGGACCTGTGCTTTTCAATATATATATAAATGATCTGGAAAGGAATACGAGGAGTGAGGTTATCAAATTTGCGGATGATACAAAATTATTCAGAGTAGTTAAATTACAAGCAGACTGTGATACATTACAGGAGGACCTTGCAAGACTGGAAGATTGGGCATCCAATTGGCAGATGAAATTTAATGTGGACAAGTGCAATGTGTTGCACATAGGGAAAAATAACCCTTGCTGTAGTTACACGATGTTAGGTTCCATATTAGGAGCTACCACCCAGGAAAAAGATCTAGGCATCATAATGGATAATACTTTAAAATCGTCGGCTCAGTGTGCTGCAGCAGTCAAAAAAGCAAATAGAATGTTAGGAATTATTAGGAAGGGAATGGTTAATGGAACGGAAAATGTCATAATGCCTCTATCGCTCCATGGTGAGACCGCACCTTGAATACTGTGTACAATTCTGATCGCCGCATCTCAAAAAAGATATAGTTGCGATGGAGAAGGTACAGAGAAGGGCAACCAAAATGATAAAGGGGATGGAACAGCTCCCCTATGAGGAAAGGCTGAAAAGGTTAGGGCTGTTCAGCTTGGAGAAGAGACGGCAGAGGGGGGATATGATAGAGGTCTTTAAGATCATGAGAGGTCTTGAACGAGTAGATGTGACTCGGTTAATTACACTTTTGAATAATAGAAGGACTAGGGGGCATTCCATGAAGTTAGCAAGTAACACATTTAAGACTAATTGGAGAAAAATGTTTTCACTCAACGCACAATAAAGCTCTGGAATTTGTTGCCAGAGGAGGTGGTTAGTGCAGTTAGTGTAGCTGGGTTTAAAAAAGGTTTGGATAAATTCTTGGAGGAGAAGTCCATTAATGGCTATTAATCAATTATACTTAGAGAATAGCCACTGCTATTAATTGCATCAGTAGCATGGGTTCTTCTTAGTGTTTGGGTAATTGCCAGGTTCTTGTGGCCTGGTTTTGGCCTCTGTTGGAAACAGGATGCTGGGCTTGATGGACCCTTGGTCTGACCCAGCATGGCAATTTCTTATGTTCTTATGCCCTGTGCATTGCCTTAGATAGGTAGGTTTGTGGTCTGGAGCAACACTACTGCTACTGGACTTTTAAAAGTACCCTTAGCACCAGTAATTGGTGACCGTGATGACAATTACTTCATCTGCCCAGTGGCAAATTCTCTTCTAATCTGCCACAAAATATTTTATAGTTTCATATTGGGTCATAAAACTTTAACCACAATAACATGGCACTATAGGTTGCATCTGTATACCAAAATAAACATATCAACAGCATAGAGTTCACTATAATCACCTGTTATGTACTGGTCAGGCAAGTTATATAAAGAAAAATAAAGTACATTTTGAGAGCATACCCTATTCTTTCTTTAAAGTGTGAGTTTCTTCAGCTGGCCTTACATATGCCAGCAGAAATCTATTTAAATCAATGCAGCCATTGAGAATGCAATCGACCCATGAACTGGTTCTGGGAGTCTACACATTTTAAATATATGGTACATATAACATAATAATACATGAATATATTATTTAAGCATTATTCATACACCATATCAGTAGATAAATACAATAAAGATGCACAAGCTATGTACATACACATACATGCAGAATCCCTGTCCCCATCTTTATAACCATGTCCTCTGTCCCTCTGAATGCCTATCTCTGCCCACCCCAAATTCCCAATTTCCCATTGTGCTCTCATTATTACCTGGAACAATTTTAGCATGTCCAATGGATTGGCTGCTAATATAGTAGCAAGAATATTGGAAGAATAGAATGAGAGGCAGAAAATGTAAGTGCATTTGATACTGCTGTTATCAGTGAAAGGTCCAGAATCCTGGAATTGTTCAGTGTCCGATTTCTCTCTAAATAATGACCTCTCACCAAATGTGCAGATCCCAGATCAGCTGATGAACACAATAAAGTCTGTTGAATAACTTTCTGTTCTATAGTTCCTCTATTCCCCCTGGAATTGTAGGAGAGTTTCACTGAACCACCTATAATCTAGTGAGAGAAAACCATCTGAGGCATTAACAAGAAGCTCTTTCGGCTTCTGGTCTAAATGGAAGAGTAGTCTCTATATTCAGTATTCAGCTTTGTGCTGCTCTCAGTCAAGGGAATACAATGGCCCACTGATGCTAAGGGGTGGTCAGAGGTTTAGAGGAGTCAGAAGGACTCATCAGGGGCCCTGCTCCCACTTCACACCCATTCTGCTTCATGTTCTCTTCATTTATTTGGGATACCTCTGTGGACGCGGCCTCAACGCCTGGCACAGAGTTAGCTACATTGATAACGTGAACCTTGTTGCGAGCTTTCTTCCTTACGAGACAGCTGAAGACTTTCTTGAAACCTTTACGGAAGTGCTTGGAGACCAGAGCATAAACAATGGGGTTGAGGCAGGAGTTTGCATAGGCCATGCAGTGGGAAAGAAGCTGGAAGGCATATGTGGTCTGGTTGAAAGGGAAATCCCTGTATAGGTAACAGGATAACCCCACGGTAAGGCAACCAACAGAGACAAAAGAGCACAGTCACTATAATGATCATCTTGGTGACTTTGCGCTTGGCTTTTTTGGACTCAGACATGTCTTCCAGAGGATCTACTGCTGTCCACAGGTACTTGATTGTCCGAGTGTAGGACAGGCTGACAATCAGCACTGGAATCAAATAGCCCAGGACAAATGTGCTGGTGTCCATGATCTTACGCTTCCATTCTTCCCAGTTGGGCATGCAGCTGTTCCTGGAATAGTAATCTATCAGGTCATAGTAACTCAAGTATGGCCCAGCAAAGACCACAGTGACCAAGGTGGAAAAGAGGGCAGTGTCAAGATAGCATGGGACAAGCATACAGGGTCTCTCGGGGATAGAAAGGGCTATAAAGCTGGACAGAAAATATGGATGGCCACCTTGGATGGGCCTTATCTGCTGTCCTTTTCTGTGTTTCTATGGGTAAAGGAGAAGGAGGGGGAAGATATATACAGGAAGAAAGAGGGTGAAGGAAAGTAGGGAAAAATAGAAGAACCAGTCAGAAAGAGAAAGGAGAAACAGAGGATGAAAGAATCAATGAGAGAGGGGGTTTAATGGAGATTGGGGGGGCAAGAACCACTACGAGAGAGAGAAAGAGCAACAGGGAAAGAAAGAGGTGAAGAACCAGGGAGAGGGAGGGAGATGAGTAAAGGAGAAATAGATCTGGAGAGGGGAGTAATAGGAAGAGGGGGTAAATGAGAACCAGAGGGTGAGAAAGGGGGATAAAGGAGGAACAGTGAGAGAGAATGAAGGTAAAGAAGAACCAGGGGGAGGAAGAGAGCAACATGGTAAGAGAGATGACAGAGGAGAACTGGGGCGAAAGGAAAACAAAGAAAGGGAGTGAGAAATATTCTCTGGGAGATGCAGAAAGCAAGAGAGTGTGTGAGAAGAAAGCATTATAGACGAGAGCTCTTCAGAACTCTTAGTTACTGTTTCATCTGTTAGATCAAAGCAAAATAAGTCAATTGGTTCTGCAGAAACATTTATAGGAAAATAAATACAATCTGCATAGCATTAAAAGTGGAGAAATTTTTATAATAAACTGAAGAGAGCGAGAGTGTGCAGAGTTTCCTGAGGAGAGTATGTGATGCACAACCTAACAGCGTCAGGAAAGCATCTCACACGCAGATGTGCGTGGCTGTCGGTGCAAATGTATATGTGCCAATATAGCTTGGTGTGCAAATGTATGGGTGCAAGTAGGGCTGTGTGTGACTGTGTGTATGTGAGAGTATGATGGACGGATGTGCTTGTTCATACAGACCTGTGCGTGGTTATGTATACTAAGCAGATATGCTTGTGTGGCTGGTGTATATAAGTGTTTGTGACAGATGTGCACACAAAGAAATGTGGATGGTATTTTAGAGTATTATGGCACATTTGGGTACATTTTCAGTAAGGCACCTAAGTACAAAGGTACATGTGTACAGAAGCCCGCATAGGACAAGGCAATTTTCAAACACTAGGTACCCACCGCGTACACAGAATCAGAAAGTCATGTGTTGTGTGGGAATACATACACATGCCCGTTTAAACAATATAAAACAGGGATGCAAAGACAGGCGTGTTAGCAGCATGCCATCTACAAGTGTGTCTTTTGGAAATGTAAGGTACACATGTACATCTAATAGACATCCCCAGGACTCTTTTTTTTTTTAAGCGGACAAAGTGGTGCACATTTTGAAAGTATGTATAACATTTCAGGAGACTGAAATTGCTTACCCACATATTTTCTGACTTATGCAGGTTAACTCTACTTTTACCCATGTCACAGGCGAATAGGTCTTTGAACACGTTCCCCATTATGTACATGTAGATATATTTGTGATTACTTATATATGTACTAGCTGTTAAGCCCGTAATAACGGGTTACATTAAAAACTTTTTTCGGTCCGCTTTCGGACACTGCACCCGTCTACACTTCTTTTCCCTCACTCCCCCTTCCCTCGCTCATTCACCTCAGTCACTCACCCCCCTTCCCTCACTCTCACCTCCCCCCTTACTCTCACCTCCCCTCATCCTCCCTCCCCTCACTCTCACCTCCCCCCTCATTCTCCCTCCCACTCCCACTCCCTCCCCTCACTCTCATCCCCTCCCAGCTCATCCACACCCCCTTCCCACTCCCTTTTTCTCTTCTGCATAACGTCTTACCCTTCCCACTTACTCACTCATCCCTTTTCCTTCCATCCCCTCATCTTCCCTTTCCTTCCACTATCACCTCATCCACAACCCCTTCCCTCTCCCTCAGCCCTCCTCCCCTCCCTCTTTTTCTTTTCTACAGGGCCGGCTGGGAGGGACCAGGCTACAGGAGGAGGCATTTGCTGACGGAACTGCAGCATGTTAACAGCCTGAGCCTGTCCCTCCGTCACCGTTCCTACTTCCTACTCCCTCCCCCCTTCCCCGGCAACGGAGGGCCAGGCTCAGGCTGTTAACATGTCTGAGGAGCCTTTTCTTGGAGCGCCTGACCACCGTGCTCGTTGCTTGCCTGCCTGTCGCTCAGCTTTCACTGCCGCTGCTCCTCCACGCCGCATCCGCCGCTCTCTGTTGCTGGCCCGACCGATGCTGACATACCACTGCCGCAAAACGCCATGTCCGCTGCTCAGACCGACCTGCTCTCTCGCTGCACGTCGGGCAGAGTTCTTTGTGCCGTGCATGCGCAGTAGAGTTGCTCCCTACTGCGCATTTGCGGCACGTCGGTCAAGCCTCATTTATCTAGTAGATGAGAAACAGGAGTCAAGAGACTATGAGTGAGTCTTATGGTGAGAAAATATAGCTCAGGAAGGAATGAAGACTGATTAACCGAGATTAATATTGCCCTTGTTGACGTGAAAGGCTCAGGAGCACATGGCATCGATAATACGCCATTCCTAAGACGTTTCTGAACCTCTGGGAAGATGCAGGTTTGAGGAGCCCAGCACACACTGACTGCTGCGGGCTCTGTGAATTGCTTCCCTCTTATTCAGACTCCTCAATCATAGGACTATGTCTCAGCCCACAAGATCTCTTCTTCCAAGCTAGACGACAGAAGGGACTTTATGGATTGAGACCGCAACCACCTATCTGAAGAGTGAAATCTTAGCAGGTTCTGATGCCGATTATAGAATTAACCTATAAAACCGGTGTAGTACATGAGCTTTTCCAAACCACATAGGTCCTTCATATTTTTATTTCTTTACCCAGCTGCTCCATTTGAATTCTGCAGCTCCTTAGGAACCAGGTTTGATGCCGTGTGCCTTCATTCACAGACAGAAGTTATTTTAACCTAGAAACGCATATTAATATTAAAATCAAGCCGCCAAATATACTCCTGACAAACAGGCTTAACCTACTCACATAGCTTATTATATTATATTGTTACCGTACTATGATGGCACATGATTAATTTGTTATCTATACCACTCATTTTTTATTATCGTGCCTTGCTGTAAACCGTTGTGATGGTCATCTGACTTAATGACGGTATAGAAGAGTTTTTAAATAAATAAAATAAATAAATACTTGTGGATGTTTCCGCTATTTGACATCTCTTCCCAATTTACTTTAGTCCAGACGTTGCAGGGACAAACCTCGGCCAGGAGCCTCACACCCGCTCTGCAATCGTGGGCCCTGAATCTGATCACTTAGGATCGCCAATGCACCGTGACAATGACTCCCTTCCCCCTCCTCAGCTTTCCCGGCTCTGGCCAACCCAGGGAGCAGAAGACTAGAACTGGGAATTAAACCCAAATCTTTCTGCTGGGCAGAGCGTATGACTGAGCCTCTGGGCCACTGGACCAGCCCACAGGCATCTTTAGATTGTGTAATTTTCTTAGAGAAATCTTGGGAGCACATTTGTGTGCTAGGTGTACTATCCAGAATCTGTAGCACTGCAGATTAGATCTTACGAAGCAGCCATACACATCCCTGCCTCACCTGGATCACGGTTTGGAGGGAAGCCTCGTCCACTTTGCTGAGGACGTGCCCAATGCTGACCAGGTTCTGAGGTTTCGCTGTCAGGAAAAGTCACATTGTGACCCTCTACCTGAGAAGCAGCAGCTGAGTACCTTTAAGGCTGTGAAAAATATGTTTTGTTTTTTCTTTTTCTTTTGTATGATGTGACTATTTCTCCTTTCATTGTTCCACTAGTAAAACTTACTTCCTAGAGTCAGTTCCTGAAAGCACCCAGCACTAAGTAGGTCTTTTTATCCCAGCATCATTTGTCTCCATTGACTTTAATAACTTCATCCTCATATTTATTTATTTTATTTCCAGATTTGTTGATCTCCTCTTTCTAAAATAGGCTACAAGGTGGTTTACAATATAAACATAAATACAATCCGACGGATGTACGAAATAATTATTATAATTGTAAGAAAATAATCAGACGAAAGGTGTTCTACAAAGCCACATTTTTCAAAACTTTAGAAAGTTATCTGTAGACTTAATAGTAGAAGGCAGAACTCCATAGCCTTGGGCCTGTGCAGAAGCATGTATCAGGATTATCCTACATAGCCTGGGAGATTTTTCAGTGTGCAGAAGCACCGAATCCCCTGTGGTTTAATAATGGAGAGGTTAAATGGACAATCGCTCTGCCATTGTGCTTCCGGCTGTATTCTCTCTCTGCCACTGGACCTTTCAGCACATGGCTGAGATAAGGAAAGTTAGGTGATGTGGGTCCCTGTGCAGAGCTGGCTCTATCAGCACACAATTCTAGGCTCCTGTTGTCTGAGGCTCTCCAAGTCACTGCTGCCCTCAGCCGGGGAAGAGAATCATCTGCCCAGCAGCAAACAAAGTCCATTGCCCAATGTACACTGGGGCAGCTCCCTACTGTTGCAAATGGTACCAAAAGAGATGCAGAGAATTGTTTGGGCCACAGGTGGGGGAGAGAGCAGGGTGTGAGAGGGAAAGGAGCTAGAGCTGAGGAGAGCAACAGTGTGAGAATAGATAAGTGGAAGGAGGAAAAAGTATGAGGGATGTGGAAAAATGGGGACATGGTATGAGGGGAGATAAGCAGAGGAGGGCATAATGTGAGAGGAGATGAACTTTCAGGGCATGAAGGCAGTAAGAAGATACAGGTTATCGAAGCATAGGACAAATGCAAATAGAAATAAAGTCAAGGTCTGCCCCAAGATGCGAGGGACAGATACATCTCCAGGACTAGTTAAAGATCTATTTCCAATCTTAACCTCCCTCCTTCTTCCTATCCCCCCCCCCCCCCATCCCCGAGTAACATTCCCACTTCTCCCAGTAAATCCTCTTTCCTGCTTTTGAATTAGTTTAACTACCTGCTCTGCAGAATAGCTCCTAGTGCCATTAACAATTCATTACCACAAGAGAGACTCGGATATTGATCACGCCCGCCAGCTTGGCACTGTGCAAACAAATGGCAAAAGATGCCCATTAATATAGAAGTTTGATGGGAAGACTCTTCCCATCAAACTGAGTGGCAGCAGAAAAGTGAACATAGATTAAATGCAGCCAAGCCCTCCACACTCCCCAGAAAGGTCAGACAGAGAATGAAGCATCCACCTGTCACTGGCAGTGGCCTGTTTTCAGCAGCTGAACAGATAAGACTGAGCTTGCCAGAGGATGGAGGTTTTCCTACAGGGAAGTGACTGTGAGGATCTTGGTTCCCTGTAATATTACATAACAGCATCCTTTCCTGGGGACCGTGAGGGCCAGTAGGAATCCAAACATGAATCTGCTAAATCTATGTAAAGGTGAGTTCATTAAAACAACTGGATTCAGAACTGAGCCAGAGCAAAGCCAGTGGGGTCATTTTTAGCTAAAAGAGGCAAGAACAAGTCAACTTGAAGTCATTACAACTTCAGTCCATGAACAAAACCACAATGCTTAAGCACTCATTGCAGCTTTCCCAAAATCCGAGCCAGGGCAAATCACCAGAAAGCTGGATGAAAGCTCTGGTATTTCATTGATTGTGGACATAAAATGCTAGGACACTTTTGGCAGATCAGGCTAAATGCGTTACAGCAGAATCAGGAGCCACAGCACACTATGAAATGACTTCAAAATCCAGATCAAGAAATGGCGTTCACAGAGCTGCAGTACCAGCTGTTTGAAATCTTTCCTAAGCTACACTCTGACTTACTGCTGAATTCCCCAACCACTGGGGCTTCATCTGACAAACCATCTCAAAGTCCCGTGGGAGGCAGGCTCAGCATTTTGGAATCATCATCTTAATGACCTGGAGAGGATTTTTTGGAGGGAGGGGCCACCAGGGTGCAGCAATGTCTTATACCTCACCCATTCTGCCTGAGAATGTGTGAGAGCAAAACAAGCTGTTAACCCCCCCCCCCCCCAAAAAAAAACCAGACCTCTCTAGACCTGTTCATCAATTCAGGCACTGACATGTCTCAGGGTCTTCAATGCATAGGGCTGCCGAGTGGCTCCAGATTTCCAGGACAAGCTTATCCAGACCTGGTTTTACCCCCACTGCCTGCTTAGACTGGTAGTCTTGCTTTTATTAAGGAAATCGATGGGGATATCAGAACTCTTAAGTCCATGTAGGCAATGGAGCAAAACCAGAACTGGATCAGCCTATCCTGAGATTCTGGAGTCAGTTGGCAATCCTATTACTGCAACCAGTTCTCTCCCCAGAGAGAGGAGAGGAGTTGGTGTTCTAAATCAGTGGGTCTCAACACAGTCCTCGGGGCACACCTAGCCGGTCAAGTTTTCAGGATCTACATGTGCTGCCTCCATTCTATGCAGATCGATCTCATGCATATTCATTGTGGATATCCTGCAAATCTGACCATCTAGGTATGTCCGGAGGACTCTGAGACGCCCCTTGGAACCACCACCTCCCTTTCCCTGGGGGCTGCATGGGATCCAAACAGTCCTGGTTCGGTCCTCCTGGCTGTCACCCCCTGGAGGATTTCTGCATCTCCAAGTCGGCCAGAAATCCATCAGTGACCCTGGAAATCCCAGCTGGGTGCCTGCCGGTGATCCAAGCTGCCCTTTCCTTCCACCTCAGCCCTTCCGTGGGGAAGTGCAGTGGCTCAGATCTTCTCTCCGAGGACAGCAAAGATTAAGCACCGCAAACTTCACTGCAAGGAAAAGAAAGGGGAGTGGAAGTTCTACCTTTCCCGGCAGAAGAGGTGGCTGTACCTGCTGCTGTCCCGGCTCTCTAGTTTGGCGACTCTGCGGGGCAGGCACTCGGGAGAAGCGCCGCATGGTGCCGAGGGTCAGCCCGGGCTGCTGACTGCTGCTTCCCTCTCCTGCCACTGCACGCCTCAGCCTCTCTCCTCCCTCCCCAGCTCTCAGCGCTCCACCTCTTTCTGCCTAAGAAAAATGCAGCCCCTTTCCGATGGGTTGTTGTACACCTCCCTGCAGGTGCCTTACTGGCAGAGGAGTGGTAATGTCACAACAGCATCCCGTCCTCAGATGCTTACAAGAGTCCTGAGGCAGGATCTCTCTCTCTCTTTCTAGTGCTAAATATTCAATGGTAGTGCTACAGTAGCAGCCTCCCTGTGTCTGTGTGTCGCTGTTTGTCTGTTGTACTTCTGTTTAATGCCACATTTGGAGGAGGAAGTAAAGGGGATATATGTCCCCTAATGATCTGGAGCTCTATTGCCCCAATAGTCAATTCTAACAGGGTTACATATTCTCCCACCAGCCAATCTGTTTTTCAGCATATTCACAATGAATACGCATGAAATAAATGGACATCACTTTTTCCAGTCATGCAAATACATATTCATAGTGGATATCCTGAAAACCTGACTGGGGGGGTCACCAGGAATTTATTTATTTATTTATTTAGCATTTTTTTTATATACCGAGGTATGGCAGAGTTGCCTTCACTGCGGTTTACATACAAAAAACATGTTACATTGAACGATGTTTGAAATTTAAAAATTTCAAAAATTAACAATAATGAGCAAAGACATAACAGGAGAATGAATATAACAGGATAACACAGGGTGGAAACCCTGGGTAGGTGAACAGAGATATCTGGGAACATCAAAAACAGAGGACATCTGCATCATGAAACAGGGAGATTGATTGAGGGGGATATTGAAAGATAGCAGGCTATGTTAATATACTTTAAGTCATAGAGTGCAGTCTTTAAAAGATTGGCTGAGTAGCCAGGATTTTAGGTCTTTTTTGAAGGATTTTAAGTTTTCTTGATTGGTGAGGAAATGAGGTAATGAATTCCAAAGTTTTGGGCCAATAATGGAAAGGGCTCTGTTTCTGGTGGAGGATAATTTGGCCTGTGGAAGTGAGGGAATTACTAGTTGAATTTTACTAGTAGATCTTGTTGTTCGTTGAGAGCAATGTAAATGAATGATGTCATCAAAGGCGGAGTAATCGGCTTTGTATATTGCATTGTGAAGAATAGAGAGAACTTTGAATTCTACTCTTTTTTCAATAGGGAGCCACTGTAATTGATTGAGGACAGGTGTAATGTGATCGGCTTTTCTTTTACCTGTTAGTACTCTGGCTGCAGCGTTCTGAAGGAGCTGCAAGGGTCTCAAAGAAGATTTTGGAAGGCCAATCAAAAGGGAGTTGCAGTAATCAGTAATCCTGATGCAATAGTATACAAATGCAGTCAAGTTTAAAAAACACACTTAAACCTAGAAAATTGTGTGAAATTTTCCCGTTTAATAGGGATGTACATTCGTTGGGCCATTCGTTTCATTTGTTATTTCTCCTTTTAACTTAACTTTATCTTTTTTCTTCCAGCTACCTAAGCTTCCAAGTTCACGGTCCTCGTTTAATGTAACTTGTTTCTTCCTTTACCTAGTTATTTTTACCCCTGTTCGATGTAAACCGTCCTGATATGGTATTTAACCATGAAGGTCGGTATAGAAAAATGTTAAATAAATAAATAAATAAATCCAAACTGGAAAATAAGAGGGCTTGTAGGACGGTTTTGAAATCATGGGGGTGAAGCAGTGGTTTTAGATGTTTTAATATTTGAAGTTTGTAGAAGCCTTCTTTTATTTTTGTAGCGATGTGTTTCTTGTAGTTTAGGTCAATGTCTAACCAAAATCCCAGGTCTTTAACGCTCTCTTTAAGATGGACGAGGGTCTTGTCAAAGTGGAAGGGTGGAATTGTTTTATGATCAGGATTTTTTTTGGCAATTAGGATACATTCAGTTTTGCTGGTATTTAGACATAGTTTAAGATGAATTAGCATGTTTCTGATTGTGTCCAGGTGTGAGGCTGCTTTAGACATAGCATCTTCTATTGAGGAGGAAATTGGAATGAGGAATTATATATCATCGGCATACATGTAATACGTTATGTCGAGTCTTGATAGGAGATGGCAAAGAGGGGTAAGGTAGATGTTGAATAAGATGGGTGAAAGTGCTGATCCTTGTGGCACACCTGTTTCGAGGGGGATGGGGTTCAATGAGCAATTGTTGTGAGAAACTTTGAAGTGTCTATTATTGAGGAAGGATGTAAACCAACTAAGAGTCTTGCCAGCTAGTCCTATGGATTCTAGACAGGAGATAAGAATTTTATGATCCACTGTGTCAAAGGCTGCAGAGAGGTCTAAAAGAATCAGAAGGTATCCTTTTTTGTTGTCAAGTCCTCTTAGGATGGTATTGGAGAGGTTAAGTAGGAGGGTTTCAGTGCTGTGGTTTTTTCTGAAGCCGAATTGGGGAGGGAAAGAGAATTTTGTTATCGTCTAGATGTTCGTTGAGTTGTTTCAAAGCTGCCTTCTCTATCATTTTGGCGAAGAAGGGTTGAGGTTTTTTTTCTTTAATAAAGGTGTGATGGTGGCGATTTTTAACTTGGGAGGCAGCTCGCCTTCCTCGAGCGACTTGTTGATGATTGCTGAAATTGTTGGAGCTAATGGATAAGCGATTTCTTTAAGTACTCGGGTGGGAATGGTGTCAAGTTCGTGTCGTGCAGGGTTGATTTTCTTCAGCATTTTTTCTATTTCTATGATGGAGATAGGTCTGAAATCGAGCCACGGAGGGATGTTAATTGTTGATGATTGAAAATTGAAGCTTGAAGTGGAGTTAAAGGTATCTGTTATTTTGGAGATTTTGTCCTTAAAGAAGAAGGCTAAATCTTGGCTTAGGTTTTTATTGGTGATAGTTGCGTTGGAGGTGGAGATATCAGAAATGAGGTTATTTACAAAGTTGAACAAGGATTTGGGTTTGTTAGAGGAATTAATAATTTTAAAGCCGTAGTAGTTCCGTTTTGTGTTTTGGATTGATTTTTTGTAGGCCGCTAATTGTGTACGGTATTTTTGTTGTGTAGCAGGTAGCTTATTTTTTTGCCATTCTTTCTCTGTTTTCCTGAGAGCTGATTTCATGTTTTTTAGGGTGGTGTTAAACCAGGGGTTTTGAATTTCGTTTTTGTTCTTTAGACGTTTGATCTTCTCCGGGTTAATGATGTTAGCGGTTGTTTCAGTGATTGCAGACCAGGAATGGATAGCGTTGTTTATGTTTGATAAATCTAGATTCGCTAGTTGAAGTCCTAGCTCTTGAAGGAGAAGATTAGTTTGAAAAGGAGGACGGAATTTGAAGGATTTTTTTGTAGAATTATTATTTGTTGTGTTGTTGTAGTTTGTTTGAGACTTGCAACGTAAGAGATGTTGGTCAGACCATGGAACTGGGTTGTGAGAAATGGAAGTGTTCGTGAAGAAGTTATTGGTGAAAATCAGGTCAAGTGTGTGACCTGCTTTGTGAGTAGGGTTGTTCACCTGAAGGATGAAGTTTAAACTTGACAGCATGTCTAGTAGGGTTTCGCAGCTTGGAGAACAGGGGTTGGCATCTGTATGGAGGTTGAAGTCTCCAAGGATGATAGAAGGTTTTTTTGTGTTGATGTTTGAAATAAGAAATTCAATGAGCGGAGAGATGTTGCTGTCTAGCAGTTTGGGTGGGCAATATACAAGGCAGATTTGCAGATATTGGGAGTCGAAGAGAGTAACTTCAAATTGTTTTGGGAGGTTATGTGGGATTATTTTCATTGAAAAGTGTTTTCTTATAATGAGTAGCAGGCCTCCTCCTCTTTTGTAATTACGGGGAATTGAAAAGGTATAGTAGTCATTGTGGGTAAGGTGGTTCAGAATTACTTGATCGGTGTTTTTTAACCAGGATTCAGTTATGGCAAAGAAGTCAGGATTGTTTTCTTGTAGTATGTCGGAAATTAACATGTGTTTCTTGGACAAGGACTGAGCGTTGATGAGAAGGAAGGTGAGACAAAGTAAGTTTTTGTTGTTTTTCAATAGGGGGATGTTTATAAGGTGGCTGTGTCTGTTTTGTAGATGAGGGTTGTTGAATGTCACCATCTTTGATTGGGTGAGGGAGTGGAAGAGAGGAAAACGGGTGAAGAGAACAGGAAGTTGAAAGAGACTGAAGGGTCCGAGAGGTGGATGCTGGAGGTTGAGTGCAGTCCGAGAGGTGGATGCTGGAGGTTGAGTGCAGTCCGAGAGGTGGATGCTTGAGGTTGAGTGCAGTCCGAGTGGTGGGTGCTGGAGGTTGAGTGCAGGAATGGTTTGTGAAGCCCTGAAATAACCTCTTCTCTCTCACTGGCCCTTGCAGAAAGGGTGCGTTCAGCCAAATGCACCCTTCTGCCTGCATTTGAATGCACTTTTTCTGTGCACAAGCCTTACTGCTAGGTAGCGGTGAACTGCACCAGAATAGCCGCCAGATAACTAGATAAATCAATATTTATCTGGCTAAGCGATGGCGGCGGCTGCCACCACCTAACCAAATAATGGCCTGTGACGGATGCCTCTCTTCTTCCCTAGCTGGCCTGTGCCAAACGCACATTTTTAAAGTTTAGGCACATTTTTTTTAACTCCTGAAGCATTTGCATAGCATGAGCTTACTGTCTGGGGAATGAAAAACTATTCCAAGCTGAGCGTTAAAACCGTGCGCTGAAACCAAATGCACGGGCCTGGCAGCATTCGGTTTCTGTGCAGAATCTGGGCCTGTCTGATGACTGTGCCCACTACCCAAAGGGGGTGCTCCTGGTGATAAAAGGAAAGCCCAGCAGGGGAGGGAGGTGGAAGGAAGGGGTGGCTTCAGAAGACGCTTCCCTTCCAAAAGTGTCCCCTGCAGGGGTTCTCACTTATCTTCTGCAAATCAAGGGGACACTGTGAGAGAGAAACTAAGGAACAAGAAAGAAAACCTGTGTTTTATCCACTTCTTGAACCCACATGACCATAGTATAACAGTCGTCACGAAAAGGGCACTGGAGGAGGGGAGAAGCCCGTTTGAGAAGTTAGACTGTTCATATTTCCGTCTCGCTTTTGATTTGAAATAATTCAGTTTGCTGGTGGGATTTTGCCGCCCCCATACAGTTGGTGCTCTAGGCTCTGCCTAGTTTGCCAAATGAAAACACCGGCCCTGGGGGTGGGGGGAATGAGCCATCTGGGCTTGAATAGGTACCTCCTGCTAGCTCAGCTCAGTTAGGGGACCTGCTCCTCCTCCACAGCACGGCAGAAGAGGGCTCCTGGTTCTGGAGGCAGAAGGTTGCAGTCTCCAGCTTTCAGGATATCCAGACGCCCAGATATTTGATCTTACCAGGGGCCCACTGAAAAGGAAAGGGACCATCCCAGGATCCAGGCAGGTGAGCATTTAGGGCCAAATCCTCTAACTTTCCATAATTGATTTTCAGCCCCGCCACCAGTCGAAAGTGATCAAAAAGGTGAATAATAGTAGGCACACTGGTGCGGGACCATCTCACAAACAGAAGGATGTCATCTGCAAACAAAGCAGTCTTCAAAGGGTGGCCATCTACACTAATCCCATTGAATCCCGGATCTCCTCTTAGCCGAATCTCCAATGCCAACACAAATAGCAATGGGGAAAGGGGACACCTCTGCCGTACTCCGCAGTGTAAAGGAAAAGGGTCA
This sequence comes from Rhinatrema bivittatum, assembly GCF_901001135.1. NCBI lineage: Eukaryota > Metazoa > Chordata > Amphibia > Gymnophiona > Rhinatrematidae > Rhinatrema > Rhinatrema bivittatum. The sequence continues at coordinate 51,016,036 of NC_042628.1, read as the reverse complement.
GTGGATCCCCCATTAAGCATAATAGTGACGCTAGGGTTACAATAAAGAGCCTTCAGCCATTGGAGATCGGCCCCTGAGAAGCCATAATGTTGCAGAGCCCAGAACATGTATTCCCAGGATAAGGAATCAAATGCCTTTTCCGTATCCAGACTCAAAACCAGGGCCTTCAGTATCGATTGATAGCTTAATACCACCAGCAAGCGCCGAACATTGCAGACCCCCTGTTGCCCCTTAACAAACCCCGTCTGATCTCTATGAATAAGGAGGGGCAAAATTCCATTTAGCCGGGCTGCCAGGATTTTAACATCTACGTTTAATAAGGAAATGGGTCTATAAGAACCCACCTCCAAGGGATCTTTTCCTGGCTTTGGGAGAACGACAATGACAGACCGGTTAGAGCCCTCAGCCAGGCGGTCAGTGAACAAAAGTCTGCATAATATTTCTGCAATGGGGACAAGACTAAAAATTTCAATATCTTGTAAAATTCGGAGCCTAGCCCATCCTGGCCTGCTGCCTTGCCCAATTTAAGCTTGGAAATATCAGCACAAATCTCCTCCTCAGTGATAGGGCTGTTCAATGCAGTAATCTGATCTACAGTTAGCGAGGGCCATGAGATCCCCTGAAAGAGGGACTCAGCATTATCAGCGGCCATAGGCTTAGAGCCATAAAGAGACATATAATAGTCCTGAAATCTACGGGCAATTTCAGGTGAGGTACTCAAGTGGACTCCCTGGCTATCCCTAATCCCCGTTACGGCTGCCCGTTGCCTCCTAGGCCAAATAAGGTGGGTCATCAGTCTACCTGCCCTGTTCCCTTGTTTATAAGTGATACTGATAGTAATGGAGCGATTTAGATGCCCTTTGGTGTAGTAACCCATTAAGAGCAGCCCTAACCCTGTCAACCACCGCCTTGGACTCCCCCATCATGGAGGTCATATATTGTTGTTGAGCTTGTTTAAGAACAGCAGTTAACCTCAGAATTTCAGCATTGCATTTTTTATTTGCTCTAGCCACATACACTATTATTGCACCTCGCATCACAACCTTACCAGCCTCCCACACAGTCACGATGCTCATATCTGGGGTCACATTGGGGTAGATTTTAAAAGAAGCGCGATCAGCCTACTTTTGCTTGCGCATCAGACTCAAGCAAAAGTACGCTGGATTTTAGTAGATACGCGCGGAGCCGCGCGTATCCACTAAAATCCTGGATCGGCGCGCGCAAGGCTATCAATTTTGTATAGCCTGCGCGCGCCGAGCCGCGCTGCCTCCCCCCGTTCCCTCCAAGGCCGCTCCGAAATCGGAGCGGCCTCGGAGGGAACTTTCCTTTGCCCTCCCCTCACCTTACCCTCCCTTCCCCTACCTAACCCACCCACCCGGCCCTGTCTACACCCCCCCTTACCTTTGTCGGGGGATTTACGCCTCCCGGAGGGAGACGTAAATCCCCGCGCGCCAGCGGGCCTGCTGCGCGCCGGGCCGCGACCTGGGGGCGGGTACGGAGGGCGCGGCCACGCCCCCGGACCGCCCCGGGCCGTAGCCACGCCCCGTACCCGCCCCCAAAACGCTGCCGACACGCCCCCGAAACGCCGCGACGACCGGGCCCGCCCCCCGACACGCCCCCCTCCGAGAACCCCGGGACTTACGCGAGTCCCGGGGCTCTGCGCGCGCCGGGAGGCCTATGTAAAATAGGCTTCCCGGCGCGCAGGGCCCTGCTCGCGTAAATCCGCCCGGTTTTGGGCGGATTTACGCGAGCAGGGCTCTGAAAATCCGCCCCATTATGTTTTAGGTATTCCAGCCATTGATTTTGTAAATAAGTCTGGAATACTTTGTCCAGATATAAATCGGGACGCATGCACCAGGAGAATGGAGGGTGAGCCCTGGATCCACATTGGATTGTTGCCGTCACAGGGGCGTGATCAGAGATAGAAATAGGAGCAATAGTGGCCTCCGTCACCCTCGGGAAACAGCTATCCGATACCAGCAAGTAATCTAATTGGGAATAAGACTGGTGTGGGTTAGAAAAAGACGTAAAGTCAGTGTCTCCGGGATGCAATACCCGCCAGATGTCCATTAATTGCAATTCATCACATAAGAGATTGATACCTTTACTCCTGTCTTGATTTTGCATAGGCTTGGGGGGTCTAATATCTAGCTGCTTATTAGCCACTGTATTAAAGTTCCCCCCAACTACCAGGTGATAGTTAGGGAACTCAGCTAGACGACTCACCAAGGAAGCAAAAAATAGAGGAGAATATACATTAGGAGCATAAATATTACACAACACCATTTTCTCATCATAGACTGTACCTACAGCAATCACATATCTCCCTTCTGGATCCTGGTATGTGCGCGCTAGCTGAAATGGTAAATTTTTATGGATTAGAATGGTGACCCCACGCTTCCTCGAACTAAAGGAGGAAAAGTAGCATTGACTCACCCAGTCTCTTTGTAGTTTAGCGTGCTCCTTATCTGAAAGGTGCGTTTCCTGCAGGAATAACACCTGAGCCCGCATGCCCTTAAACATTGTGAGTTACTTCTTTCACTTAATCGGGGAGGGCACCCCGTCCACATTCAGTGAGACAATTTTAACCTGCGCCATACCTTGAATCTAGAAGGACACGTAATAAAATGTCATTATTCACATTTGGACTTCCAAGGCCCCCCCAGCCTGGGCCTTAGAAAACAGCTTGGCATACAATGAAAGAGCCACAAATACACTACGTCCTGCAAACAGAAAGAGGTTCCCCCTACACCCCCCTCCCCCCCAGCCTGTTGCTCACTCACACACACAAACCACAGCCACACCCACACATACCCCACACACACCAAATACATCCACACCCAGAACTCCTTGCTCCTCAAAAGGCACAAAGTACCCAGCGGCCCTGGATGGTTCACTGGCTTTCCTCTGTCCCCTCCCCCCCCTTAGCATCTCTCCCATCCACTACCCCCCCCCCCCCCCCCCCCACACTGATCTTATAAGGTCAGGTATTTAGAACAAATTAAAGAGAACATGGGAGGTGAAACTACCAACAGAACCATAAAACAACGGCCCATTCCTCTGTATAGGACCAGAAACAGTCAATTATGTAATCCATTGGGGGAACAGAAGAAAGACTGTGGCACTGGCATAGCAAAGCCAGTATAACTCTGTCCTTCAAGTAACATTGCCTGGCTCTAGCAAAGAGATAAATGAATTGGCATCTTCTTTTTTGCTGAAAAAGAGGACAGTTCTATTGTGTTGAACTCGTAACTTAGCAGGAAAAAGTAGGGTAAACGGTATCCCCCTTTTATATAACTCTGTGCAGGCAGGAGACATGGCTTTCCATTGTGCAGATACTGCAGCGGAGAAATCATGGAAAAGCACAATCTTGTGCCCCTGGTACTCCACTCCAGAGTGCTGCCGAAAGGCTCGCATAAGCTGAATTTTGTGAGACCAGTTAAGATTTCTGGCCATCACTGGCCGTGGTTTACCAGCATCGGTTCTGGGCAGCCCCATTTTATGCACTCTTTCACAGCGCAAGCAGCCAGTATTCAAAGTCAGGCCCAGCTGACTGGGCAGCCAGGTTTCAATAAGATAATACAGTTCCTGGTCTGGCACAGATTCAGGAAGGCCTATTATTTTAAGATTATTATGGCGATTCCTATTTTCTTGATCCTCTAGCAGAGCTGGTCTAGCAATGAAGAATTCTGTGCAGTAAGCGTTTGTACTTGCCTTTCTGCCGCATGCAGCCTGTCTTCCTGATCAGACAATCTGTGCTCCGCTTCATCCAGCCTTTTAGCCTGCCCCTCAACAGCATTTACAACATCTTCGATGGAGGTCTGAATTTTAAGGAGCCTGGCATCCACCACGTCAGCCACCTTTGCGGATATCTTAAGAACATAAGAATATGCCATACTGGGTCAGACCAAGGGTCCATCAAGCCCAGCATCCTGTTTCCAACAGTGGCCAATCCAGGCCATAAGAACCTGGCAAGTACCCAAAAACTAAGTCTATTCCATGTAACCATTGCTAATGGCAGTGGCTATTCTCTAAGTGAACTTAATAGCAGGTAATGGACTTCTCCTCCAAGAACTTATCCAATCCTTTTTTAAACACAGCTATACTAACTGCACTAACCACATCCTCTGGCAACAAATTCCAGAGTTTAATTGTGTGTTGAGTGAAAAAGAACTTTCTCCGATTAGTTTTAAATGTGCCCCATGCTAACTTCATGGAGTGCCCCCTAGTCCTATTAACCGAAAGATTAAATAACCGATTCACATCTACCCGTTCTAGATCTTTCATGATTTCAAACACCTCTATCATATCCCGCCTCAGCCGTCTCTTCTCCAAGCTGAACAGCCCTAACCTCTTCAGCCTTTCCTCAAAGGGGAGCTGTTCCATTCCCTTTATCATTTTGGTAGCCCTTCTCTGTACTTCAGCAACCGGAGTCGTGTGGTCTCCTGCATTTGTGGCAGCCATCTTGGCCACACTATGATGGTGCTGAGAGGATCTCGCCGATCTATGGTGCATTACGGGCTCAGGAGCGCTCAATTCCGTCCCAAAATGCGGCGATTCTGAAGCCCCAGGCGTCCTCTGCAATCCCCACAAATCCAGAAGCTAGATGCTAAATAAGGTAGGGAGGATGGCCGTCGATGCAAAGGGAGGCAGCTCAGGCCTGGGATACCGATGCTGTGGGGAAGGCTGCACTGATTTTAGATATTTACCGGCCTGAGAAGCTTCTTTTTTGATGCAAATCGCAGCGAAACGGCAGCCCCCGACTCGCTGGTCAGACTCCCAACAAACATTTTAGGTAGTAAAGCGTTCCAGGGGAGGATGGCCGCCGATTGAAAGGAACGGTGTCTAGGCCCGAGACACCGATGCTGCGGGGAAGGCCGCGCTGTTTTTAAGTCCTTACCGGCCTCAGAAGCTTCGTTTTCACCGCAGATCACGGCAAAACGGCTGCCCCCAAATACATTGATCCGACTCCCAGCAAAAAATTATGATATCAAAGTTTTTCGGGAGAGGATGGCATCCGATGGGGGGGAGGGAGGTCTGGAGCTAGCTAGCTATGCTGCCGACCCTGGTGATGGCAACAGAGTTTTGTATTCATGCACCAGCAGGCCTTCTTGTGTCCCATACTAGATTTCTCCCCCTGACTGCAGTATGCTCCAGGCAGATCAGCAAAGATGCATTCATTAAAACACAGCCTGGTCTGTGAGATTAAACGTTTGTTACAGCAATTAACTTGCCATTACTAGCACATGGTAGATGATGAGAGAGACAATGGATGCGCTGCAGTCTATCTGCATGGAGTGGGCCGTATCTCCTTCTGTCTCTTGTCAGGAATACTGCTAAAGCACTTTTCTCTACCCCATTCCATGATGGCGGAAGTGGAGCAGCTTTTCACGAAAGTGATGAGCTGTGCTCTGTTTCCCTGACTTTTCATTTTCTTTTCTCTTAATCGTGGGGCTTTGTATAACTTTTGCAGCTTTGCTTTTTTAATGTTTACTATTTATTTTTTTAAATGGTATATTCCTCCTGTTCCTCTGGACTTTCGGTTCATTTGGAGCCAGCCTCTACTGATCTGAGACCGACCAGATGGAAGTTGGGGTGCCAGATCATTGGAAGGGGGGGGGGGGGGGGGGGGGGGGGGGGGGGGAGGTGTCCAACAGTGCTGTAGCTGTTGTAAACCCCCATGCGGGAGCATCATTTGTGGGGGATCCGTAGCCCAGCCACAGTCCTGGTTTACTGGGGTGCCCTGAGCAGCTTCCCCTTTTTCTAAGCCCCTTCCCAGCTGTTGCAGTTCTAGTCGTTGGCCAGAGACCACACACACCATGTCTGGCTCTGCAGCCAAGATCCCTAAGTTAGGCCAACTAGGGCCCGATTTACATTCATTACATCCCTAGGCAGGCAGGGAGGGGTGGGGGGAGGTCACTTTGAAACTTTTAGCTACGTGGAATGGGGTTCCCCTGCTGAAAATGAAAGCTCTTCTTCAGTATACACGGGCGGCACTTCCATAGCATCACTTTTGGTTGGCGAAGGTCAGCACCCCCAGAAAGCTGGTACCTCCGGGCATATATTATAATAGACATACAGCCATTATAACAACCTAAATAACACTAGAAAACGCAGAGACCATCATAGCCTCGGTCACTAGCATTCAAGTTCAGTGGCTTAGCTGCATATTTTAATCAGTCTCATTTATCTTCTTTTTTTTAAATTTTCTTACAGCATACAAAATGTCAAAATTGAACCAAAGTACTTATCATAATATTCAGATTTGAATTCCCGACACAGGCCCCATGTTTCAAGCTTGTCTGCTTCTGGAGAATTTCTGTCATTCGGGCGCTTCCAATGTACACATATTAATCTCTTCATGCAGCCACCAGCCAATATGCAGTTTTGGGCATGGACCCTGGATCAAATAAATCACATTGGATGAGAGCAATCAGAATTACTCTTTTGAACAATACAATAATTTATTACAAGATGTTCCCAAATATCTCCATCTATCGTTTGTACACGCACATAATCACACTGATAATACGGTCTGTGTTATTTCACTTCTTGATTAGCAGATTCTAAGGGGCCCATATTCAGTGGCATTTAGCCAACTCCAAAATTATCTGGCTATATGTTGACTTTTGAATATTTTAACTGGGTATCCCATTATCCATCCAAAATTTAGCCAGATTACATAAGGGCATTCCGAGGGCATTTCTGAGTGAAGTTAAGTTAGCCGGATAACTTATCCAGCCAACTCTGGTCATGCTGTAGAGCAATTCTAAAGTTAGCTGGATAAACTTATCCCTCTATATTTTAAATAATCGGGTATATTCAGTGGTGCGGCTGCACCACTGTATGTCCTGCCAGCCAGTGTCTAAATATTACCTCCTAAAATTCTTGGTAATGTTGCCCTCACTATACAATCTTTGATATCAATATCTCGTGAATAAGCAATCAATTAGAGTAGGGAGGCAGTCATGAAAAACCGGATACATGGTGACTATGTGCTAGTGTTTACGTGTACTGGCTGCTACAGCCGACAGTTTATTGGAATACTTCAAAACACACACACACATTTTGTGACTGAGAAGGAGTTCAATACTGTAACAACTCTCCTTCCTCTCTCTCACACAAGTTCTTTCATGATCATACATGTGCTCACATACACATACATTCACATGCTCTTATCCACATACGCACTCTCATACTTTCTCTTTTACACACACATCACATGCCCTCTCATACATACATATTCTCTCAGGCACATACATATTCTTTCCTTCTCACACACCCAGATGCTCTCACATACACAGATGCTCTTTCATAATATACATACACCTGCTTTCACCCATACACATTGATGCTCTCACACGGGCATATGTGCTCATACACACATACGTACACACACACACAAAATGCCCTCTCACTCTAACGCAACCCATGCTCTATCACAAACACAGCCACACATGCTGTCCATCAGGCTCAGTCTCCCCTTTTTGTTGTGGTGGTGAGAGGCATGAGTTCAGCAGGCAGATGGGGGCCTCTTATCGTCATCTGCCACTGCTAGGCCTCTTCTTTCCTCCCACTGCTGGTGGGCTGTGCTCCATCGGCAGCCTTGAAGCCTTTTCTCTTTCTCCTGCCCAGGCCTGGGACTCACATGTGTAGGAGGGGTGCGGACCAAAAAAGAAAGAAGAGGGCCGCCGGTGGACCCCCATCTTACCGGCAGTGCTCGTGCATGGGAGCAGGAGGGAGCCCATTCAGCTGCTGTTCCTTCTCCTGTGTCAGCCCCGTGGTATTCAAAAATTGTGGGGGCTAGCAGTTCCTTTATGCTGACCTGCTAAAATAAGGCCACGCTTCCTCCTCTAACCAAAGAGCCAGTGTCGTTGCTCAGGGGCGGCTCAAAGCAATCTGCCGCCTGAGGCAAGGGACGACATGGCGCCCCCTGGTCCTGCCCCCTCTCTGCTCCCCACTCGCCCCGCCCCCTCTCACTCCGCCCCATCCCTCCTCCCTTCTGCCACCACCGATCTGGCCTCCGGCAGTAGCAGCATCCCTCCTCTCTCCTCCACAGCACCGGCCTGGCCTCTGGCGGCGGCAGGGTCCCTCCTCCCTCCTCCAGCCGCCGGCCTGGCCTCTGGTGGTGGTGGCCCACAGCAGCAACCTGTTTTCTGCTGCCCCCGGCCTGGGTCGGCAGCCACGGCAGGGGCAGGCAGGGTGAGGTGGATGCCACAGAGGCGTTCTGAGAGGGGCATTTTTTGCTGCCTCAAAATTCTGCCACCTGAAGCAGCCGTCTCACCCTGCCTCATTATAGAACTGACCCTGGGGATGCTTTAGGAACAGCTTGGGAGGCTGCTTGCTGGATTTAAACAAATGAAAAAAAATTAATGGGTCGATACAGCAAAATCGCGGGAAAGTGGGCGAGCACCCGCTCTCCCGGCGCCCGCACAGGACACTCTTCTGTGTGCGCGATTCAGTAAATAAATGTATTTAAATTAGGCCCGGCGGTAAAAAGAGGTGCTAGGGACACTAGCGCGTTCCTAGCGTCTCTTTTCGGACAGGAGCGGCGGCTGTCAATGGGTTTGACAGCCGACGCTCAATTTTGCCGGCGTCGGTTCTCGAGCCCACTGACAGCCATAGGTTCGGAAACCAGACGTCGGCAAAATTGAGCGTCCGGTTTTCAACCCACGGGCCTATTTCAAATTTTTTTTTTTTACTTTTTTTAACTTTCGGGATCTCCGACTTAATATCGCCATGATATTAAGTCGAAGGGTGCACAGAAAAGCAGTTTTTACTGCTTTTCTGTGCACTTTCCCGGTGCCTGGAGAAATTAGCGCCTACCTTTGGGTAGGTGCTAATTTCTGAAAGTAAAATGTACGGCTTGGCTGTACATTTTACTTACTGAATCGCACTAATAGGGCCATCAACATGCATTTGCATGTTGCGGGCGCTATTAGGTTCGGGGGGGTTGGACGCACGTTTTGGACGCACAATTACCCCTTACTGAATAAGGGGTAAAGCTAACGCGTCGAAAACGTGCATCCAAATGCCGGTCAACAGTGCGCTCCGTACTGTACTGTACTGTATTGGCCTGTAAGAAAAGTTCCTGCTGGTTCTCAGAATTTAAGTTTTGGTGTTAACCAATGCACAAATAAGCTTTAGCAGCTCTGACCTTCTCCTTCCAGTGTGTCTGATATGGACCCGGACCTCCAGTGCCTTCCCTCCTCCTGCTTGCCCCTCTGGTTTCCCTCTGTACCCTCAAAACACACAAGGGCTCTTTCTCATATAGCGTAGGTCTTACCAATTATGGATCCCATCTGTGTGCTGAAGAACCTTCTACCTAAACAGAGAATATTTGCTGGACGGCAACGCGTGGGTCTGCTTCCTCTTGGTGTCAGTATTGAAGCATTTCAGGGCTGCTGTTGCTATAAAGAAGAGGCCCGTGCATTATGCAACCGGGAGCAGGAGGGAGCCCGTTCAGCAGCTGCTCCTTCTGTGCCGACCCTGCGGTATTCAGAAATCACAGGGCTAGCACTTCCTTTATGCTGATCTCATGATGATTAGCATAAAGGAGGTGCTAGCCCCGCAATTTTTGAGTACTGTGGGACCGGCAAAGGAGAAGGAGCAGCTGCTGAACGGGCTCCCTCCTGCTCCCGGTTGCGTCATGCACGGGCCTCTTCTTGCCTTCACCGCCGGTGGGATGGGGTCCACTGGTGGTGCTTGAGGCCTGCTTTCTTCTTCCTACCGCCGGCGGCCATGAATCCATTTCTCTTCCTCCTGCTGCCAGAAGCGTGCGGGATCTTCTCCTATTTCGTTGGAACCCCGCTGACGTTTAGATAAATATGTATCAGGAGGCAGGGGGAGGCAGCCACTAAGTATTTTGGAGGGCACTTTTTGTGGCTCCAAAATTTTGGCACCTGAAGCAACTGCCTTACCCTGCCTCATTATAAATCCTCCATTGTCTGGAATTCAAGTCTGATTGACCCACATTCTAAGAAAGATTTCACCAAATTTCGAAGGCCCTGAAGACATATCTTGATTTGCAGGCCTACACTGATTAACTGTATTACTTCTCTGTTGGTATTATTGAAACCAAAGTGATACTTTCATTTTTATATTTAATTTGTTGAATTGTATTTATGCCTGTGTTATTACACCTGTTTGCTTTTGCCTTTTCTGTTATAATTTTATTTTATTGTAAATTACTTTGATTAGTATTTCAGATAGGTGATTAATTTTTAATAAATTAAATTATTAATGTCATTATTTTATTAATATACTGAAAATGATGGCACTGTATTTGCTGAAGAAGGTGCTTTGCCATCCTATGTACTTTTCAGTGTCACTAAATTTAGCAGCAGTGGCTGGCTTTTTTTTTTTCTGTAGTACCCGTGTCCATTGGATTCTGCATATTCCCCACGCTATGAGCACAACCCTGAGCCCTTTTCAAACATTTTCTCCATAATCATTTTCAACTGCAAGGAAGGTACAAGCCTTGCTGAAATGAGTTCTTTTCCTTGTATCCTGCTGCTGTGGTGAACGTCAAAACGTTCTGCAGCATCGCCCCATTCTGTGGCCCAGTCTGCATCCTGGGAGGTCTTCCTGCTCTTTACTCTACTGGAGCTGGCGGATCAGCAGCTTGAAAGATGTAGGACTGCAATCAGGGTTCTCCAGATATATAGATGAGTGTTCTCACCAGTTACATACTGTAGAATTATGATGTGAAATGTGTCTTACATTAAAATATCTATTTTTCTTTTAGAAACATGGACAACAAAAACCAAATTTCGAACTGAAGAATTCAGCAGTGAGTCTAAAATTACATTTTTGGGGAATAATGCCATTTAGTCTTGTAGAAAAAATACTGCCCCTCCCTTCCTCAAGGGATGTGGTAGCATGGACAGATTATTATGCTTCCTTCTCATATAGCATCTGGATATTTTGTCTACTAGTTTGCTGCTTTACACATTCTTCAAAACATCAAGAAAGGGCTTCTGTTTCTGTTGCTAAGCCATTACTTACCTTATGATTGCAAGGCCATGGTCTAATTAAAGGTGTAATTTATGATACCACTACACAATGGGGTGAATTTCAAAAGGTTTCCGCATATAAAATTCCAAGCTATGCATGTATGTAGCATGTGCACGCATTACTAGCAAAGTTGCATGTAATCATGAAAAGGAATGAGGGAGCAGTTTAGGATGATCCAGGCCAGGAGCTGGAAGCGTGTGCATAAGTGCCTATTTTTGTAAGTGGTATATAGATATGTATTGCGGAACTTGTCTGTACACTTTTACACCTGCTAATTGACTAGAAAAAATGAAATTGCATTTTTTTTTTGGTCTGCAGTTTTTGAGAGGGTGGCCTAGGTTAAGCGTTCGGGCTTAGAGTGAACTGGTGGAGGTGAACTGGTGGTGGTGAACTGGTGATTCCAAGTACGTGCACAAGGAACTTATTTTCATGTGCATTCTTTCTAAAATCCCTGCTTCTGCATATTACTCAGGGTTATTACGTGCACATAGAACAATTATTACGCATGTAAAATGTGTGAGCGTCTTTTAATAAAATAGGAAGAGAAAGTAAGTAGATCCCTGCATTACAAAAAAAAGGTGTGCACATAAGTTAGGGGCAGAGATATGCAATATTTTATAAAAGGTCAACTCCTGCAATTTTTATAACAGTTTATAAAATATTGCTGTAACTTTAGATGTGCTGACACATACACTGTTGAAAATTACCTGTATGAAAACTTTCAAACCTATTCACGTTACTGCATGTGCATGCATAAGTGGACGCATGGACATTTATCCTTCTATTTTATAAACTGTGAAGCAGAAGCTGTGCAGTTTCTAAAATACTGGGTACTTATGCTCAGAAAGTATGTTTCAGAACACACGAATATTTCCACTGCAATGAAAGCACTTACCTTTCCTATGTATTTTATAAATATATGTGAGTATATTTTAGGCGCATAAAAAAATAGAACGTGTATACATAAAACCAGGTATTTTATAATGGACGCACGTTAAGTACTTTCTTGTACGAATATTTGAAATCGGCAGGTTGTCAATACCTCCATCAGTTCACCTAGTCCGTCTGGAGTTCATCTAGATTAGGGGTAGGCAACTCTGAAGGGCTGCCCTGAAGGGCAACTCTGAAGGGCTGCAAACTAGTCGAGTTTTCAGGATATCCCTAATGAATATGCATGACAGAGATATGCATGCATACTGCCTCAGCTGTATGCAAAGCACTCCCATGCATATTCACTAGGAATATCCTGAAACCCTGATCAGTTTGCAGCCCTCCAGGAATGCAATTGCCCACCCCTGACCTAGATCATTTCACACTTAGGGGTAGATTTTATAAATTTACGCATGCGCGTACTTTTGTTCATGCACCAGGCGCGAACAAAAGTATGCTGGATTTTATAAGATACGTGCGTATCTTATAAAATCCGGGGTCGGCGCACTCAAGGGGGTGCACATTTGTGCAACCTGCGTGCGCCGAGCCCGGCACGCGCTGCCTGTTCCCTCCAAGGCCGCTCCGAAATCGGAGCGGCCTCGGAGGGAACTTTCCTTCCGCCTCCCCTCACCTTCCCCTCCCTTCCCCTACCTAACCCACCCCCCGGCCCTATCTAACCCCCCCCCCCACCTTTGTTGGCAGATTTACGCCTGCCGAAAGCAGGTGTAAATCTGCGCGCGCCAGTGGGCTGCTGGCGCGCCATCACCCGACCCAGGGGCTGGTCCGGAGGCCTCGACCACGCCCCCGGTCCCACCCAGAACCACCCCCTGACCCCGGACATGCCCCCTCCCGCCCCTTTTACGAAGCCCCGGGACTTACACACGTCCCGGGGCTATGCGCGCGCTGGTGGCCTATGCAAAATAGGCGCGCTGGCGCGCGAGTGCCCTGCGCACGTAAATCCAGCCGGATTTATGTGCGCAGGGCTTTTAAAATCCGGCCCTTTATTTTTAACCTCCATCAATTCACCTAGATCTCCCACCCAAATATTGCAGACAACAGACGAGTCCGATATCCATTGTGCTACTCAATTAGCAGGTGTAAAATTGGGCAAATAAGTTAGATAATTTAGATGTGAATATAGAAACATAGAAACATAGAAACATAGAAATGACGGCAGAAGAAGACCAAACGGCCCATCCAGTCTGCCCAGCAAGCTTCACATTTTTTTCTCATACTTATCTGTTTCTCTTAGCTCTTTGGTTCTATTTCCCTTCCACCCCCACCATTAATGTAGAGAGCAGTGATGGAGCTGCAACCAAGTGAAATATCAAGCTTGATTAGTTATGGGTAGTAGGGGAAGTAACCGCCGCAATAAGCAAGCTACACCCATGCTTATTTGTTTTACCCAGACTGTGTTGTTCAGCCCTTATTGGTTGTTTTTCTTCTCCCCTGCTGTTGAAGCAGGGAGCTATGCTGGATATGCTTGTAGTATCAGTTTTTCTTCTCCCCTGCCGTTGAAGCAGAGAGCTATGCTGGATATGCGTGAAGTATCAGTTTTTCTTCTCCCCTGCCGTTGAAGCAGGATATGCATTGAAAGTGAAGTATCAGGCTTATTTGGTTTGGGGTAGTAACCGCCGTAACAAGCCAGCTACTCCCCGCTTTGTGAGTGCGAATCCTTTTTTCTTCTCCCCTGCTGTTGAAGCAGAGAGCTATGCTGGATATGCGTGAAGTATCAGTTTTTCTTCTCCCCTGCCGTTGAAGCAGAGAGCTATGCTGGATATGCGTGAAGTATCAGTTTTTCTTCTCCCCTGCCGTTGAAGCAGAGAGCTATGCTGGATATGTGTGAAGTATCAGTTTTTCTTCTCCCCTGCCGTTGAAGCAGAGAGCTATGCTGGATATGCGTGAAGTATCAGGTTTTCTTCTCCCCTGCCGTTGAAGCAGGGAGCTATGCTGGATATGCGTGAAGTATCAGTTTTTCTTCTCCCCTGCCGTTGAAGCAGAGAGCTATGCTGGATATGCATTGAAAGTGAAGTATCAGGCTTATTTGGTTTGGGGTAGTAACCGCCGTAACAAGCCAGCTACTCCCCACTTTGTGAGTGCAAATCCTTTTTTCCACATTTCCTCTTGCTGTTGTAGCTTAGAGCGATGTTGGAGTCACAGTAACCATGTGTATGTTTATTGAATAAGGGTATTGTCTCCAGGCAGTAGCCGTCATTCTGGCTAGCCACCCACTCTTTATTGACGGCCTCTTGATTTTATGGATCCACAGTGTTTATCCCACGCCCCTTTGAAGTCCTTCACAGTTCTGGTCTTCACCACTTCCTCTGGAAGGGCATTCCAGGCATCCACCACCCTCTCCGTGAAGAAATACTTCCTGACATTGGTTCTGAATCTTCCTCCCTGGAGCTTCAAATCGTGACCCCTGGTTCTGCTGATTTTTTTCCTATGGAAAAGGTTTGTCGTTGTCTTTGGATCATTAAAACCTTTCAAGTATCTGAAAGTCTGTATCATATCACCTCTGCTCCTCCTTTCCTCCAGGGTGTACATATTTAGATTCTTCAATCTCTCCTCATAAGTCATTTGATGAAGACCTTCCACCTTTTTGGTCACCCTTCTCTGGACCGCCTCCATCTTGTCTCTGTCTCTTCGGAGATACGGTCTCCAGAACTGAACACAATACTCCAGGTGAGGTCTCACCAAGGACCTGTACAAGGGGATAATCACTTCCCTTTTCTTACTCGATATTCCTCTCTCTATGCAGCCCAGCATTCTTCTGGCTTTAGCTATCGCCTTGTCACATTGTTTCGCCGACTTCAGATCATTAGACACCATCACCCCAAGGTCTCTCTCCTGCTCCGTGCACATCAGCCTTTCTCCCCCCATCGAATACAGTTCATTCGGATTTCCATTCCCCATATGCATGACTTTGCACTTCTTGGCATTGAATGTCAGCTGCCATGTCTTCGACCACTCTTCCATCTTCCTTAAATCCCGTCTCATTCTCTCCACTCCTTCCGGCGAGTCCACTCTGTTGCAGATCTTAGTGTCATCCGCAAAAAGACATACCTTACCTTCTATCCCTTCCGCAATGTCGCTCACAAAGATATTGAAAAGGACCGGTCCCAACACCGATCCCTGCGGTACACCGCTTAAAACCGCTCTCTCTTCAGAGAGAGTTCCATTTACCATCACACATTGTCTTCTGTCCGTCAACCAGTTTGCAATCCAGGCCACCACCTCGGCACTCACTCCTAAGCTTTTCATTTTATTCACCAGTCTCCTGTGCGGGACAGTGTCAAAAGCTTTGCTGAAATCCAAGTAGATGACATCGAGTGCTCTTCCTCGATCCAATTCCTTGGTTACCCAGTCAAAAAAGTCAATCAGATTTGTCTGACAGGATCTTCCAATGGTGAATCCATGCTGCCTCTGGTCCAGCAATTCTCCCGACTGTAGATAGTTCACTATTCTCTCTTTCAACAGTGACTCCATTACTTTTCCCACCATCGAAGTGAGGCTAACCGGTCTGTAGTTACCAGCCTCTTCTCTGTTCCCACTCTTGTGAAGCGGGACCACCACCGCTCTCCTCCAATCATTCGGCACCACTCCCGTTTCTAGGGATCTATTGAATAGGTCACACAGCTATTTATAAGAATATCTCTTATAAAATAGCAATTTTTGAATGTACCTCTTGAACTAGTCCCAGAAAGCCCCTAGATTGCCCCTTTTTTTGAGTCTGTAAATGTGCGCATGAAACTTTATAAACTAGCATGTACGTGAATACAGGCTACTCACAAGCATATATGCTAATTTTCTGCATGTAACCCCTTTGAAAATACACTCATGAATTTATACAAAAATAAATGCTAAAAATATTCAATTTGCAGAAATATATGGGATACATTTTCAAGGCTTAAATACCTTTTACACAGATGAAAGAAGCTGAACCATGTCCTGCTAAGTTAATTTTCAGCCAGCTGAATGTACATGTAATACCAGGGCGGGATGGCTCCCAGAGGCACAGAAAGAGAGATGGACCCTACCTGCTCTCATTCCCCATCTGAGTTCCAGGGCTCCCTGTCTGGAGGAGCTTAACTCCAAGGCCATTTTGCATTAAACACAGTATAAGCCCTTGTTTCTTCGCTGAAAACAGCATGGATAATAATCACAGTCTTTTGCATCCAAAAATCACATAGAGAAGCAATGTGGTTTCCAACCTCTTTACTGATAGTTGAATAGATGACTGAAGAATATTTATAACACTCAAATCAGAATTTAAATAAAGTCCATGAACATATAGCCTGAAGAAAAAATTAATACATTTATGATCTCACTCTTTTAGTAAACTCTTTGAATAACTTTTGGAAGTAAATTCCTTAACACTTGATCTCTGTATCTTGCCAATTACTCAGATTGAAAATAGTTCAATCCTCCTTCCACTCCCAAATTTATCACATCTTCTCCCTAATATAGAATGGTTAGTGTAAAGTTGCAATAATTTATCAGAACATAAGTCCCAACTCTCATAGATTTCCTGAAGTCTTCTTAAATATTTTAGAGCTCCCTATAACAGTATCAGTGGGCACTATCCTGTCAAGTGCAGCCCACTTGAGTCAGCAGTGAACACAGTTCTAAAAAATCGTCAACTCCTTCCCTATAGCAAGGGACAGGCCTCCACTTCTCAGATGTGACCATTACTCCTCAGGCTCTTCCTAGGTGAAAGATGCCTTGTCTGAATAGAAGAGAAACTGATTCCCTGGTACCAAGAACACTCAGCTCCAGATGGAACAAAAATATTTTTTTACAAAAAGAGGAAAACCAAAGTAGAGACAGGAAGGATGGAAAATCTTGCCCCATTAATGAGGAGAGAGCAGACAAGACAGATCTTTCAAAGTTGAAACTCCTCTGCATGGGTCACGGACAGGTCTACCCCCTGGAGGAGTGATAGAACTCTGCCAAAACCTTCCCTACCCCTGGATTTAACCACACACAGAGATGCCCCATTCCTCTGCAAACAGTTCATACAAGGTCTCACAAATAAAATCTCCAGAAATGGATCACAAGAGCAACAAGTAGAAGCAGGTCAGAATTACAGCTGACCCGCAAAGGGAGAAAACAGAAAATCCTTCTGTAATAAGTTAGTAAAACAAAGGAGAGGCGAGAAAGAACTCTTGTCTTTAGGAAATCTAACTAAAAATACCACAACCTAAAATGGTGCCTAATGGAGAAAAAGGATAAGGCAACATCTTCTGCAACGCCCACATGGCGGAGTAAAACCCAAACCTCTCTTCAATACGTCTCTCTAAACTTCCCCAATTAGCACACTCCTTCTGGCAGGAAACCAGAGGTTCCTTACATACATATGCATAACCATATAGAAAAGAGGTTTTTCAGGGGGCATCTGGGAGGTTTGCTTGGAATCTACATCCGTACACATAGGGGTCAATTTTCAAAGAGTTTAGGATCCTAACTTTGGGAGTTAGGCTCCCAAATTTTCACTTTTGAAAATATACTAGGGCTGAATGCCTTAATTCCCTGTACGTACCTGGATCAGTCCAGACAGTGGGTTATGTCCCCAATCCAGCAGATGGAGTCAGCACAAGCTTTGAGGGGGCGTATCCATATATACTACTACCCCCTCTGCAGGAGTCCAGTATCTTCTGACTCCAGCAGATGCGAGTAGGGGAATCAGGCTTCCCCTCCTTTTCCTTTTTCTTCACTTTCTTGCTTGATTATGGCTTGTTGTTGTCTTTTTCTGTGGATCAAGTTTGTATCAAGTTTGTATTAAGTTTAAAAAAAAAAAAAAAAAAAAAAAAGGCAGAGTTCTTTCAAATTCTGGGGAGTGGCTTATCTTCCTTGTCTCTTCTCTGCGGCCTTGCTGTTTATTTCTCGTTGCAGCCAGGGGTAAGTTTGTTTTTCCTTTGTAGTTTTTTCCTTCACAGCTCAGCCCCCGGTGCCCGCGAAAGCCGGTGGAGCCGGCCTCTTTGCTCTTTACTCCCTCACCCGCGGCCATTTTACAGCTCCTCATGGGCTGCTGAGCCATTTAGGGAAAGATGTCTGGGGCGGGTCGTGTGGCCGGGAAGGCCCCCCCCGCGGCACCCTCCTCTATTTTCGGACAGCGGGCAGTGCGGGCCGACCGGGCCCCCCCGCAGCGGCGCTTTTGTGCGCGTGGCCCCCCCCCCCCGTGGCTTTTTCTTTTCTCCTACAGCGATCCCGATGCTGCGGCCGTCCCGCTGTGTGGCCTGCGGAGACCTGGGGTCCCGGATTTCCCGGGAGGACATCTGTGCACGATGCCTTCCCGGGGGGGAAGGTACCTCACAGTCCCTGACTGATTTCTCTTTTTTGCCCGGGCGGCGCGGGCCGGCCACTCCGCCATTTTTGGCGGGAACGGCGGCCATTTTACATTCTGAGCGCCCTGAGGCACAGGCCACGAGGGGGAATGGATCCCTGGAGGCCACGAGGGAGAACGGATCCCTGGAGGACTCTACCAGCGGGGGTGTTCCCCCGATTTTGGTGCAGGAACCAAGCACCCAGGGCCAGGGAGCAGGAACCACGCCGCCCCCGAAGCGCACCCGAGCAGGCCGGGGTTCTCTCCGGAGTTTATCCTGCTCATGCATACCGCTTATCTGCAGGGGCTGGAAGCACCTGTGGGACCCTCCCTCCTAAGATCCCTCAGATGTCGCCCTCGACGCCGGCCCCCCCCCGACCCTCCGGGAGTGGGGGCCTCCCGCCTTCCTACCCGGGTCCGATCCACGCCCGCGGCAGTGGGGGCGGTGCCAGACCCAGCGGGACATGAACTTGACCTCCCGGACGGGGGACAAGGGGACGGCACGCAGGAGGGGGATGATCCGCGTACCCTACGCCTCTTCCAGAGGGAAGAGCTGGACGACCTCATCCCACAGATCATCCAAGAATTAGATTTGGAGCCGCCACCAGACCCGCCTGCCCCAGTAGCTCCCGTTGTCGTCACTTCTTCAAGGAAGGGAGATCCTGTCCTGGCGGCACTCCGGCCGAGGGCTCGGGCCTTTCCCATTCATGACTCGTTTTTACAACTTCTCACCAGGGAATGGGACACCCCGGAGGCCTCCCTGAAGAGCGGCCGGGCTATGGAAAAGCTGTACCCGCTCCCTGAAGATTTTCTGGACCTCATCAAGGTCCCAAAGGTGGACTCCGCAGTGTCGGCGGTCACGAAGAGGACGACTATCCCAGTGACGGGAAGGGCGGCGTTGCGGGACACACAGGATCGTAAGTTGGAAGTTTTCCTTAAGCGGGTTTTCGAGGTCTCCGCTCTGGGTATGCGGGCGGTGATGTGCAGTTCGCTTGCCCAGCGGGCTAGTCTCCTTTGGGTGCAACAACTCCTCACGACTCAGAACCTGCCGTCCGATGAGGCTGCCCAGGCAGATCGGCTAGAAGCCGCAGTGGCGTATGGGGCGGACGCCTCGTACGACCTTTTTCGGGTCCTCGCAAGATCCATGGTTTCGATAGTGGCAGCATGACGACTACTGTGGCTACGCAATTGGGCGGCTGATACATCCTCTAAGTCGAGTCTGGGCTCTCTTCCCTTCAGGGGCAAGTTCCTCTTCGGGGAGGATTTGGACCAGATCATCAAGTCCCTGGGGGAGAACGCTGTTCATCGGCTGCCGGAGGATAGGTTTCGACCATCCAGAGCGTTTTCTTCTTCTCGGACCAGAGCGCAACGGCGCTACAGGGGATACAGACAGGCGGGCTCCCGGTCATCCGCCCCCAGGTCTCAGCCCTGGTTGCGCTCCTTTCGCGGGCGTCAGCCCGCACGCACTACTCCCGGAACCGGGAACCCCTCTACCAAGTCTTCACAATGATGCCAGTCTCGCCCACTCCCCTGTCCCCAGGATTGGGGGCCGACTAACGTATTTCTACGCGGAGTGGGCACGGATCACCTCGGACCAGTGGGTCCTGGATACCATAAAACACAGCTACGCATTGGAATTTGTCCGCCCCCCGCAGGGAAGGTTCATGTTTTCCCCCTGTGGCTCGGACCTCAAGAGAGGAGCGGTGCAGCTGACTCTGGACAGACTCCGGGAGATAGGCGCTATTGCGCCCGTGCCCTTCGGAGAGGTGGGCTCGGGCCACTATTCCATCTATTTCGTCGTACCAAAGAAGGACGGTTCTTTCCGGCCTATCCTAGACCTCAAGGAAGTCAACAAATCCCTTCGAGTCGTTCGGTTCCGCATGGAAACGCTCCGGTCAGTGATTGCGGCGGTGCATCGGGGGGAGTTCCTCGCCTCCCTGGACTTAACGGAGGCCTACCTGCACATTCCCATCCGCCTGGACCACCACCGTTTCCTTCGTTTCAAAATTCTGGACCAGCATTTTCAGTTCACGGCTCTCCCGTTCGGATTGGCGACAGCGCCGCGCGCCTTCACCAAGATCATGGTAGTCATGGCGGCAGCTCTCCGGAAGGAGGGCATCCTGGTTCATCCTTATCTGGACGATTGGCTCCTCCGGGCGAAGTCATTCGATCATGGACGCTCAGCGGTGACTCGAGTAGTACGACCAAGAGCTCCCTCATGCCCTCGCAACGCTTGGGTTTTTTTGGGGGCGACCTTCGACACCCTACTGGGCAAAGTTTTTGTGCGCCAGGACAAAGCTCAATCCTTGCGGGATCACACACGACGGTTCTCTGCGTTACCAGAGCCCACCTCCTGGGACTACCTGCAACTCCTGGGAGTGATGGGGTCCACCATCGACCTTGTACCTTGGGCTTTCGCGCACCTCAGGACCTTACAGTGGGCGCTCCTCTCCCGTTGGAAACCAGTATCGCAGGACTACCAGATGATTCTCCCGCTCCCGCAGAATGCCAGGGACGGTCTGGGCTGGTGGTTGGATCCGCCGAACCTGGCTCGTGGCGTGTCCCTCGATCTGCCAAATTGGGTGGTGGTGACCACCGATGCCAGTCTAGCAGGCTGGGGTGCAGTCTGCGATCGAAGCGCCATGCAGGGGACGTGGTCCACGGTGGAGGCGAAGTGGTCAATCAACCGTCTGGAAACCAGAGCGGTCCGGCTAGCTCTGCGACATTTCCTCCTGCTTCTTCGGAACCGGGAAGTCAGAATCCTATCGGACAACGCTACCACCGTGGCCCACATCAACCGACAAGGAGGCACGCGCAGCCCGCAGGTCGCGCTCGAGGCGGCGCTGCTGATGCAATGGGCGGAGCGTCATCTCGTCCGGCTAGCGGCCTCGCACATCGCCGGTGTGGACAACGTCCAGGCGGACTTCCTCAGTCGTCAACTGCTGGGCCCCGGAGAGTGGTCTCTCTCCGACAAAGCAATGCAACTTCTCGTCCATCGGTGGGGGGCCCCCCACTTGGATCTGATGGCGTCCGCTCTCAACGCCAAGGCTCCACGCTTCTTCAGTCACCGGAGAGAGCGCGGCGCGGAGGGAGTGGATGCCCTGGTCCTCCCGTGGCCGCCACATCTTCTGCTCTACGCTTTTCCACCATGGCCCCTGGTGGGCAGGATGCTCCGCAGAATAGAAAGCCATCAGGGGACCGTGGTTTTCGTCGCCCCAGAATGGCCCAGGCGACCCTGGTTTGCAGACCTGCTACAGCTGGTGATCGACGGGCCAATCAGGCTGAGGCACCTCCCCCAGCTCCTACATCAGGGCCCGGTATTTTTCGAGCAGGCAGAACTCTTCTGTCTTGCGGCCTGGCTTTTGAGAGGCGCCGCCTCCAGCGTCGGGGCTACCCGGAGGCGGTAGTATCCACGCTATTGGGGGCACGAAAGACATCGACGTCGGCGGCCTATGTTCGAGTCTGGAAGGTGTTCGAGCTGTGGTGTACCAGCCAGGCCACGAGACCCGCTAAGGCTTCTGTACCTCAGATCCTTCAGTTTCTACAGGCGGGAGTGGAAAAAGGGCTCGCCTATAATTCACTACGGGTTCAGGTGGCCGCCCTTGGTTCGCTGTTGAGCGATGGGGGCTCTCTTCTACAGTATCCTGACATTGCTCGTTTTCTCAAGGGTGTCAAGCATATGCGTCCTCCGTTACGGGACCCTTGTCCCTCCTGGAGTCTTAACCTTGTGCTTCGCTCCCTGTCGGGACCACCGTTCGAGCCGCTGCGCAGCGCAACGATAAAGGATCTCACTCTCAAGACTGTATTTCTTGTGGCCATCTGTTCCGCTCGACGCATCTCGGAGCTGCAGGCTCTGTCATGTAGAGAGCCCTATCTCCGTTTCTCCGACTCTGGAGTTTCGCTTCGCACCGTTCCCTCCTTCCTTCCGAAGGTGGTTTCTGCATTCCATGTGAACCAGACGGTGGAGTTGCCGTCCTTCTCTTCCTCAGAGCCGAAGTCTCTCCGTCTCTTGAATGTCAAGCGCACTCTGCGCCTCTATCTGGAGGCTACAAATGAGTTCCGGACCTCTGACCATCTCTTCGTACTCTGGGCCGGTCCTAAGAAGGGGTCTCAGGCCTCGAAGACTACCATTGCCAGATGACTGAAGGCTGGCATTGCTGCTTCCTACATTGGGGCGGGTCAGACTCCCCCACCCGGAATCGTAGCGCATTCTACACGTTCTCAGGCGGCTTCCTAGGCGGAGGTTCGCTCGGTATCCTCGCAGGAAATTTGTAGGGCAGCCACCTGGAAATCGTTACACACGTTCTCGAGGCACTATCGTCTGCACCTCGCCTCTTCGGTCTCTGGACACTTTGGCGAGCAGGTTCTCCGAGCAGGCCTCGCAGGACCCCACCCGATTTAGGGAAGCTTGGGTACATCCCACTGTCTGGACTGATCCAGGTACGTACAGGGAAAAGAAAATTATTACTTACCTGCTAATTTTCGTTCCTGTAGTACCATGGATCAGTCCAGACGCCCACCGCGTTTGGGTTCTTGATCCTGCTCAGCTCTGCGCTCCTCCTTGCTCGCAGTGTTCTGTGTCTTCACAGTCGTCTCTTTTCGCTGTTTTTCACAGCTCCCTACAAGTTGGTAGGATGTTTGCAGTTACTTGTTGCGGTTACAATTGTTTTCATTATCTGTTTCCACAAACTTGATCCTTCGGGGGTTTCTACTCGGGCTTTGATATACTCGATACTGAACTCCTGCAGAGGGGGTAGTAGTATATATGGATACGCCCCCTCAAAGCTTGTGCTGACTCCATCTGCTGGATTGGGGACATAACCCACTGTCTGGACTGATCCATGGTACTACAGGAACGAAAATTAGCAGGAAAGTAATAATTTTCTTTTTAGGTTCCTAGTTTCATTAGGCCCCTAAATTTAGGAGTTAAAAAGTGAGTGGCTATGGTGTGGAGTTAGGGCGGGGAATAAAAGTTAGGAGCTTAGCACTGATTTTCAGAAATAGGCACCTAATTTAAGATCTTAAATCTAAGCAAATAAATAGCAGACTGGAAATTTAGAATCCTAATTTTTAGGTTCCTAAATTTATGTTAATTTTCAGCTGAAAACCCAGAGACCTAAATTTAAGAGCTCAGCTTTTATTGAATACCTGCCCCACAAATAAAAAATGTACCATGGGTAAGCTAGTAAGTGTGCTTTACACCTTAGCTTTAGATCAGTGGTATTCATTCCCAATATTTGAGGGCTGCAAACAAGTTGGGTTTTCAGGATATCCCTAATGAATATGCATAAAATAGATCTGCATACAATAGAGGCAGGTGCCTGCAAATCTATCTCATGCATATTCATTAGGCATATCCTGAAAATCTGACCTATTGCTGGCCCTCGAGGGGTGGGAATGAATACTACTGCTTTAGATGGTGCAATTGTATGTGTCCACTTTTAGTCACGTAACAAGCTATTTTTCAAACACAATATATGCAGTGGGCACCTCAGGTTTGGAAATTGGCAGAATTTGTATGGTTTACAAACTATGTACATCGATTGTCACTTAGGACCCCTATTGGAAATGTAAGGGTTAGGGATGTGCAGAGGAAGAATGTTTATTTTGGTTTGTTCATTTGTTTTGTAGGGCACCTTCATTTGGTTCATTAGTTTCAAATGAAAAAAAAAAGTAATTTTTTTTTGTTTGTTTTCTTTGTTCATTCATTTGTCATTAAAGTCAATGGAGGAAGCACTGCAGCCTATTTTGGGCTCCTAAATTGGCGTTTCTCATTAATTCTAATGAAATTTGTGTGAAAACATCATCAGAAGGAAGAAAGAACTCCAAGGCACTTAGACTTTGACAAAGTGGCATGAAGGGGGCAAAGGGGGTACCAGCAGTGGCAGGAGCTTTCCATGGTGCCATCAGAGGATAAAAGAGGCAGCAAGAGTGGAAAGAACACTCCAAGGTTTAGTATGAAGCAGAAAGAGAGGCAAAGTGGCACCAAAAGTGACACCAGCATCCTATGGCACTGTAAGGTCCATGGAGCCCAGCATCCTGACTCTGACAGAGGCCAATCCCTAAAAAGACATGCAACATTTGGCCGCTCATTCCCTAGGACAAGAGGAGGGCTTCTTCAAATCCATAGTTAGTAACTATTTATGGGCTTTACTTTCAGGAACTTGTCCATACCCTTTCTAAATCCACTGAGCTACTTACATTGACCGCAATCTCCAGCAATCAATCTCTCACACTCTCCTTGATTGTTGTCGAGTGAAAAAAAACAAACCACTTCCTCCAATGTGTTTTAGATCTGCTACTTGTCAGCTTAAATGAGTATCCTAGACCTAGTGTTGTTTGAAAGGGTAACTAGCCCTTCCCTATTTTACCTGTTCCATGCCATGCACAATTTTGTAGACCTCAAATGATATCCCCCCTTTAAATGTCTCTTCTTCAAGCCTGAAGAGCCTTAACCCATTTGTGTGCCAAAACCAGGAGATTCGCAAATATGTTGGCTGGCACACGCTGAACAGATATTAAAAGGTGACCAGTACGTGCGGGACTACCTCTAAAACATCCGAGATCCTTAAGGTGTTTCTACAATATTACTCCAGTTTATACAGCTTAGATGGGGTAGATATGGTATAATGTTGTGCTTTTTAGGGGAATTTTGGGGTCAAATCCTTCTCAGACTTACACCTCCAGAGATTAAACCGCCCAATAGAAGCAGGAGAGATTATAGGTGGCATACAATCAACCAAATTATTAAAAGCGCCAGGACCAGATGGTTTCATTGAAGAATTCTTTAAGATACTACTAGACCATGTACTGCCTATATTGAGTAAAGTATTCATGTCCCTTACTGAACATGGATCCTATCCACAAAGGATGAATAAAGCCATCATCACGGTCCTACCCAAGCCTGGGAAGGATCCTGATTCAGTGACTTCTTATCGGCCAGTTTCTCTACTTAATTATGATCAAAAACTACTGGCTAAGATCTTGGCCAATAGGCTTTCACTGATTCTTCCAGACTACATAGGCCCCGGCCACGCGGGATTTGTTAGGGGTCGTTATGCAGTTAAAAATGTACGTCGCCTGCTAACTGCTATAGCCCATTGTAATTTTCATAAGCAACAGTACATGATTGTTAGTTTCGATGCTGAAAAGGCCTTCGATAGAGTAGAATGGGAATACCTCTTACATAGAAACATAGAAATGACGGCAGAAGAAGACTAATAGGTCCATCCAGTCTGCCCAGCAAGCTTTACACTTATTTTCTCATACTTATCTTTTACTACGACTGCTGAGTTCAGGGCCCTTATTGGTAGCTTTTTGATTCTAATTTCCTTCCACCCCCGCCATTGATGCAGAGAGCAGTGATGGAGCTGTATCAAAGTGAAGTATAAGGCTTAATGTTTGAGGGTAGTAACTGTCGTATCGAGCAAGTTACCCCAATATTTGTATTCTCATACTGCTCAGATCAATGCCTTGTTAGATGTTGACTGGATGTAAATCCTATTTCTTCATTCCCCCTGCCGTTGAAGCAGTGAGCTGCGCTGGATAAGCATTCAAAGTGAAGTGCCAGGCTTAATTTGTTAGGGGTAGTAACCATCGCAATAAGCAAGTTACTCCCTCGCTTATTTGTTTACCCAGACTGTGCAATTCAGTCCTTTGTTGTTGTCTGAATATAAATCCTCTTTTCTTCATTCCCCTGCTATTGAAGCAGTGAGCTGCGCTGGATATGCTTTCCAAGTGAAGTAACAGGCTTAAATTGGTTCGGGGTAGTAACCGCCGCAACAAGCAAGCTACTCTCACGCTTATTTGTTTACCCAGACTGTGCAATTCAGTCCTTGTTGGTTGTATGTAAATCCTCATATCTTTATTCCCCCCCCGCCGTTGAAGCCGTTGAAGCAGAGATTTATGCTGGATATGCTGGATATGCATTGAAAGTGAAGTATCAGGCTTAATTGGTTTGGGGTAGTAACCGCTGCAACAAGCAAGCTACTCCCACTCTTATTTGTTTACCCAGACTGTGCTACCTTGTTGGTTGTTGCCTGAATGAAATCCTCTTTTCCACATTTCCTCTTGCCATTGAAGCATAGAGCAATGTTGGTTGTTGCCTGAATGCTAATCCTCTTTTCCACATTTTCTCTTGCCGTTGAAGCATACAGCAATGTTGGAGTCTCATTAACCGTGTGAATGTTTATTGAATAAGGGTATTAATCACCAGGTAGTAATCACCAGGTAGTAGCCATCATTCCCGCAAGCCACCCCCATACCTCTTCTCTTCATTCCCATTCTCCAGGCTTTATGGATTCACAGTGTTTATCCCACGCCCCTTTGAAATCCTTCACAGTTTCACATTGGTCCTGAGTCTTCCTTCCTGGTTCTGCTGATTTTTTTCCAACGGAAATGTTTGTCATTGACTTTGGATCATTAAAACCTTTCAAGTATCTGAACGTCTGTATCATATCACCCCTGTTCCTCCTTTCCTCCAGGGTATACATATTTAGATTCTTCAGTCTCTCCTCATAAGTCATTCGATGAAGACCATCCACCTTTTTGGTCGCCCTTCTCTGGACCACCTCCATCCTGTCTCTGTCCCTTCGGAGATACGGTCTCCAGAACTGAGCACAGTACTCCAGATGAGGCCTCACCAATGACCTGTACAAGGGGATAATTACTTCCCTTTTCTTACTCAAAATTCCTCTCTTTATGCAGCCCAGCATTCTTCTGGCTTTAGCTATCGCCTTGTCACACTGTTTCGCCGACTTCAGATCGTTAGACACTATCACCCCAGGTCTCTCTCCTGCTCCGTGCACATCAGCCCTTCACCTCCCATCGAATACAATTCTTTCAGATTTCCACAGCCCATATGCATGACTCTGCACTTCTTGGCATTGAATCTCAGCTGCCATAACTTTGACCAGTCTTTGAGCTTCCTTAAATCCGGTCTCATTTTCTCCACTCCTTCCAGCGTGTCCACTCTGTTGCAGATCTTAGTATCATCTGCAAATAGACAAACCTTACCTCCTATCCCATCCGCAATATCGCTCACAAAGATATTGAACAGGACTGGTCCCAACACCGACCCTTGCGGCACTCTGCTTATCACTGCTCTCTCTTTGGAGTTAGTTCCATTTACTATAACACATTGTCTTCTGTCCTTCAACCAGTTTGCTATCCAGGCCAGCACCTTGGCACTCACACCCAAGCTTCTCGTTTTATTCACAAGCATCCTGTGTGGGACCGTATCAAAAGCTTTGCTAAAATCCAAGTAGATAACATCAAGCGCTCTTCCTCGATCCAATTCCTTAGTCACCCAATCAAAAGAGTCGATCAGATTTGTCTGACAGGACCTTCCCTTGGTGAAACCATGCTGCCTCTGGTCCATCAATTCTGCTGTTTGTAGATAGTTCACTATTCTTTCCTTCAGCAGCGACTCCAATAATTTTCCCACCACCGAGGTGAGGCAGCCTCCTATCTGCTCCCGCTCTTGTGAAGCGGGACCACCGTTGCTCTTCTCCAGTCACTCGGCACCACTCCCATTTCCAGGGAACTATTGAACAGGTCACACAGTGGAGCCACCAGCACATCTATGAGCTCCCTCAGTTTCCTGGTATGAACCTCATCAGGCCCCATGGCTTTGTCCACCTTCAGTTTTCCTAGCTCTTCCCATACATTCTCTTCCATAAACAGAGTTTCATCCATTCCACTCCCCTCCAGTTTCTTGTTAACTAGCATCAGTCCTTCTCCGGGGTCTTCTTTAGAGAATACTGAACTGAAGTATTTGTTTAATATTTCTGCCATTTCTTCATCTGTCTCTACCCATTGATCCTTTTCACCTTTCAGTTTCAATATACCACTTTGGACTTTTCTCCTTTCACTGTTGTATCTGAGAAATGTTTTGTCACCTCGCTTTACCTCTTTGGCAATCCTTTCTTCTGCTTGAATTTTCGCTTTCTTGATTGCTTTCTTCGTCTCCCTCAGTTCCACCAGATATTCTTCCTTATGCTCCTCTCTTTGGGATTCTTTATATTTCTTGTTCTTTTAACTTTTATTTTGTCTGCCACCTCCTTTGAGAACCAGATAGGTTTCATTTTTCTCTTGCTTTTCTTTACTTTTCTAACATATAGATTAGTTGCCTTGGTAATTGCTCCTTTTAGTTTGGTCCACTGTTGTTCCACATCTCTCTTGTTCGCCCAGCCTTCTAGTTCTTCCTCCAGGTACTTCCCCATTTCATCAAAGTCCGTGTTTTTGAACTGCAAAACTCGGGTCATCGTGCTAGTTCTCTGTATCCTATTTATGTTTTGAAACCATACCGTATGATGATCACTGGTGCTGAGGTGGGCACCTACCT
This sequence comes from Rhinatrema bivittatum, assembly GCF_901001135.1. Lineage (NCBI taxonomy): Eukaryota > Metazoa > Chordata > Amphibia > Gymnophiona > Rhinatrematidae > Rhinatrema > Rhinatrema bivittatum. The sequence continues at coordinate 50,987,420 of NC_042628.1, read as the reverse complement.
GGACATTAGAGACATTATCTCCATGTTCTGTCACCAGCAGTGGGTACATGTTTGTATCTGCATATACTGTAGCTTAAGTGTGTTTAGTGCAGCCCCTCCCTTCTGAGGATTCTTGATACTTAAACAATTTTTGTAACCCATGATAAAATCTGTGAGCCTTTGCCTTTAAGAGGAGCCTTGCCCTTAAGAGAAGCTCCCTCCCCCCCCTTACTTTCTCTCACTATGGGAAGAGCCTGATTGCCCCTCAATCTAACATGAGTCCTCCTAGGTGCCTCATAGGCTCAAGGAACTGCCCTTCATGGCCAGCTGGGTCACATGGGTCTTAGGCTCATTGCCATTGGACCTTGCCCCCCCCCCCCCCCCCCCCCCCCGCCCGCAGCTTATGGAGGCGTTTCCTTTAGCAGCTCTCGAAGAGAACCAGTTTTGGTCACGCTGGCTTTTGAGCAGCAGCATCCTGTATAACCCTGCGAAACGATTGAGTTTTTACCTTTTCTTTTACTGCAAATCAGCCTTATATCTCCTATACTTCCTACCTCTACCATAAACTAACTCCTGCAACCCAAGAGACCTCCCTCTCCTTCCTGCCACCCTGTCTCCAGCTACCAAAGATCTCTGCCTTGGGCAAACGTTTGAGATGCAACAATTGTAAGTAATGAAAAATTACCTGTGCAATAAATAATTTCAAACTTAGATAATCTTTATTGTGAGGACTGATTGGAGAAAAAGTTTAGCTGTCTGGATAGGAAAAAGCACAGATGTTTTCTTGATCCAGAATACTCCATTAGTGAGAACTAAATCGAGTATAGCTCCCTCCCTCGTGGGTTCCATTACCATTTGTTTGAACAGAGCCCCTTGCAGGGCATCCACTATCTCTGTACTACTGTTAGATTTTGCAGAAGGGATTCTCCAGTCTACATCTGGCAGATTAAAATCTCCAACAATCACCACTTCTCCCTTCTTTCCCATCTTTTAGATGTCTTCAACCAGATCTTTGTCAAGCTCTTCCATTTGATTTGGAGGCATGTAAACCACTCCAATAAAAACTGATGCCCCATCATCTTTTTTTAGGTCAGCCCATAGTGCTTCTTCTTTGCCCCATCTTCCTTGCAGCTCAGATGCTTGGATATTGTTTCTGACATAAAGAGCCACTCCTCCTCCTTTCCTGTCCTCTATGTCCTTGCTTAATAAGTTATAGCCCGATATTGCCGTATTCCAATCATGAGATTCCATGAACCACGTCTCCGTGACAGCAACAACGTCCAAGTCCGCCTCCACCATTAGGGCTTGCAGATCTGGGATTTTATTGCCCAAACTACGATTATTTGTGCTCATAGCTTTCCAGCTTTTCTCGTTCAGGTTACTGCTTTTCTTGGACTCCTTTTGTGACTTATTTAGTTGAGTTTTGTTATCCACCTCACCCTTTTCCATTGAATTTGTATTTGGGGGTTGAAATTCTAATTTCTTTCTGCCACCCCTAGCTTCTAGTTAAAATGCCTTATGTCATAGGATTTGAATTTATCTCTTAGGATCCTTTTTCCTGCCACAGAGAGATGTAAGCCATCTTTGACATATAGCTTTTTGTTGTTCCATACACTGCCCCAGTCCCCAATAAATCCAAAACTTTGTTCCTTACACCAGGATTTGAGCCATACATTGAAGTTTTCAATATGGCTTAGTCTCTCCTTCCCCTTTCCCTGAACAGGTAACACCTCTGAAAAGGTGATGGTTGTCACCATATGACTAATCTGCTTCACTAGAGACTGGAAGTTTCTCTGTACCGCTTGGATGCTGTTACTAGCAAGGTCGTTGGTTCTCAGATGGATGATATAAGCTTTAGAGTCTTTACTTTCTTCTTGAATCATTTTGACTATCTGAAAGGCATTTCTGCCGGCCGATGATCCTGGGAGGCATTTAACTTTAGTGTTTCTCTCTAGAAGAGTTCCCAAATTAGTGCCTTTGTGTTGCATCCGTCAGTGCTAGATGGCTTCACCCCGTTTGCCTCACCTTGTTCACTGCTCCTCCCGCTTACCTTGGGAAAATGGCTACCGCTGCATCTACAAGCCGACCTTTTCGGCATCCCGAGAACGGCTATGGTGCTGCCTCCCGCCATGCTCCTCCCAAGGGCCTACTAGGGTGCGCGCGTGCATGCCACCCACGTCTTTATTCCAACATTGGCATGAACCTCGGGGGTGTTCCCCTCTACTGACGTCACGCCATCCGGGTATATAGCCTGTACTAATTTGCTAGGCCGTTGAATTAGCAACAGATTGGTCTCGGCCAGTCTAACCTACTCTGCCGCTTCCGTGCTGCCGCTTGAAGCTCTCTCTCTGCCCTTTGGGGTAATTGCTAACCTGGGTACCCGCTCCTCGGGGGCCCTCTGCTTTATTTCAGGCGCCTTACAGGGATCAGGTACTCGCTCCTGGAGGGCCTGCTCTCCCTGCCTTGGTGCCTGTACCATCTTCTTCAACCTGGTGGAATCGCATACCTACAGCAACCATCTAGTGAGTAATAGAGATGTGAATCGTGTGCCCGATTGTCTTAATGATCGGGTTTGGCTAGAGGGGGGGAAAAATCTGATCGTGGGTGATGTGAATCGGAATTGGTTCCGATTCACATCATTTTTTTTTTTAGTGAGGCCCGACCCTTTAAAATTAACCCCTTCCCCCACCCTCCCGAACCCCCCCAAAACTTTTTACGATTACCTGGTGGTCCAGTGGGGGCGCGGGGACCGATCTCCCGCTCTCGGGCCATCGGCGCTATTTTGGCTGCCACTCAAAAATGGCGCCGATGGCCATCTTTAAATACGGCGGCGGCCATCTTTATGATGGCGCCGGCCAGCCAGTGCTCCTACCATGTGACAGAGGCCGGCCAATGGCACGGATACCCTGTCATATGGTTAGGGCAAAGGACCATCGGCGCCATCTTTATGAGTGGCAGCCGACAGCCTGAGAATGGGAGATCGCTCCAGGGACCACCACTAGACCACAAGGGAATTTTAAAATGTTTTGGGGGGATCGGGAGGCTGGGGGAAGCTAAGGGGTCGTTTTTAAAGGGTCGGGTGGGTTTGTTTTTTTTATTGGGCCATCGGCGCCATTTTTGAGTGGCAGCCAAAATGGCGCTGATGGACCGAGAGCGGGAGATCGGTCCCGGCGCCCCCACTGGACCACCAGGTACTCGTAAAAAGCTTTTGGGGGGGTTCGGGAGGGTCAGGGTGGGTTTAGGGGCTTTTTTGGCATGCCGGTTTTCCCCGCCCACCCCCCTCCCCCGATTTACGATTTTTCACAATAAATCGGGGGAATTTCTATTGTATTGCGACTCTTAACGATTTTTGATGATTTAAAATATATCTGACGATTGTTTTAAATCGTCAAAAAACGATTCACATCCCTAGTGAGTAATTTCTCAGTCTATCTCCTCCACAGTACTGCCTTGCTGGGAAACCTACACCGGAATTCCCCTATACCAACGAGATGAGAAGGCTTCCCTCTGCTGAGGGTCCTAAGACTGCTACATCCAGACTATCTCACTACTGCCACCTCTAGTGGTATACTTCAAGCTGTTTAATAAAAGAACTAACAGTGTGTTTGTGCATCCTGCGTTTAGCCTAGCACTGTGGTGCCTCACGGGGCTCCTCCCAATGGGCGTGGTCATCTGCCACCGTACCCAAGAATCCACCCAAACACCGCTTAACCATAAGACTCTGATGACAGAGTCACCTAGCACAATGAGCTTTCTTCTTTGGTTATTGATTGTATTTTGGAATTTCTGTATGCATTGGGTTTCTTCTTTCTTTTCAGATACCATGTCAATCTCTTTCACCAGAGCTTTATACTTATGTGATTCAGATAAGGCGTTTTGTACTTGTGTCACTTGAGAGAGTGTGTGTTTCTGCATCACCGGTCTTACTCTACCAGAGCCCACCATAATCATGTTGATTTTTGGGTTCCTTGTCACCCTGTGTAAGTGGGGGGAGCAGGGGGGGGGAGACATGTGGGCTGCACAATTGTGTAGAATGGGTGTCTGTGGGTCACAGGTCTTATCCTACCTGAGCCCACTGTAAACCTCTTTTTCTTTGAGTTTTTTTTTTTTTTTTTTGCGGTAATGAGGAATTAATTTTGGAATACTGTGAAGTGGGTGAATTTTATTGCAGCTAATTCTGTTTTAGCCAGCTCCTTTTTGAGGGAAGATAGTTCTAAACAAATGGGGCAAGCTCTAAGTTTCCATATGATTTCCTCAAAATCAAGGCTTCACAATATTTACACTGGATAGACCTCATTTTGGTAGATTTATTTGATGGATAACACCTGAGGAATGACCACATTTTCAAATGATCTAATTACCAATTATGTATTCAGGCAGCCTTTATCAGAAAGACAACCCCAGGGGTGGTTGGTTAAAGGGGCAGGGTGTGAGGGATTTAAACAGTGGCCAGTGGTTGGAGGTCCACCTTCATGCTTCAACCGCAGGAGAAATGGGGAAGGGAGGATCTGTATGTGGATTGCATGGTCTGGGTGGACAGGGGCGGGGGTGTGGCCTGCTTGTTGCGGCGGTTACTACCCCTCATTGAGCTGGATATTCACTTGGATGCAGTTCCGGCGCTGCTCTCTGCATTGATGGTGGGGTGGAGGGGAAATAGAACTAGAGGGTACTGGAAGCCAGGCGTAACAAGTATGGGAGAGGGAGAGAGAGAAAAAAGAAAAACAAGGAGGAGTGCATAGCTTGCTGGGCAGACTGGATGGGCAGTTTGGTCTTCTTCTGCCGTCAGTTCTATGTTTCTATAAACAGTTAACACTTGGCCAGGGCTGTTCACTGGACACTATATCTGCTATTGATTTTTTTTACAGACCCTCCCCCAGATAGGCTAGCTAAGTTTAGCTTTTTCCTTAGCTCTCCCCAAGAAGCTGTAGTTGTGCTGTCTCCTTGAAGATCAAAGCAGACTGAATACTTGATTGCAGGGTTGTCAGGTTTTCATGAAAGAACAAGCACTTTTTTGCAAAAAAACAAGCCCAAAAAAAGCTCAAAACACATGAAATTGAAACACCAATGTCTGAGAGTCGCATAGATGACAAAGGAGCTTAACGTTTTGCATGTTTCTCTGTTTTAGCATGTTGCAGAAGATCTGCATGATGTGCACGAATGTCACACTTACAAAATTTGCACATAGCCTTGCTCTCATTGCTGAAAACAGGCTGAATCCATGCTTTTAGTTCACGTTCCTCTTCCCACACTTTGCAGTACTTTTTACCGTACTTAGCCCAGTTCTTTACTTTAGCCATAATAGATCAAAACCATTTAGTAGGGTAGCAGCCAATGACAGAAACAGTAGGTATGGACAAGCTTTCTTACAGAGGTGATCTGCTGCAGGGAGAAGAAATGAAAGAAAAAAAAAGCAAAATTAGATGAAAGCAAAAGTGGTGTAGAACAAATGAAAAAAATAGCATTACAAGTTTCCATGTCACATTTTTTACCTGTAGTCAGCAGGTATGGAAAAGCTTTCTTTTTGTCAAAATAAGGATTTTTTTTTTATAAAGGTGATCTGCTGCAGGGAGAAGAAATGAGAAAAAAAATAGATGAAATTAAGTGGAGTAGAACAAATTAAAAAACACCAGCCCCTCACACTCATTCCATCCTCTGCGCACATCCCTGGCCCCCACACACGCATTCCCCTCTCCCACTCCCTAAAAACATGTCTTCAATTCCCTCATGCTCATTCCCCCCTCCAAGCACATCCCTAGCCCCCCACACACACTGATTCCCCCTCCCTACCCCCTCTGAGCACATCTGTGGCCCCCATATTCTCATTTCCCCCTCCAAGCCCATCCCTGGCCCCCACACACTGATTCCCCTTCCCTACCCCCTCTGAGCACATCTGTGGCCCCATATTCTCATTTCCCCCTCCCAACATACTAATTCCTCCCCTCCTGATACCTGGCTGTAGCTGCACAGTCAGAAGATTCCTTCTCTGTTGCTTGCTGCAATGCTGTGCTGGCCTTCCAGGTCTGCCCACGTGCGATGCTTGTGCATGCCGTGCTGGTGTTGGGTCTGCCCACAGCTCCTGTGTAGGTTTGCAGCTCTGATTGGCTTACTGCTGCAATAATTTAGGGTGCGCCTGCTATGGACAGGCTTCATCGCAGCAGCAGTCAATCACTGCAACATCAGAGCATAAGTCCTGCCCAACAAGCCCAAAAAACAAGAGTGGCAGGAAAAATAGCCCAATTAAAAGCAACCCGCGAATCGGAAAAACAAAATGCGAATGATTAGGAAAAGAAGCCCAATCTCGCGGTAAATTAGCGAGATTGGCAACACTGCTTGATTGACACCCAGCAATGCACTGTGACTCACTCTCTAATCCATTGTGCCTTGCAGGGTTCTTCATGAATGGAATACAGTTGTTGTATACGGTTGCTATAGCACAAGTCACACTACTGCAAGGAGTGCCTTGAACAAGAGGAAGAGGAAGTGGTTATCACATGAAATGGAAAAATCCATTCTGAATATGAGGCTGCTGCAAGCAACTGGTTACATCTTCATTGATTCATTGAGAAGTATGAGAGTTTTTCTGGATTTAAACTTAATATGGATAAGTCTGAAGCCATGATATGCCCCACCTCTCTATCAGGCCGATACCTGTCATTGGATGCGCTTTTTCCCTTACCCCTTATTCAGTAAGGGGCGGAAAACGTGCATCCAACCCGCCGAACCTAATAGCGCCCTCAACATGCAAATACATGTTGATGGCCCTATTAGGTATGCCCGCGTGATTCAGTAAGTAAAATGTGCAGCCAAGCCGCACATTTTACTTTCAGAAATTAGCGCCTACCCAAAGGAAAGCGCCTACCCGGGAAAGCGCCTACCCGGGAAAGTGCACAGAAAAGCAGTAAAAACTGCTTTTCTTTGCACCCTCCGACTTAATATCATGGCGATATTAAGTCGGAGGTCCCGAAGGGTAAAATAAAAAAAATTTGAAGTCGGCCGGCGGCTGTCGGGTCGAAAACAGGATGCTCAATTTGGCCGGCGTCCGGTTTCCGAGCCCGTAGCTGTCAGCGGGCTCGAGAACTGACGCCAGCAAAATTGAGCGTCGGCTGTCAAACCTGCTGACAGCCGCCGCTCCGGGCCAAAAGGAGGCGCTAGGGACACGCTAGTGTCCCTAGCGCCTCCTTTTGCTCGTTTCTACCGCCGGACCTAATTTAAATACTGCATTGCGCGCACAGGCGAGTGGCCTGTGCGTGCGCCGGGAGAGCGGGCATTCGCCCGCTCTCCCACGGACTTTACTGAATCGGCCTGTATGTGGGGAATGGCTGGGGGACTTTCTCTTGAGATGGGATGAGGGTTCTTTCAAATACCTAGGAGTTTACATTTCCACTGACCTGGACCATATTTATAGTCTTAATTTTTGCCCCTTATTGAGCGCTACTAGGGATAAACTATCACTATGGCAACCGCTCCCTGTGTCACTAGAGGTAGAATAAATTTGGTCAAAATGGTACTTTTTCCAAAATGGTTATATAGTCTACAATTACTTCCCCTTTACCTGGCCAGGAGGGATATTCAGCTGCTAAATCGAATGCTCTCCAAATTTTTGAAGGCAGGGAAAAAACCCAGGATAGCCCTGGCAAAGTTAACAAAGAATTGGAAAGAAGTTGGGATGGGCCTACCTGATATTGGGGAATATACTTTGGCTAGCTTATTGAGGGTGATTAGAGAGTGGTTATTTGATGGTACAATGTTCTCCAACCACGAAAGTGATAAATTACTTGTCGCCCCATTAGATCTGGGATTTATTCTACAATCTTCGGTATCAAGTCTTCCCTCGCACCTAACTCATCATGTTTTAATATCACCACTGCGATGGGCATGGCAATTCTTGCTGAAAAGACTCGGTATGGCAACTTCATACAAAGCGCTGCTCCCCATCCACAGTAATGCTGATTTTTTGCCAGGTACATCTTTGATTAACTTTATTTCCTGGCAGAGGAAGGGCATTACCCACATTTATAAAGTTCTGTCACCGGAGGGACACATATTACCTTTTCCTGCATTGTGAGATAATTATGGCCTCCTCCCTCAGGATATATTCTCCTACTTGCAGATAAGTCATTATGTTCAATCTCTTTCCTTGGCGAGTCTGCAGACATCTACCATTGATAGAAATGAAGAGTTTTTCTGTGTGGAGAGGCAAACACTTTCTACATTCCTATTATATAAGGCTTTACGGAAGATATCAAAGACAGATTGGGCCGCCACCTTGTGGGAATGATGGAAGCAGGAAGGCTACTTCCCTATGGACAGTAATCCACTTCCAATCTGCTTTCAAAATCTCCCTGGCCTCTCATCTAATGGTGCCATCAGAGAGATGCTGTTTAAATTCTTTCACAGAGCATTTGTTTCCCCAACCCTAGCTTTCAAAATGCATCTTATTCCATTCATTACTTGCAAAAAATGTGCAGGGGACACAGGTTCTCTCTCTCAGCAAAATATTAGTTATTGTGAGACAAATTATCGCAAGGCACAATAGTAAGATGTGGGAGTTCTGGTCACTTTGCAGAGATATCGTTAGCAGGTTTTAATCGGGAGAGAATAAGCTGCACACGTGGTGCCAGGGACAACAATGAAGACACACTTTGTTACTCTTGGAGAAAATCTGTACTTAAAAATATTACAAATGATCCTGTAAGTACAGAGGCACTCACTGAATGTAGAACTATCACACGCAACAACTTTTCTGCCTGACACTGGAGGGAGGGCGAGGGTCCTTCCTCATTTACATATATTGCAAATCCTGCTACTTAGAATTCATGTGGTATTAGACCTGTTCTTGCATGTGGTGTGGGCTTGGCCCTCAGAAAGGCATGAGTAAATTAAATTACACTATAATAAACTGCCTATATCAAAACAGCACTAACTGTCAGCAATTAAACAGTAATACCAATAATCCCTTGTCCAATAATATTTACTTATCAAAAAACCAAGAGAACATAAGTGTTCTGCTCACCTATTTATCTATCTATCCTTGTACACTGTATCATGAATGAATCTTTTATTTTAAAATATATGTATAAAATTTCAGCTATATCAAACTTTTCTTCTGTTTAGATTGACATACCTGTACCTCACTCGTACTATTAAATATCCCTTGCTTACACTATCCCACCCCACTGAATATATTGATTTATTCAAAATCAAACTACACCCCTTATTCATACAATCCCACTCCAGCAAAAATGTACTCATCTATTGAAAACCCACTTTAAAGACTTATCAAAGACTTATCAAATACCCCTAACTTTTTGTCAATGTTTTTAACTTTTTGTTATTTTAACATAAAACTCTTGCAAAAAACAGTTGTTGTTACAGAATACCTTCTTATTTTAAAAGACATCTTTTGTTATACAGTTCCCAATGATGAAAATATTAAGATGGTGTTCCAGAGAACCAGTTCTATTCCAGATAATGAAAATGAACAAATTTTATTTCAAAAACACTCTTTTTTCTCAAAAAACAATTCCCAATGGTGGAAATATCCAAATAGTATTCCAGAGAACCGGCTAGATTCCCAAAAAGTGAATGTGTCCAGGTTTTATTTCCAAAAGTCCACAGTATTCCAAAGAACCAGTTTGATTCCCTTTTGGCGGAGTCCCACCTGCATCAGGAGCACTTCAACCAGACGTAGACACATATATCCACCAAAGAAGATTTTTAAACCACCATTTCCACTCTTTTTAAACCACCATTTCCACTCTTGTTCAGAGTTATTGTAAAATCTTCTATTGCTGACTCTACACAGATGTGCATCCACTGTTTTTTTTACAGTTGCATTAAAAATGATTTTACTTTTGTACCTTTTGTGTTCAATGTTCTCCTTTAAAAACACTTCCTCTGAAGAAGTTTTTATGGTTGACTGAAAATGGTTTTACTTTTGTAATAGTTGCGCTGAATGTTCTCCTTTAGAACCTTTTTCATTGAGAACTGTTAAACGGCTCATTGGCATTCTTTCAAATTCAAAGTGCCTCCAACTTATCTGAATATTTTATTTATACACACCAATCTCTCAACGGCATTGAGTTGTACTGTATTGTTTAAGCGGCTCATTGGCATATATTTTAAAATAAAAGATTCATTCATGATACAGTGTACAAGGATAGGTAGATAAATAGGTGAGCAGAACACTTATGTTCTTTTGTTTTTTTGATAAGCAATTAAACAGTAACAACTATAGGGGTTGCTCTTTGAGGCACAAACCCATAAGTCCTTGACCTCCCCCTCCCTCTGTGATTTTTAACAACTCAACAATCACAATCAGCAGCTCCTCACCCCCCTCAGAGATCAAGCCTGCAAAACAGTAGAGCAAATATACCATACCTCACTATCGGACTCAAACAGTAACCACTCAACCCTGAAAAGACAATACTGCCAGTTTTAGAACAGGAACTCCTTTTCCTCCTGTACTGAGTAAAACCAAAGATATGAGAGATGCATATCCCAAAGTTGACATATTCCGAGCATAAAACTAAAAATAAAATGTTTTTTTTTCTTTATCTTTGTTGTTGGCACACTTTATTTTTCTAATCAGGTTCATTGCAGACTTTCTTCTAAATCATTTCCTCTCTTTTTTCTTCACTTCCTACCCCTACACCCACCTCCAACTTTGATCTTCATCTTTCAGTCTCTCTTCTGCCTTTCTATCTGCTTATAACTAGATTTCACTATTTCTTCTCCCCTTCCCCCTCTCATTCTCCTTTTCATCTTTTAACTACTTAATCAGCTTTTCATCTCAGTCTCATCCCATTCCTAACCCATATCTCATACTCTCCCCTTCCCAGCCCTCCTATTCCCCTTTTTTCACTCCTTTCCCCACCTATTTCCCCTTTTGTCTTTTACCTACTCCCTAGAACCCCCATTTCCACTCTCCCCAATCCTCAACTACTCTTCTCTCTCTCATCCCCTCAATTATTTTTGTCACTCATCCTCCTGCCTCCAGACCCTTTCTTCTTACTCTCTATCCACACACCTCCTTCACAGCCACATTTCTACCCTTTCTCATCCATTTCATAGACCCATCCCTTTCTACTACCTCTCACTCCTTCTCCAGGTCCTTTACATCACACCTTGACTCATCTCCAGTGATTAACCTTTTTCTTCTACTTCACATCTGACATCCACAGTCCCATCTCATATCTCTTAGCCTATCTAATGCACCCCCACTCTTCCCCTGTCACCCAATTGCCAAGTCCCTATTCTAGCCATTCATTCACAAAATCCTGCTCTCCCCAATCCCACTCTCCCCAACCATTTTCTGAGTCTTTACTTTGCCCAAACATCCCTGGGCATCAACTTTCTCCCCCCACATGATCTCTGTTCCCCCTTCTTTCAATATGGACGTCCCTAATATGGACGTCGGCCCATCTCCAACCTTCCCTTCCTTGCAAAAATCATGGAAAAAGTTAACACCCAACTCACAGACCACTTAGAAAATCATAACATTTTATTCCACTCCCAATTTGGTTTCTGTAAGTTTTTTAGTACGGAAACTCTCCTAATCTCCCTTACAGACACACTCCTTAAAGGACTGGACCATGGCCACTCCTACATACTCGCCTTACTTGGCATCTCCTCTGCATTTGATACCATAAATCACAACATCCTAATTAACCGTCTCACAGAAATTGGCATCTCAGGAACAGCCCTACATTGGTTTAAATCCTATCTTGAGAACAGACACTACATAGTCAGAATTGGAAATACGGAATCCACACCCATCCAACTTACTCAAGGTGTCCTCCAAGGATCCTCCCTGTCATCCACACTTTTCAACATATACCTCCTGCCCCTTTGCCAACTCCTCTCCGACCTTGGCCTCACTCACTTTATTTACGCTGACGATGTCCAAATCCTCATACCCTTCCAAGAATCCCTATCCAAGTCTCTCAAAACCTGGGAACACTGCCTTAATGCTATAAACTGCCTCCTCACTAACCTTGCTCCACCTTGCTCTTAACACATCAAAAACTGAGCTCCTCATCATCTCAGCACACAATAATTTGATGCCCCCACCCGACAGTAATGCCCTCCCCCCTGCGACATCCTTCCCGTAAAATGTACGAGACCTGGGCGTCACAATTGACAACCAACTTAACCTAAAAAAATTCATCAACGCAACCATAAAAGAATGTTATTTCAAACTCCATGTCCTCAAGAAACTTAAACCACTCCTCCATGTCAATGATTTCCGCACAATCCTTCAGGCCACAATCTTCTCTAAAATTGACAATTCACTGCTAATACTAGGCCTCCCCACCTCTACCATCAAACCACTCCAAATGCCGCTGCCAGAATTCTAATACCTGCAAATCAGACCATATCATCCCTATCCTTAAGGAACTACACTGGCTTCTAATATCTTTCCGAATCCTCTACAAGAATCTCTCAATTATACATAAAACCCTACACAACTGCAATATACACTAGCTAGACAATTCCCTCTGCCTTCACACCTCCAACCGCCCCACTAGAGCAGCATACAAAAGAACTCTACACACACCTTCTCCCAAGACCACCCACCTTAGCTCCACAAAAGAACAAGCTCTATCTATTGCAGGTCCTACGCTTTGGAACACTATGCCTCCTGACCTCAGTCTAGAGCTATGCACCCATAAATTCAAGAAAAAACTAAAGACCTGGCTCTTTAAACAGGCATTCCCGGAATAGCGCTCCATTCTTCTCCTCACCCTATACCAACACCCTTCAGCCAACTAGATTCCCGCCCCCTGGTCTCACCTCCTTCTAGAATCACCCCCACCTGCTCCCCTCCTAATTTGAAATCTACCTCAATATTAAAACCTTTCTTAACTCCCCCCCAAACAGAGCCTATAGCCCTAATCTTTGCTAAATTAACCTATACCATCCCTCTTCCCGACCCCTCGAAACCTGCATTAACGTACTTATTCCAACTCTCTCACAATACATGCTCTATTGCCTTAGGTTGATCTCACCAACTATCCTACATAGCATCTTCTGTAGAACTATCTTTATATTACCGTATTATTGAATGCATATTGTACTGAACGTATTATTTTATTATTGTATTGTAATGTCTCACCGCCAGTGCTGCCCTGGGTGCCGGTCCTCTGCTTCTCGCTCAGGCCTTTCGTGAGTCCCTGATATCCCTGGAGTCCGTCAGCCGCTCGTAACTCCCTGGGTTCGGGTCTCAGCAGGCCCTGGCTTTGCTGGGTTTCCGGGTTCTCCTTGTACGGAGTTGGGGGTGAAACAGCCCCCAATCCTCAAAGATAACACAGAGAGACCGTTTCTTCAAAGCATTTTATAAGGCAATAGATGGATCTAATACTCCTTCACATCCCCCGCCTCCACCAGTTTTTGGTGTCTCAAAACCTAGATAAATGCCCCTGCCCTCAAGCATTCCGGCTCCCTTACAACCGGGGCTTGCGCAGCATTACCTTTCAAGTCCCACACATCTATATTTAAATACCAGACACACCAGGCTCTCCCGAGCCCTTCTCCCCAACTTCCTTTAAGGTGTAAGTTATACCTCTCCCCTTTCTGGCTACTCTGTATCCATATGAGAGCTGGAGGATTCCTCTCCCCCAGAACCTACCTCCAACTCCTCCTCCCCCTGTTCCCCGAGCTGGCTTTTTCTGGCCATTGCCACCATGTAGGCACGCCCTCTTCCTCTAACTCCATTGGTTCACCTGTGTCTGACTCGTTATTCTCTGAGTCTGCCAGGTGTTCGCCTTCAGGCTCTCCCCACGGGTCACGTGGTGGCTCTACGAACCTGGGATTTGTAGTTTTTCTTGTTCTTCCTTGCGCCCTCTGCTGTCTGGCTCTGGTATTACCTGCTGTCCTATGTTGTCTTGTCTGTTCCTGCCCCTGGCAGTGCTGCACTGCATCACACACCCCCCCCCCCCCTTTTAAAAACCCTGGAATTCTTGGACCCAGGAGTTCCAGCCTCCTCCCCTAAGCGGGAAAGGAAGTCCGCATTGACATGGTCCTTGCCGGCCCTATGGCGGACCTCAAAGCGGTATGTTTGTAATGCCAGGTACCACCTGGTTAGCCGCGCGTTCGACTCCTTCATAACGTTGAGCCACTTTAACGGTGCATGGCCAGTGACTAGTACAAAGGAGCGCCCGGCTAGATAATACCTTAGCGAGTCTATCGCCCATTTAACCGCCAAGCATTCCTTTTCAATAGTGGCGTATTTCTGTTCGTGCAAGTGCAGCCTTCGACTGAGATATAGTACAGGGTGCTCCTCACCGTGGTCAATTTGGGAGAGTACTGCCCCCAATCCCGTCCCCGAGGCATCCGTTTGCAATACAAAGGGAAGGGTAAAGTCAACCGCCTTTAATACCGGATCCTGGCACAAGGCTCGCTTAAGGCGATCAAACCCTTCCGCTGCTAGCTGGGCCCACCGTAACTGGTTCGGTGCCCCTTTTCTTAGCATGTCGTTTAAGGGACAGGTGAGGTCAGCGAAACGAGGTATGAACCGCCTATAATAACCCACCATACCCAAGAAGGCTCGTAATTGTTTCTGCGTCTCTGGCCACGTGTAGTCCCGGATACATTGAATTTTATCAATTAGGGGTTTGACCACCCCTTTTCCTACTAGATGCCCCAGGTACTTGACCTCCCGTTGCGCTATCCGGCATTTCGTGGGGTTGGCTGTCAAGCTAGCTTCTCTTAGTGACTGTAGCATGGCTTTAACTTTTACCAAGTGAGACACCCAATCTGTGGAGTAGACTATGACATCATCCATGTAGGCAGCGGCATACCCTATGTGTGGGCGTAACACTATGTTCAGGAGGCGCTGACAGCTGGCCGCGGCGCCCTGCAGGCCAAACGGCATGCGTACAAACTGATACAAGCCAGCTGGGGTGGCAAATGCATTTTTTTCCCGTGACTTTTCCTCCAAAGGTATTTGCCAATACCCCTTCGTTAGGTCTAATGTGGTTAAATAATGGGCCGTCCCTAGTCTCTCCACCAAATCGTCAACTCCAGCGTCAATCGTCAATTCCAGCATCAAAACTGGAAATAGCGTTCACCAATCTAAAGTCTATGCAAAAGCGTAGGGTCCCATCCGGCTTTGGCATTAGAACTATGGGGCTACACCAGGCGCTACTGGATTCCTCGATGACGCCTAACTGCAACATCTCCCCTACTTGTCTCATGACCTCCGCCTGCATGGCTTCTGGCAAACGGTAAAGCCTCCTCCTAACCACCTTCCCAGGCGGTGTTTGTATGGAATGCGTAATTAAAGACGTCCGCCCTGGCAGCGGGGAAAACACATCTCCTGCTTGCCTAACCACCCTTTCTATCTGCACTCTCTGCAAGGGAGTTAGCTCCGCTCCTATTTTTACACCTTCACTTTGATCCAGTTCCTGTACCTGGGGGCCCAAATCCACCTCCTCATCAGGCACTATGCCAGCAGTCATGCTCTCCCTCTCTATCCAGGGTTTGAGCAAGTTTATATGATATACCTGAGGTCGCTTGAGACCCACCTTAACTTGATAGTTTAGGGGTCCTAGGCGCTTTACTATCCTCCCTGGGTCCTTCCATTTGGCTATTATCAAAAGTCCTAACCTCTTTAGTCTTTCCTCATAGGGGAGCTGTTCCATTCCCCTTATCATTTTGGTAGCCCTTCTCTGTACCTTCTCCATCGCAATTATATCTTTTTTGAGATGCAGCGACCATAATTGTACACAGTATTCAAGGTGCAGTCTCACCCTGGAGCGATACAGAGGCATGACATTTTCCGTTTTATTCATCATTCCCTTTCTAATAATTCCCAACATTCTGTTTGCTTTTTTGACTGCCGCAGCACACTGAACCGAAGATTTTAATGTGTTATCCACTATGACGCCTAGATCTCTTTCTTGGGTTGTAGCACCTAATATGGAACCGAACATTGTGTAACTATAGCATGGGTTATTTTTCCCTATATGCATCACCTTGCACTTATCCACATTAAATTTCATCTGCCATTTTGATGCCCAATTTTCCAGTCTCACAAGGTCTTCCTGCAATTTATCACAATCTGCTTGTGATTTAACTACTCTGAACAATTTTGTATCATCTGGAAATTTGATTATCTCACTCGTCGTATTTCTTTCCAGATCATTTATAAATATATTGAAAAGGTCCCAATACAGATCCTAGAGGCGCTCCACTGCCCACTCCCTTCCACTGAGAAAATTGTCCATTTAATCCTACTCTCTGTTTCCTGTCTTTTAACCAGTTTGTAATCCATGAAAGGACATCACCACTTATCCCATGACTTTTTACTTTTCCTAGAAGCCTCTCATGAGGAACTTTGTGAAACGCCTTCTGAAAATCCAAGTACACTACATCTACAGGTTCACCTTTATCCACATGTTTATTAATTCCTTAAAAAAAGTGAAGCAGATTTGTGAGGCAAGACTTGCCTTGGGTGAAGCCATGCTGACTTTGTTCCATTAAACCATGTCTTTCTATATGTTCTGTGATTTTGATGTTTAGAACACGTTCCACTATTTTTCCTGGCACTGAAGTCAGGCTAACTGGCCTGTAGTTTCCCGGATCACCCCTGGAGCCCTTTTTAAATATTGGGGTTACATTAGCTATCATCCAGTCTTCAGGTACAATGGATGATTTTAATGATAGGTTACACATTTTTATTAATAGGCCTGAAATTTCATTTTTTAGTTCCTTTAGAACTCTGGGGTGTATACCATCTGGTCCAGGTGATTTACTACTCTTTAGTTTGTCAATCAGGTCTACCACATCTTCTAGGTTCACTGAGATTTGGTTCAGTCCATCTGAATCATTACCCATGAAAACCTTCTCCGGTACGGGTACCTCCCCAACATCCTCTTCAGTAAACACCGAAGCAAAGAAATCATTTAATCTTTCCGTGATGGCCTTATCTTCTCTAAGTGCCCCTTTAACTCCTCGATCATCTAATGGTCCAACTGACTCCCTCACAGGCTTTCTGCTTCAGATATATTTTAAAATATATTTATATTTTTACTGTGAGTTTTTGCCTCTACGGCCAACTTCTTTTCAAATTCTCTCTTAGCCTGTCTTATCAATGTCTTACATTTAACTTGCCAATGTTTATGCATTATCCTATTTTCTTCTGTTGGAACCTTCTTCCAATTTTTGAATGAAGATCTATAATCTTGGGGTTGCCGTGGCTCCAGCATCACTCCTCCCAGTTTGACTGGGGAGTTTTACAGCTCACTGAATGGAGTTCCGCTTGTCACCAGCAATGCCTGAAGAAGGTGGAGCCTTCACCAGCAGTCTCCGTTGCAGTAGCCGTTTCTGTCTTCCGTCTCCCTATGGGGACTTCAAGGACATCTTTTCTAAGCAGAAAACAGATATCCTTCCACTCCTGTGGAAGTTCGATTGTCCGATTGACCTGCTACTGGGCACTACCCATCCCAGGGCAGGATTTATCCGTTGTCTCAGCCTGAAACCCGAGCTATGACTGAATACATCCAGGAAAACCTAGCTAAGGGGTTTATCTGACCGTCTACCTCACCTGCAGGAGCAGTGGCCCGAGGCACGGGGTACACCGTGGAGACTTCAGCAATGTTGAAAGAAGTTGAAGAAGGTACTCACACAAGGAAGTTCCAGCAGAGATACAAGAGGATCGGGTCAGGAAGTCCAAGGCAGAAAGGCCCTCTGAGGAGCGGATAGCTAAGACGCGGAAGAGCCCCCGTGGAGCGGGTACTCAGAGTGTCCGAATGCCACGAGGAGATTCTGGAACAGAAGATCCAAGTTAGAGCAGATTTAACAACGAGAGAACTCCTTGCTAACTCGTCTTAGCAATGGGCCAGTCAGTTTAAGTACACTAGCGGGCTGACATCATCGTGAGGGGATGCCCCCGAGGTTCCCGCCATGACGTATACATAAGAAGGCCCTGCGCATGTGCCTAAGTGATGTCTGAAGTAAGATGGCGGTCGGCAGTGCCCACGCCGTCCTGGGGACGCTGGGGAGGTCGGTGTTGGTTGGCGGAGGCCGCCATTCTCCCAATGATTGATGGTGCAGGGAAAAAAAGAGATGAGCATGAGAGGTCACAGCCGTCTGCGACCGACAGGTGCAACAGTGTGGTTGCTTGAGTATTTGCTCAGAACCGCTCCTACTCCTTCTGAGGAGGCATCCACTTCGACAATGAATTGGATCAAAGGAGCGTTTTTCAAGCTCCGCAAAGAGCTGGTTCTCCCGAAGGTGTTGGAGGACATGGGAGATGTTGATGGTGAGTTTGGAGGTCTTGGAAAATACCAATATGTCATCGACATATACTACGACACATTAAGAACATAAGAACATAAGAAAATGCCATACTGGGTCAGACCAAGGGTCCATCAAGCCCAGCATCCTGTTTCCAACAGTGGCCAATCCAGGCCATAAGAACCTGGCAAGTACCCAAAAACTAAGTCTATTCCATGTAACCATTGCTAATGGCAGTGGCTATTCTCTAAGTGAACTTAATAGCAGGTAATGGACTTCTCCTCCAAGAACTTATCCAATCCTTTTTTAAACACAGCTATACTAACTGCACGAACCACATTCTCTGGCAACAAATTCCAGAGTTTAATTGTGCGTTGAGTAAAAAAGAACTTTCTCCGATTAGTTTTAAATGTGCCCCATGCTAACTTCATGGAGTGTCCCCTAGTCCTTCTACTATCCGAAAGAGTAAATAACCGAT
This sequence comes from Rhinatrema bivittatum, assembly GCF_901001135.1. Taxonomy (NCBI): domain Eukaryota; kingdom Metazoa; phylum Chordata; class Amphibia; order Gymnophiona; family Rhinatrematidae; genus Rhinatrema; species Rhinatrema bivittatum. The sequence goes on along the minus strand of NC_042628.1, from coordinate 50,968,723 downwards.
TCACATCTACCCGTTCTAGACCTCTCATGATTTTAAACACCTCTATCATATCCCCCCTCAGTCGTCTCTTCTCCAAGCTGAAAAGTCCTAACCTCTTTAGTCTTTCCTCATAGGGGAGTTGTTCCATTCCCCTTATCATTTTGGTAGCCCTTCTCTGTACCTTCTCCATCGCAATTATATCTTTTTTGAGATGCGGCGACCAGAATTGTACACAGTATTCAAGGTGCGGTCTCACCATGGAGCGATACAGAGGCATTATGACATTTTCCGTTTTATTCATCATTCCTTTTCTAATAATTCCCAACATTCTGTTTGCTTTTTTGACTGCCGCAGCACACTGAACCGACGATTTCAATGTGTTATCCACTATGACACCTAGATCTCTTTCTTGGGTTGTAGCACCTAATATGGAACCCAACATCGTGTAATTATAGCATGGGTTATTTTTCCCTATATGCATCACCTTGCACTTATCCACATTAAATTTCATCTGCCATTTGGATGCCCAATTTTCCAGTCTCACAAGGTCTTCCTGCAATTTATCACAATCTGCTTGTGATTTAACTACTCTGCACAATTTTGTGTCATCTGCAAATTTGATTATCTCACTCGTCGTATTTCTTTCCAGATCATTTATAAATATATTGAACAGTAAGGGTCCCAATACAGATCCCTGAGGCACTCCACTGTCCACTCCCTTCCACTGAGAAAATTGCCCATTTAATCCTACTCTCTGTTTCCTGTCTTTTAGCCAGTTTGCAATCCACGAAAGGACATCGCCACCTATCCCATGACTTTTTACTTTTCCTAGAAGCCTCTCATGAGGAACTTTGTCAAACGCCTTCTGAAAATCCAAGTATACTATATCTACCGGTTCACCTTTATCCACATGTTTATTAACTCCTTCAAAAAAGTGAAGCAGATTTGTGAGGCAAGACTTGCCCTGGGTAAAGCCATGCTGACTTTGTTCCATTAAACCATGTCTTTCTATATGTTCTGTGATTTTGATGTTTAGAACACTTTCCACTATTTTTCCTGGCACTGAAGTCAGGCAACTGGTCTGTAGTTTCCCGGATCGCCCCTGGAGCCCTTTTTAAATATTGGGGTTACATTTGCTATCCTCCAGTCTTCAGGTACAATGGATGATTTTAATGATAAGTTACAAATTTTTACTAATAGGTCTGAAATTTCATTTTTTAGTTCCTTCAGAACTCTGGGGTGTATACCATCCGGTCCAGGTGATTTACTACTCTTCAGTTTGTCAATCAGGCCTACCACATCTTCTAGGTTCACCGTGATTTGATTCAGTCCATCTGAATCATTACCCATGAAAACCTTCTCCATTACTGGTACCTCCCCAACATCCTCTTCAGTAAACACCGAAGCAAAGAAATCATTTAATCTTTCCGCGATGGCCTTATCTTCTCTAAGTGCCCCTTTAACCCCTCGATCATCTAACGGTCCAACTGACTCCCTCACAGGCTTTCTGCTTCGGATATATTTAAAAAAGTTTTTACTGTGAGTTTTTGCCTCTACAGCCAACTTCTTTTCAAATTCTCTCTTAGCCTGTCTTATCAATGTCTTACATTTAACTTGCCAATGTTTATGCTTTATCCTATTTTCTTCTGTTGGATCCTTCTTCCAATTTTTGAATGAAGATCTTTTGGCTAAAATAGCTTCTTTCACCTCCCCTTTTAACCATGCCGGTAATCGTTTTGCCTTCTTTCCACCTTTCTTAATGTGTGGAATATATCTGGACTGTGCTTCTAGAATGGTATTTTTTAACAATGACCACGCCTCTTGGACATTTTTACTTTTGTAGCTGCTCCTTTCAGTTTTTTTCTAACAATTTTTCTCATTTTATCAAAGTTTCCCTTTTGAAAGTTTAGCACGAGAGCCTTGGATTTGCACACTGTTCCTTTTCCAGTCATTAAATCAAATTTGATCATATTATGATCACTATTGCCAAGTGGCCCCACCACCGTTACCTCTCTCACCAAGTCCTGTGCTCCACTGAGAATTAGATCTAAAATTGCTCCCTCTCTCGTCGGTTCCTGAACCAATTGCTCCATAAAGCTATCATTTATTCCATCCAGGAACGTTATCTCTCTAGCGTGACCCGATGATACATTTACCCAGTCTATATTGGGGTAATTGAAGTCTCCCATTATTACTGCACTACCAATTTGGTTAGCTTCCCTAATTTCTCTTAGCATTTCACTGTCCATCTCACCATCTTGACCAGGTGGACGGTAGTATACCCCTATCACTGTAGTCTTCCCTGATACACAAGGGATTTCTACCCATAAAGATTCAATTTTGTATTTAGTCTCATGCAGGATGTTTATCCTGTTGGACTCTATGCCATCCCGGACATAAAGCGCCACACCTCCTCCCGACTGCTCCTCTCTGTCATTGCGATATAATTTGTACCCCGGTATAGCACTGTCCCATTGGTTATCCTCTTTCCATCATGTCTCTGAGATGCCAATTAAGTCTATGTCATCATTTACTGCTATACATTCTAATTCTCCCATCTTACTTCTTAGACTTCTGGCATTAGCATACAAACATTTCAAAGTTTGTTTTTTGATTGTATTTTTATTCTGCTTTTTAATTGATAGGGATAAGTTAGAATTTTTTAGCTCAGGTGAGTTTTTAGTTACAGGCACTTGGACTACTTTTCTAATTATTGGAACCTCACTGTCAGGATGCCCTAATTCTAATGCATCATTAGTATCCTTTAAAGATACATCTCTCTGAACCATGCGCTGCTGAGCGACTGTCGGCTTTCCCCTTTGTTCTAGTTTAAAAGCTGCTCTATCTCCTTTTTAAAGGTTAGCGCCAGCAGTCTGGTTCCACCCTGGTTAAGTTGGAGCCCATCCCTTCGGAAGAGACTCCCCCTTCCCCAAAAGGTTCCCCAGTTCCTAACAAAACTGAATCCCTCTTCCTTGCACCATCGTCTCATCCACGCATTGAGACTCCGGAGTTCTGCCTGCCTCTGGTGACCTGCGCGTGGAACAGGGAGCATTTCAGAGAATGCTACCCTGGAGGTTCTGGATTTAATCTTTCTACCTAAGAGCCTAAATTTGGCTTCCAGAACCTCCCTCCCACATTTTCCTATGTCGTTGGTGCCCACGTGTACCACGACAGCCGGCTCCTCCCCAGCACTGTCTAAAATCCTATCTAGGTGACGCGTGAGGTCCGCCACCTTCGCACCAGGTAGGCATGTTACCAGGCGATCCTCACGCCCACCCGCCACCCAGCTATCTACATTCCTAATAATCGAATCACCAACTATGACGGCCGACCTAACCCTTCCCTCTTGGGCAGTAGGCCTTGGGGAGATATCCTCAGTGCGAAAGGACAATGCATTACCTAGAGAGCAGGTCCTTGCTACAGGATCCTTTCCTGCTACATCTGGTTGGTGCTCTCCCATTATGAGACCTTCTTCCTCCAAGGCAGCACCAGGGCTGCCAGTCTGAAGTTGGGACTGGACTACTATGTCCCTGAAGGTCTCATCTATATACCTCTCTGTCTCCCTCAGCTCCTCCAGGTCTGCTACTCTAGCCTCCAGAGATCGGACTCGTTCTCTGAGAGCCAGGAGCTCTTTGCATCGCATGCACATGTACAACTTCTCACCGGTGGGTAAAAAATCATACATGTGACACTCGATGCAAAAGACTGGGAAGCCCCCCTCTTGCTGCTGGACTGCTGCCTTCATCTCAATTTTGATCAGTCCCAAAACACCTCATTCATTAGTTTTGGAAGACGGCTGGGGCATTGCAGACATGACAAGATATTCATAATGCCCGTCCCGGTGTGGAATGCCATCTTTTATTCATCACCCTTTTTAATACGGACCAAATTGTAAGCCCCTCTGAGGTCCAATTTGGAGAAGATTTTGGCCCCTTGGAGCCAATCAAAGAGCTCCGTGATGAGCGGCAGTGGGTAGCAATCCTTTAGGGTGATAGTGTTTAGGCCGTGGTAGTCGATGCAGGGGCAGAGCATCCCATCCTTCTTCCCTACAAAGAAAAATCTGGCTCCTGCTGAAGAGGTGGAACAATGTATAAAGCCCTTGCCAGGTTTTCACGAATATACTGTGTCATGGCGCAGCTTTCGGCAGGGGATAGTGGATACATTCTTGCCCGGGGAGGTTCCATGTCAGGCAGGAGGTTAATGGTGCAGTCATAAGCACGATGAGGTGGTAGGGTGTCGGCAGCCTTCTTGGAAAAGACCTCATCATAGGAGGCATACTGCGTGGTAGGTCAGGGAGGACAGTCGAAGCCACTATGTAGTACGGAGGAGTGACAACTTTAAGGCATGAGGTGTGGCAAGTTGGGCCCCACTGAGATAGTTGCAGTGTGGCCCAATCAAGTTGGGGAGAATGTAGTTGGAGCCAGGGTAATCCAAGGACCACCGGGTGAATGGCCTTGTCTAGGACATAGAAGGAGAGGGACTCCATGTATAGGGAACCGGTGCAGATCTGAAGAGGAGCCTTTGTGTGGGTAACCCTGCCTGGCAGGGGTTCGCCCTGGATAGAAGATAGTACCAGGGGAACTGGGGAGCGGGGTGGTGGGAATTCGGAGGTGTTCCACGAGTTGTTTCAGAATGAAGTTGCCCCTTGCTCCCAAGTCGACCAGAGCTAGGGTGTGAAAGCCCTGGGAGCCGACCGTGAAGGTCACAGGAAGAGTTAATGGAGGAGTTGGCGACGTCAGGCCTGGGAACAGTCCTCCTTCAGGACCTAGGCCCAAGAGGTTTCTGGTCGTACTGGACAGGAGGCTAGAAAATGACCAGGAACTCTGCAGTACAGGCAGAGACTGGACTGTCGGGGTCGTGTTACATGTCCCGGCCGTGCCAGGCCCACGCCTGGGCCTACTCACCCCGGGAGCTCAGCTGCCAGTTCCGGTTCACCTTCGCTTGCGGCGGTGGGCAGCCACCTCTTCTTCTGCACAGTTCCTCCTGGTGCCCAGTGGGACTCCCCGCGCGGGCCGCGGAGTGAGGCGGCCGCCCTACTTCCTCTGGGCTCCAGCTTAGACATGCGCATGCGCAACTTGCACTCTTTTAAAGGGGCCGCGGTGGGAAAGTAGCCCACGGCCCTGGGTGATGACATCACTGGGCCTCTGTATAAAATGCAGGGCCCAGCCACTTGTTCCCTGCTTTGGCAACAGGTCTCCACGATTGCTCGTGTACTAGTTGCTCGTTCCTGGTTCCTGTTCCTGTCATCGTTCCTGTCTTCTGTTCCTGTCATCGTACCTGGTTCCTGTCCCTGCGTGTTCCCTTGTCTGCTCCTCGTTTTCTTGGACTGATTCTCTGGTATTTACCCCTGCATCGCCTGGACTAGGCTTGGACTGGTTCTCTGATATTGACCCCTGCATCACCTGGCTACGCTTGGACTGATTCTCTGGTATTGACCTCCACTTCGTCTGGACTACGTCTGATCTTTCGCCTGGCTCTTGTTATGAATCTGTTAGGACTTGTGGTATGTGGGCCCTGGGCCGAGATGGGGAGGCACCTTGTGAGCCTCACCATCGGGAGGCGCGGTTTTAGCAGACGGCAGACACAGCTGTGGAATAGAGTCTTTATTAGAGAATTAGAAAGGCACTGCCCACGAAGCGTGGAGTGCACGAGAAAGAATAAAGTCTGTGTGATGGGGTATACCCGGAGGGAATACCTCAGAAGTGGAGATCTGGTAGTGGTCCGCAGAGCGGAGTACACCGATGATGTTTCTCTGTAGATGATGCGGTAGTGGCCTGCAGTGCAGGGTACACCGAAGGGGTTCCTCACTCAGGGCTGGTACAGTAGTGGCCCGTGGCACGGGGTACACCAGTGAGAGTTATCCACTAGAGATGGTACAGTAGAAGTCCACAGCGTCAGGTACACCGAAGAGGTCTCTAACCAGAGAGGGTACAGTAGTGGCCTGCAGCGCGGGGTACACCGGAGTTGGTTCCACAATACAGCTGGTATAGAGGTGATTCATAGAGTCAAGGCCTTTAACTCTCGCCCTACCTCCGTGGGCCCCTGCTCCGGCCACGGGGAAGCTTCACACTTACCTCCTCCTGATTCTTCTATGAAATCACGGCGATCCGGCTGACTCTCCTCTCTCCGCCCACCGCCGCAGGAAGCCACAAGACAGGCCCTCCTTTTTCCAATCTTCCTCAACCAATCCCGGAGAAGCCCGCGAGGTTTATAATCCCGGACATCCGAGGCGCCGCGCGCCGAGCATCGCGCGCTGAAGGAGCGCAACAAAGGGGCCCGCCCCTTTGTGCGCCCCTTCGTGCAGCCCCTGAGAGCCCCTGAGCCCTCGACCACTATTCGGAAGCCGGCTGGACTCCTGCTAAAATCCACCAAGACTTCCGAGCGTGCCAGAACCAGGTCCGTCTACACCCTCCAAGTCAGCCATCTAACGCTCGAACGCTCTCTCTCAAACATCAATTCAGGACGACACATCCAGAGACAAACAGCTGCACCTGTGACACACACTGACAACTCTCCAGGACCACAGCAGCCACTCAACAACGCTAAAAAAACCTCACAAACGACGCCACACTCGGACAACTCTCCAGGACTCCACACAACTCCAGACAACTCCAGACTCAGACAATCAAACCTCACAAACAACTCCACACTCCGACAACCCTCCAGGACTCCAGCATCCACCCAGCATCCACTCAACAACTCAATAAATCCATTCAACAACTCCACTGAAACGAAACCAGCATCCTCTATATTATAACAACACCTACAATTAAAATGGATCTAGCCTCTAAAATGCATCCAACATTCTCAATCCCAATCATACATCACCATTTCTTACAGAAAAGAAATCTAACCAGACAAGTAAACCATCGCAACCTAAAAACACTCACACCAATCCTAATAGCTCCGATAACCCAACTACTAGGCCTCTCCCTATTCACCCTATCGCTCTTCAATGCGCAATCTATAACCAAAAAATCACTAATCCTCAATGACTACCTCACTGACGCTAAGCCAGATATTTGCGCAATAACAGAAACATGGCTGAAACCCTCAGATACTGCAATATTAAACCAACTACCGACGCTAACCTACGACATCTTCTCACTGCCTAGACTGAAAAAGAGGGGAGGAGGAATCCTACTTGCAACTAAAAAAGACCTCAAATTCTCACAACATCCGATCCACTCCGATACTAAACTTGAAATTGGCTTCTTCACATCACATCACACCAACTCCAAATCCTTCTCGTCTATGCCCCCCCGGGACTCTTAGAATCTGACGTCTCACCCATCATCGAAATAACCACAACCCTCCTCAACCTGGACGCCCCAGCAATAATACTAGGAGATTTCAATCTACACATGGATAACCCTGCTCTCTCACCTAGCTGCCAAACTCTTCTACTAGCATTCTCAGCGATGGGCTTTTCCCAAACAGTCAAAAACCCGACACATAAAGCAGGACATACACTGGACCTGATCTTTATCAACAAAGGCATAAAATCGTCTTCCCCACCAAAAAATATGAAGGTACCCTGGTCGGATCACTCCTGATTTCTACCTCATTCGCACTGGAAAAATCTATTGCCCCTCATACACCTACTCCCTCCTTTAACTACAGGAAATCTTGCCACCCTGACGACCTCACCAATCAGCTGACCAAACACCTTCCCGCTATAGTTCTCACCGATCCCAATACTGCCTTACGATCCTGGAATACTATCACAGAATCCATAGCCAACAAGCTCTGCCCTCTAACAACAAAAAAATCCCACCCAGACGCCTCCAAAAAACAACCATGGTTCACTGACGATCTTAGAAGGCTAAAACAACATTTAAGACAAAAGGAATCTAACTGGCGGAAAACTCCTAGTGCTAGCATACTCTCAGCCTACAAACTCACGCTACAACAATACAAGGCCTGCACCTCCAAATCAAAAAGAGACTTTTTTGCCTCCAAAATTCACAACTTAGTCTTTGACGCGAAAGCTCTATTCTCCTATGTTTCCTCCCTCACCCAAGTACCCTCACCAGAATGCCCTAGTAATCAAGCTGAGGCAATTGTGATCTCCATCTGAAGGTTTTCTAACTCCATTTAGGGTCTGGACCTCAGTTTGGGAAGCTGAGGTCTAAGTTTCACCCAAGGGTAAAGGAGCATCTGGGATCAGCTGGAGCCTTTTTAGGAAAGTTTCACCGGTGGGATAGCAGCAAATGGGGATTGATCCTGACCTGGATGATGACTCATTTAACAGGGTTAGCATTGGGTGTATGGTGGATGCCTCAGATTTGAGCTTTTATTCTTTTTGTGGGATGAGAGATGGGGCTTACGACATTTGGCACATTTACAGCCATGTGGAGCGTGAGAGTCGGGGTTGAGAGTGGGGCCATTGGAATAATCAGGGAATTTTGCAAGTATATTTTGGGGTGGGGTGGAGGTCAACTTCCCCTTAAGCAGAGGAGCTACAAACTTAGATTATAAGCCCTTTGGGGACAGCGAAATACCTAGAGTACTTGAATTAATCTGCTTTGAAAAGTAAAAAAATGGAATATAAATCAAATAAATGTATAAATATAAGTTCCCTGTACGTACCAGGATCAGTCCAGACTGCTGGGTTATGCCTCCCCTCCAGCAGATGGAGTCAGAGAAAAGCTGAAAGGCACCCCCTAGATATACCGGTGTGCCACCTGCGATCCCTCAGTATTTTCTCTGACTCCAGCAGATTGAGAGGCATAACCTGCGGTCCTGATCTACATTGCCTAATTGGTTATCCAGGTTTTTAATTTATTGATATTCTACCTGACTAGATCAATTAGTAAAATAAATTAAGAGTAGGCAGTTTAGGTTTTGCTGTTTTCAATTTGTTTCACGCGCAGCAAGAAGCAGGGTTGCAGCAGGCTTAGAAGGGCATTGCCCTCGTACCATTTTCCCGGAGTTGGTTGATCCCCGTGGCACAGGGGGAGAGTTTACCGGTGGGCCGGTCACCCTCCCCCCACAATAGTAGTTTGCCAGAGTTATCTCTGAAGGGGGCTCTAGGAACAGCGCGATATAGAAAAAAAAAAAAAAAAAGGATAAAGACCTAGCTAGCACAGGGCCATGTAAGTCCTGTTGGAGGCAGGCAGTGAGCTTACCTTTTGCAGCCCCAGCCTGCCGCGGTTCAGCCCGGGGCATCCGGAGGGGGTGGCTGTGTCACCCGGCGCGCTGTTTCTTGAGGAGCCAGTGTGTTGATTTTTGGCGCACTTTTTCTGGCCGCGTGGTTCCCGGTTCGGCTCCCATGTCGCGTTCTTCGGCCTGTACGGCCTGCGGGGGGGGGGGGCAGGGGCGCGACTCTCCCGAGAGGGTCTCTGCTCCCAATGTCTCCCCGGGGGCGAGGGACCCTCTCGGGATCGAGCGCTGCCTGCAGTGTTGCTTCATCGCGGCGTCGGGGAGTTCTCGGAGCTCGTTCAGCAGCCCCGCCTTCCTTGCAGAAAGAGGCGGCGGCCATCTTGTCAGTGCTGCCGATAGAAGGGGCAGCGTCAGAGCCGGAGGAATCTCCTCCCTCCTCCCCGACTGCCTTGAGCACGCACAGTTCGGGGGATTTGGATGCCCCTCGACCCCCTCCCCCTCCCTCCAGACCCGCGGCGGCCGCCTTGAAGAGGCCAGCCCCGTTTTCTTCACAATTTGTGCTGTTAATGCACAAGGCTTTCTTGGAAGCAGAGGCGGGCTGTGAGGTAGAGGGCTCCTCACCGCCTAAGATACCCAGGACGACACCGGATCGGGGGACGGTGGGGGCTCGCTGCCCGCGGCCCCAAGGGGGCGCGGGAGTATCGGATTCCCAGGATGCCGATCCGGAGGGTCCGGATATAGATGATGGGGGCAATTCGGAGTGTCAAGCGACTGTGGAGGGGGACGACCCCCAGATTCTCCGTTTGTTTGGCAAAGATGAGCTGCGCTTCTTGATCCCGCAGGTGTTAAGGGATCTGGATCTCTTGGTTCCACACCAGGAAGGGGATACCTCCACGGGGGATGTAGCTCTGGCGGGGCTCCGAGACCCCCCGCCTACATTTCCCTTTCATCCCAAGTTGCTCCAGATTGTCTCTAAGGAGTGGGATTCTCCGGAAGCTTCTTTGCGTGTTAGCAGGGCTATGGATAAGTTGTACCCCCTGCCTTCGGAGTCCTTGGACCTTCTCAAAACTCCCACTGTGGATTCGGCGGTTACGGCCGTGATTAAGCATACTACAATACCTGTGACAGGAGGTATAGCGTTGAAGGATCTCCAGGACTGTAAGTTGGAGATCGTATTGAAGCGCATTTTTGATGTTGCGGCGTTGGGAGTCCGGGCAGCGGCCTGTAGCAGCATGGTGCAGCTAGCCACTCTTCGCTGGATTCAGCAACTGTTAACAACTCAGGATCTGCCACCGGGCGAGGCAGAACAGGCCAACTGTCTTGAGGCTGCGGTCGCCTACACAGCAGATGCTTTATATGATCTGCTACGGACTTCGGCTCGCGTGATGTCGTCCGCCATATTTGCCAGGCGGCTGCTTTGGCTACGTCGGTGGGCGGCGGATGCATCCTCTAAGTCACGACTAGGATCCTTTCCATTCAAAGGAAAATTGTTGTTTGGGGATGAGCTGGACCAGCTTATCAAGGACTTGGGAGACAACAAGGTTTATAAGTTGCCTGAAGATAAGCCCCGGCAATCTCAACCTTTTGGGAATTCCAGGGGTCGCTTCCGGAGTCAGCGCCGATTTCGTATGGGGAGGGATAGTTCCCTTCCTCGGAGACAGCAAGCGTCGAGAGCGCAATCTTGGACTCCTTCCTTTCGTGGTAGGCGGCCTCAGCGGTCAGGATCCTCACAGGCATTTACCCCCAACAAGACTCCACAATGAAGGCACGCAGACCCATTCCTCCATTCCGCGCATCGGGGGTCGGCTGGCCCTGTTTCGGGAGGAATGGGTCAAGATAACGTCGGACCAGTGGGTCCTCGATGTGGTAAGTCACGGCTACGGGTTGGATTTTGCTCGTCCACTCCGGGATCTTTTCCTGGCGTTGCCATGCGGTCCTCCGGAAAAGCAGCGGGTTATTGCTCAAACGTTGGACCGGTTGCAAACGCTGGGGGCGGTGATCCCAGTTCCGCCGGGCGAACGGTGAACCGGCCGGTATTCCATATACTTCGTGGTTCCAAAGAAGGAAGGCACGTTCAGACCAATCCTGGATTTAAAGCGGGTCAACAAGGCCTTACGCGTTCCTAGTTTTCGCATGGAGACGCTCAGATCTGTTATTGCGGCCGTCCACAAGGGAGAATTTTTGGCTTCTTTGGATCTAACCGAGGCATATCTCCACACTGGAATCTAGGAGCGTCACCAGAGGTACCTGAGGTTCATGGTGTTAGGGAAACACTTTCAGTTTTGTGCCCTTCCTTTCGGTTTGGCGACGGCCCCAAGAGTGTTTACCAAGGTTCTGGTGGTCGTTGCTGCATCTTTACGGCGTCAAGGTATACTGGTACATCCTTATCTCGACGATTGGCTCATCCGAGCAAAGTCGGAAGCATTGTGCAAGCGAGCGGTTCATTTGGTAGTGGAACAACTGCAGGCACTAGGTTGGGTAATCAACTTTCCGAAGAGCTAGCTGAAACCGACTCAACAGGAGTTTTTGGGAGCCCGATTCGACACGGCCGTTGGCAAGGTGTTCCTACCACATCAGCGAATGGTCAATCTAATGATTCAGGTGCGAAACCTGTTGGATCTTCCGTTACCCACGGCCTGGGATTATTTACAAGTCATTGGGCATATGGCTTCTACTCTGGAGATGGTACCGTGGGCTTTTGCGCATATGCGACCTTTACAAAGAGCACTTCTTTCTCGTTGGGATCACAGGTCCGAGGATTACGACATGGTGCTACCATTGCTGGAACCGGCCCGGTCCAGCCTCGATTGGTGGTTGGTCCCGGACCATCTCCTACAAGGCGTGGATCTAGAGCCTCCGCCTTGGTTGATCCTAACGACGGATGCCAGTCTGTCCGGCTGGGGGGCTGTATGCCAGTCCCGAGCGGTACAGGGGACGTGGTCTGCCCACCAAGCCACTTGGTCAATCAATCGCCTGGAGACCAGGGCGGTTCGCCTGTCCTTGCGTCAACTCCTCCCGATGGTTCACGGTCGAGCGGTGCGAGTTCTATCGGACAACGTGACTATGGTGGCATATATAAACCGGCAAGGAGGCACAAGAAGTCGGCAGGTGGCGGACGAAGCGTCATTGTTGATGACCTGGGCGGAACGGCATTTAGTCCGCATTACGGCCACCCATATTGCAGGGGTGGAAAACGTACAGGTGGATTATCTCAGTCGGCAGCACCTAGATCCGGGAGAATGGGAGCTGTCGGCCGAGGCGATGTGTCTCATAACTCAGCGTTGGGGGATACCGCGCTTGGACTTGATGGCAACTCGGCTAAATGCAAAGGCGGTGCGTTTCTTCAGCCGAAGGCGGGAGCACGGATCAGAAGGGGTGGATGCGCTGGTTCTTCCGTGGCCTCTTCACATTCTCCTTTACGTGTTCCCTCCGTGGCCCCTAGTGGGAAAGGTGTTGCAGCGCATAGAATCCCATCGGGATCTGGTGATTCTGGTGGCTCCGGAATGGCCAAGTTGCCCGTGGTTCACGGATCTCGTCAATCTGGCGGTGGATGGGCCTCTGCGGTTAGGTCACCTCCCACATCTGCTGCGCCAGGGTCCAGTATTTTTCGATCGGGCGGATCGCTTTTGTCTAGCAGCTTGGCTTATGAGCGGAGGCAGTTGAGGAAGAAAGGATATACCGAAGCGGTTATTACTACTCTACTTCGAGCACGCAGATCCTCGACTACGCTTACTTATGCTAGAGTATAGAAGGTCTTTGACTCGTGGTGCGGTGACTTAAAGATTTCGCCGCGACAGTCTTCTATAGGGCATATCCTTACTTTTTTGCAGGCTGGTTTGAAGAAGGGTCTGGCCTATAGTTCTCTTAGGGTGCAGGTGGCGGCTCTGGGTTGTCTAAGAGGCAAGGTTGACGGTGTCTCTTTGGCGTCTCACCCAGATGTTGCTCGTTTCTTGCGCGGAGTTTGGAATTTACGTCCTCCTGTGAGATGCCCCTGTCCTTCCTGGAGTTTGAACTTGGTCCTTCGTGGTCCCTGCACGGCCCCCTTTGAACCTATTAAGCGGGCCTCCTTGAGGGATTTGACTCTCAAGACAATCTTTCTAGTGGCCATTGCGTCGGCGCGTAGGGTTTCGGAGCTGCAGGCGCTTTCGTGCAGGGAAACCTTCTTGCGTATTTCGGATTCGGGTGTGTCGTTGCGCACGGTTCCTTCCTTCTTACCTAAGGTGGTATCGGCTTTCCATGTTATTCAGACAGTGGAATTGCCTTCTTTTTCAGAGGAGGAACTACAGTCTCCCCAAGGTCGAGATCTGAGGCATTTGGATGTCCGTCATATACTCCTGAGGTATTTAGAGGTGACTAACGAGTTTCGGAGGTCGGATCACACAAAGCAGGAAGTCACCAAGAAAAAGCAGAACTGCTTATTTTTTATTATCTTCTCACAATTAAGTATTAAATGAGAGACAGTTAATCGTAAATGGTAACCACAACCATTCCCCATTTAGAGTATATTATTGAACTATGTAACCGTATAATAATGGCACCCTATAGATAATTTAGAAACCACACATTTGTGCCTAACTGTAAACCGTTGTGATGGTGCTCTACTAAACGACGGTATAGAAAAGCTTTAAATAAATAAATAAATAAATCACCTGTTTGTGTTGTGGAATGGCCCCCAAGAAGGGCTTTCAGGCATCCAAGATGACTATTGCGCGATGATTGAAGGCCGCTATCGCGTCCACGTACATTGGTTGTGGTAAGTCGGTGCCTGATGGGCTGAAGGCCCATTCTCTGCGTTCTCAGGCAGCTTCGTGGGCTGAAAGCCAGTTGGTTTCTTGCCAGGAGATTTGCAGGGCAGCCACCTGGAAATCCTTGCATACATTTGCTAGGCACTATCGCTTGGATGTTCGTGGCCTGTCGGCTGAGACCTTTAGGAGCAGCGTCATTCGAGCGGGACTCTCGGGGTCCCACCCCATTTAAGGTGGCTCGGGTACATCCCAGCAGTCTGGACTGATCCTGGTACGTACAGGGAAAGGAAAATTAGTTTCTTACCTGATAATTTTCGTTCCTGTAGTACCAAGGATCAGTCCAGACGCCCGCCCACATCAAGGTTGTTTAGGAGAGCCCGCTCGTGTTTCTATTGTTCTCTTGCAGTGAGACACTCCTTCCGGGACTGTGTTGCTGACAATTATGCGGTAAGTTATTCTGAGGTTATTTCTGGTTTTCATTTCTATAGCGTTGCAGGTTTCTTACTGTTGTTAGACGATGTTACTTCTTGATCTAGTCAGTGGATGCATTAAAAAGGGGGATGGTTTCCTTCTGCTTTGATATCAAATATACTGAGGGATCGCAGGTGGCACACCGGTATGTCTAGGGGGTGCCTTTCAGCTTTTCTCTGACTCCATCTGCTGGAGGGGAGGCATAACCCAGCAGTCTGGACTGATCCTTGGTACTACAGGAACGAAAATTATCAGGTAAGAAACTAATTTTTTTCTGGTGCACACAAAGCACTGCAGTAGCAAATATAACTACATCTGTTGAAGTGCATTTGTTCTTTTTGTAGAAACGATACCAGAGATCAGCGTGATTAATCAGAAGAACTGGATTCATCAGAGAAAAGGGGGGGGGGGCTGGGAGGAAGGGGGAGGTGACTGGGGGACAAACGGGGCAGAAATCTATGGGTACACGATCAATCAAACTGATTGACAGGCGAGATAAGGATGACAGCAGCCAATCAGCGTTCACTTCCGGTCTAAGACCTGCCCTCGCTCCTCCCCATCCCCATAGAAGTGTATGGGGGTATAGCCATGCCCCCTCCCGCCGCCTCCTATCCTCAGCCCCTCCCCCAATAGAAGTGAATGGAGAGGCCCCTCCCATGCCCTGCTCCCAAACCGTCCCCTATAATGTCACTGCTGGCCCAGCCAACACATCCCGCCCCCAAGCCACACCCCCTGTGATATCACAGGTATGACATCGCCAGAAGTCCACACCCTCATTACTCCCCAAAAACACAGCCCCTAGAACTTCATCAGAAACGGTCCTGTCGCTTTTTTAATGACGACAGAATTAATGGACTGGCTGTTTTTGATGATCTCACTGGAAGTACAATCCAAAATCCCCCAAAAATGCGACCGTAGAACATCAGCAAAAATGTTCCTGATGCTTTTTAATGATGATAGAGTCAGAAACATTCTTGGCAGGAAAACTGTGGCCCCTGTCCTCGCTCCAATCCAGCATTTAACTGAATTCCTGTACATAGTTCCTTTACATGGGTTACTTTAATATGTTACTGTTTATGGGCTCTTAATGTTACCCTAAGCAGCCCCAAGCATGTGTTTCTCTTTATCTCTTTGCTATTTCTTTGTTCCTCTGTAATCCCTCCCCCATTACCTGTTCATTGTAATTTCCATACTATAGTTCTGATGTAACCAATATGATGTCCCCACTAATATCGGTATAGAAAAGCCTATAAATAAATAAATAAATAAATAAATAAGATTTGTTTTTAATCAAGGGATTGCTTGGAAGGTGGTGAATGCATGAACTGCATGCAATGTATTTTACACAGGCACGATCAAACTTGCAAGACCGGTCTTGCAAGCCCGCAGTAGTGTATGGGTACACTGTCACTCAAACCCCCAAGCAAACCCCCCCCTTCCCCCTTGTCTTTCAAACGAGATTCTAAGCAGCCAACCTACAAGTCAAGGAAATTTTATCCTCTGGCTTCTAGAGGACGCCCTTCCAGACCTTACCAAAAAGGTCAATCCAGGCAGACTCGGCCTCAAAAGTCTCAGCCAGCTTCTCAGCCTGGACCAGCGTCAGGGTTTTGACTCCTTCCTAGAGAGTGTAAGCCAACCTCCTCTTCCATCCATACCAGTCAGAGGTCGACTATGCCACTTCAATAGCGCTTGCAACACAGTCACCACAGACCAGTGGGTACTTGCAGTAGTCACCCAAGGTTACCACCTAAATTTCGAGACTGTTCCAGCAGACTCTCCACCTCGGCCGATGTGGGGAAAGTCCGATCACTCTCTCTTGCTCGAGCAGGAGGTCTCATCCCTCCTCCTTTCCCGAGCAATAGAACCGGCACCTCTCTCCCAGCAGGGGCAGGGATTTTATTCCCGGAATTTTCTAATACCAAAAATGTCAGGTGGCGTACACCCGATACTGGACCTCCATGCACTAAACAAATTTCTGCACAGAGAAAAATTCAAGATGGTAACCTTGGGCTCTCTACTTCCTCTTCTGCAAAGAGGAGATTGGCTATGCTCTCTAGATCTTCAGGACGCATACTCACACATCTCAATTACACCATCTCATCGCAAATTCCTGCAATTCCTGGTCTGCCCTCATCATTTTCAGTACCGTGTACTACCATTCGGCCTGGCGTCTGCTCCACGAGTATTCACCAAGTGCCTGGTGGTGGTCGCGGCCTTCCTCAGGAATCAGGGTGTGCATGTCTACCCTTATCTTGACAATTGGTTGATAAGGGCTCCGACTCAGCAGGGTACACTAACCTCCCTGCATCTCACTATCAACACCCTGATCTCCTTAGGGTTTCTAATCAACTATCCCAAATCCAAGATAGTTCCATCCCAAACCCTACCCTTTATAGCGGCCGACCTTAACACTATGTTGGCGAAAGCCTTCCTCCCCCAGGATCGTGCTTTCACTATTACATCTCTGGCGCATCAACTACATTCTAGAGTATCTTCTACTGCTCGGCACTTCCTCATTCAGTTTGGTCCTTGGCATCCTCGGTGCAAGTCACTCCGATGGCTCGCCTAGCCATGAGAATGATGCAGTGGATCCGAAAATGCCAGTGGATTCAAGCTTGTCAGCCAATGTCCAGCAGTGTCCAGGTTACTAGTCTGGACACTGTCACTAGCCTGGTGGATGCACCACTCCAATCTCATTCAAGGCCTTCCATTTCAGGCTCCAGATCCTCAAATCACCTTAACAACAGAGAGTAGGATTAAATGGGCAATTTTCTCAGTGGAAGGGAGTAGACAGTGGAGTGCCTCAGGGATCTGTATTGGGACCCTTACTTTTCAATATATTTATAAATGATCTGGAAAGAAATACGACGAGTGAGATAATCAAATTTGCAGATGACACAAAATTGTTCAGAGTAGTTAAAGCACAAGCAGATTGTGATAAATTGCAGGAAGACCTTGTGAGGCTGGAAAATTGGGCATCCAAATGGCAGATGAAATTTAATGTGGATAAGTGCAAGGTAATGCATATAGGGAAAAATAACCCATGCTATAATTACACAATGTTAGGTTCCATATTAGGTGCTACAACCCAAGAAAGAGATCTAGGTGTCATAGTGGATAACACATTGAAATCGTCGGTTCAGTGTGCTGCGGCAGTCAAAAAAGCAAACAGAATGTTGGGAATTATTAGAAAGGGAATGGTGAATAAAACGGAAAATGTAATAATGCCTCTGTATCGCTCCATGGTGAGTCCGCACCTTGAATACTGTGTACAGTTTTGGTCGCCGCATCTCAAAAAAGATATAATTGCGATGGAGAAGGTACAGAGAAGGGCTACCAAAATGATAAGGGGAATGGAACAGCTTCCCTACGAGGAAAGACTAAAGAGGTTAGGACTTTTCAGCTTGGAGAAGAGACGACTGAGGGGGGATATGATAGAGGTGTTTAAAATCATGAGAGGTCTAGAACGGGTAGATGTGAATCGGTTATTTACTCTTTCGGATAGTAGAAAGACTAGGGGGCACTCCATGAAGTTAGCATGGGGCACATTTAAAACTAATCGGAGAAAGTTCTTTTTTACTCAACGCACAATTAAACTCTGGAATTTGTTACCAGGGGATGTGGTCAGTGCAGTTAGTATAGCTGTGTTTAAAAAAGGATTGGATAAGTTCTTGGAGGAGAAGTCCATTACCTGCTATTAAGTTCACTTAGAGAATAGCCACTGCCATTAGCAATGGTTACATGGAATAGACTTAGTTTTTGGGTACTTGCCAGGTTCCTATGACCTGGATTGGCCACTGTTGGAAACAGGATGCTGGGCTTGATGGACCCTTGGTCTGACCCAGTATGGCATTTTCTTATGTTCTTATGTTCTTAACAGATGCATCCAACCTTGGGTGGGGTGCACATGTAGGGGACCTGCAGACTCAGGGAACCTTGTCTCCAGAGGAAGCCAAATACCAAATACATTTCCTGGAGCTACGGGAGATCAGATATGCCCTCAAGGCCTTTCAGGATTGCCTATCAAACAAAGCCATCCTGATTCAAACCGACAATCAGGTTGCAATGTGGTACATCAACAAACAAGGGGGAATTGGCCCCTACCTTCTGTGTCAGGAAGCTGCATAGATATGGGCATGGGCCCTTTCCCACTCAATGTGCCTCAAAGCAACCTACTTGCCGGGAGTGGACAATGTGTTGGCGGACAAGCTGAGTCGCACTTTCCATCTGCATGAGTGGTCCCTCACAAAGACCTCTTTGTGTCGGTACATAACCACAAAGTAGACAACTTCTGCTCTCTCATTAGAAGTCACCACTTGCAGCCAAGAGAGGCCTTCACCCTCTCCTGGGCCAGCGGTCTCCTTTATGCATACCCTCCACTTCCTCTAATTTCAAAGACTCTCGTGAAGCTCCGGCAGAACAAAGGATTAATGATTCTGATAGCTCCCCATTGGCCACGCCAGGTGTGGTTTCCAGTCCTCCTGGACCTATCAGTACGCTGACACATTCCTCTGGGCAAGGATCCCCTTCTAATCACTCAGAATGAGGGGTATCTCCATCACCCCAACCTCCAAGCTCTGTCTCTGATGGCCTGGATGTTGAAAGGTTAATCCTCCATCCTCTTAACCTTTCAGTGTTGGTATCCCGAGTCCTGGTGGCTTCACGAAAGCCTTCAACAAGAAGGTCTTATCGCTCTAAATGGGGGTTCTCTTATCGTTTTGGGGGAGGGTGGGAAAAACGGCACACAAAAATAACCCCTAAACCCACCCCAGCCCTTTAAAACTAATCCCTTTGCTTCCCCCAGCCTCCCGACCCCCCAAAAAACATTTTACTGGTACCTGGTGGTCCAGTGGGGGTCCTGGGAGCGATCTCCCGCTCCCGGGCCGTCGGCTGCCACTAATCAAAATGGCGCCGATGGCCCTTTGCCCTTACCATGTGACAGGGTATCCGTGCCATTGGCCGGCCCCTGTCACATGGTGGGAGCACTGGATGGCCCGTGCCATTTTTTTTTTTTTTTGAAAGTTTTTATTTATGCATGAATACAAACAAAGAACCAACTGGTATACACTCCACATGGCATAATGAGAATTAAATACCTCCCATTGAGATCAATATAAACTGTCATACTGAGATCTGACACAAAACGCTTAATAGAAAGGTCAACAATATTCAGTAGACATAAAGCAAGAGAAAAAAAAAAAAAAAAGACATCTGAATTTCAAAGTATCCATGTAGTAGTGTGCCCAACAAGATAGGCAAGCAATTTTACCTTATAACCCCCCCCTCACTATCCTCCCCCCATCCCCTAACACCCTACCCCCCCCCCCCCCCCCACCCTCCCAGGACATTTCTCAAGAAGCTACTACAGCTGTTCAGACCTGACTCTTTCTACCAGTCCACCTACAGTAGGGCTCCCAGACATCATGAAATTTTCGGACACGGTCATGTTTCACAGCGGTGAGATAACCCATATGGTACACCCTATCCAGCCTGATGAGTATTTGCTTTTCAGTGGGGACATCAGTGCCCTTCCACCTATAGGCTATTTCACATCTGGTGGCAATAAAGATTTGCAACACAAGCAATCGTTGTGCGTCCCGGAGCTGCCCTCCTACCAAACTTAACAAGCAGCCTTCAGGGGACCTAGGTATACACACCCCCACAAGGTCGGTGGCCAACTGCGCCATTTTATCCCATAAGTTCTGTATTTTAGGACATGTCCACCACATATGATAAAAGGACCCCCGTGCTCCACAATCCCTCCAGCACCTGTCACTGAATTTCTTGTTCATTCTGTGCAACCGTTCAGGGGGTAGGTACCACCTATAAAGCAGTTTGTACCCATTTTCTTTTATGAGAGCGGAAACAGAGCTTCTGCCCATAACCATATGACATTGTTCCCAAGCATCATCCGATAGCTCTTCCCCAAGGTCGACTTCCCACTGCCTCTGGTATGACGCTTTGATCTTGGACCCACTATTAAGAAGCACATAGAGGCGTGAGATTGGCCTTTTCAGAGGCCTGGCTTGCGCGCATATCGATTCAAATATTGATCTTCCCTTACTGAGAGCATCAAGTGCCCCTGCCGCTCGTAGAAAATGGACAATTTGAGAGTATTGGTACCAGTCACCCTGCGATAGCCCATGGGAGGTTTGTAGCTCCGTAAAAGGAATCATTTGTGACCCAGAGACTAATTGTCCTGCCTTCGTAAGATGTAACTGACGCCACCGAGTAGCAAAGGCAGCGTCCAACCCAGGACGAAAACCAGGATTCGAGAGAAAGGACGTAAGAGAGTAAATCTCTTTGTGACCTGTCAATCGGCTACGCCACTTAGCCCATAGGTTGAGGACCCCCTGAGTGAATGGAGATAACGCACCCTGGAGCATCCACTTAACATCCCTGCCCCAAATTCTATCCGCTAATGATATAGCTCCCGCAGCAAATTGTTGAATGCGGACCCAAGGCTTCATCTCCCCCACACTGTGCCAGGTAACAACGACCCCCAGTACCGTTGCAGTATAATACCAACTTAAATTGGGGATATTTAAGCCCCCACTTGCTTTATCTTTATAGAGTATATGCCGAGAAACCCTTGGGGGCTTACGCTTCCAGATAAAGCGAAAGAGTTTCCTTTGCCAAATGCGCATAGCCCCTGCTGGTACCGTCACTGGGAGCGTTTGGAATAAATAGCAGAATCGAGGTAGAATATTCATTTTCGTAGCTGCCACTCTGCCAAACCATGAGATGTCGGACCGGTCCCACTTATCCAAATCCTGCTGAATCTGGGACAGCAGATTATCATAATTTAAATGATATAAATCATCCAGATTCGTCCCTAGTCGCACCCCCAGGTATTTAACACAGTGTTTGGCAAAGCGAAAAGGCAATGTGCTTCCCACCTCCCTATACGAGTCTGCGGGCATAGAGATATTGAGCAGTTCCGATTTATCAGCATTGATTTTAAATCCGGACAAGTGCCCAAACTTGTACATCTCGTCCAGTAATACTTTTAAGGAGGACTCGGGGTTCGTAACAGTGAATAGCAAGTCATCCACGAACAGTGAAATTTTGTAGTCCACCTCCCCCACTTGTATACCTGAGATATTAGAATGTCTGCGCACCCTCTCTGCAAATGGCTCTAGCGAGAGGGCAAACAGCAGGGGCGAGAGCGGGCAACCTTGACGGGTACCCCTTTTGACTTCAAAGGGGTCCGAGTATGCCCCATTGATCTTTATACGAGCATGCGGTGCCGCGTATAATTTCTTTACCCAGTTAATGAAGAAGGTTCCCAATCCCAATGCTTCCAGTACTTGGAATAGGAATGGCCAATGGACCCGGTCGAACGCTTTTTCCGCGTCCACCGTGAGCATGACGGCCGGGAGATTTTTAGATTGCGCCCACCACATTAAGTCTACCACTCGCCGAACGTTATCAGATGCGAGTCTGCCTGGTATAAAGCCCGACTGATCTGCCTGCACCAGTTGAGGGGCCACTCGGCCAAGTCTAAGGGCCAAGGCCCTGGCCAAAATTTTGAGATCAATGTTGATCAGGGAAATCGGCCTGTAAGATCCGCATAAAGTATGATCTCGACCGGGCTTCGCCAAGATCGTGATTCCCGCAGTATTAGATTCCTGAGAAAGGGTACCCTCCGCACGCAAAGCATTATACATGGCCACCAAGGGGGACAGCAACTCTACACTAAGCACTTTATAAAATTTGCCAGTGAATCCGTCTAACCCCGGGGCTTTACCAGATTTAAGATCTTTAATGATGAGGGAGACCTCCCCCTCCCTAATTTCTGCATCAAGCTGTTCCCTCGACTCTGCGGAGAGGGTCGGTAAGGGCAAGTCCTGCAAATAATGCTCAATTTCCTGAGATGTACACAAGTCCTCAGAATCGTACAAAAGCTTATAGAAATGATTAAAGCTGTGCCCAATTTCTTTCTGGGTGTAGACATATTGTCCTAGGGTCCCTTTAATTTTGGTAATCTGAGATTGTGAAACCCGCTCTTTCAGTTTCCTAGCCAAGTAGCGGCCCGCTTTGTTCCCCCATTCAAAATGATGTTGTTTCAGCTGCTCCAACTGGTGCGCTATCCCATCCAATTCCAGGGTATGCAATGCCCTCCTTGCTGCTGACAGTTGCTGAAATATACCGGGGTCGGGAGAGCGCTTATGACTCAGCTCAAGTTTAGCAATGGTCTCCATAAACGCCAGACGTTCCCTATCTTTTTCTTTTTGACATAAGACGCCCCTAGCGATACACAGACCCCGAATATAAGCTTTTAGGCTATCCCAAAGTACTCCGGGAGAAACTTCGCCGTCATCATTTATTTCTAAATAGGCTGCTATCTCTTTCTTCAGGTGGTCGACAAAATCTTTGTCATCTAGTAGTCGATCATTTAACCTCCAGAATTTGGTGCCCGCCTGACAACCCCCAGTGGCCACAGTAAGCCAGATAGGAGCATGATCCGACCACGTGATCACTCCCAGGCCTGCATCTCTGACCGATCCCACTAGGCCCTTATCGATTAGAAAGTAATCAATTCTAGAATAAGTTTGGTGCGGGTGAGAATAGAATGTATAATCCCTAGCCGTGGGGTTTTGTAGCCTCCAGATGTCTATGAGCCCTCTATCTTGGATGAGGTGTTTAAGCACCAATCGGACCGCTTTCCCTCCTGCTCCCCCTCCCTGAGAGTTATCCAGGTAGGGGTAGCGTGTGATATTGAAATCTCCGCCAATAATAAGGTGACCTTCAACCCAGTCTCTGATGATGGAGGAAAGTTTATGGAAAAATGGGATCTGCTCCGTGTTGGGTGCATAAAGATTCAAGAAAGTATACAGCCCATCATTGATTTTAGCTTTGACAAGTAGATACCGGCCCTCCACATCCCTCACCGTCGATACCACGTCGGCAGCTAAGGAGCTAGCCAAAAAGATTCCCACTCCCGTATATTTATGTTGAACTGAAGCCGCTGCATGAAATACGGGTTGGAACCCTTTAATGGATAACAGCCGCTCATAACGTTTTCGAACATGCATTTCTTGACAATAGATAATGTCTGCCTTCATATGGAGCATGTCCCGTGAGAACAATTGGCGCTTGCTATAAGTGTTCAAACCTTTCACATTGAGAGAAGTTATTTTGAATGACCCCATGATATCAGCAGCTTACATCTAACACCACCTATCAGGCTAACAAAACTCCCCTGAAATGCCCACCACTGGCTGCTACATGCACTCGCACTCGAAGCTCCACTGATAGGATCCTGGTCCTCACTTACCCTCCCCCCTCCCCCCCCCCCCCCAAACCCCCCCCTCCCCCACCCATCCCCCCACCTCCCCCACTCCCCTCCTGGAGGTTCTCCACCATGAGAGACCTGACGCCAGTTCAGCCATAACAAGAACGCTCAGAACTGAGCACCCTCCTCCCCCTCCCCCATCCTACAAACATGAAACAGTGAACATTAAAAACATGCAAATCAAAAGGATGGGAGTAGATTAATCCCCCTCCAACTATAATAACATCTTACAACAAAATTTGAAAAGGGCTTTAGAATGTGCACTTATCGAATGTCCCACGTGCATTCATGTACGGAAAGAAATGCCCGTAGCGGGCCATGTGTAACCTGCTCCGATAAGAGAAAAGTCTTAGCCCGGTTCCTCCAGGTCCGCTGGTCCTCCTGATCTGCGACATAGGCGCCGTCCCGCTCTTTCCACTCTTTTCCAGCGCGGTCGATCTGCCTTCCGCACAGTACTGGAAGGAGCAACTGCCTTAGGCAAAGGGGTGTCCGACGTAACCAGGCCCGCCATCCTCAGGATATCTTCCGCCTCCATAACCTTATGAACCTTAGAGTCTGTGCCACCAATGGTGAATTGCAAGCCAAAGGGAAAAAGCCAGCGATATTTGATGTTGTGGGATCTCAGGATGCTGATCACATCTCGGAATTCCCTCCGTTTCTTAATAGTGGAGGTCGCTAGGTCTTGGAAAACTTCAATTTGGTTACCCTTCCATTTAAGGGAAGCCTGGGACCTGGCTGCCCGAGCCACCCTTTCTTTAACTTGAAAACTGTGGAAACACGCAATAATGTCACGGGGCAAATTGTTCCTTGGTTTGCCAAAGACTCTATGAGCCCTTTCCAGGACCACCTCTCGGGACCTCCCCTCAGTGTCCTCTGAGTCCAGAAGGGCTGTACATATGTCCTGCACTACTTGAGTGCAATCTCTATAATCCTCCCCCTCGGGCACTCCTCTAAAGCGAAGATTTACCCTCCGGGCTCTATTCTCCAGATCCTCCACATGCAATTGCAGTTCCTCCTGCGCCTCCAGGTACTTGCCCTGCTCCTCCCGTACCTCATCCACCGTGACATGCACTGCTTCCAGGCCGGCCTCATTTTCATCCGCCCTTCGTTCCAGCTCTCGGATATCCGTTTTAATGTCCTCCCTAAGAGCACTCAGCCGAACTGTTGGAATTCCTGCCGCGATGGAACCTCCATCTCACCGACCATCGCCGCTGGTCCCTGGGGATCTCCCGTCTCGCTGCTCGGCGCCATTTTGTTGTCCGTGTCGGGAGTCGCGGCAGCTGCCGCTGCCGTGAAGGAGAAACAATTCAAATCAGGTTTTTTCCGCGGAGTGGCAGGGGTCGTCATTATAAACTCGAAGATGCTATATAAAGTGGGTTAAACGCCAAACTGAGCCCCGATGGAGGGAGATCTACCCCGGAGGAGGAGGGAGCCGAAAGCTCAAGCGGCCATCTTGGCTGGTGACGTCACCGCTCTCCGGCCCGTGCCATTTTTAAAGATGGCGCCGGCCATCCAGTGCTCCCTCCATGTGACAGGGGCCGGCCAATGTCACGGATACCCTGTCACATGGTAAGGGCAAAGGCCATCGGCGCCATTTTTATTAGTGGCAGCCGACGGCCCGGGAGCGGGAGATCGCTCCCGGGACCCCCACTGGACCACCAGTTACCTGTAAAATGTTTTTGGGGGGGTCGGGAGGCTGGGGGAAGCAAAGAGATTAGTTTTAAAGGGTCGGGGTGGGTTTTTTGTTTATTGGCTCGGGCGCAGCCGATAAACAAAACCACGATCGGGCCCGATGAAAAAAACCCCACATGTGAATCGGAACCGGAATCCGAACCGATTCCGGTTCCGATTCACATCTCTATATACTAATTCCTTTGGTGCTCTGATTTTCTCTCATAGCTTTCAATACTATTTTATGCTTATGACTCCCAGACCTATCTTTGTACACCAGAAACATCACCAGAAATCCAGTCCCAGATCTTGGCCTACTTGTCTGACATTGCTGCCACTTGAAATTCAACATGGCCAAGACTGAGCTCCTTATCTTCCCCCTCCCCCATCCCTCTTCCTCCTTTCTCTGTTTCTGTGGATAACTCGGTCAGCAGCCCATAACCTTGGCATCCTCTTCGACTCCTCCTCTCTCTCCTTCTTTACGCAGATCCAAAACACTACTAAAACGTGTCACTTCTTTCTTTATAACTTTGCCAAAATCTTTCCTTTCCTTTCTGAACACACCTTCAGAACCCTTATCCACTTTCTCTTCTTTCACTTAGACTATTGCACCTTGCTATTCGCAGGTCTCCTGGCAAGCCATCTCTCTCCACTACAGTCTGTCCTAAATTCAGCTGCTCGGCTTATCTTTCCCCAAAGTCGCTACACTCACATAACCCCTCTACATTGGCTCCCCATACAATTCAAGTTCCTCTTTCTCACCTATAAATGCCTTCAGCACCTCACTACCTCTCCTATTTTCTCTCTATAACCCTCCTGGTGCCCTCCGCTCGTTGGATAAGTTACACTTATCTGTGCCGTTCTCAGAATCACTCTGCTGTAGCACAGGAAGAGACATTTAAGGCAGAATTCCATAGGTTTCAGGCTGTTTGATACTTTATGGCATAGATGCTGTGAGGCAACTTCCAGCCCAGGTCGGTCAGTGAGTTGACAGGTACCAGGATTTTCCAGTTGAACAAGTAGACAAGGTATTTACAAATACAATTCCAACTAGATCCTTGTGCACCAAGGCTTAAGGCCTTTTGGTCACCAGCCCAGAAGTTCTCCTATTTATTTTGAAATGGGGATAATAGTTCAGTCTATTTCTAGGCATTATTGCCTAGATTCTTCATTTTTTCATTGACTTAATCTCTATCCAAAACTTCTTTTCCGATTTTGGAAAATCCTGCACTTGGTAGATTCATTGTTCCTGTGTGTAATGGGCATAGGCTGCTGCGAATGTAACCCTGTGGCTAGTGGCAGCAGACGGCTAAGGCAAGGGAAACGGGCTCCCGCTGGAACAGCGGCAGATGACATCTGTCTGTGATGGCCACCTTCCTCTCAGACTGAGCCCTCGCTGATGATGACTGGCAGCACTGAGGCAGTAGCCCCAAATCAGCAGGAATGCAGGCTGAAGCACAAGCAAACTGCAAAGAGGAAGACCAGATGAAATAAATCTGATCCGGACAAGTGCAGAATATACTGGAGTCAACAGAGCAAGATGAACTCTGAAAGCAAGACTCCAGTGAGGGGGGGGGGATGAAGAATGAGAACAAAATTCTGGCAACCTCTTCACTGGAAGCCTGGAATATGTGTTCAGGTAGGAAACAAGTTGGCCACCAGCAGGCATGTATGGGCTAAGGAGCTGGGAGAACTGACCAGCTGGTCCCTGAAGGCCACAGAGATCCCTTCTGGTGGGAGGTGAGAACTGTCTATTGGGACCACACTGCCTGTGAGTAATGATTAGATTATCTAGAGAATCAGACTGGTGTCTATTATATGTCAGGGACTAGAGGCATTTTTTCTATTGTAGTACTAATGGATAGGGTATGCATCTGCTGGTGGGTGAGCAGGACTTGTTGGGAAAGTGTGTGTAAATCTTAGAAAGGAATTAGTTGGAGAGTTAAACTATTACTCTGTGTGTGAGTGTGTGTGCTGGAGAGTAGACTGAGAGCCTTGAACATGGTAGATGTTCTAATCTACAAAAAGAAAAACAGATAATGTACATGCAGCCAAAAATTGTTCAGTCACCAAATATAGCATTCAAACTTATTTCAATTTAATTCATATCCTCAAAAAGTTTTATAACAATGACACAGATAATTTAAATAGTTGCAAAAAAGGACCTTCATAACACCTGTACATCTAAGTTAACTTTCCAACAAGTAAGGGAAGTTGCTAATTTTACTTTTATTTTGCATTTAAGAAAACTTAAATAGAGCAGAGAGATGCTCACCGTATAAAAGTGATGGACCAACGATTAAAGATGATCCAGGCATTTCATGCTGAAAGTTAACTTGCACGTATGGGTGTTTATGAAGGTCCTTTTTTGCAGCTATTTATTTGAAGTATATCTTCAAATAAATAGCTGCAATTTATATTTTATAAATATCTTTTATATTTTACAATTTGAGCTGCAGACTGCCAGCATCACTACAGACCGGGCATAAGTGAACTTTATTATTTTGCTCCTGTCTGCCAGGGGTTGGCTTGGGTGTCTCCCCTGTGTGAGAGGAATGACCAGATTCTTGCCAATCTGGCTGAGTTCTAGTCCAATGAGCCAGGCCAATCCTCTTCACCTGCTGCTGACCTGCTTCGTTTGCGCTAGGGATCCAAGACTGTGGGGCCATCCAGTTCTATAAATTGGCTTCAGAGCTCTGGTAGAACGAGGAAAGCTTAACTGCTGTTTTCTGGCAAAGTGTCTTGATCAAAAAAAAAGAGGAGCTGTAGGCTGTAAGGTGTCTTCCAAACTGAACGAGCTGATCTCTTTATGTATCAAAGTAGATATCAGTTTCCAGAAGAGATCTCGGGAGCAGGAATCCCTACAATGATAGATATGCCTAACGCCAAAGTTCCAAACACCAGTGCAGCATTTGACTGGGGCCTCATCTCCACACACTATGGAGGAAGAGTCTGTGCATTTGGGCTGGTCAAGATTATCTGAAGAAAATAAAAATTGCCGTAGGGCCTGGAATATCTGCTTCTATGGTGCTGGGTCAGGGCACTATGCTTTGAATTGCCCAGAAAAGGTGGGGAACTCCAGAACCTAGAGTTAACTGGAGAGGCAAACATATGTCTCACTTGTCCCTCTCCTTCCTCTAAGATGGTTCTACCTGCAGAGGATTTTTTGCTGACGCATTCATAGACTCCAGAGCTGCTGGAAACTTGATTGAAGAGGCTTTGGTCTGACAATATTGTATTCCAGTGTCTCCTCCATGTATGGAGAACTGCTGTCAGGAAGTATTCAAGCTATCACTGTGCCCCTAATGCTCAAAGAGGGATTCCTACATTAGGAACTGATTTTTCCTTGTAATTCCAAAAATCCGTGAATCCTGTCTTCTTGGGGCTACCATGATTACAGCAACATCCTACCAACATTGGTTCTCTGGGAACATCAAAATCTGGGGTCCCACTGCTTCCAACACTGCCTGCAGCCTGTATTTCTACCCGTGGCTATCGCCCTTTCCGAACTTCCCACTGTACCCGGTCTCCCTGGGGCCTGTGCTGCATTTGCGGATGTATTCAATAGGAAGTGGGCTGAGACTTTTATCACCACATTGCTCATATTACTGCCCAATTGACCTAGTACCAGAAATCCAGGCCATGTTGGCATATATCACGGAGAATCTAGAATGGGGATTTATCAGACTGACTTCCTTCCCAGCCAGTGCAGTGTCCTTCTTTTTTTTGTAGTAAAAAATAGGTCACTGTGGCCCTGCATTGACTACAGCGGCCTAAATGCCATCCTAAATAAATAAATAAATAAATAAATACCCCCTGCCTCTCATTGCAGAACATTTTGATAGTCTCCAAGGAACTACCATCTGTTCCAAATTGGACCTTAGAGGAGCATATAACTAGATCCAGATCTGGAATGGAGATGAGTGAAAAACAGCCTTAAAAAAAATCATAGAGGGCCATTATGATTTTATGCAATACACCAGCCGTATTCCAGAATTTCGTCAATGACACGTTCAGAGATCTTAACTCCTGTGTCCTGGTTTCCTAATCTACTCCCCATCCCTTCTTAAGTACTACGAGCAAGTGAAAACTGCTGGGCTGTATGCAAAACTCGAAGTATTTGTTTGAGCAGTCCAAACTCCCCTTCCTCAGATATGTAATCTTCATGCTGGGTCTCAAGATGAATCCTTTCTCTGCAATTCAGGACTGGCTACGACCAGTGGCCCTCAAAGCTCTGCAACGTTTCCTTGGGTTCTCCAACTACTACTGGCCGTTCATTCAAGGCTACTCCTCTATCATGGCACTGCTTACTGCCCTCACCAAGAAGGGAGCAGACACTCAGAACTGGCTTAGTGAAACAGTTCAGACCTTTCCCTAATTCACATCAGCCTTCCTAGTGGTCCTTACAGCACCCAGACACCTCTCAGCCATTCTTCCTGGAGGTCAGTGCCTCATCTGTTGATACTGGGGCAATGCTTTCACAGGGAGCACTGGATAGCAAACGCTTGCCATATTCATGCTTCTAAAATAAATTTTCTCTTGCTGGAGGAAATTTTACCATAGGAGATTGGGATCTGCTAGCTGTTAAACTGGCATTTGAGGAATGGCAACACCTTTTAGAAGGGACCACACATCCCTTCACCATAGCTACAGACCACAATAATTTATTGTATCTTCAGAAGGGCAGGACACTTAACCTGCATCAGGCTAGATGGCCACTGTTTCAACTTCCATCTAATATTCTGACCTCCTGAGACGAATACTGGAGCCGACGCTCTCTCCAGGTCATTTGACACCATAGATGCTCTCTTGGATTCCCAACTCTTAATCAACCCTGCCAAGGATATCACGGCCATCACTTTTTCTGTGCTGTTGAGTACCTCCCTTAGTTGGACGTAGAATTCAACCACTGCCCATACCTGACATGGATTTTTAACAGATCTCCCACCCTCAATGGGCTATACTGTTATTTGGGTCACCATGGACAGTTTTCCAAAATGGCCCATTTTGTGTCTTTAGAGTCCTTGTCCACAGCACTTTCCCTCACCCAACACTTCTTCAGGAGCATCGTCTGACTATGATCTACCTGAGCACATCGTGAGAGAAGAGTGCAGTTCACGACTAAATTCTGACAGAATGGTAGGAATTGCAAATAGGAATTATTAGGAAGGGAATGGGGAATAAAACAGTGGATGTCATAATGCCTCTGTATTGCTCCATAGTGAGACCGCTCCTTGAATACTGTATGCAATTCTGATCACCAAATCTCAAAAAAAGATATTGTTGCTCTAAAGTACAGAGAAGGGTGACCAAAATGATAAAGGAGATGGAACGGCTTCCCTATGAGGAAAGGCTAAAGAGGTTAGGGCTGTTCAGCTTGGAAATGGCTGAGGGGGGGGGGATATGAGAGAAGTCTACAAAATCATGAAAGGACTTGAACAAGTAAATGTAAATTGGTTATTTACTCTGACAATAAAAGGAGTAGGGGGTACTCCATGAAGTTAGCAAGTAGCTCATTTAAAACAAATTGGAGAAAATTATTTTGCACTCAACACTTAATTAAGCTCTGGAATTTATTGCCAGAGGTTGTGGTTACGGCAGTTAGTGTAACCAGGTTTAAAAAAGGTTTGGATAAGTTCCTAGCGGAGAAGTCCATAAACTGCTATTAATAAATAAGGAATAGTAGCTTGGAATCTATTTAATGTTTGGGTTTCCAGGTACTTGTGACTTGGATTGGCCACTGTTGGAAACAGCATGCTGGGCTTGATGGTCCCCTGGTCTGACCCAGTATGGCATTTATGTTGTTAACCTCTGCAGAAACCTAGGGGTGACACTGGACTTTTCATCTGCATATCACTTACAAACAAACGAACCAACAGCCAGGGTTAATCAAATCCTCAAAGGATTCCTCCCAAGAAGATAATTGGTCTCAGCTATTGCCGTGGACTGAATTAAGCTATTATAGCCACAGTAGTGGTACCTCTGCATCATCACCCTTCTATTTCAGCTATGGAAGACACCCTAAGATTCCATTACCTGTGCAATTGTCTCCACAGTCCCCACCCATAGAACAAGCTTCTCTAAACATGTCTGAAACCTGGAAGATAGCAGGAGCATTCTTGTTGAAAGCCACAGAGAGGTACAAATAGAGTGTTGCAAAGAAACGCCCTCCAGTCCCCCCGGTTCTTGCCCAGTGATAAGGTGGTGTTAAACACCAAGAATATCCGCTTAAAACTATTCTCGACTAAGATTGGACCTCAATTCATTGGACCTTATCCTATCCTATGACAATTTGGACCAATCATATACCAATTGAAGCTACCATCCTTGCTAGCAATCCACAACTCATTCCATGGGTCCTGCAGTATCCCTGCCTTGTCTTTCCATGCTCCTGCTCTGCCCAGCCTTGCCTCTCTGTCCTGTCTTGCCTAGCTTGCCCAGCCAGCTTTCCTCGGACTGATCTTCTGTTGCTGACCTGGACTGACTGCTGCCCTTGTTGTGCTGTTTCTCTGCCTGGACTCTACCTTTCTGTGTACTGCTAGCCCAGACTCCTGTCTAGTCTCTTTCCTTGCCTGGTGCGGTACCAGATGTTCCCACGCACCAGGCTGTGTCAACCTCGCAGTGGCCCAAGGGCTCACAACTCAGGAGTGTGACAACCGCCCTCTGTATGTGGAAATATATTTTTATGTACTATTTATTATAAATAGCCCCTAGCAAAGATATTTCTCAGTCATTCTCATAGGTAGAAAGCATTTTGCACCCATTAATCAAGCGTCTGAAAGCTGCTTTATCTCAATGCAACTAAAAGCCTGCACATGCACGCTTTCAGCCACACTGGGAAGCGGTGTTTTTGGGGCATCCTTAGGGTGGGGGAAGAAAAGCCCACTAGTAGACAGCATTTCAAATCTTCAGATGTACTTTCCCAGCAAAAATCTACCCACAGAAATATCAGTAGGGATATGCATCCATTAGAAATGAAATAGGAAATGACAAAGATATTTCCTATTTCATTTAATTTTTTTCAAAACAAACAGATTACAAATCTGACAATTTCGGTGGTTTTCTTGGGGGGGGTGTTGTTTTTTTTTAGTTTAAACAATTTTTATTGCGTTTTCCATAACAAACATACAGTGAGGAGGGTGGTATCTGATCCCTCTGCATAATATCGAACTTAGGTAGAAAACATTACAACATTTCCCCCTCCAGCAAATCCCTCCCAGCCCAGTCCAATCCCCTCCCCATTAATCGCGTCATGAAGGGCATCACCCTCCATGGTCCTCGAAAATGTCAATGTGCGCAGTGGCAGTCCTCCGATCAGTCATTCAATACTAGACTGCGGGCCCGGTGTGAAAGCTGTTGAATATAAGGATTCCAGATACTTAGAAACATGCGGCGTCGACGTGGGGAGCCTTGGGAGGCCAAGCCCTCCATTGTCATCATAGTGTGAAAGTGGTTTCTCCAGACCCAGAAGGACGGTGCGTCAGAAGATCTCCAAACCAACAGAATGATTTTCTTCCCCACTAAGCTAGCTTTTTGTAACAACAGGCGTGAGCCAGGATCTCAAATTTATTTATTTAATTTATTTAATATATATTTCTATACCGGACTTCACGAATAGAATTCACATCAGGCCGGTTTACATGGAACTTGGGGGAAAAACAAGTGTAACCAAGAACAAGAAGGCTGAATCAAGCAAAGTTACATAAAACAAGGGCATAGAACTTGGGGGCTAAAGTAGCCAGGAAGAAAGGTAGAGCGGAAATTAGCAACAAATAAATAATATATAACTGGTTATGAGATAGGAAATTATCTCATTCCTTAGGCTGAGTTCGAAGTGGCATTTTGACTAGGGGAAGGCTTGGAGGAAAAGCCACGTCTTCAGTTGTCTTCGAAAGGTATGGAGGCAAGGTTCCAGTCTTAGGTCAGTCGGAAGTCTGTTCCAGAGGACCGGGCCTGCTGTGGAAAAGGAACGTTCTTTGGTGGTTTTTAGACGGGTGTATTTTGAAGGTGGGACTTGAAGGGTCCCTTTATAAGCTTCTCTGATGGGTCTTTCGGATGAGTGGTGTTTGAGAGGGTTCTGAAGGTCTAGTGTGAGCTGTTGGTGAATAGATTTGTGGATTATCATGAGAGCTTTATATAGAATTCTATATTTTATTGGCAGCCAATGCAGGTTTCGAAGGATGGGGGTAATGTGAGCACGGCGGTTGGTATTGGTTAGGATTCTCGCTGCTGCGTTCTGGAGCATCTGTATAGGTTTTGTGGCTGAAATGGGGAGTCCCAGGAGTAAGGCATTGCAGTAGTCTGTTTTCGAAAATAACGTGGATTGAAGGATGGTTCTAAAGTCCTGGAAGTGGAAAAGGGGTTTGATTCTTTTTAAAACTTGAAGCTTATAGAAACAGTCCTTGGTGATATTATTAATTGATTTCTTTAGATTCAGATGATTGTCTAGTATAATTCCTAAATCTCTAGTTTGAGAGATCTGTGGGTCCAGAGCCGTAATGTCGGTGTTGGTCGAGTGTTCGGGGGATATAAGAAGGATTTCCGTCTTGGATGCGTTAAGAACCAGGTTCAGGCTAGAGAGGAGGCTTTTTATGGACTTCAGGCAATTTTCCCAGTAGTCAAGCGTTTTTTGCAGCGAATCTTTTATGGGGATCAATATCTGCACATCATCTGCATAGAGGTAATGTGTTAGTTTTAGGTTTGTGAGCATCTGGCAGAGGGGCAGTAAGTAGATATTGAAGAGGGTAGGGGATAGAGAGGAGCCTTGTGGAACGCCTAGTGTTGCTTTATAAGTAGGTGATTCTCTGTTGTTGACTCTAACCTTGTAGCTTCTAATGGGGGAGATACAACCGAATAAAAGCCACATCCAGTAAATCTGCCATGTAGTCTGCTACCCTATGCCAAAATCTATGAATAGGGGTGCAAGTCCAAAAGACCTGAGACAGAGTACCCTCGGCCCGATTACATCGAACACAGGTAGGGGATGGGGCAATGGTCAGTCTATAGGCCAGTTGGGGAGACACATATACCCGGCATAAGAATTTAAATTGCAGCTCCCGGTAATACATATTGGTTGAGATCCTGGCTATACGCCAAAAGCAGACACCTAAAGTAATGCTTGTAATGTGAAAATCCCCATCCCGGTTCCAACGAGTTACCAAACAGGAACAAATATCCACCCAAACCCGTTGTTGCAAGGCTTTATAGTAAACAGATAAGGAAGGAATTTTAGCACGTTCAAAGTGAAATTTATGGTCTAAAGTTGTAAACACTGCAGAATCCTTAGTGATATCAGATAGGGCACCCACATAGTGGCATATCTACAGATAGGGAAAAGTGTGCTTAACCCCCAAATGCAAAACTGTGAACTATAAGACCACACCCTCCCACGTTAGCAATTGACCCAAGTATGTAATTCCCCGTGCTTCCCACTCCCGAAACACACCAGACTGTGATCCTTGGGGGAAACTCAGCATTGCCTATGACCGGGAGAAAGTAAGCACACACCCTTGGAATTTGTAAGGATTTAGAAAGGTGTATCCAGGTCTGTCGCAGAGGTCTAACAAGCGCTGTGCGGGTTAAAAAAGAGGGAAGGTTACCTGATCCTGCTTGTAAAACAAAAGGGGGGGGGGGGGCTAGTGGGGACATTAATGCATGATCCGCCAACAGTGGAGTATGAGTCGAGGTGCCCAAAAGCCAATCACGGAGGATCCTCAGATTGCAGGCTAGACTGTAAAGGGCGAGGTCAGGTACTCCTAAGCCTCCCGCTCCCCAACAGTTTTTCAACCACTTGAGAGGAAGTCTTGGCTTCCCACCCTGCCACACAAAGCATCACAGGGTGCGATCCAGATCATCAAGGTCCCTCTTCGTCACCAACAAGGGCAAGTTTTGCATAAGATAAAGCCATTTCGGGAGAATGGTCATCTTAAATTGTGTGATACGTCCCCCAATGGAGAGAGGTAGAGACCTCCAGTTGGTTAAAGTATCTCCGTCTGAAGGAGTAATCGGGGTACATTCGCTTGGTATACCAGTTCCGGGTCCAATGGGAGAAATACTCCCAAATTGCGAAGACTGTCTCCCGCCCATTGCAAAGGAAAAGAATCCGGCCATTGGTCCCACAGAGTAGGTGGGAAAGCTAATGCAGAGGACTTAGACTCATTTAATCGCAATCCTGAAAAGGCCCCAAAATTCCCAATCAGTCTCAAGAGCGGAGTCAAGGAGGAGTGGGGGGTTAGTAATAAAAACTAATAAATCGTTCGCAAAGACTACACACTTGAATATACTAGAGCCCATTCGAATGCCTTGAATTTCTGGGGTATGGTTTATAGCAAGCAACAACGCCTGTTGTTACAAAAAGCTAGCTTAGTGGGGAAGAAAATCATTCTGTTGGTTTGGAGGTCTTCTGGCCTCCCGAGGATCCCCACGTCGACGCCCCATGTTTCTAAGTATCTGGAATCCTTATATTCAACAGCTTTCACACCGGGCCCGCAGTCTAGTATTGAATGACTGATCGGAGGACTGCCACTGCGCACATTGACATTCTCGAGGACCATGGAGGGTGATGCCCTTCATGACGCGATTAATGGGGAGGGGTGGAGGGGATTGGATTGGGCTGGGAGGGATTTGCTGGAGGGGGAAATGTAATGTTTACTACCTAAGTTCGATATTATGCGGAGGGATCAGATACCACCCTCCTCATTGTATGTTTGTTATGGAAAACTCAATAAAAATTGTTTAAACTAAACCCCCCCCCCCCCCAAGAAAACCACCGAAATTGTCAGATTTGTAATTGTTTGTTTTGAAAAAATTTAAATGAAATAGGAAATTGTGAAATGAATAATAATGGGGAAAGAGGGCAGCCCTGTCTAGTACCACGCATCACAGGAAAGGGATCCGATTGTACTCCGTTAGCTATAATGATAGCCTGCGGGGCAGCGTACAGTACAATTACTGTACGCTGAAGGAAAAAGCCCTCAAATCCTATTTTGCGCAGCACATAGAATAAATAGTTCCACTCCACCCTATCAAATGCTTTCTCAGCGTCGAAACTAATGGCTAGGTAGGGATGGGACATCTGTTGGCTCATTGTCATTGCCGTCAGTACTCGGCGTATGTTGGCAAGGGCATATCGCTGACACACAAAGCCAACCTGAAGATCCCCAATACGAGCGGGAAGGAGAACTGCTAATCTATCCGCCAGTATCTTAGCCAATGGTTTCTGGTCGCAGTTAAATAAAAATATTGAGCGATAAGATTCCGGTAGCATGGGGTCCGTACTGGCCTTGGGTATTAATGTAATATGCGCCAGATTGGTATGTTCAATATATTTATAAATGATTTGAAAAGAAATACGACGAGTGAGATAATCAAATTTGCAGATGACCCAAAATTGTTCAGAGTAGTTAAATCACAAGCAGATTGTGATAAATTGCAGGAAGACCTTGTGAGACTGGAAAATTGGGCATCCAAATGGCAGATGAAATTTAATGTGGATAAGTGCAAGGTGATGCATATAGGGAAAAAATAACCCGTGCTATAATTACACAATGTTGGGTTCCATATTAGGTGCTACAACCCAAGAAAGAGATCTAGGTGTCATAGTGGATAACACACTGAAATCGTCGGTGCAGTGTGCTGCGGCAGTCAAAAAAGCAAACAGAATGTTGGGAATTATTAGGAAAGGAATGGTGAATAAAACGGAAAATGTCATAATGCCTCTGTATCGCTCCATGGTGAGACCGCACCTTGAATACTGTGTACAATTCTGGTCGCCGCATCTCAAAAAAGATATAATTGCGATGGAGAAGGTACAGAGAAGGGCTACCAAAATGATAAGGGGAATGGAACAACTCCCCTATGAAGAAAGACTAAAAAGGTTAGGACTTTCCAGCTTGGAGAAGAGACGACTGAGGGGGGATATGATAGAGGTGTTTAAAATCATGAGAGATCTAGAACGGGTAGATGTGAATCGGTTATTTACTCTTTCGGATAGTAGAAAGACTAGGGGGCACTCCATGAAGTTAGCATGGGGCACGTTTAAAACTAATCGGAGAAAGTTCTTTTTTACTCAACGCACAATTAAACTCTGGAATTTGTTGCCAGCGAATGTGGTTAGTGCAGTTAGTATAGCTGTGTTTAAAAAAGGATTGGATAAGTTCTTGGAGGAGAAGTCCATTACCTGCTATTAAGTTCACTTAGAGAATAGCCACTGCCATTAGCAATGGATACATGGAATAGACTTAGTTTTTGGGTACTTGCCA
This sequence comes from Rhinatrema bivittatum, assembly GCF_901001135.1. NCBI lineage: Eukaryota > Metazoa > Chordata > Amphibia > Gymnophiona > Rhinatrematidae > Rhinatrema > Rhinatrema bivittatum. The sequence continues at coordinate 50,931,194 of NC_042628.1, read as the reverse complement.
GGTTCTTATGGCCTGGATTGGCCACTGTTGGAAACAGGATGCTGGGCTTGATGGACCCTTGGTCTGACCCAGTATGGCATTTTTTTATGTTCTTATGTTCTGGGAAGGAACCTCGGTCTACCAAAGCTGTGAACATCAAGGCCAGTGGTTTGGGTATCTGCCCCTCTAACAGTTTAAAGAATTCCGCTGAAAACCCATTGGGTCCCAGGGTCTTCAAATTCTTAGAGCAGTGAATAGCGAAGCGCACTTCTGACTCTGAGATAGGCCCATTCAGCATATCACGCTGGTCCTTAGTTAAACAAGGGAGGGAGAGATGTTCACAAAACTGTTGGCGTCAGGGTTCCACCCTTCAGACGCATAGAGAGTTGAGTAGAAGTCTTTAAAACAGCGTAAGATGGAAGGAGTGTCCCTTATCACCTCAGTGTGGGATTTGCGCAGCGCCGGGATAAATCTACTCACCCTGGAGGACCTAATGAGATTGGACATCATCTTTCCTGCTTTATTACTATACTGATAAAGCCTGAATTGATAATAGAGATGACTCTTTTTCGCCCATTGATGAAGAAGGGATTTAAGGGCATGTTGCTGAGACAAATAAGCAGCACGTGCTTCATCCGTTTCCAATTTGGTCAATTGAGCTCGGGCCTTACACACCTGAGAACTCAATGTCAAGATACTTTGAGGACTTTCCGGCGTTGAGAGACATATGAAATTATTTCACCTCTCAACACCACTTTAGCAGTGTTCCAAAACAGAATAGGTTGGGTTTCATGAATTTGATTAAAAGCTACATAGTCAGCCCATTTAGCCTTGACAAAATCCTTAAATTTCTCATCCTGAACTAAGAAATATGGATATCGCCAAATTTTTGGGGAGGCGGTTTGAGCTAAGAAATGTATGTCTACCCATACCGGGGCGTGGTCGGATATAACAATATTATCAATTCCAGCGTCCAATATGTGATGAAAAACATGGCCACTCATGAGAAAATAATCAATCTGCGAAAAAGACACATACGCCCATGAGACATGGGTGAAATTATGCTCGGTAGGGTGGAGGGTTCACCAAATGTCCAGCAAATGCAGATTAGTTTCCAGCATTGAGGGACCCCTACCCATGCCTGATTCCTGTCTGCGGTTCTGGGATGCGCCCACCTGAGGGTCCTGAATGGTGTTAAAATCCCCCCCCCCCCCTACTATCAAAATATCTGTTAAATAGGGGAGGAAATGAGTGTACAGGCCTCTGAAAAAACAGGGGTCATAAGTATTGGGCGCATAAAGTTACATAGCACTACTGTGTTGCTGAAAGAGCTCAGTAACCAGGATAAGGTATCGGCCTTGCGGATCCTTTATTTCCTTGCAGATTTTAACAGGGAGCTGCTTGTTAAACAAAATCGCGACCCCTGCTGATTTAGAGGTAGCGGAAGCAAACTTTAACTCCCCCACCCAAGTACGACGGAGTTTCGCATGTTCTATATCAGTAAGATGAGTTTCTTGTAGAAAGGCCACCGCTGCTGACTTTTTCTTCAAAACAGAGAGCACTTTAGAGTGCTTGATAGGGGAATTAAGTCCGCAAACATTCCAGGAAATAAACCGGGTGGAATTACTCATACCACCAAACAGAGAAAAAATACCATGGGGTCCAAAATCGTATCATTCCTTTTTTTTTTTTTAAAGTTATCCGTCAGCTAGTCCCACCATGTGACCAGGGCCTTGCCTAGGGAATAGGCCAAGGCCCAAAGCAGAGGCAATGACCTACACCTGAGTGCAAATCCAGCGCCTCAGCTTAGGCCCAGGCTTGAGGCCAGGCCCTTGCCTAGGCAGAGGCCACAGCCTATGCCCAAGTGCCAGAGTCCCGAGCAAAAGACCAGGCCCAAAGGTTTTGCCAGGATCAGGCAATTTTCCAGCCCCCCCACTGGGTCATCTGTCAAGGATCTAACACCAGTTCCTCTGTCTAGGACCAGTCCCAATACCAGAGCCTGGCTCGGAGGCTGGGTTCCAACGCCTGAGCCTCAATCCAGACCCAGGCCTGATAATAGGGCCCAGCCTGGAGGCCAGGTCCTGAGGCCTGGGCCTTGATCTAGTTCATTTAAACTGCCTTACACCAAAATGGCGCCCTCCACTGAGGAGGAAGGCACCAGAGTTAAATTATTACACCACATCCCAAGTGGGATGATATTTAAAGAAGAAATTAAGACAGACAGACAATGACCTATGCAGCCTGGTCTCCAGGCCTAGGCCAATGACCTGGCATCAGGATTCATTCTCCAGGCCGGGCCCTGAGTTGGGACTCGATCTCTGGACTGGACCCTGGCATCAAGCCTTGGCCTAGGCTGAGGCTCATGTGTCAGGACCCAGCCTCTGGGCCGGGCCCCAGAGTCAGGCCTGGGCTGAGGTCCCAGCATCAGGCTGAGGACCCGGCATCTGGACTGGGCCTATACTGAGGCTCTAGGATCCTGGCATTGGAACCTGGCCTCCGTGCTGAGGCCCAGACGTCTGTACCCAGCCTCCAGACCAAGCCCCAGCATCGGGCCTGGGGTTGGTCCTAGGCCTCTGCTGAAACCCTGGCATCTGGCCTAGGTCCCAGCGTTAGGCCTAGACCTCAGTATCAGGACCAGGCCTCCAAGCCAGGCCTTTGTGTAGGGCCTAGGCCAAGGTCATGGTGACCTCCTGCAGCCTAGGCCAAGGTCATGGTGACCTCCTAGGCCTAGGTCATCGTGACCTCCTAGGCCTAGGAGGCCTAGACCTAGGAGGTCACCTAGGAGGTCACCTAGGCCTAGGAGTCTTGTATACACCTAGGCTGCAGGAGGTCACCATGACCTTGGCCTAGGCCTAGGAGGTCACCTAGGAGGTCACCTTGGCCTAGGCCAAGGTCATGGTGACCTCCTAGGCCTAGGCCAAGGTCATGGTGACCTCCTGCAGCCTAGGTGTATACAAGACTCAGGCTTCAGCCTATTTATTTATTTATTTTATTTATTTAAGAACTTTTATATACCGACATTCATAGGCATATCACATCGGTTTACAGAAAACAGGGGAAAAACTAAAATATATAACGCGACTGAGAGGAAGTATAAAGTTACATGTAACAGGGGTCTGAGAAACTTGGAAAGGTAGAGGAAAGGTCAGGTGACCTATGCAAGAGAATAAATTTAAGAACTATCAAAATATAACACTCACACTATGTACATATAATACTTGAGTTTGCTTCTAGAGAGAGAGGAGGGAATGATTCATGGAGGCGACTCTGATTAAAAACCTAAAAGGTTAATCAGGCATAAGGGAAGGGGATTAGGTCAATAATGCAAGGGTATGAGATAGAAGGCAGGGAATAGTTGAGGAGGGCAGTTATACAATCTGTGGGAGGGGTAGGGTAAGGGTGCAAGGGTGGGAGGAGCAGGGATGTACAGAGTAGTGTAACTGTCTAGGTTTGATTAGCGTCAGGGTATGCCTGCTTGAGCCTAGGCCTCAACAGTGGATTCTCAAACCCCCACCCTCCCCCCAGCATAAGTGGGGGCTGGGGAGGATCCTGTCCTCCATGTTTTTTGGGGTGGGAGGAATGGGTGGTAGGGACAAGAGGGCTTGGGAGGCCTCATTTTGATTTTTTTAATTCCTTTTTTTTTTTTTTTTTTTAATGTTTAAAAATTAAAGAAAACAAAAATTACAGAAAATAAAATAAACATTAAACAAAATGAAACTAGTATAAAAACAGCCCAATAACCAAGTTAAAAAACAAAACAATTTTTATCCATCCCATCCCAAGTAACTAATGCAGTCTGTATGGGTGGTAAGTTTTGGAGTGTGCACATCTGCTTTGAAACCTGAGGCAAAGTCTTTCAAAAGTCAACTATTGTAACTCTCTTCTTCTCGGTCTCCCTGCTAACACCATCAAATCACTACAGATGTTGCAGAACTCTGCTGCTAGGATTCTAACCAACACAAAAAAAAGAGAGCACATCACTCCTATCCTCCAGAACCTCCATTGGCTTCCCATCAAATTCAGAATCCTCTTTAAAGTCCTCATGATAATTCATAAGACCTTGTACAATCTCTCCCCTCTTGATCTTAGCAGCCAACTGCGTCCTCATACTTCCTCCAGACCTGTTAGAAGAGCATATAAAGGCACATTGTATGCCCCTCCAGCAAAAACATCCTTAAGAAAACGAGCCTTACCCACAGCAGGTCCCCCACAATGGAACGCACTCCCCCCGGACCTCCGACAAGAATCATGCCCATTGTAATTTAAAAAAAACCTCAAAACGTGGCTCTTCAACCTAGCATTTCCCGAAACTTGACACTTACTCAAATTTACAAATGTCTTATCCACCCATTTTATTATGCCTTTATTATGGTCCTGTTATTATATCTTCACTGGCCCTATCTAGAGCATAAATCCAGTCAGGCTCACCCTCATAAGAATATTTCCATATAAGAATAATTCCCACTAGATTTCTCAGCTCCATCGGTTCTGGACTTCAGATTTGGACTTTTATCTTAGATTTATTAGCACCTGGAAGTTTCTCTTCCGCCTATTTACTTCTGCTGGACTGATATTTATTATTGAGCGCATCACGTATCTATCGAGTAATTTTATTCTCTCCCATGTTGTATCCCAATTTGCATTTTGAAGTTCAAGTTTCTGTATCCCAGTTATATGTATTCCCTTGTTATATGAATACCCTTGTTCCTTGTAACGCTACCATGCGACTTTCAGTTTCATTGTAAACCGGTGTGATTTGTATTTTATACACAAACGTCGGTATAAAAAAGTTAAAAATAAATAAATAAAGTCTGCCACGAAAAAAAACAAACCACCCACAGCCTTTGCCCTAATGCTGAGAGTTTGAATATCCCCCTGTATCATTTGATATGTCTATATATTAGAATTAAACAAAACTATCTCTCCCCAACTCAAAAATAAAACCAATATGGAACACAGTACCTCAGCCAGGACACACATAAGGAGAGGAAGAATCAGTCATGGTATAGGAGGCACAGAAACTGAATTCAGATTTTATTCTAATTCAGACTTGCCTGGAATTCCATGCAGTTCATTTTATTTTCCATCTATACTAAATAAAATAAAATCAGTTGAGAATCTTGACAGTCTTCTCATTTGTGGAGGATATCAAAAGACTAGAAAGAGAAACCCCAAGGTCTAGGTCCCAGCGTTAGGTCTAGACCTCGGTATCAGGATCAGGTCTCCAAGCCAGGCCTTTGTGTAGGGCCTAGGCCAAGGTCACGGTGACCTCCTGCAGCCTAGGTGTATACAAGACTCAGGCTTCAGCCTAGGCCTCAACAGTGGATTCTCAAACCATTGTTGAGGCCTAGGATCCACACATTTGATTTAAGATTTCACTTCAGGTTTAGCCACTCATGGCACCAGCTCATGGGTAACTTTGTGCATGGAGATGTGCCGGAATCACTCAATCTCTGCATAACTGGGGGCAGAGTAAGAGGGAATACGCTAAGCAAAAAAGCTTCGGAAACTAGAGAGCTTATGATCTTTAGTAAATGAATGTATAAAACAAGTCTTCAGAAAGGGATAAACAGTAAACACTTTATTTTAAATAAGCTATTGCCTAGCTAAATGATGAGTGAAATCTTAAATCAAATGTGTGGAACCTTATTTAAGAAAACAAGTATATATATATATATAATAGGAAATAAGTATTCTGTTATCTTATTCTTGTCTGGTATCAGTGATTAATCCAGATCCTGCTTTAATCAGTCAAAGGTGGCCAAAGAGCCAGGATTTGACACGTTTACAAGAGGATTACTGGTTGGTACACTCCCTGGCCTCTGAGGGCAGCTGATTCCAAGTTATTAAGAACATAAGAACATGCCATACTGGGTCAAACCAAGGGTCCATCAAGCCCAGCATCCTGTTTCCAACAGTGGCCAATCCAGGCCATAAGACAAGTACCCAAATATTAAGTACCCAAAAACTAAGTCTATTCCATGTTACCGTTGCTAGTAATAGCGGTGGCTATTCTCTAAGTCAACTTAATTAATAGCAGGTAATGGACTTATCGTAGCCATTTTTGGTGTGGGAGGCTGCAGGCTCTATGAGGGCAGACCCTCCTCATGAGTAACTTCTTATTTATATCAATGATAGTTTCTTACTATGGGGTTATCTCACTCTGCAATTATAAAAAGAGGTTACGCCTTCACTTTAGATATGGTATGTATATGAGAAGGCCAATAGTCGCATAGTCATCTCATTGCAGTGGGAGTAGTTTTTTGAATTAGGAAAGTTTGATCGTAGGCTTTATTCTTTTTGAAATGTGCTTAAAGGACCTGCCATTATGAAACCTGTTGGATAATCTTGACTTTATTATTAAGAGTAATGACTGCTTGTTACCCTGGATGTAGGGAGTGGGGGAGGGGGAACGGGAGAGGATTCACTGGAAAATGCAATTTGAATGCCAGTGTTGGTGTGGGTTGGTCGAAGTTATTTTGTATCTTATGCATTTTGATTTTCAATTAAAAAAACTTTTTAAATTAAAAAAAAAAAGAAAGAAAGAAAACTAGTAGCACACAGTATCCCGATCAGACAGCAGAGGGCACCAGCCTCAAACAATATCTTGTTCAAATGTGAACCAACCCTGGTTCTTGCATGGAAGATGTAGAAACAGTCTTCAATTTGAAGAATACTAGCAGGGAGGAGCTTGCGTCATACTTTATAACATCTCTAGAAGATCCTCTTGTGTTGTAACCACCTCTGTAATGTGAGGACCTGCAGCCACAAATCTCATCAGAAAATACAGAGTAATATAGATTTATCACGTGATACAAATGGCAATTCCTCGTTTGGTTAAACATTAGTATTTATGACCCTAATCCAGGAACAAGGGTCAATGTGTGAAGCAGGAGCAGTTCCAATCCCTTGAGAGTCCCTTCCTGTCTTTCTCAGCTCAGGAGCGTCGCAGTGTCTCCTGCATGAGGAATGGGCATCTCACGAGGTCTTCCTGCCTGGATCCTGCACCTCGTAACCTTAGGTCAGTCTTTGCTGGGAGTCTGTTTTTGTGCTGTGAGGCCTTTGAGCTTTTCAGACTCATTTTTCTGGGAGGGTGGTTGTGTTCCAGTATCCCTCCCTCTCCCCTGCCTCCCCCCCCCCAATTGATGGGGTTCTCTATGTCTCCCCTTCATGGGGAGGGCAATTTACTCGGATAAATTAATCTGGATAAAAACTGCGCAGGCTTAAGGGCACACGGACCTTTCCCACACTCCACTGGGTGTGTTTGGTTCCAGAGCGAAAAACAGGGCACGTGCACGACACTTCCAAAAGTAAAGATGCCATTTATTTCTCTCTCTGCCACCCACTCAAAGAGGGGATACAAAGTCAGTGGTCAGGTTGAACACATGCATATGTCCGCGTGGCTTCTCTCTGAAATTTCAGGTAAAGTCCGCACGTTAAAACCAGCCATGTAGTGTGTACCTATTGAAAATGTTCTTCTAATTGTGGAGGTTAAGCATTATTATTATTATTTTACAATCTTACAGCCCGCTACCTCCAAATCATTGGTAAGAAAATACGATTACATAACATAATTTTTACACACATAGGCAGATTAAAAACATAAAACACAATAAACTATTTCAAAGCACTATTAAATAACAAGGTTTTTAACTCTTTGCTGGAAATGTTCAAATTGGTTTGCATTCGTAGATTTTCAGGACGTGAGCTCCATCGGGTTGTTGATGTGAAAGAAAAAGCTCTTTTCCGGGTCATTTGCTTTTTCATGCTCTTGGGTAGGAGGTATTGTGTAGGTGCGTACCACTTTATCAGAAAGTAGAAACCAACAGAATATAATAATTTATGAATGGTTGTCAAAGGTTTAAACTGAGTATGATTCCTTACTGGTAACCAATGTAGATCAGCCATTACGGGGATAATGTGTTCTCCAGTTCTGGTGCCGGTTAAAACCCATGCTGCCGCATGCTGAACAACAGATTTTGCTAGTAGTTGAATGCGCCAAGGACTGCAACACTGTTTTAAGCATATCTGTGGGTAATTTGATCGAAGTAGCCTGAGTTTGTAAAACACAACTTTCGCTACTTGTTGCACAGGTGCTTTCATGGTCAGTTGGAAATCTATTCCAACACCAAGAAACAGCTTCCAAAAGAATTGAATGGACATTTTCCAACCCATAATAGCTGGGTTTTCAGGATATTTAAGAGGAAATCTTGCCCAGCTACAGTCCCGTACAGCTGACAGACTGGCAAAGAAATGACTGTGGAAATACACCTGTAGTGCTACAAAGGACATAATACAGCAGTATACCCACCTCGCTATAATGTAGCGCTCCCAGGTTTTTTGGGAGTAAACTAATTGGGGATGAGAAAATATTAAAAAGTACTGAGGAAAGCACAGATCCTTGGGGTGCCTCTAGATGTAGGGTTCTTCAAGAAGAAAAATGTCCTGGCCTTGCTTGCCTCTGTCTACCGGGTAGGAAAGATGTAAGCCAGCACAATTCTGTGCCCTTTATCCCGACCTGTCTTAACTGAGCTATCAATAAATCCTGTCTTATTGTGTCAAAGGCTGCCAACACGTCAAGCTGCACCTTATTCAAACATGTAATATAAATCATCCAAAAGAGAAGTCAATAATAATTCTGTGTGTCCCTTTCGAAATCCAAACTGATAACCATCAAGAATGCCATGTTCCTCCCAAACCTCCTCTAACTAGATTAAAACACGTTTCTCAAGGACTTTTGCTAATATTAGGAGGTTTGATATAGGGCAATAGTTTGTAAGTATCATCTGAGAGGAGTCTACTATTTTGCTGCATGGGCCTCACAGTTGCTTTTTTTAAGGGAATCTGATACTATTCCTGTCGGTGATTTATTTACTAATTCGTCAGATGCTGCTGGATATTAACCTTTTCCTCAAAATAGGTAACTGGTTTGTTAAAATTAGTTAGATTCTGCAATCCTGGTTCTGACCTTTTTTTCTTTTTCTTGAATTTCTTTCATGTTCCATTTGAATTTTTTTTTTCCTTTAACAAGTTGAGATGATATTACTCTTATCTCTCAGAATTTGCCTTTCCAAAGGTCAGGATTTCAGTGCAGCCCCAGATCTGTCTCTCTCAGTTAAGGCTAAATTTGATCAGACTGTGCTCGCATGAGCTCAGATGCTTCCCCTCCTATGTTTTAGACACAAGTTCCTTCTTCCGCATATAACCGGCAGTGGCGTAGCACAGAATTGAGTTTTTGGGTGGGCACAAGGTTAACATGGGTGAGCTGTAGGCATGCAGGTCTGAGACCTACTAGTTTTCTTATTGATAAATAATGCCATATATTGCACCCTAGAATGGCTTTCTAAGTAATTGCACCTGAGCTCTTCAAAGATATTTCCTTTCTCCGTACAGTGTTTCACCAAAGGTGCCTCCATTTTCAGACACTTCAACGCACTCTTATGTTCTGTCAGGCGTGTTTTTAATTTTCTCACGGTCTTACACACATATAACAATTTACAGGTACACCAAATGACATATATCACTGCTATCATTGTGCACGTCGATCTCACTACTGGTGTATATCTTTTCAACTTCTCAATCGGAAGTTGATAATATGACCCTTCAAATAGAAAACATTTTTTCTTTAAAGCCAAAGAAGCCAATTTAACCACAAACTGAACCGGTGTGCATTGTCTAATACCCTTTTTCTGTAATTTATCTTCAATTACCCGTAGGGCAGCCTCCTGCGGGATATTGGTGTATAATGAAACTACATCAATACTAACCATAAGAACATAAGAAAATGCCATACTGGGTCAGACCAAGGGTCCATCAAGCCCAGCATCCTGTTTCCAACAGTGGCCAATCCAGGCCATAAGAACCTGGCAAGTACCCAAAAACTAAGTCTATTCCATGTAACCATTGCTAATGGCAGTGGCTATTCTCTAAGTGAACTTAATAGCAGGTAATGGACTTCTCCTCCAAGAACTTATCCAATCCTTTTTTAAACACAGCTATACTAACTGCACGAACCACATTCTCTGGCAACAAATTCCAGAGTTTAATTGTGCGTTGAGTAAAAAAGAACTTTCTCCAATTAGTTTTAAATGTGCCCCATGCTAACTTCATGGAGTGCCCCCTAGTCTTTCTACTATCTGAAAGAGTAAATAACCGATTCACATCTACCCGTTCTAGACCTCTCATGATTTTAAACACCTCTATCATATCCCCCCTCAGTCGTCTCTTCTCCAAGCTGAAAAGTCCTAACCTCTTTAGTCTTTCCTCATAGGGGAGTTGTTCCATTCCCCAATGAGACTTCTTGTTCCATTCCCCAATGAGACTTCTTCCAAAGGGACATTAAGTTCTTCTAACAACTTACTCAAATCACTTGAATCCCTGATGTACGAGGGAAGACTAGGAACTAAGGGTCTCAAAAATGTGTCCACAAATTGAGACAACGGCTCAAGTAATGACTCCCGGGCCTATATTATAGGACGACCAGGAGGATTTTCCAATTTTTTATGTATTTTGGGCAGATGATAGAACACAGGAGTCTTAGGATATTCTACTTTCAAAAAACAATATTCTTTACTTGTGATCCATTCCTTAAGTAAAGCCTCTTCTAACAGATTATCAATCTGTATCTTAAGTTGCATTGTCGGATCACCATCCAAAACTTTGTAAAACTTCTCATCTGCCAGCTGTCTTAAAGCTTCCATCCTATACTCGGCCCGGTTCATTACCACTACAGCTCCTCCCTTATCTGCTGCCTTCACTACCAGTTCAGGATTTCTACTCAACTCTCTTAGGGCTTCATTTTCCTCTTAAGGCTTCTCTTAGGGCTTTCATTTTCCTCTTAAGGCTTCGAGTCTGTATTTGATCTATGTCAGCTTGAACTAGACACGCAAATGTATGAATTATTGGGTCTACATTTCCCGGTGGGCACCAACTTGAATGTGGCCTAACCACAGATTCATCAGGCATACTGTTTCTTGGAGAGTTTGCAAAAAACAACTTAATACGTAGTGATCTTAAGAACTGTTGGAAATGTTTACACACTTCAAAGTGATCAAAATGCATGGTTGGTACAAACGATAAACCTTTATTCAGTGCTTGTAGATGTACTGCGATCAGATTTCTTTGAGAAAGATTAATTACTGAGTTTCCTTGTTGGTACGGTTGCGACCCTGAGACCGGGTCCACCGGTTCTGGTATCTCTGACCCCCCTGATCTTCCTGTATATTGGGCTGAAAATGAACCCGCCAGTCTTGTCTGGGCTCTAAAAAAGCTGGTACTTTATCACTACCCCCCCAAGGCTGATACCCCTCCTCCTACTTGTATTATCTCATCGCCAGAGGAATCATCTGAGCTAGAGTCAAATGTTTTTTGTTGTCTGGACGACCTTTTCAACTGTGGGTTCATCCAAAAGAAAATTGAACCCTTTTTATAATCTTGCTCATCCCTGACGAATTTTTTTACTTTTTGTTGTTTAACTTCTTCAGTGAAATTATTTATCGCATTCTGATGATCCTTCCATTTATTTTCAAAAGTTCCCTCATTTTGAACTTTAATCCTCTCCACCAGTTGTTCCTGTTCCTGCTGCAATGAGTCCGCTGTGATCTTAGCTCTTTCAATTATAAGCAGCATCAAATCTAGGGAATATTTATTAAGGATTTGATTCCACTTATTTAAAAAATCTTCATGTTCTACATATAACTTTGGCTCTTTCGTTATTCTTAAGCCTCGGGGGATTCTTTGAGCCTGGCCATATTCTATCAGGGTTCCATAACGTAAATTGGTCCTAACCAATCGTTTGTTTATACGCAACAAATTTTCCCAGCTATCACCTACCTGTGTAATCCCTGTGGAAAACACTAGAGGAGCTGCCAATACTTCCATTAAATGTGATTGGGCGAAACTAAAAGTGTCATCCCATTGTGTAGCCATTTTTAATCAGCCCTTCCCGTAAATATTCGTAATGAACTCACAACCACTGCTTATCAGGCTTATAAATCCTCTCCACGTAAAGCTACCATTAAACACCCCAAGATTAGAGGAATCTTACATTTAGACAATCCAAAATCCAAATCACAACTATTTTCTCCTCATGGGAAATTGTATCAGAAAAATAGTGTGCTCTTACTGTCGTCTGGCTCTTGCCCACAAAGGGCTGCAACCAGTTTCGTGTATATGGCACTCACAGTTACCTCATTTACTCTTTCCCATCTATTTTATTTACCACTAATTTTTTTTTTAATTATTTCACCTCCCATTCGTGTTACCCTAATTTTAAAATCACATCCAACACTTCTCCTTCATGTGTCTCACTATTTCTTCATATCCATATTCTAATTGTACTTCCTTTGCTCTTTTATTAATCACTTGCACTTGCACTTTTATTAATCACTTGCACTTCTATACTTGCAGTTTTCCACTATCTAGACTCTGTTCTACTGTTACAGAGTTTAGGGACCGTTCAAAAGAGATGGGTCAGAAGTTCCTGGAGAGGGGCTATCCGCAGGGCCATGAAATGGGCCCGTTGGAATAACAGGGATCTTTTATTGCAACCCCAGAGAAAGATTCAATCTGGAAGAATGACGTGTGTTTTACCGTTCTCAGAGGGTGTGTATGAAGTTACACAGAGCATTAAAAAGAATTGGCGTATCCTACAAACACATTCAGTGTTTAAGGAACAACCATTGATAGCATACTGGCGGGGGGAGTAACATTAAAGATAGAGTGGTTCAGGGAACTGAGGAGCCCGGTGGAATCCCTGTGGAAGAGAGCAGGGAGTTCCCTTGGAGGAAGCATCGCTGAGCACCGACCAGCGCCAACCCCCAGCTCAGCATGACCCCGGAGGCGAACCCGCTCTGACGCTCTCCGATGACGCGGCAGAGTCGACAGAGCAGGAGGGGGGAATTGCCTTGGAAGAAGTGTGCGCTGAAAACTCTCCGAACGCCGTGGAAGGAATTGGCCCCGGTGAAAGAGGAGAGGAGAATGGGCCGCAGAGCACCGGAGGATCTGTGAGAGAGGGGGTGCCTGCAGATGGAAATAGAGCCCAGAGGACATCAGAAGCTGGAGGTGAGTCTACGGTCATTCCATCTAGACCAGAGACTATAACTTTGGAGACTATATGGAAGGTAATGGTGGCACTCGGGGCCTCCATGAACAGACTAGAAAGGAAAATGGATTCAGTTGCCAATAACTCTCAGCAGAGAATAGACGAATTCCAGGAACAGTTAACACAAATTTCAAGCAAGGGCGTGGCAGAAAATAAGATTAAAGCAATACAGGACTTTAATGGGACAATTCTTAGAGACCAAATATCCTGTCTAAGACGTTTGGAAGCTATTGAAAACAGCTCAAAATATTTAAATATAAGGATTTTAAATTTCCCAAAAATAGTGGGAGAAATCCCCTTTACTACATTGAAAAGATTCCTCACAGAAGCTCTCTCTTTTTTGCCTGAGAATATCCCATCTATAAACAGCTGTTACTTTGTGAATAAGAGAGCCTCGGTAGGAGGAACAAATCAAGTTAATATCCTAGTTAACTTAATAAGTTTCTTGGAAAATTCCAGTATGGATGTTATAGAGAGGGGTACCCTCGGCATCCTTTATATATAAACAGGATGTAAACTCCATTATGAAAGCATATTTTAGGAAGTTTCCCTTGAATTACTGAGACCAGCCGGTGAAGTTATTTCCTGATGTGGCTCAGGCCACTCAAATCAGGAGAAAAGAATTTCTTACCCTTCGACAGAAAGTCATTGAATTAGGATTTTCTTTTGTTTTACGTTATCCCTGCAAATGTATTTTGAAAAAAGGCACTGAAGTATTTGTATTTTTTCAGTTTGATCAGTTAAAGAAATTTGTGGAGGCCAGACAACCAACCACTTCTCCAATATCTCCTAATGAGTAGAGGGTTGAATTTAGAAATGCTGGAGTATAAAGCTATGTTAATGCCCTATTTGAATGTATAGTAATTCTCTTAGGAATTCTCTTCTAAGTTTTCACTTGCCTCCTATCTTTAAGTTTCCATATAAAATGCTTTGTTAAAGTGCAAATAATATTGTATTAATATGGTGATGATGTTTAGATTGAATGATGTATATTACATTATGGTATAATTATGTAACTTGCACCATATGCTATCAATATGACCTTTTTCTTGATTTGTAAATGAAAATCTAATAAATAAAGAATTAAAAAAAAAAAAAAAAGATAGAGTGGTACATTCCTGGCTTAAACCAGCTGAGGAGATCAGTTCTGAAGAAGTGGGTCATTATCCCTGCAATTCCTGTGCAATGTGTGTGGTGGCTCATACGAATATTCAAATTCCGATTGAGAAGTTGAAAAGATATACACCAGTAGTGAGATCGACGTGCACAACGATGGCAGTGATATATTTCATTTGGTGTACCTGTAAATTGTTATATGTGGGTAAGACCGTGAGAAAATTAAAAGATCGCCTGACAGAACATAAGAGTGCGTTGAAGTGTCTGAAAATGGAGGCACCTTTGGTGAAACACTGTACGGAGAAAGGAAATATCTTTGAAGAGCTCAGGTGCACGGTATTGGAAGTGGTTAAAAGGGATCAGCGGGATGGAAATATAGATTTAAAGCTGCTACAGAAGGAGCAAAAATGGATTTTCAAATTGGGAACGGTTCAGCCTGACGGCATGAATAGAGAAGTGGATTGGTCAGCATACCTTCAAGGGAGCTGATTGGTGGTTAGTTGGAGAAGGGGGAGACGTTTAGAGACGTCACCTTGGAGGGGGTGTGATAGAGCGTGGATACGTCATCTGTGATTCGGTGCGTTGGGAGACGGAGCCAGACGTGGCCAAGAAACTGAAAGTAAGTCAGACCGGTTGTTTAGTGGCTTTATAAAATGAATTAAAAAGTAGATAAAATGTTTTTTGAAAAGGATAAGTTAGCTCGTTGTGTTTTATGTAATAGCAGATCCCCTGAAGAAGGCGGGTGTTACCGCAAAACATCGATATTGGGAGTTGAAATAACGTGTATATGCAGCGGTATATAACAGCGTGATTCAAGCATAAGAAGTGAATGCAGGAGCGAGAGACAACAGCGGATGACACCGGAGAATAAATTATATAACAAGACAGCAGTGGGAGATTATAATAGAAGATAGTGGAAAACTTCAAGTATGGAAGTGCAAGTGATTAATAAAAGAGCAAATGCAAGTGATTAATAAAAGAGCAAAGGAAGTACAATTAGAATATGGATATGAAGAAATAGTGAGACACATGAAGGAGAAGTGTTGGATGTGATTTTAAAATTAGGGTAACACGAATGGGAGGTGAAATAATTAAAAAAAAAAATTAGTGGTAAATAAAATAGATGGGAAAGAGTAAATGAGGTAACTGTGAGTGCCATATACACGAAACTGGTTGCAGCCCTTTGTGGGCAAGAGCCAGACGACAGTAAGAGCACACTATTTTTCTGATACAATTTCCCATGAGGAGAAAATAGTTGTGATTTGGATTTTGGATTGTCTAAATGTAAGATTCCTCTAATCTTGGGGTGTTAATGGTAGCTTTACGTGGAGAGGATTTATAAGCCTGATAATAACAGTGGTTGTGAGTTTATTATGAATATTTAAATTGCTAACATCTCAAAATATATATATTTTTATACCTTTGTTGTCTGATCTTTGTATTTTTCTAATCAGTTGATCATGGTCTCTTTTTCCTATTTTTTTCCTTGTCGCTCATTTTCTAATTCCTTTTCAGTGTCTTTCTTCTACTACTGTCTTCTTCCCTTCCACACAAACATACATGCTTTCTCTCACAGTTGCCCTCACACTCAAGCTCTCTCTCTCATATGCTCTCTCCCCCTAACACACAAGCTCACAGTCTCTGCAGACACACATACAAGTTCTCACTTTCTAACCCCTCCCCAGGCTTACATTCTTATGCACACACAGATGCACATCCAGGCTCCCATTCTCACCCACGCATACACACACCCAGGCTCCCTTTCTCACCCAGGCAAGCTGCCATTCTTGCCCACTCATGCACACATTCAAGCTCCCATTCTTACCCACACACAAACCCAGGCTCCCATTTTCACCCATATATACACACATTCAAGCTCCCATTCTCACCCACACACAAACCCAGGCTTATATTCTCACCCACACGTATACACATTCAAGCTCCCATTCTCACCCACACATACACATTCAAGCCCGCGCACAGCTTCCGTTCCCCCCCCCACCCCACCAAAGCAGGAAGATCAGTTGGCCTCTCCTGCTGCCACCGGCCTCCTGCTACCTTTGGGCTATAGGTCCCATTGATCTTCCTGCTTTGGGGGGGGGGAGGAAGCGGAAACTGTGCGTGGCACTTCTGCTCTCTCCCCACCCCCCAAATAGGAAGATCGGTGGGCCATTTGGCCGCAGGAGAGGCCATGCCCACCGCTTCCCCATGTGTGCCACTCCATAGCCATGCAAATGAATGGAATGGCATATCCGGTCGCGCTGGGCCTGGGTCCTCCTCTTCACTGTCACGGGGATGGGATCCACGATGGCTTTGCAGTTCTGGTACTCCACTTCCGGTTCCAGTTAAGTGGGCCTGGGTGGGCAACTGCCCACCCAGGCCCACCCGTGGCTATGCCACTGATAACCGGTACTCGTTGGTGGTAGATCATGATGGTCCATATCTGGGACTTTCTGATTTTCAGTCACTCTGAAATTGTCGCAGATTAATGTCGAGTGGGGTAGATGGCTGGTGGCAGTGTGCACACAAGCTTTCTCTCTCACACTTACAAACATTACATACTCTCTCACACACATAGTGTACATGCTCATTCTCGCCCACACTCACACCTCATTCACCCACATGCACACACACTTGCTTTTCTCCCTCCTCCACACTCATATGCACACTTGCATGTGCCCATATACACTCAGTTCTCTCCCTCTGACACCCATATCACTCATTCTCTTTCCCCAGGCTCGTGGGGACCAGTGCTCCTCTTCCTTCTTCTGTAGCACGGGCCCTATATGTTGTGTTTGTAGCACTGTGGACCCTTGGTCACTGTGGAGATAACTCCACCCACAGGGAGGGGCCCCATGGGGAGCCACAGTACTGAACTCAGATAGACACAGTATAGATGGAGGGCTTTATTGTACTGCTGTAGATAGATAGATGATGTAGGCACTGCAGGAAGGTAAGGCACTGATATTCACGAGGTGCTAAACGTTCAACAGGCTCGGATGTAATTTCACCCAGATGTTCACGATAGGCAGGAGCCCACAGTGTGGGTAACGCTGCAGCTGATGGGTGGAGCTGGAGCACTGGATCGTAGAGGTACTCACAGGAATGTAGGCGTCTTCCTCATGATGAAATGGTGGGGCCGAAGGTCCGTGGTGCAGGATACATAGGCTGATAGGCCCTCGAGGAGAGAGTACCTGTTGGTCCGATATCTTGAAATGGAGAAGAGAGAGAGAGGCCCCGAGGAGCAGTTGTTTTAGTTAGTAGAGGCCCCGAAGGGTAGTTGGAAGCGAGAGACCCCTGAGGAGCAGGTGTCTAGAGCTTCTAGAGGAGCAAGGCCCTTGGAGTGAAGCGGCATCTAAGCGTGCAGCTTAGAGCGGTCAGGGTAGCTAAACCGAAGTCCTTGCTAACTCAAAGGTAGTAGCGAATCGGAGGCTTGATATACCCGGAGGTATTGGCGTCATGCAGTGGGGCCGCCCTCGAGATTCCCGCCATGATGTGTATTTGAGCGCAGGAGATGTGCGCGCGCCCTAGGAGGCCACGGGAGTGAGCATGGCGGACTGGAATGCCCATGCTAGGTTGGAGACACCGAGGCACTCGGCACCGGGGGCAGCCATCTTGCCCAAGGAGAGAGAAAAAAGAAGAAAAGAGGTAAGGCAGAGCGGTCGCAGCTGTCTGCGATCGGACGCAGCACTGTAATGTCCCTGTTTCATTTTCCCCTGGCACGGTTTGCTTTCCTCTTTCTGCTCAGAGGGCTGAGGCTGCCCATTTGTTGTTCCTTGTGAGGGGACCAACCGTCCTGCTCTTTCTTCTTTGGCTGGAGGGCCGATGCTGCCCGTTTCTTGTTCCCTGCTGTGGGACCGACCTGCCTGCTCTTCCTCCTCCTGCCACTGTCAGACAGGTTGCTAGGCTTGATGGACCTTTGGTCTGACCCAGTACGGCATTTCTTATGAGCTAATTGTTGGTGAGATCTTACTTGAAGTATTGTGTTCAATTCTGAAGACTCTGCCTTCACAATGATATACTGTAAACAGACCAGAGGAAGCCTAGAAAAGGGACACCAGAATAATGCAGTGTCTACACCATAAGCTATGGGCAGTGAGACTCAGAAACCGATTCTTAGTCTCCCTGTGGGCTTGCAGCCCCCACGGCTACCAAGCCAGCTTTCCCTTAAACTCTGCTGAACAGTCCATGCCGCAGGGGCTCTTTACACTACATACTTTGTAGGTGCAAATTAGTTGGGGCAAAACTGTGTGTAAAGCAGGTGCAAGGATTTCAAAATGAATCCCCATGCTTGCTTCATCTGGCCTGACCTTTCTCCGGAGGCAGGGGGAGGAAAGGGAAGCAGTTCTCAGAGGAGTTTTTTCCCATAGGGAAATGGCCATTAACCCAAGGAAATGGGTTAATGGCCAAGGAAATCCATTTAAAAATTGTCCCTTTAGTGACTTAAAAATGTATATTGATGGGGGTGGAGGGAGGAGGATATGATAAAGACATTCAAATACCTCAAAGTTTTTTTTTTTATCAATAATGCACAAGAAGCAAACATTGAGTGGGGAAAAAAAGTTCTAGAACAAGAGCTCATGAGCTGGAATAACAGGCAGTGGAGGTGCAGACAGTGTCAGAATTTAAGAGATCATGGGAGAGGCAGAGAAGAGCTTTAGCTGTGAGGAAGTGAAAATAATGTGAGAATCGAATAGAGTTCACTCTTCCAGGTCTGAGTGTTTAAAAGCGAATTGCTGCGGTGAACCAGGAATTTACTTTCTTTTGTGCGTGTTCTGTTCAGAATAATGCTCAAAATTACAAGTGTCGGGGGAGCAAAGATTTTTTACATTTGCAGGAAAATTAACTTCTCATGTGAAACAGGAATGGTTTGAAGAGATTGGAGAAGAGCAGATGTAGAATCCTCCACAAGGGTGGGAAGAAGGAGGAAGTGAAAAACCATGGAACATCAGTTCTGAGCAAAGTAATGGAAATGCTGCTGAAGGCCAGAATACTGTAATACCTTTATTTAATAAACTCAGAGCCCCCACAATCCAAATGTAATATAATAAAATCATTAGAGTAAATTAGGGGTTTCAATGCCTGAGTGCACGCCATTTTATAGGGAGCCAATGTAATGTATATAGAAGACAAGTTATATGATCACTGAGCCTAGTAGCTGTAATAAGTCTTGCTGCATTTTGAACTGCTTGAAGGCATTTTGACATATATGCTGGAAGTGGTACATACAGTGAATTGCAGAAATCCAATTTGGATGTAACTTATAGAAACATAGAAACATAGAAATGACGGCAGAAGAAGACCAAACGGCCCATCCAGTCTGCCCAGCAAGCTACGCAGTTTATCCATTTTTTTTTTTTTTATCTTCCCCCCCACCCCTTTTTTTCTCCCCCTCCCCCGTCACTATTGGCTTCCAGCACCCTCCGGCCCAAATTCCCTTCCACCCCTCCACCAATGCAGAGAGCAGTGCCGTATCCGCATTCCCAATGAACATCCAGTTCAATCAGGGGTAGCAACTGCCACAATAAACGGCCACACCCCTGCCCCATACTCTTACCCACCTCTGTTTTGCTTGTTTGTTTTTTGTTTTTTTGTTTTGGTTTTTTGTTTTTTGTTTTTTTGGAGATGGCAGCCCTCCAACCTTCCGCTCCGTGAAGGTGGAACACAAACCACTGGCATCCCGCTCCGTGAATGCCTCTGTGGCTACTTGCCGCTCCGTGCAGTATTTTGCTGCCTGAAGGTGGAACAACTACTTGCCACTGGCATCCCGCTCCGTGAATGCCTCTGTGGCTACTGCCGCTCCGTGCAGTGTTTTACCACCTCCTCTATATTTATGCCCACTAGACTTGATGGATCCACAGTGTTTATCCCACGCCCCTTTGAAGTCTTTCACAGTTTTAGACTTCACCACTTCCTCCGGAAAGGGCATTCCAGGCATCCACCACCCTTTCCGTGAAGAAATACTTCCTGACATTGGTTCTTAGTCTTCCTCCCCGGAGCCTCAGCTCGTGACCTCTGGTTCTGCTGATTTTTTTCCGTCTGAAAAGGTTTGTCGTTGTCTTTGGATCATTAAAGTTTTTCAAGTATCTGAAAGTCTGAATCATATCACCCCTGCTCCTCCTTTCCTCCAGGGTGTACATATTTAGATTCTTCAATCTCTCCTCGTACGTCATCCGATGAAGATCCTCCACCTTCTTGGTTGCCCTTCTCTGTACCGCTTCCATCTTGTCTTTTGTTTCTTTGTAGATACGGTCTCCAGAACTGAACACAGTACTCCAGGTGAGGCCTCACCAAGGACCTGTACAAGGGAATAATCACTTCCCTTTTCTTACTCGATATTCCTCTCTCTATGCAGCCCAGCATTCTTCTGGCTTTTGCTATCGCCTTGTCACATTTGTTTCGCAGACTTCATATCATTAGACACTATCACCCCAAGGTCCCTCCCCTGCTCCGTGCACATCAGCTTTCCCCCCCCATCGAATACAGTTCATTCGGATTTCCACTCCCCATATGCATGACTTTGCACTTCTTGGCATTGAATCTCAGCTGCCATATCTTCGACCACTCTTCCAGTTTCCTTAAATCCCGTCTCATTCTCTCCACTCCTTCCGGCGTGTCCACTCTGTTGCAGATCTTAGTGTCATCCGCAAAAAGACAAACCTTACCTTCTATCCCGTCCGCCAATGTCGCTCACAAAGATATTGAACAGGACCGGTCCCAAAACCGATCCTTGTGGTACACCACTTAAACCGCTCTCTCTTCAGAGAAAGTTCCGTTTACCATCACACATTGTCTTCTGTCCGTCAACCAATTTGCAATCCAGGTCACCACCTCGGCCCTCACTCCTAAGGCTTCTCGTTTTATTCACCAGTCTCCTGTGCGGAACCGTATCAAAAGCTTTGCTGAAATCCAAGTAGATGAATCGAGCGCTCTTCCTTGATCCAATTCTTTGGTTACCCAGTCAAAAAAGTCAATCAGATTTGTCTGACAGGATCTTCCCCTGGTGAATCATGTTGCCTCTGGTCCATTAATTCTCCTGACTGTAGATAGTTCACTATTCTCTCTTTCAGCAGTGACTCCATTACTTTTCCCACCACCGAAGTGAGGCTAACCGGTCTGTTAGTTGCCAGCCTCCTCCCTGTTCCCACTCTTGTGAAGCGGGACCACCACCGCTCTTCTCCAATCTCTTGGTACCACTCCTGTTTTCTAGGGATCTATTGAACAGGTCACACAGCGGACCCGCCAGAACATCTCTGAGCTCCCTCAGTATCCTGGATGAATCCCCATCAGGCCCATAGCTTTCTCCACTTTCAGATTCTTTAGCTCTTCCCATACATTTTCTACTGTAAAAGGATTTTCATCTATTCCACTTCCCTCCAGTTTCTTGTTGTGTAGAGATGGTCCTTCTCCAGGGTCTTCTTTAGTGAACACAGAGCTGAAGTATTCGTTTAATATTTCTGCCATTTCTTCATCTCTCTCCACACATTGATCATTACCACCTTTCAATTTCACTATACCACTTTGGACCTTTCTCTTTTCGCTGATGTATCTGAAAAATGTTTTTGTCACCATTTTTATCTCCTTGGCAATCCTCTCTTCCGCTTGACTTTTTGCCAACTTGATTAATTTCTTTGTCTCCCTCAGTTGAAACAAATATTCTTCTTTGTGCTCCTCACTTTGGATCTTTTGTATTTTTTGAATGCTGTTCTTTTAGCTTTAATTTTGTCAGCCACCTCCTTTGAGAACCAGATAGGTTTCAATTTTCTTTTGCTTTTCTTTACATTTCTAACATATAGAGCAGTTGCCTTGGTGATTGCTCCTTTTAGATTGGTCCACTGCTGATCCACATCTCTTTCATTCTCCCATCCTTTTAGTTCTTCCTCCAGGTACTTCACCCATTTCCTCAAAGTCTGTGTTTTTGAACTGTAAAACTCGGGTCTTTGTGGTTCTTTTCCCTATTCTTTTAGTGATATTAAACCATATCGTTTGATGATCACTGGTGCTGAGGTGGGTGCCCACCTGGACATCGGAGACATTATCTCCATTAGTGAGCACTAAGTCGAGTATAGCTCCTTCTCTCGTGGGTTCCAACACCATTTGTTTGAACAAAGTTACTTGCATGGCATCCACTATCGCTCTACTATTTTTAGTTTCTGCAGATGGGATTTTCCAGTCTACATCTGGCATATTAAAGTCACCCACGATCACCACTTCTCCCTTCTTACCTATCTTATGGATGTCTTCAACCAGATCTCTGTCCAGCTCTTCCTTTTGGTTTGGAGGCCTGTAAACCACTCCAATATAAATGGATGCTCCGTCATCTTTTTTTAGGTCGACCCATAGTGCTTCTTCCTTGCCCCAACTTCCTTGCAGCTCAGATGCTTGGATGTTGTTTCTGACATAAAGAGCCACACCTCCCCCTTTTCTATCCACTCTGTCCTTCCTTAACAAGTTATAGCCTGGTATTGTTGTATCCCATTCATGAGATTCAGTGAACCATGTCTCTGTGATAGCAACAATGTCCAATTCTGCCTCTGTCATTAGGGCCTGTAGATCTGGGATTTTATTTTCCCAAACTATGAGCATTTGTGGTCATAGCCTTCCAGGTACTCTCTTTAAGGTTATTGCTTTTCCTGGACTCCTTATGAGACTTTAGTTGAGATTTGTTATTCCCTCACTCTTTCCTTTTGCAGTTTGTGCCACTGTTGACAGAGTTATCCATCTCAATTAGATTTTTCTTTTGGTTATGGAACTTGATATTCTGCATGCATTGTGTTTTTTTTCTCTTTTCTGGTAACACTTCAATGTTTTTCTCAAGAACTTCATTAGTTTTTTAATATAGAGAAGGCTTTTTGTTCTTTTTGCATTTGGTACATTGTGTGTCTCCTCATCACAGGTCTAATTCTACCAGAGCCCACTGTAATCCTGGATTTTAAAGAATTTCTAATGACCTGTTTGAGTGGGGGGGGTTGTATCTGTTGGCTGTCCATTCGTCAAGAATGGGTGACTGTGGGTCCTACCTGAGCCTAATGAATCTCCTTTTCTTGACTCTTGTTTTTCTGTGATATTGGGGAATTAATTTCTGAGTAATGCAATGTGGGTGTTGTAATACTTGTAATTGAAGCTAATTGAGCTTTAACCTCAGTCAGCTCCTTTTTCAAGGAAGAGAGTTGTGCACAAATTGGGCAAGCTCTAAGTTTCCAGATGCTTTCCCTCAGAATACAGGCTCCACAGCAGTTACATTGGATAGTCCTCATTTTGGTAATATATGATTTGTATTTCCTTGACTTATCAATGTACTAATGTATCTTGCTGCTAATGTTAAGTTAGGCAGTCTTTATTAGAAAACAAGCCCCAGGGGTGGGTGGGTAGAGGGGTAGGGTAGGAGGGAGTCAAACAGTGTAATCTGGGACAAGCTGGGTAAAGCAGGGCACTTCCTGGAGCAATAATAGTCCTCTATTAAATGATCTCTCAGTACTTATGTGCCAATGGTAAACAGATTATAAAGATAGCTCTACAATAAGAGAAATGCAGGTATATTGAATCTTAAAGCAAACGAATTAGCAAAGAACCAGACCAAATATATACTCCAGCCTCTTCACTGACCACAATGGCTCTCCTTCTCACTAACTTTACCTCCCCCAAGGTCTGAGACACACCCAATCCAGTTAGATGAGGTCACTTCTGGAAGTGTATCTGTCCTTTTTGATCAATTGCTTTAAAACAGACTTTATGCCCCAATATAAAATTTGACCAGATTATTTATGCCAGCTAACTCCAAATTTGACCAGATTATTTATGCCAGCTAACTCCAAAAGAGAGAGATTTTACAGATTAAAAGCTGGAGTGCTTTGTTTTTTTTTTTTTTCTTTTTTTAACATTATGGCAGAGCAACCAAACAGCAAATTAACTTGCTAGAATATATCTTACTAACAAGAAATGAAACACAGACAGGAATTATTCACAGATGACTGGTGACTGAATTACAGTCCTGAAGTCTTTTATTGTTAAAAATGGTTTGAGGAATTGTAGCACACAGACTTTATTGAAGGTGTTCATTGCTACACTAATTATTTGATCCTTTAATGCTGTGGTTCCCAACCCTGTCCTGGGGACCCCCCAGCCAGTTGGGTTTTCAGGATATCCACAATGAATATGCATGAGAGAAAATTTGCATGTTATTGAGGCAGTGCATGCAAATTTCCTCTCATGCATATTCATTGTGGACATCCTGAAAACCTGACTGGCTGGGGGGTCCCCAGGACAGGGTTGGGAACCATGGCTTTAATGATAGATTAGATCAGGGCTTCCAAAACCTGTCCTGGGGACCCCATAGCCAGTCAGTTTTTCAGGATATCCATAACGAATATGCATGAGATACATTTGCATACCATGGAGATGGATGTAATAAATGATTGCTTCATGGAGCAATTGGTTCAGGAATCAACAAGAGAGGGAGCTATTTTAGATTTAATTCTTAGTGGAACGCAGGATTTGGTGAGAGAGGTAACGGTGGTGGGGCCACTTGGCAACAGTGATCATAACATGATCAAATTTAAACTAATAACTGGAAGGGGGACAATATGTAAATCTACAGCTCTAACACTAAATTTTCAAAAGGGAAACTTTGATAAAATGAGGAAAATAGTCAAAAAAAAACTGAAAGGTGCAGCTGCAAAGGTTAAAAGTGTTCAACAGGCTTGGACATTGTTTAAAAATACAATCCTAGAGGCGCAGTCCATATGTATTCCACGCATTAAAAAAGGTGGAAGGAAGGCAAAACGATTACCGTCATGGTTAAAAGGTGAGGTGAAAGAGGCTATTTTAGCCAAAAAAAATCCTTCAAAAATTGGAAGAAGGATCCATCTGAACAAATAGGATAAAACATAAGCATTGTCAAGTTAAGTGTAAAACATTGATAAGACAGGCGAAGAGAGAATTTGAAATGAAGTTGGCCACAGAGGCAAAAACTCAGAATAAAAACTTTAAAAAATATATCCAAAGCAAGAAACCTGTGAGGGAATCGGTTGGACCATTAGATGACCAAGGGGTTAAAGGGGCTCTTAGGGAAGATAAGACCATTGCAGAAAGACTAAACTAATTCTTTGCCTCCGTGTTTACTAATGAGGATGTTGGGGAGATACCAGTTCCGGAGATGGTTTTCAGGGGTGAATAGTCAGACGAACTGAATGAAATCACTGTGAACCTGGAAGATGTAGTAGGCCAGATTGACAAACTAAAGAGTAGCACATCACCTGGACCGGATGGCATGCATCCTAGGGTACTGAAGGAACTAAAAAATGAAATTTCTGATCTATTAGTTACAATTTGTAACCTATCATTAAAATCATCCATTGTACCTGAAGACTGGAGGGTGGCCAATATAACCCCAATATTTAAAAAAGGATCCAGGGGCGATCCAGTGAACCTGACTTCAGTGCCGGGAAAAATAGTGGAAACTATTCTCAAGATCAAAATCATAGAGCATATAGAAAGACATGATTTAATGGAACACAGTCAACTTGGATTTACCCAAGGGAAGTCTTGCCTAACAAATCTGCTTCATTTTTTTTGAAGGGGTTTAATAAGCATGTGGATAAAGGTGAACCAGTAGATGTTGTGTATTTGGATTTTCAGAAGGCGTTTGACAAAGTCCCTCATGAGAGGCTTCTACGAAAACTAAAAAGTCATGGGATAGGAGGCGATGTCCTTTTGTGGATTACAAACTGGTTAAAAGACAGGAAACAGAGAGTAGGATTAAATGGTCAGTGGAAAAGGGTAAACAGTGGAGTGCCTCAGGGATCTGTACTTGGACCGGTGCTTTTCAATATATATATAAATGATCTGGAAAGGAATGAGACGAGTGAGGTTATCAAATTTGCGGATGATACAAAATTATTCAGAGTAGTTAAATCACAAGCAGACTATGATACATTACAGGAGGACCTTGCAAGACTGGAAGATTTGGCATCCAAATGGCAGATGAAATTTAATGTGGACAAGTGCAAGGTGTTGCATATAGGGAAAAATAACCCTTGCTGTAGTTACACAATGTTAGGTTCCATATTAGGAGCTACCACCCAGGAAAAAGATCTAGGCATCATAGTGGATAATACTTTAAAATTGTCAGCTCAATGTGCTGCAGCAGTCAAAAAAGCAAACAGAATGTTAGGAATTATTAGGAAGGGAATGGTTAATAGAACGGAAAATGTCATAATGCCTCTATATCGCTCCACGGTGAGAACGTACCTTGAATACTGTGTATAATTCTGGTCGCTGCATCTCAAAAAAGATATAGTTGCGATGGAGAAGGAACAGGGAAGGGCAACCAAAATGATAAAGGGGATGGAACAGCTCCCCTATGAGGAAAGGCTGAAGAGGTTAGGGCTGTTCAGCTTGGAGGGGGAGGGGGGGATATGATAGAGGTCTTTAAGATCATGAGAGGTCTTGAACGAGAAGATGTGACTCGGTTATTTAGACTTTCGAATAATAGAAGGACTAGGGGCATTCCATGAAGTTAGCAAGTAGCACATTTAAGACTAATCGGAGAAAATTCTTTTTCACTCAACGCACAATAAAGCTCTGGAATTTGTTGCCAGAGGATGTGGTTAGTGCAGTTAGTTTAGCTGGGTTCAAAAAAGGTTTGGATAAGTTCTTGGAGGAGAAGTCCATTAATGGCTATTAATCAAGTTTACTCAGGGAATAGCTACTGCTATTAATTGCATCAGTAGCATGGGATCTTCTTAGTGTTTGGGTAATTGCCAGGTTCTTGTGGCCTGGTTTGGCCTCTGTTGGAAACAGGATGCTGGGCTTGATGGACCCTTGGTCTGACCCAGCTTGGCAATTTCTTATGTTCTTATGTTTATCTCATGCATATTTGTTGTGGATATCCTGAAAACCCGACTTCCTATGGAGTCCCCAGGATAGGTTTTGGAAGCCCTGGATTAGATTCCAAGGTTCGGTACTGAGGTTGATATTTTCATATAGTCATCAAATTTGAAGGAAGTTGGAGAATCCTCAATGGATGCTGTTTGTTCTTATACAGTTTGTTTTTATACATCCATCCTTGGATGGATTTCAGACAATTACCTACATGGTTCAGTGCATCTACTATGGATGTGGTAATAGGGACAAAAAATTGAATATCATCTGCATGCAGTCTGTAGCCCACTCCAAGATTGGCGAGAAGGCTACAGACTGGGCGCAAATAAACTTTAAATAGTAAGATGAATAAGGCCGAATCCTTAGGGACTCAGGTCTTGATTGGGTACCAATCTGAATTCTGGGCCCCTATTTTTACCTGTAAGAAGTGATTTATAAGAAAAGATTTAAACCAGTTTAACACAAGGCCAGAGAAACCAATTTCTTTCAATCGGAAAAGTAATAGTTGGTGATTTATCATATCAAATGCGGCTGAGATGTACAATAAGACTAGTTTGTATGTAGTGGATATCTCAAAACTGTCAAATAAAAAAATTTGAAAAAATTAAATTGTATAATATTCTCAAAATATATTATAGTTTTATTTCTTACCATATTTCAATCTCTTATATAGAACACGTTAATAGGAGTAAATTGGGGAGATTTCTGTACCAATGCAAGCTGTGGTTTTGTCTACACCTGAACTTGTGTAAGTTGGAAGTGCTCGATTATATTAAAGATGCAAAAAATTAGAAGGATAATATTTCACAATATACACACAAACACAGTCCTTCACAATAACATTTTAACAATCTACTGTGGCCATCATAATAGGTTGTCCCAGCAGCAAACATCTTCTTTGCCTTATGCTTAATCATCAGCCCATATCAATATTTTCTTTTTTTATGAAAATAAAACTTTTATCTTAGGTCTGCACACGACAGAATTCCCCAACACTGGTCCATGTTTCAAATATCTGCGTCAGGGGAGATGTCATCCTATTATGAGCGTTTCTTCTTGTTAATTGTTTTAAATATCAAATAGTTGCTAAAATGAGAATAAAATATATATACATATTGAGATATTCACTTTGTGAAAAGAAAAATAACATACCTATCATTTTTTTCATTTTTCCAAAACAGCACAGGTAATATTCACTTATTCAAATTTAAAAGGCAGTGGCTAGCAAAAAAAAATAGAAAACTCTATTTAGCGTTATCCTCTTTTGCCATTACTTCTTTTTTAACGTGTCCAAAAACCCGCACACAAACCCAAACTTTCTTTTTTATTTTTTATACATTCATTATGAATTTTTTCTTTTTATGCTAAAATATTCTACATTCAACTATGTGACTCTCACTTACATATATATGAACAATTTTAAAATTGCTACATTTTTGTTTCCAAAATGTTTAATAGGTGTATAGTGATGCTTCATAAAACTTCAAGAGCACCTAGCCTCAGTGCCTTGCTTAATTTATTGTTTAATCATGAGCACCACCGTCCACCCTCTAGTCCTTTAATCAATTGTTCAAAAACGTATTTTGTTATGTATTTTTTAATTTTTTTGAAAAAAAGTGTTTTAAAAAGTAAGTGTAGAGCACTAATGTCAAACAGAGGATTGCAGGTCGCCAATCATTTAAAACCGGAGCACAAAATCCAAAATGACACTTATCTTTCGATTGAGATCTTCAGGTTCCGGTGTAGTCTTTTAGCGGCAAGTGCCGCTGAAAGAAATAAAATAAATAAATAAATAAATAAATAAATAAAATAAAAAAGAAAGTTTGGGTTTGTGTGCGGGTTTTTGGACACGTTAAATATTGGATATACCCCCACATTTGTGGATTAGCATTTTTGGATTACTTCTTTTTTGGCACCAAAGTCAGTCCGGAAGTGACAGCCCAAAATTCCGGTACTGATATTTATACCAACCAGGCTGAAAGATATTCAGATCACCAAATACCATTCTATTTCGAGGCTTAGTCCTCGTGGAGTGACAGTGTTTAAAATAGAAAATCCAAAATTGTTCTCTCCCTTTTCTGGGAGACTCGGTCACTTGTTCTAAACTTCCCCATTTTAAATCTATAAATTGATGATTGTTCTAAACGAGACACAATTGGGGCTTGAACTTTGCCGGTGTTAACACAGCTTTTATGTTCCATCAACTGTGTCTTGCGTGCCTTGCATCTGATGTATACTTTATTGCACGGACAGTGTAAAAACTACACTAAGGGGTACATTTTAAAAAACAGCGTGCGCGCGTACTTTTGTTCGTGCACCAGGCACTATCTAAACCCCCCCCTACCTTTATCGCACAAGTTACGCCTGCTCGAAGCAGGCGTAACTCGCACGAGTCGATGGCCTGCTGCCACGCCATCACCCGACCCGGGGGCTGGTCCGGAGGCCTCGGTCATGCCCCCGGAACGCCCCCGGGCCGGCAACACGCCCCCCCGGAATGCCCCCGAAACGCCCTGAACGTCGCGCCGCCCCCGACACGCCCCCTAGCAAAGCCCCGGGAGTTACGTGCGTCCCGGGGCTTGCACACACTGCCGAGCCTATGCAAAATAGGCTTGGCGCACGCAGGGTTTTTTTTTTAAGGGTTACGCACCTAACTTAAGCCCGTAACCCTTTTAAAATCCGGCCCTAAATGTGTTGAAGGCAATTAGTGTTTCCAAAGGGGTAGATTTTCCAAAAGTGCGCCCGCGAGTACTTTTGTTCGCACACCAGGCGCAAACAAAAGTACGCCGGATTTTATAAGATACGCGCGTAGCCACGCGTATCTTATAAAATCCGGGGTCGGCGCGCGCAAGGGGGTGCACATTTGTGCAACTTGAGCGCGCCGAGCCCTGCGCGCGCTGCCCGTTCCCTCCGAGGCCACTCCGAAATCGGAGTGGCCTCGGAGGGAACTTTCCTTCGGCCTCCTCCCACCTTCCCCTCCCTTTCCCTACCTAACCCATTCCACCAGCCCTATCTACACCCGACTTGGGGCCTGTTCCGAAGGCCTCAGCCGCGCTCCCGGAACGCCCCCGGGCTGGCACCACGCCCCCCAACATGCTCCCCGGAACACCCCGAATGTCGCGCTGCCCCAACACGCCCCCCTAGCGAAGCCCCGGGACTTACACGCGTCCCGGGGCTTGGCGCGCGCAGGGGTTTTTTAAAAGGGTTACGTGCATAACTTATGCGCGCAACCCTTTTAAAATCTACCCCAAACAATTTAATGGTTTTCCCGGAACTCGGATCAGTCCACTGCGCCCCTGTAATAGTTTGTCTGCAAAAATTGCAGTCTCCACACTGGCTATGTCCATTTACCGATACTGCCTGAGATGATATCTCTGGAGGTAAAGATGATGAATGTATAATCAAGTCCTTAATATTCCTTCCTCTCATACGCCACCAGTGGAGGATCCCTAAATACCATGTGTAGAGATAATACTTGCCAGTGTTGAAATATGATAGATGATGTAATTTCACCAGATGAGAGTACTGCAGCACACCTACTACTGCTGAAGCCGGTTTTTCATTGTCCAACAATAACCAGGTACACGCTGCATGCGCAGCTCTGTCAGACACATTTTTTATTATATGAAAGGGAAATCCGCGCTCCAAAAATCGTGCACCAAATTCCAGCGCATGTATTATAAAATCGTCCTCCTTAGAGCATATGCTGTGTATTCAGAAAAAACTGTCCTATGGGAAGGTTATTTTTCA
The DNA here is from genome assembly GCF_901001135.1 of Rhinatrema bivittatum. Classification (NCBI taxonomy): domain Eukaryota; kingdom Metazoa; phylum Chordata; class Amphibia; order Gymnophiona; family Rhinatrematidae; genus Rhinatrema; species Rhinatrema bivittatum. Next base: position 50,900,368 of record NC_042628.1, on the reverse strand, counting down.
AACTCCAAGGATGAAAACTCGAACAATGTAGCAGGTTATTCTGCTTGTCTGGCTTTCTATATAAGGATGTTTTCTAATCTGCTGCCTTGCTTTGTTATCCAAATATCTAAAAAAGATATGGCCTCATTGTGGCACTCCATTACAAACTGCAAATTCTCATCTTGCTGATTGGGCCACATAATAAATTCTAACAAATGTTTTTTAGTCAATGTCCATATTAAAAAAAACATCATTAATATATCTACATCATATTATGATGTGTTTGAAAAAATCGGTCTGGTACAAAAATTGTTGCTCGAACTATGTCAACATAGAGATTTGCGATTTTTGTAGCCATAGTTGTGCCCATAGACGTGGCGTATTGTTGTAAATAAAATGTATCTACTAGTACATGAAAATAATTATGGCAAAGAGCTAATTCAGCCATATGAACAATGAAACTTGATGGAATTCAATAAGGGCAAGGTCATACAACTACTGTATTCTTTACAATCTTGAGAGCTGCTACTTGAGGGATATTAGTATACAGTGACTTATTATCCAAAGATACTAGAAAAACAGATTCAGGTTTCAATCTAATGGTGTCTAATAGGGTAAGCATATGTTTTCTATCCTTCACATAGGATCATACTTTCGACACATCATTCTTTAAAAATACATCCATGATTCCAAAATGGAACCAACAGAGGCTATGATTGGGTGCCCGGGTGGATTATGCAGTTGTTTATGTGCTTTTAGCACTATATATAGTACTGGAATCTTCGGGAAATTAAATGTTTAACTTCTAAAAAGCCAATTTTGTCAAGAACCCTTTTGTTGCTGCTGAATCCAATTCAATTAATATCAGATCTTCTAACACTGGTGTAGGATCCCTATCCAGTGGTTTGTTGAAAGGTTTGGCCACTTACTTGAGGACATATCTCTTCATTATGTTTATAGTAATCCTGAATGACAATGGCATCCCCCTTATCTGCTGGTTTTATCACTCTGTATGTATTGCACAATTGTTTTAGAGGTGCTTACAAGCAGTCCAAAACACAGCAGCAAGGCACATTCCAGGCACCCGATTATCTAATCACATAACTCCACTTCTGCATGCCTTGCACTGGCGCCCCATAAAATGGAGCGTGCCATTCAAGATTGCAGCTTTAGTGCATAGTGCACTTAACCATCAGACCCCTCTCGGTGTTTGTGCACTGCTCAAAATATATAAACTTCAAAGAGCACTTATTTTGGCAGAACGCAATTTATTAGAATTTCGCTCAGCACGCCTAGTTTGGTTGGACGATGTTATGAATACCGCTGCGGGTCAGACCTGCGGGTGGCTCTTACCTCCATTCGTGGCCCTGAGCTGCTGCCACTGCCTTCATGGCAGGAGCTGCTCCTCTTCTGCTTTGCGGCCCCAAGCTGCCGGCCATGATGCTGCCAACATCCGGCTCCTGTGTGACACTTTCCTAACCACGCGCACATTTCTCCTGCAGATTTAAAGGGCCAGCGCAAGGAAAAGCCCCAAGGCCCTTTCTGATGACTTCAGCCCTATAAAAGAGCTCCTCGTCTGCTTCCTGGTTGCATTTGCAAGGTCTTCTTTGTCCTGTTATCATTGATGGTCGTCTTGTTCCTGGTCTCCTGATTCCTGAGACTGTGTCTTGTTCCTGGAGTCCAAGTCTTCATCCCAGTTCCTGAGTCCTAGTCTTCATCTGTATCCCTGAATCCAAGACTTCCCTTGTTTTTAAACACCAGGATCCCGTCCCTGGTTCTGAGTTCCTGAGTCCTGAATCCTGTTCCTGGTCTTTGGAGCACCTTGTCCAGCTTCTGTCCATGTTCAAGTCTCAAGTCTGGAGTCTGCTTCACCTTTGGCATGGTCCGTAACCAGCCCTCGGGTTGTGTAGGGCACGCAGCGGTGCAGGACTCTCCCAAAGTCTTTGTCATATTTTGAATGCCAAGTCTTTATCATGTACCAAGCCTGGAGTCTGCTTCGTATTCAGTGTGGTCTATGTCCAGCCTACAGGTGGTGTAGGGCATACTGCGGCACATGTCTCTATCTGTACCTGAACTTGAGTCTGAAACCTGAACCTGAATCTTCATCTAAGTTCCAAGTCTTCAGTGCCTTGATCTAAGTCCATGTCACCTGAGTCATCTTCTGTCCTTGACCTCCGTCTGTCCTGACACACAAACCATTTCCATGTAGCCCATAGGGGCTAGACTTGTAACATAGCTTGGACTTCTAACATAGCTCACTCAGGCCTCCTCTGCACTTGCAGCACCAAGCATGAGACCAAGCAACACAATGCTGGTCTCTGGGGTAGTCCTCTGGCCACTCAAAAGCCCTTTCGGACTTGCTACATGGGAATAGTATGTGTGTCAGGACAGACGGAGATCAAGGACAGAAGATGACTCAGGTGACATGGACTTAAATGAATGCACTGAAGACTTGGAACTTAGATGAAGACTCAGGTTCAGGTTTCACACTCAAGTTCAGGTACAGATAGAGACATGTGCCGCTCACCTCCCACAGTACGTACTTTGGGGCCTTGCCCTGAGGTTGTGCTGTGGTCCAAGGGCTCACTCTTCTCTAGCAAGCGACCGTATTCCTGCGCTCAAAACAGATGAAACCAGAGCAAGAATGTTTTATGTGGTAGGACCACCCTATGGAACATTCTACGTGATGACATTTGTTTAATTTCATGTTATTCCATTTTTAGGAAGCAGCTAAAAGCTTTCTCTTTTTCACAAGCATTTTGTTTCTGCTTCAACTCGATCTTATTACTACTGTAATATTCTTGTTTAAGAAATATATGTTCAAATTTGTTTTAATTAGATTCTGTTTTGGTTTTATGTTTTTATTTTATTCTTAAGTATGTTATGTAATATTCATTGTGTATGTTTAGTGTAACCTACTGAGTACCTTGGATCGGGCAGGCTATGAATATGTAAAATAAAAAAATAAAAACTGCCCTGAGGACACATCTTTCTCATGTTACTATTGCAGTGCAACTTTCCTGAGAGGATAATAGAATCCCTACTCTAAACATAATTGACTCTGGAACATCTATTTGTTTTCTGGTCCAAATGTTCGCTCAACAGCTCAAGGTCCCCATACAACAGAAGGGATTAGGCATCATGGTAGACTACATTGATGGCTCACCCTTGTCATCAGGGCCTGTAATCATCAAGACTGATCTGAAAAAAACCTCACAAACAATTAAAAATTCAGTGGGGAAATTGTATGTGTCAACCAATTTCAACTCTATTATCTTTTATAATCATAAACATTATTTTTAAATGGAGGAAAAGATCTTAGAAAGCAGCCATTTGCACTACTGTCAAAATGTGCTGCCAAATAATAATTGGTCAGAAAAACCTCCATAATTGTACAGATTTATGTTGTGATATCCATATTCAATAAATGCCAAATAAATCTGTCTACAATTAAAACTGGGTATGTATCTTATTAAGCTTGCTGAGCATGCCAATATACAGCTAGACATGTAAAAACCACCAGTGAAACAATCGACACTGCCACTGGGGTGTTTTCATGGAGACCCTGTATATACACTGGAGGAGAGGAGGTGCAGAGGAGATATGATACAGACCTTCAAATACCTGAAAGGTTTTAATGATGCACAATCGACAAACCTTTTCCATTGGAAAGAATCAGTAGAACTAGGGGTCACAAAATGAAACTCCAGGGAGGACGTATCAGAACCAATGTCAGGAAATATCTCTTCACAGAGAGGGTGGTGGATGCCTGGAATGCTCTTCTGGAGGAGGTGGTGAAGACAAAAACAGTGAAAGATTTCAATAGGGATGTGAATCGTTTTTTGACGATTTAAAATATCGTCCGATATATTTTAAATCGTCAAAAATCGTTAGAGCCGCGATACAATAACAATTCCCCCGATCTATCGTCAAAAAATCGTAAATCGGGGGAAGGGGAAGGGGGAGGGCGGGAAAACCGGCACACTAAAACACCCTAAAACCCACCCCGACCCTTTAAAATAAATCCCCCACCCTCCCGAACCCCCCCCAAATGCCTTAAATTACCTGGGGTCCAGCGGGGGTCCGGAACGACCTCCTGCAGTCGAATCGTGTTGTCTTCAGATGGCGGCGCAAAATGGCGGAGCAAAATGGCGCCGGCCGTAGACAACACGATTCGACTGCAGGAGGTCGTTCCGGACCCCCGCTGGACTTTTGGCAAGTCTTGTGGGGGTCAGGAGGCCCCCCCCAAGCTGGCCAAAAGTCCAGCGGGGGTCCGGAACAACCTCCTGCAGTCGATCTCCTGCCGGCGCCATTTTCCGTACGGAAAAACGATTCGCGGCAGGAGATCGCTCCCGGACCCCCGCTGGACCCCCAGGGACTTTTGGCCAGCTTGGGGGGGCCTCCTGACCCCCACAAGACTTGCCAAAAGTCCAGCGGGGGTCCGGAACGACCTCCTGCAGTCGAATCGTGTTGTCTACGGCCGGCGCCATTTTGCGCCGCCATTTTGAAAATGGCGCCGGCCGAAGATAACACGATTCGACTGCAGGAGGTCGTTCCGGACCTCCGCTGGACCCCAGGTAATTTAAGGCATTGGGGGGGGGGGGGTTCGGGAGGGTGGGGGATTTATTTTAAAGGGTCGGGGTGGGTTTTAGGGTGTTTTAGTGGGCCGGTTCACGATTTTCACGATTTTAACGATTTTTTAAAAACCCAAACGGCGACGATACGATTCCCTCCCCCTCCCAGCCGAAATCGATAGTTAAGACGATCGATGACACGATTCACATCTCTAGATTTCAAAGGGGCATGGGATAAACACTGTGGATCCCTAAAACCTAGAGGATGGAAATGAAGAAAAGAGTGCATGGGGGTAACTTGCTGGGGTGGTGGATACTACCCTTAACCATCAAGCCTTCATACTGATGATGCAACTCATTATTGCTCTCTGCTTTAACAGCAGGGGGAAAAGAGAAAAAGGGGAATTAGTTTCAGATAGCAACCAAAAGGACATGAATTTTACAGTCTGGGAAAACAAATAAGCATGGGGGTAACTTGCTGATGCAGCTGTTACAACCCTTAACCAGTAAGCCTGATACTTGTGATGTAACTCCAACACTGCTCTCTGCTTCAATGGCAAGAGATAACGGGTAACTGGACTCAGACAGCAATCAACAAGGGCCCTGACTTTAACGGTTTGGGGGTAACTTGTACAGCACGGCAGTTGCCACCCCCCGATGATACCTTTATGGGGGAGACCTGTATGGCGTGGCTGGTGCTACCATAAGTTGCTGGTAGACTGGATGGACCATTTGGTCCTTTTCTGACGTCATTTCTATATTTCTATGTTTCTATGACATATTTCAAGCCTTCTTGTGACCAGCATTTTGCAGAATCGCTACATGCAAATGTATTCTAAATAAAAACATATTGTGAACATTTAACCATGTTTGCACCATACATACAGATCCAAGCACTATCAAAATAAAAACTTAAGTAATGGAGACATTGGTGTACAATCTTCCCAGTAGCTGAATGCTCATTACTTGTTTAAAACAAATGGCACACACAAATGGCAAGGGGCTTTTAAAGGCACGATTTGCAGATTAACCAATTAAATTACTGATAATTGAATTTTTGAAAAATTGAAAAAATATTATACCAAGTACTTTCAAACCACAATTTGGATGTTCTTTAAGGCAAAAAAATCACACTCCAGTTTGCAGAAACATTTAAACCATTAGGTTCCACTGTTTGTAATCCGTATAGCCATTTCTGTTCAAGACATTTCAAAACAAGATATCTAACTGTTCCCCTAATCGTGTTTTCTGACATGATTAATAATGCAGATACACAGTGAGTCAAAAACATGTCCATATTCTAAACTATGGCGACCCATAGGAGCCTGTAATCTTTTCTGTTTCAAACAACTATGATGTTCTAAAATGCATGTTCTTAATGTCGTAGTTGTCGAGAAGGGTTGCCTCTAAAGGCCTTGCATTCTGTTATGAAGGATGGCCTCTAAAGGCCTTGCATTCTGTTACATAACGGTGGGTGTTTAGTGTGCCCATGGGCCTCGGCCCGACCCCAGACAGATCCAGGACCGAACCGAGGGTTGACGGCGTGTTCCACCATGGTTGACGGTCTTACCCTCTACCAGGCTGGCAAGCTCCCAAGGCCAACAACAGGATGATGTTGGAATGTGAATGGTCCTCCGACCATTCCGAGCCCTTTCGGACCTGCTGCATGGAACAGCATGGAGCAGCAGGCCTGGCCTGAGGTCGAGGGCAGACGGGCCTTGACATGAAGACATGACACCAGGATCGATGCAACGAGATCGCGGACGAAGACTTGACACCAAGGCTGATGCAGACAGCAACAGAGACTGGCACAAGACTAGACACCAAGGGCTGGCACAAGTCTTGTGCCAGAGGGCTGGCACAAGACTAGACACCAAGGTAGCTGAAGACATGACACCAGGATCGATGCAACGCATCGCGGACGAAGACATGACACCAGGATCGATGCAATGGCATCGCGGACGAAGACTTGACACCAAAGCCGATGCAAAAACATCATGGACCAGTGGTCGATGCGACGGCATCCCGGACCAGGGTCTATGTGGAGATCAGGAACAAGACATGATACCAAGAGCGATGCGATGGCATCCAGGACGAGACGAGGAACTGACAAAGTCCAGACGAGACGAGAAGCTGGGCAGAAGGACATTGGCACTGTCTCTCAGGGCGCCCTACTCAGTTCACTCGCGGAACTGAGTCGTGGACCACCCTGTCCCACTGCGCGCCCTACACAGCCCAAGGAGGCTGGTCACGGACCACGCTGAGAACGGGACGAGCACAGGGAAGGATCCAGTCGAAGTGGAACTCCAACGATGGAGCTGATGTCGTCCGAAGCTCCACCAACGGCTGGCAGGACATGACGGCTCAGGAGCACAGGACACCTGTCCACCTGTAGGCTAGTCCAAGCTTGGGCAAGACATCATCCGAGGGACCCCCGGCCTAACAGGTACCAGAAGGTTCAAGAGCACTGAAGACGAAAACACAGGAGCAGGACATCAAGGAACCTGGAACATCAGGAAACAGAGGATCAAAGCGAGACACCAGGACACCTGGACAGGGACCTCAGGCAACGAAGACATAACTTGACATGGCATGACAACAAGAACTCCATGGAGAAGACGAAGAAGACCTGACGGAGCTCTGGCAGACAGGAGCCTCCAGAGTGAAGCAACTTTGATGCAAGGCAAAGACTGACTGATGGAGCAGCCCTTATATAGAGCTGGTACAGGAAGTCCACTCCCTAGGTGGGGCCAACACACTTCCTGTGCCTGGCCCTTTAAATCTTGCAGAGAGGCGTGCGCTGTAGCCTAAGGAGCAGGAAGCAGGGCTGTGCAGGACCGCAGACAGCAGCCTGCACCAACGTCAGACGCAGAGGAAGCAGGGCAGGGCCTGAGGAGCAGGCCCGATGAGGGCAGCAGCTCCAGACGCTGCAGGAAGCCCCGGGGGCGGCTCCAGCCGCCACTCCGGCCCGGGGATGTGGCCTTCGCGCCCCGAAGATGAGCAAGACGTTGGCGGCGTTCCCGGCCGCGCTGAAGAGGGCAAAAGGCCCGCGGCTCCGGCCGTGATGGAGGGAGACCCGATGGGCGGCCTCCGGGCCGCAGGTAAAGACACAGTCCGCGGCTCCAGCCGCGTGGGAGGCCCGACTTTGGCGGCATCAGCCGTGTCAGGCAGAAAGCAGCATGGGGTGAGTGAGCCTGCTCGCGGGGGGACCCGTGGGCAGCAAATTCACAACACTAGTAGTCTCCCCCAATACTTGGTATAATATTTTTTCAATTTTAAAGATTAGTTAGTGATCTGATTGGTTAATCTGTAAATCATATGCTTGAAATATGTCTCCATGGAAACATCCTGATACAGCGGTAATGAGAAATGCTGGCTGAGTCAGCTGGTGTTTTTTTTTTTACATGTTTAGCTATATAAGGGCAAGCTCAAGAAGCTGAATAAGATTGTGGACTGGGATTTATTTTGAGGTAATTTTCCTGGGTGGTGACCCCTAACTTGGAGCCCAGCATCGAGTACCTGTAGTTGGGATTAAATTGCATCTGCCATTTAAAAACCCAGTCTCCTAGTCTCACAAGTTCCTTTGCAGCTCTTCACAATCCAGTGCTGTTTTAATGACTCTAAATAATTTTGTGTCCTCTGCAGATTTGGTTGCCCTTCCCACAGATCTTTTATGAATATGCTATAGATCACAGGTCCCAATACACAGAGCTTGGCGCACATCATTTGGAAAACTGACCATTTGGTCCTACCCTCCACTGATTCCATGACCTTCCAATTTCCAGAGGAGTCTCTCATGAAGGTCTTTGCCAAATACCTTCAGAAAATGAGGAATCACATTGTTTAGGAAATTAACCCACTTGGAGTCTGCTGCAGCCTTCCTGACAGATACTTGTACGATTTGATCTGAACAGTGGCCAAGCAGCTGGCAACCAGAGTAACAGGTGATTACTATGGCTAAGAAATTGGGTGACTGACTCAGTGTCCAAGGCCTGACTAAGTTACCATGGGATCTCCTGCCAATATTGCAACTGTGGTGTGGAGGAGGGGTGTCCCCTTCTGATAATATTGCCACAATTGCTTACTTCTGCTGCTGTACAGACAGCATTGGCAGCAGCACCTCCCCAGCTGTCCATCCATCTCACCCAGGTAGCTGAAGTAATTCAAAGGAGGTCCATCAAAATGGTACATGGCCTGCACTATAAATAGGGACCTTCATTTTCATTTTTTATTTTTTGCTGGGAATTTCATTGTTCCCTGTATGTACCCAGATCAGTCCAGCCTCCTGGGTTTTGCCTCCCCTCTAGCAGATGGAGACAGAGAAATTTTTGACTGACCTCTCTATACCTCAAGGTGCCACCTACAGAATTGCTCTGTCTCCAGCAGATGGTAGAGGTGCAGAATCATATAATCTGTGATAGAAGTAAAAAAAAGAGAAAAGTATAGGAGAAGACATGCACTGGGGTATGGACTTAGAAATCCCCTCTTAGACAGTTGTCACCACCAATGCCAGCCTCTTCGGTTGGGGAGCGGCTTGTCAGGGGAGAGTGGTGCAGGGCCAGTGGTCAGTGAGGGAGTCCTTATGGTCGATCAACTGGTTAGAAGCCAGGGCTGTTCGTTTGGCTCTGCAGGCCCTACTTTCTTTGGTGCGGGGGAGATCGGTCAGAATTCTGTCTGACAATGCTACAGCGGTAGCCACATAAATTGCCAAGGGGGAACCAAGAGTCAACTGGTGGCAATGGAAGCCTGGGAGTTGATCAGCTGGGTGGAGCAGCACCTGGACAGGATAGCAGCCTCTCATATTGCCAGTGTAGACAACGTACCTGAAGACTGGAGGATAGCAAATGTAACCCCAATATTTAAAAAGGGCTCCAGGGGTGATCCGGGAAACTACAGACCGGTTAGCCTGACTTCAGTGCCAGGAAAAATAGTGGAAAGTGTTCTAAACATCAAAATCACAGAACATATAGAAAGACATGGTTTAATGGAACAAAGTCAGCATGGCTTTACCCAGGACAAGTCTTGCCTCACAAATCTGCTTCACTTTTTGAAGGAGTTAATAAACATGTGGATAAAGGTGAACCGGTAGATATAGTATACTTGGATTTTCAGAAGGCGTTTGACAAAGTTCCTCATGAGAGGCTTCTAGGAAAAGTAAAAAGTCATGGGATAGGTGGCGATGTCCTTTCATGGATTGCAACCTGGCTAAAAGACAGGAAACAGAGAGTAGGATTAAATGGACAATTTTCTCAGTGGAAGGGAGTGGACAGTGGAGTGCCTCAGGGATCTGTATTGGGACCCTTACTTTTCAATATATTTATAAATGATCTGGAAAGAAATACGATGAGTGAGATAATCAAATTTGCAGATGACACAAAATTGTTCAGAGTAGTTAAATCACAAGCAGATTGTGATAAATTGCAGGAAGACCTTGTGAGACTGGAAAATTGGGCATCCAAATGGCAGATGAAATTTAATGTGGATAAGTGCAAGGTGATGCATATAGGGAAAAATAACCCATGCTATAATTACACAATGTTGGATTCCATATTAGGTGCTACAACCCAAGAAAGAGATCTAGGTGTCATAGTGGATAACACATTGAAATCGTCGGTTCAGGGTGCTGCGGCAGTCTAACAAGCAAACAGAATGTTGGGAATTATTAGAAAAGGAATGGTGAATAAAACGGAAAATGTCATAATGCCTCTGTATCGCTCCATGCTGAGACCGCACCTTGAATACTGTGTACAATTCTGGTCGCCGCATCTCAAAAAAGATATAATTGCGATGGAGAAGGTACAGAGAAGGGCTACCAAAATGATAAGGGGAATGGAACAACTTCCCTACGAGGAAAGACTAAAGAGGTTAGGACTTTTCAGCTTGGAGAAGAGACGACTGAGGGGGGATATGATAGAGGTGTTTAAAATCATGAGAGGTCTAGAACGGGTAGATGTGAATCGGTTTATTTACTCTTTCGGATAGTAGAAAGACTAGGGGGCACTCCATGAAGTTAGCATGGGGCACATTTAAAACTAATCGTAGAAAGTTCTTTTTTACTCAACGCACAATTAAACTCTGGAATTTGTTACCAGACGATGTGGTCAGTGCAATTAGTATAGCTGCGTTTAAAAAAGGATTGGATAAGTTCTTGGAGGAGAAGTCTATTACCTGCTATTAAGTTCACTTAGAGAATAGCCACTGACATTAGCAATGGTAACATGGAATAGACTTAGTTTTTGGGTACTTGCCAGGTTCTTATGGCCTGGATTGGCCACTGTTGGAAACAGGATGCTGGGCTTGATGGACCCTTGGTCTGACCCAGTATAGCATTTTCTTATGTTCTTATGTTCAAGCCAATTTCCTCAGCCACCACCAACTGGATCCCAGGGAGTGGGAGCTCTCAGACGCCTTTCGTCTCATATGTGACAGGTGGACCAGGCTGTGTATGGACTTGATGGTGATGTCCCACAATGCCAAAGCCCCGCGGTTCTTCAGTCGATGCTGGAAACCAGGAGCAGAGGGAGTAGATGCTCTAGTCCTCCCCTGGACAAGAGACGTCCTATTGTACTTGTTTCTGCCTTGGCCGTTGGTCGGCAAGGTGTTGCATCATGTAGAAGCTCATCTGGGTGAAGTGGTTCTAGTAGTGCCGGAATGGCCACGGCGTCCGTGGTTTACGGATCTGGTCAACCTAGCGGTGGATGGCCCTCTGATGTTTCACCTGTTGCCGAATCTCCTGCACCAGGGGCCTGTTTTGTTTGAAGGGGCAGATTGCTTTTGTCTAGCGGCATGGCTTTTGAGAAGCGGTGGTTGGAGAATAAGGGTTATTTGGATGCAGTGATTACTACCCTTTTACAGTTTCTAAAAATCTCTACCTCCATGGCTTACATCAGGGTGTGGGGAGTTTTTGAGTCCTGGTGCATGGACCACAAAGTAGAGCCTACCTGGGCCTCAATTGGGGATGTTTTGGCCTTCTTACAAGCAGGCCAGGCTAAGGGTTTGTCCTTTGGTTCCCTGAAGGTCCAGGTAGTGGCTCTAAGTTGTTTCCATGGAAAGGTATGGGGCGTTGCCTTGGCAGCGCATCCGGGCATGGTGCGTTTTCTGCGGGGGGGGGGGGGGGGAAGGAAACATTTGCACCCTCCTGTCCAAAGTCCTTGTCCTTCGTGGAGCTTGAATTTGGTACTCAGGGTTCTGTTTACATTACCATTTGAGCCTTTAAAGCATGCGACATTAAAGGATCTTATCTTGAAGGTTGTTTTCCTCGTGGCTATTTTTTCAACTCGGCGGGTGTCGGAGCTTCAGGCGCTGTCTTGTAGGGAGCCCTTCTTAAGGATTACGGATATGGGAGTCTCTTTGAGGACAGTCCCCTCCTTTCTTCCAAAGGTGGTATCCTCCTTTCATTTGAATTGGTCTGTGGAACTCCCTTCCTTTCCAGACTTGGACCCTTCTTATCCTCGGTCTAAAAATTTGCAAAGGTTGGATGTGAGGCGAGTTCTATTGAGTTACTTGGAGGTTATGAACAGTTTCCGCTTGTCAGACCATCTTTTCATGCTGTGAAGTGGCCCTAGGAGGGGAGACAAGGCCTCTAGGGCCACTATCACACGCTGGTTGAAGGAGGCTATTGCCTCTGCATATATTGTTCAGGGTCATCCGGTTCCAGTCGGTCATCGAGCTCATTCTACCCGGTCAGAAGCGACTTCGTGAGCAGAGTGTAGCAAGTTTCGCCACAGGAGATTTGTAGAGCAGCTACTTGGAAGTCTTTGCACACCTTTGTTAGGCATTATCGGTTTGATATCCAGGCCCCAGATTCTGGGGGTTTTGGAGAAGGTGTGCTTCGAGCGGGTCTCTCGAGGTCCCACCCCACTTAGGAAAGCTTTGGTACATCCCAGGAGTCTGGACTGATCCGGGTACGTACAGGGAAAGGAAAATTGGTTCTTACCTGCTAATTTTCATTCCTGTAGTACCACAGATCAGCCCAGAGTCCCACCCATTTCAGAGTTGGGGAAAACGAAGTGTCCTCTCAGTTGGTGATTATTGATTGCTCTGCAGATTTGATTGAAAAGTTCACACAGGTTTGTGCTCCCCTTTTAGTGTGCGAGTATGAGCAGGATTTGTTGTATGTGTTACAGGTTTCTCTTCCCTCTGCTCATTAAGGGGCGAAATCGTTAATAGTTTTTATTAAGGTTTATTCTTATGCTTGGATAAAGTGTAATACTGATGGACTGTAGGTGGCACCTCGAGGTATAGGGCAGTGTGAGTCAAAAACTTCTCTGTCTCTATCTGCTGGAGGGGAGGCAAAACCCAGGAGTCTGGACTGATCCATGGTACTAAAGGAACGAAAATTAGCAGGTAAGAACCAATTTTCCTTTATAAAAAAAAAATCAGTGGGAAAATTTTACTCTTTTAATCCTGCGTGTTATAACAAGGTCATTTTTTCACTGATTTTTTTGTTACAGCTTTGAAATTTCTATCAAAAATAAAATTAAAAACTGAAAATGAAGGTCCCTCCTATAAATGTCCGTGAGATTGGTTATATATTGGCCAAACTAAAAGAAAAATAAAAACACACATTTTGGAACATTTAAGCTGCACTGTATGGAGAAGGAAGCAGTTCCGTTGGTTAATCATTGGAAAGTGATGGGACATCTCAGTGAAGATCTGAGATTCTTTGTTATTACACAAGTGACCCTTAATAGAGGGGATGATGTTTCTAAATTATTAACACGTAAAGAACAAAGGTTTATTTATGAATGGAACAAAGTAGAACCTATTGGTTTAAATGTAGATATCAAGTGGAGTATTTTTCTCTAGTATGGCGAGTAAGTCCTTTATGAGAATTGGCTGTTTTAGGTTAATAGTAGATATTCATGTTGTGTGTGATACGATAGAAGACGGATAAACCAATTGCAGCGATACACGTTATGGGAGACGTTTCTCCCTTGTAGGTTTGTAAAGGACATATAGGGACTAGTATGCCTGCGTGGTGGTTTTTGGAGTGAAGTCACCATTGTTGAACTTCTGTATCCTAGGAGAAATATCTTGGTAATAGATGTAAGTATTTCCTGGAGACAGTGGTTTTGGATAGTTAATAAGATAGTACAAAATTATTTTTAAAGGTTATTTTTGTATTATAACTAGGCAAATTTTGTAATGGAAGCAGTGATAATATCAGGTTGACTTTTGGATGGTGAAGCTCAACACTATTAATATGTTAGGGTAAGTTTATATAAGAAATATAGTAGATAGATGAGTTTGGGAAAACTAGTATATTCATATATTACTGTTGCTTTTTAGGATATTTGTTGAATACAAATTTTGATTAAACTGTTTGGATGTATCAGTGGGATTGACATTAGGAGCAACACATATGTTTATAGTGAATATAAATTTTTTTTTATTAGTTTAATATTTTTGTATTAGTTTAAAATTTTTTTTATAACATACTGAGTCAATTTGGAGACCAATAATAAAAAATATGGTAACTCCTTGTATTTTTCAGTCGCAATATGGATAGTTAAATTAAAAGAATATTTGACAGTTGTGAAGCAAAGTCATATTTGGATATTTAATATTGTTAAATTCTTGCTGTTAGACATGTTTTGCTAAAAATTGTCATACTGTTTTAACGGGTGGGTATCCCCTGAATAAGACGACTGTGGGTCATTGAAACTAGGGTCCTAGTAGGGATGTGGTATGTTTGGGAATGTTGGGGGATTTTTATGTAAATGTGGGTTGATGTTTTGTAAAAACATTTTGAGATGTATTTGATGACTTAATAAATACAATTTTATTAAATTGAGGTATCATTTATTTATATTATTTGTGATTTTAATTGATGGTGCCACAATAATACCTTCATTAAAAAATACCATGGTGGTCCCTACTGTAACAAAATATTTAGACAATTGGTTTCTTGGTCAATCTTTCTATAGTTTTAATGCACCACATACGTACAATTCAGTACTCAAATAGTTTTGTAGGACCAATACCAACCGAGTCTGTATATCAATCAGACCCAACATGGAAAGGTTACATTACTTTATTGTTATATCTTTGTGATATTTTTTTAAATTTTTTGATTTTTTTTCACTAAAATCAGTCCATATTGCCACGGGAAATTAAAGTATCTCAATTGAGAATTCTCTTATACCTTGATTTGTGCAAACATCAGCAACATTGCAAAACTTAGCTCATAATAAAGTCCCAGAGAAGTCACATGAAAATCAGCAAAATTGCAATACTTAACTCAAAGTGAAGTCATAATAAAGTCCCGACGCGATCGCGTTTCGGACCACACGGTCCTGCTTCAGGGGACAATCCTCTTATTCCTCAAGAGCAATACTCAAGTGCACGAATCTTCCCAAACTGGCAACAGAAAAGGCGTCTTGCAAGATCTTCCGTCGGCGGTCTGATTTCAGACCCGCTAATTTAACAACATGGCGAAATCGCAGGGCATTTATACTTCCTCCGGAAATGATGACAGGCAACATGTCAATCAAATCCTACATAGGGTTCCCTCTCTCTTTCAAATGTGGACGATTTCAGTGTACGTAGGATTTGATTGACATGTTGCCTGATGTCATTTCCGGAGGAAGTATAAATGCCCTGCGATTTCGCCATGTTGTTAAATTAGCGGGTCTGAAATCAGACCGCCAACGGAAGATCTTGCAAGACGCCTTTTCTGTTGCCAGTTTGGGAAGATTCATGCACTTGAGTATTGCTCTTGAGGAATAAGAGGATTGTCCCCTGAAGCAGGACCGTGTGGTCCGAAACGCGATCGCGTCGGGACTTTACTATGACTTCACTTTGAGTTAAGTATTGCAATTTTGCTGATTTTCATGTGACTTCTCTGGGACTTTATTATGAGCTACGTTTTGAATGTTGCTGATGTTTGCACAAATCAAGGTATAAGAGAATTCTCAATTGAGATACTTTAATTTCCCGTGGCAATATGGACTGATTTTATGAAAAAAAAATCAAAAATTTAAAAAAATATCACAAAGATATAACAATAAAGTAATGTAACTTTTCCATGTTGGGTCTGATTGATATACAGACTCGGTTGGTATTGGTCCTACAAAACTATTTGAGTACTGAATTGTACGTATGTGGCGCATTAAAACTATAGAAAGATTGACCAAGAAACCAATTGTCTAAATATTTTGTACTTGTTCCTAAGGTTTCTGGAGTACATGGTTGGGCCGATTTTGTTGTGGTCCCTACTGTAAACCAGGCTAAAGGAGCTAAAATGTACTTTTTAGGTCAGAGAAAGGAGGGAAAGGGGAAATAGGATATAAACATTCAAATAACTAGCAAGTTAGATAATAAATAAGAAGGAAGTATTTTTCCATAGAATAAAAAAAACCTCAAGGAGGATGGACAGAGGAGAGAGTAGCTGGAAAATTTGGATGGGGATGGGGAGGGGGTGGGGAGACAAAAGGCAGCTGGGGATCAGGAGGGGGAGAAAGGAGGATGTGGTTAGTGCAGTTAGTGTAGCTGGGTTTAAAAAGGTTTGGATAAGCTCCCAGAGGAGAAATCCATAAACTGCTACTAATCAATAAGGATTAATAGCTTGGGATCTATTTAATGTTTGGGTACTTGCCAGGGACTTGTGACTTGGATTGGCCACTGTTGGAAACGGGATGCTGGGCTTGATGGACCTCTGGTCTGACCCAGGATAGCAAATCTTAGTTTCTTATGAGAGGGAAACTGGGATTTAGAGGCGGATGCTGAGATGGGGAGTGGCAGGAAGCTTAGGGTGAAGGGCGAGACAGAGGAGGGAGATGGAAGGGGAAGCTTGGAGAGAGACTGGCAGATGGACAGAGGATCCTGGGTGCTAGGATGGGGAGGAGCTGGGAGACAGGCAAGCTTAGGTTGGAGATGGAGGGAAGGCATGGAAAATAGAGAGAGGAACTGGGGGGCTTGGAGGGGCTCAGGCAGAGAGAGAGAGGGGAAAGGGAGATAGAAGGGTGAGAGATGGGGATAAAAGACATGGGAGGAGCTAGAGTTTTGACAGAAGAGAAGAGATGGTGATGAAAGGAAAGAGAAAGCTGGAGAAAAGAGAAATTAAAGAGCTGGAGAGACAGATAAAGAGAGGGAAGGAAAGAAGAGAAACAGAAGGAAAGTTAAATTGGGGGAAAAAAGGAGCTGATAAGAGTTGTCCTGACAATTTGTTACTTAAGAGTGTGTAGTAACTGACAAGTGGTTGTACATTCTGCCTTGTATTTGTGTTACAGATGTTGCAGTCCCGGTCGCTAGGCTAGCGACGGGGTCCTTACCGCTTCTGCCACCCTCAGGACCGCGCCGGGACCTGCTGTGGTTTGGGCCTACCAGGCCGCGTTGCTGCGGCGTCTCCACGAGGGAGACGCCGCCGAGGCCCGATCCTGGCCCCGCCCCCGCCAAGCAATGTGCGCAAGCGCAAAGGAGCAGCATTTAAAGGTCCAGCACCCGGAAGTGCTGGACAGCCCCCAAAATGACGTCAGACGCCGGCAGGGTATTTAAGTCGGTGTCTGCCTTTAGCTAATCGCCTTGCAACGAGGTCTCTCCATGTGAGTAGATAGTTGCTTCTGCTGTGCCTGGATTCCGCTCCTGCTGTTCCTGGATTCCGCCCCTGCTGTTCCTGGATTCCGCCCCTGCTGTTCCTGATCCGCTCCTGCTGTTCCAGGTCTGCTCCTGCTGTTCCTGATCCGCTCCTGCTGTTCCTGATCCGCCCCTGCTGTTCCTGATCCGCTCCTGCTGTTCCTGAACCTGCTTCCTCTGACTGTTTCTCTGGCTCCTGACTCCGGCTTGCTCCTGATTCTCCGTGTCTGCTGCCCGCCTCGACTTCCGGATCGTCTTGACTTCTCTTCACTGCCTGCCACCCAAGTCCCAGCGGCCCTGGTTCTCACGGGCTCCTCCTGGGGGGACCAAGGACTTCCAGGGTGAAGATCTCCTCGCTTCGTTCCTCACTGCCATCTCATAAGTCCCAGCGGTCCAGATCTCCACGGGCTCCTCCTGGGGGGATCTCAGATCTCCAGGGCAAAGACTTCGCTTGGTCATCCAGTCTTGTGCCGCCTCCCGGCCTTTCCTCTTCTGTGGTGCCTCGGCTCCATTGGGCCGGCCTAAGGCTCCACCAACGACAGCAGTAACAACAGAAATGTTATTCTGATCATACATATTCACTTTTATTGGGGGGTAAGGACAAACATTTGCTATAATTTTTTCATTTCTCCCAATCTCCCCAGTCTCACTGATGTCCGAGCCATTGTCTAACGCTGGGAGCAGAATCCCACTTACTGCTTCTCTTTTCGCCTTCTCTTTCAGGGTTTCTGGGTTTCTGCAGTCGGCAGATTTCTGCTCAAATATCTGTAGTCCCAATACCGAAGATCCTAGCAGAGGGAAGCAGTGTCCTGCTGTCTATCAATTTCACTGGCAGGATCTTTACCATCACCTGGTACAGAGGAGAGACCGTGGGTAATAATCAGATCCTTGAGTATGTCCCAGGTGATGATCCTCCTGAGAAAGTTTCTCCTCCATACGTGGGTCGAGTGAAGGGATTTCTAAATGGCTCCATGGAGATCTCAGGATTAACTACAAGTGACAGCGGCAGTTACACTGTGGCGATACAAACACAGTCACCACCACCACCAACAGCCACAGTAAATATAACCGTCTATGGTGAGTTTGCACTTCTGTCATATTGCCTTCCCAGTTTCCCCCATATCTAATCCTGTCTCCTCCACTTGCTTTCATTTTGCAATGAAAATACTTATCATGTTTGTGGTACTTCTAGATATATGCAGTGCTGAGCAATGATGATAGGTCTTCAGGTATGAGAAGTCCCTGGCCCAAGAAGATTACAGTCTACATGGGTACCTGAGGCAATAATAAAATGAATCCTGGAATTCCTTTCTTCCAACCCATTGCTTTAACCAGTAGGCCACAGCTGGTAAAGGTGTAATGTAGAGGTCCATATTCAATGAAACAATAGTGCAACGACTGAAAGAAAAATTAAATTTATCAGCACACTTAATTCCTTCTGTCATTAATAGTGCCATTTAATGTGGCCTTTACTGGGCACTCCCAGTATCATATTACTTTCATTGCCTTACCACTAACCATAGGCCAGTGTCCATTTTTAAAAACTTTTTCTTAGCAAGTATGAACGAATCCACTTGCTAAGAAATGAATCTTTATGCTGTATGAACGAATCCACTCTCCGACCCAGGACCGTGTTTCGGATGTCTGCATCAGGGGGACATCATCTTAATATCTTCATTTGCATTGCATGTGTTTACTGAATAGTTAAAATACAGGCAGCCACACTTTAAAAACGCTCAGAGTGAATATAAATATTGTCGGAAGTGCTCAACTTATTTACCTATCTGAATTATATTTGTGAAGACATTAATACCAGGCCTAAAACCAGCACATATATATTTAAAAAAAAAAATCTTTGTGTTTGAACAGTCAAACTAGGGAAATGATGACGTTTTTAGATACCTTTCTCGCCATTCCGCATTCTTGGCACGAAATTACAACCGGAAGCCCAAAATCATAGCCAAGGATTGCTTTTATACTGGAAAGGTTTTGGATACCCATGATTTTATTTATCAAATTAAATCACTGAATGCCATGCCACCTCTAAATTCAATCCTTGTGGGGTTACAGTACCAAAAGTAAAGATCCAAAATTGTTCTCTTGCATTGAGACGTATAAAATATACAACATACGATAACAAACAGTTCATAGCTCCATAAGAAAAAACTGAGAGTACACCTTTAGTATTTGCATTATAGTATTCCCATCTTGCAACAAGCATCATATCCATTATTTTTAAACACTGGCATGTTTTGTCATTGCATCTGATATTTAGTAGTACTTCATCTTTGATTGCATATAAATGAGGGAGAAACATTAGTGCAACAGTAGTAGTTCAGGGGATACCAAAGAATGTATCTTTACAAACAACTTTACTATTTGGCCATAATCAATGTGGCAATTGTAATCATTATGCACAGACCATCACAGGCACTCAATGGACCTGTCCGAATACAGGACAAGTAGTAAGTTTACATGGCACTACGAACTCTGTGTTATTGTATGTTGTATATCTTATACCGTGCCCGTATAAAAATAATATATGTAGGACACACTCAGGCCGATCCAGTACAGTGAGCTCAGCCTAACGCACTGGTTACCCTGTGGTTGGACACGCATTTTGAATGCACATCCACAATCCCTTATGCTATAAGGGGATCAGCACTTCCAAAATGCATGTCCAACCCCACGCAAAGCTATTAGCGCTCACCACATGTAAATTCATGTTGATGAGGCTAGTAGCTATTTCCTCCCGAAGCAAAAAAAAAAAAAAATGCGCCTGACACGCACATTTTTACCCTAAAAAATTAACGCCTGCCCCTAGTGTTGGAATTTCTAGCAGGATCCGCCTTCAGGCCCCTTCGAGGCCTGTCTCTCCGTTTGTTGACCTTGAAGATGGTGTTCTTGCTGGCTGTGTGTTCAGCACACCGCATCTCAGAGCTACAAGCACTGTCCTGCCGTGATCCGTTTCTCAGAATCACTCCGGAGGCTATCCATCTTCGCACGGTTCCTTCCTTCTTACCCAAAGTAGTCTCACAATTTCACCTCAACCAAACCATATCCTTGCCAACCACGGAAGGTTTGAAGAAGTCGGAAGAAGGTTGAATACTGCGCCATCTCGACATTGGCAGGTTGCTGTCCAGATACTTGGAAATGTCAGAAGCAGTACGAAAGACGGACCATCTGTTCATCCTTCACAGCGGGAAGAAGCAAGGGGAAGCGGCCTCATGGCCAACCATCGCCCGCTGGATCAAAGAAGTTATCAAGGCGGCCTACATAGAGGCAGGAAAACCACCACCTCTACAGGTCAAGGCTCACTCTACCAGAGCGCAATCGGCCTCTTGGGCAGAAACTAGGATGCTGTCGCCTGCAGAGATATGTAAAGCGGCGACGTGGTCCTCCCTCCATACCTTCTCCAGATTCTACCGTCTGGACGTTCAGGCCAGGGAGGACACAGCATTTGCGAGGGCGATCCTTAACGGACCTCGGGCAGCCTCCCACCCAGTCCGGGAATAGCTTTTGTACATCCCATTTGTAATGAGTCCATCTGCTACACGCTAGGAAATGTAGAGATTACTTAACTGATAATCTCATTTTCCTTAGTGTAGGCAGATGGACTCAGCATCCCGCCCGGCTGCCAGCATACATGGGGATTCACCAAGTCACAGTAAGCCATGTTTTCTTTTATAAGGCATCCACCCTACCGGGTGTCGACGCCTTCCAGTTGAGAACACTGGCGGTCTCCAGCTTCTATCAATTGGTCAGGGTAATCCCGTTCATTTAATTGATCGGTCAGTCACACATATATCCATAAAAGCAATCCTTGGCTACGATTTTGGGTTTCCGGTTACAACATGGCGCCAAGAATGCAGAATGGCGAGAAGAGGTATCTAAAAACGCTATCTTATCGTTTCCCTGGTTTGACTGTTAAAACACAAAGGTTTTTTTTTTATATATGTGTTGGTTTCAGGCCTCATGATAATGTCTTCACAAATATAATTCAGTTAGGTAAATAAATTGAGCTTCCTTGATAGCTTGATAGCAGCTAGGTAGAGAGTACATTGTACAAATGTAATCTTTTTGTTCCTTTCATCACTCCAAATCACATAAAATCTTCACTGATGGTAACTGTGCTGTTCATACCTCTGACTGTGCATGTAAATCTGCCCCCCAAAACTTAGCACACCCCCAAACCTCACCCCAAGGTACTGTGGCTCCTCTTACAGTAGTATAAACAGTACAGAAAAATTAGCCTAATCATGCCCCTTTTTTATCGCAGGCGCTATTTTCTCCTTATTTATAGCAAAATGATGAATCTAGGCCTCAGCTGGCTAAATTCTAGCCGGCTATCTTATTAGCCGGCTAGAATTTAGCTGGTAAATGCCCAAATATTCATTTAGCCAGTTAACTTCTGAGTTAGCCAGCTAAATGCTTTTGAATATGGACCTTTCTATTACTATTTCTTTCTGGAAAAGATCCCTGTGAAACAAGAATTCATCAAGTAGAAATCAGAAAATTAGAGTAACAGGGAAATAACTGAACCATGTGAAAGTCCATGCAATTTACCTCTTTTATTACTGAAAAAAGCAGATCAGAACAGTGAAAGATTACAAAGGTACATGTATCATTCACAGGGCATTCGGGAAACTGGGCAGTTTGGAGTTATTACAAATTGCTTTGCACAAGGAGTTAGAATACACAGATGCAAAATATGCCAATTGGATTTTCCAGTAACACCAGACAGAGTTCCCCCAAATATCAGGGAGCAGCTGGCCTGCAGCTAGATATAGTATGATTTCTATGTATTTAGGTTTAGCACACTCCTTTTCATTGGCAGCCGTTACATGGTATTCAGCTGTGATTTTAAGAATGCAGCGCACATGATAAGTGGGAGGTTATGGGACAATAACCGGATGGTTTTTTTTTCTGTGGATAATCAAGTGTTTACCCTACAGAAACATGGTCTGACCCTTGCCCTCCCCCCAGCGTGGATAAAAGTCCGTGCATGGTTCCCAGTGTGTGTGCTTTTAGCCACCAGGTGTTTGGGGAAGGGGAAGGAAATTAGGCACAGAGACTTCCATTTTGAGTTTCTGGCATGTACTTTGCACCTGCTTCAGCGGAGAAGCAACAGTGTGTGGGTACCTGCTTTGTGGACCTATGGGAAAGTACACAAGGAGTCTCCATTTGCAAATGAGCTTGTCCTGCGGGAAGTGCAGCCCAGCAGCCAGGTTCAAAAGCAGAATGTATGGGGCTGACTGAGCTAGGGTCTGTCCCTAGTGCAGTGAATCCTGGATAACTGAGACAGCAGTGGGAGGTAATGCTTGGTTCTGCTGTGCACGGTGTACACAGGCCACACTGCATGCCTGTGGCGTGACTCTCTCCATGGCACTTATCACTGGGGTGTCTAGAAGGATTCGT
Organism: Rhinatrema bivittatum; assembly: GCF_901001135.1. Lineage (NCBI taxonomy): Eukaryota > Metazoa > Chordata > Amphibia > Gymnophiona > Rhinatrematidae > Rhinatrema > Rhinatrema bivittatum. The sequence continues at coordinate 50,877,821 of NC_042628.1, read as the reverse complement.
TCCATGGATTCTTTGAAGGAATTTCATCCCTTTTCTCTCCTTAGCTGTCCTTACTTCCCCGACCTTGGAAATACAGCCAGTGCCTGCTGGCGAAGGAACCAACGTGAGTCTCCATTGCCAGGCGGGTTCTCAGACCGTGGACAGTTATATATTCCATAAAGAAGCTGAGAACATATCTTGTGATCAGTCCAACATCATCTGCAGTGAGTCCAACCCCTTCCTGTACTTCCATTACATCAGGAAATCCGACAGCGGGAACTACAGCTGCACCATAGTGAATCCCATCAGCAGCAGCACCAGCAGAGCTCAAGAGCTGAGAGTGCAAGGTAAGGATCCATAGTATACACTGTCATGTGGGGGTCTCTATTACTGGACAGGCAGATGTGCCTAGGGCCCCCACCACACACTCTGCAGGTGCAGCCCCCTTCCCCTCTCACCCACACTGCAAGAGATGCAGGCCCCTTCCACCTGCTCACACACTGCAGAAGAGGGTCCAGGACTTACTAATAAAGATCAGGAGGTGGTGGGCCCTGATGAGCAGAATGGGGTGGGCCACCCGAGCTATGGCCCACCCCATTAGGAATTGATTTTATTTTATTTTTTTACAGTGGTTATTGTTGTAACCGGTCACTATAATCTCCAGTCCCATAGCGGAGAAGGCGGCCATTCGAACAGTGAGAACCCCCATGGCTCCCACGTTCTCATTCATGCACCTGTTCGGTTAGCAGCGTAGGGGCAGAAAACGAACGCAGCACCAGGAGTAAGCCACGTTTGGTGGTCAGATTGTGCTGTGGGAGATTCTGCTAGCAAAGCTGTCCAGGCCAAGGATTGTTTGTCAGCACCGCACTTCCCTTTTGGGCTTGAGCTCTGGCAGACTGGCAGACTGACTCAAAAGGGCAGCATGGCAGTCCCTCCCCCCTCCTCTAACTTGGTGACCAGCGTGCTTACCCGGCTTGCCCAGCCCTGTCTGCTGGCATATGGTTTCTGTGTTGGAATCTATAGCAGTCCAGCTTGTTTTGTTTTTCCAGGGGTATTGGTGTTCTAGGGCTTGGTGTGATGTTTGCAGTGTTGCCTTTTCCTGGATAGAGTTGTTGCTGTTTCTGTCTCCTGTGCTACTGCACAGAGTGTGATTTTTGAGGCTTAATAATTTCATGATTGGTCTTGTGTATTAATCAGTCATACATTCTTTGCATAATATTTAGGGAGCATGAAGAAAGACCTCCATAGGACTTCAACAGGTGAAATAGTCCTTTACCTGCAGAAGGCCCTTTGGAAAATTGCGTAACCGATGAAAGCATATAATTACGCTCAAAAAGGAGAGGTTTTCCGTGGGGTGGAGTCTGGGTGGGGCAATATGATAAAGACCAAAATGGTCTATCTAGTCTGCCCAGCAGTGGTTTTATGTGCATTTACCCAGAGCAGATAAAATTCCCACATATAACCCAACCCCCAGTCCTGGCACGTCCCCTTTAGGAATGCAACTGTTGCCCTGTGCAGGCCTCGCCATGCCTTCCAGGAAATGCAATGCAACCATAATCACTTCTGCCTGTTAAAATTGGGGTAACCCTTTTTTTGGTGGATGGCAGGTATCCTGAGGGTCCATAAATCAGGGCGACCTTCTCTGCCATTTCCCCAAGTCTCCTGCCCCCCAAGGAGTGGATCCTTTTCTATGGGGGGAAGGTTTAACCTTCTTGGCTCAGACAGTAGCGATCTCCCATATGTTCTTCGGAACAGGTACACATACAAACCAGGCTAGACTCTCTGGATGGGTGTTCAAATTAAAGTTTACTGCGATTGATTTCAAAACAATTAATAAGTGCAATAAATAAAGAGTCCAAGTATATCCAGAGCCCTCAGATTTACAGGAGTCAGGTTTTAAAGACTCTCTGCCTCTGTGTATGTGTCCCTTCAGGCAGGGACTTGAAACTTGCTTATCCTCCATGGAATGGGATGATAAGTGTCTCAAGATGGCTGGAGTGTCCTAACCGTGACTGGTTCTCCTACCACAGTACCCGAGGTCTACGAAGCATCCCGCACTCCAGCTCGGCAGTGTCCTGTGTCCCCAGGGACAGAAACTCCATTGGGGAGGGGGTTTGTCTCCAAATGACTTTCTCCTCTATTCTCCCTTCAACTCCTCTTCAAAAGATAAACTCAGACCTTCCTGGAGGAAAGGCCAACTACTGAAAGCAATCCTCACAGCGTCCAGCTCTGGGCAAGGAAGGGCGACAGAAAAAGCAGCTGCCTTCCCTTATAGAGAGACAAAAACTCAAACTGGGAAAACCTTCTCTCTTCCTTAACTGACCACTGTAACCTCCTCTCTAGCTGGGCAAAGAGGTGCACAGTTCCCTCCTGACCACTGTGTGCAGGGGATGTAGCCCGCCAGGAATGGTACAGGTCAAAACTGCAAATATCCTTCGACCTCTCTCTCCCTCTCTGTGCTAGACTGGGGGCCTAACGTGGAGAGCACACTAAGGGGCCAATGCAATACAGTGCGCTCAGCCGAGCGCACTGTATAACCCACAGCCGAACGCGGGTTGAATAGGCGCTAATCAATCCCCTAATGCAATAAGGGGATTCGCGCCTTTTCAATGAGTGTCCGGCGTGGAGTGAATGAGATAGCGCTCATCACATGCAAATGCAAGTGAATGAGGCGATTACTCATTCACTCCAATGCAAAAAACAAAATGTGTGTCTCGGAAGCACATTTAGCGATCAGCTATTAACGCCTGCCTGGAGCAGTTAATAGCTGTGCGCATTTAAAACAAGTACAGAAAAGCAGAAAAAAACCTGCCTTTCTCTACTTCCTCCTACTTAATATCATTGCGCTATTAAGTAGCAGGGAAACCTTAGTGAGACAAGTTTAAAAAACAAAAAAAAACCAAAACTTGACAGTAGGGTGCAGGAAACGGACACTCAACTAACAAGTGTCTGTTTCCTGAACCCCTGGCATCAATTTTCCTAACCAGCGGATGGCCGAGTTAGGAAAACTGATTGGGTTCTTGTTAGAAACACGACCCCCTAATTTAAATGTTGCTTAGTGCCCCCCTTGTGGGTGCCTGGAGCGCGTTAAGAAAGCGGGCGCTAACTGTTCAGTGCCAGCTTTCTATGCACGTTTATTGCATCGGCCCCTAAATCAGCTCCTCCCTCAAAATCAGAACTCTCCAATCCAGACATCCTCTGGGGGAGGTGCTGCTTTGAATGACAGGTTCCTTTCCTGCTGGCTATCCAAGGGCAAACTAGTGGAGACTGTACTTTGGCAATGCAACCAAGCCTTGTGACTTGTGTGTACACTCTTTGAGTTTAGAAGGTATGCAGGTAAAGTCTCTTTACATAAGAGAGTTCTGCAAGAAAAACTTTTAAAGAGGGATCCCCTGGGACAGCTGCTGTGCTGGAGGCCTCGGTCCTGCCCCGCCCCTTTCACAAAGCCCCGGGACATACGCATGTCCCGGGACTTGCGCATAACCCTTTGAAAATCTGGCCCTATGTATGAAATTGGTTGTGGGGGTGGAGGGGGCAGGTGGAGGTTGCTTTCTTTGGTTGCCCTAACAAAAAAAGCATTTGACTGCCCCTCTCCTGATTAGATCAAATGTTTTCGATCCTTGGCTGATGAAACTCCACCTTATGCCCTGAGCATTATTTAAAAAAACCAAAAACGTAAAAAGTCTAAAATCCACATCCACATATACCAAAGCAGCTCTTTCACATTCAGATACCCCAGCATCTGAAGCCGTGCTATGATATGATCCTTTTTTTCACTTTTCTTTGACAGTTAGAATCTCAAATGTGACCCTTAAGATTAATGCCACCTCAGCATACCTGTGGGCAGGTGAGGACTCCGTCATCCTGACGTGCACAGCCCTGGGGGATGAGCCCAGATTCTCCTGGAGCCATAATGGGACCTCCCTGCACCCTGATCCACGCTATCACCTCTCTGCAAGCAACGAGACCCTGACTATTAGCCCTGTGACTCGGAGTGATGCTGCAGCCTTTTCCTGTACAGCATCCAACAGTTTGAATGAGGAAAAGAGCCAGCCTTGGATGCCCGACATCTCCTGTAAGTATCTTGGCTTCAGCCACTGGATGTCATTAGGCAGGATCTATTGTGTGATGAGAGCCTATCTGTGACTGCTGCATACACACCAGAATAGCAGTGTTCCCTGCCCTTGCATTTTCTGTATTTTTATAGAGGCTCCTCTGCCAGTTTTCCCTCCCATTCCGCATTATACATAGGGACCTTTGTTTTCAGTTTGTTTTATTTTTCTCCATATTATTACAAGAGCAAAAATATTTACCTTGAAAAATTACAAGTCAGCTTTTCCACCGATTCCTCCTGTTTTCGTTCTTGCAATAAACTCTGAAATTTCTGGGAAAAAATGAAATAAAAACTGAAAATGAAGATCCCTAATTGTACTGGAGTTTCAGCACTTGCTGAGTCTCCAACAGACCTTCATGTTTGCTGTTGGGAGAAAAATGATGGCCATTTGATATGATCAGGGTGTGTGTAGGAATAGATATGTGTAGAATAAATATCAGTGATGACTGATGTATATTGATTTATAAATGTTTCTTTAAAGGAACATAAGAATAAAATTTGCCTAAGGAACCTCCTAATCTAATCACCACCCAAGCCTAGACTATGGGGTTGATTATGAACCTCATTCTGGCAAATAGCAGTTGGATATTAGGTTTTGAAAGGGGTTATTTGGGGATATTTGAAGCAGGCAAATGATGTGGTACAGCAGGAAAAAATGCTTGTATTTATTTTATTTTACTTGTGCACTAAAACTTTATATGCTGTTTGTAAATCATGTTACCGAAGCAGACATACATAAAAAACATACATAAAATGTAAAATTAGCAAAGTTTTATAAATACACAATATAAAATTACTAAAATAATAAAACTCAAATAAAATAAAATCAATTCTACATTAAATCAATAAATCATGTATAAAACATCAAGACAATACATAATAAAAGACAACAACTGGCAAGGTGCTGGAAAATATGCCTGAGTAAAAAAAAAAAAAACAGGCTTTAACAAGCATCCTAAACTTCAGATCATTGGTTTTGGGGCACAAGTGGCAGAACCATCATAAGTGCTGCTCTAACACCCTCCGTTCCAGCCCCAGGTTGGCCCTATTAGGATTTGTCACACCCACACTCATGCAACATTTCATTCATTTATTTATCATTTACATTTTTGTCACCTATCTAATATAGCTCCGGCATAGATAATATGAGATTCCAATAATTCAATAAAACAAACCATGCAGACAAGTTAAAAAGTAAAAACAACAGATTCATCTATACAAAATAAATGCAGTAAAAGATAAGCCACACTGCTATAAGAGCAATGCAGGCATCTAAAAGCCATAGAGAAGAAGCCAGGCCTTACATATCTTCCTAAACTTTGCCTCCCGCAGGCCTTCACCTTGAATATATTTACTCCCGTGCAGAACAGGAGTAACATTTCAAACCTCCATGTTGCCTTGGTTCTTTTGCTATTATGAGAGTGGAGGAGTAGCCTAGTGGTTAGAGCAGTGGGATGCAAACCAGGGGTCAAATCCCACTGCCGCTCCTTGTGACCTTGGCCAAGACAGTTCACCTTCCATTGTCTCAGGTATGTACTTAGATTATAAGCCCTTAAGGGGCAGGGAAATATCTACAGAGCCTGAATGTAATTCACTTTCAAGAGCCATGAATAAAATAAAACGATTTTACATTCTATTCAAATGATATCTGATTAAAAAAACAAAACAAATCATGGCCTGGACTACCCTCTCAAAGCAGCCTGGAAACATGCTGGTACACGCTCCCCCCAATTCTCCCTTGGGCCCTCCAACTCTTTGCCCACCGTTCTAGCCTCCTCCACTTCCCACCCCTTCCACACACACACACTTTCTGCCCTCCCCTGCGGCTACTGACAGCTCTCGTCCTTGCACTGCCCCAGTTTGGACTGTGGATCAGGGAAACTGGGGGAGGGAGAGAAGCAAATGCTACCCCTTTTCATCTTATTCCCCCGCCAAAAAAATAAAAAAAAGTGAAATATCAAAATATTTCTAGACCACCTTTCCAGTGTTAGCTAATGGCATAGAGCACTGCCACATGTCAGCTGTCACTTATTACTCGGGGATTTAGACTGCTGCTCTTCTTTTCCACAGCATGACTAGATGCGCAAATTTGTCTCTTGGTAAGACATGAGACTTTCTATAGCAGGGGTCCGCCAACTCAGTCCTCAAGGACTACAGCTTAGTTGGCTTTTCAGGATTTCCACAATGAGCGTGCATGAGATCTGTTTGCTTATAAGGGAGGCAGTGCATGCAGACTGATCTCATGCATATTCATTTCAGAAATCCTGAAGACCCGACTGTTCTGTGGCCTTCGAGGACCGAGTCTGGGGACTCCTGCTCTAAAGGACCAAGTACAAGATCTGCCTAGGCCTCGCAGGTCCCTTCTTCATATATCAGAGGTCTGAAAGCTGATGGATTACAGCGTGTGCAATGTTGGCCCTTTAGATCAGTGGTTCTCAGCCCTGTCATGGAGGCACGCTTATCCTGTCTGTTTTCAGGAGATCTCTAAAGCATGTCATGAGAGAGATTTTCACATATGGGGGATCTCCAATGTATACTATTCGGCAGATTTTCAAAGGGGTACGCGTGTAAGATATGCGCGTACCCCCCGAAAACCTGCCCCAAGCTCCCCCTGCGCACGCCGAGCCTATGTTGAATAGGCTCGGCAGTGCGCGCAAGCCCCGGGACGCGCGTACGTCCGGGGCTTTCCTGGGGGGGGGGGGGTCGCGACAGCGCGTCATCCAGGGGCGGTGCCGCGGGCATGGTTCCGGCCCGGGGGCGTTTCGGGGGCGTGGCAGGCTGCTGATTTCGCACAGCCTTGCACGCGCCGACCCCAGATTTTAAAGGATACGCGCGGCTACGCACGTATCTTTTAAAATACGGCGCACTCTAGTTTGCGCCTGGTGCGCGAACAAAAGTACGCGCAGGCGTACTTTTTAAAAATTTTCCCCTATGTCAACAACAAACCTTTTATGTTGGAAAAAAATCAGCAGAACTAGGGGTCACGATTTGAAGCTCCAGGGAGGAAGACTCAGAACCAATGTCAGGAAGTATTTCTTCTCGGAGAGGGTGGTGGAGCCTGTAAGACTAAAACTGAGAAGGATTTCAAAGGGGCATGGGATAAACACTGGATCCATAAAGGCTAGAGGATGGGAATGAAGAGAAGAGCCATGGGAGTGGAGGAGTGGAGGCTAATACCTGGTGATTTACTACCCTTACTCAATAAGCCTTCGCACGGTTAATGCAACTCCAACATTGCTCTCTGCTTCAACAGCAAGGGCAAATGTGGAAAAGAGGATTTGCATTCAGATAACTATCAACAAGGACTGAACTTCACAATCTGGTTAAACAAATAAGCATGGGCGTAGCTTGCTTATTACGACGGTTACTACCCTAAATCAATTACGCCTGATACATCACTTTGAATGCATATACGGCGTTGCTCTCTACTTCAACGGCAGGAGGAAATGTGGAAAATGGGATTTATATTCAGACTACATCCAACAAGGCATCGATCTATGCAGTCGGGGTAGCTTGCTTGATGCGGTGGTTACTACCCTTAACCATTAAGCCTTATGCTCACCTTTGATGCAACTCCAACATTACTCTCTGCATCAATGACAGGGGAGGGCAGGAAATTTGAATCAAACAGATACCAACAAGGGCCCTGAACTTGGTGGTTGATGAAACAGATAAGTATGGGAAAATAAGTGTGGGAGCTTGCTGGGCAGACTGGATGGGCCGATTGGTCTTTTTCTGCCGTCATTTCTATGTTTCTATGCATATTCCTCCAAAAGTTAAATCACAAACAAATTGAAATCAGACTAAGTTCAGCTACCAACAATATCTCTTTGAATGATAATTACTAGGTACTAATAGCGTAACATGTATGGCTACCCCGTCTGTAAATTCAGTCCAGGTGCCTCATTATAATCATCTTGTGCCTTTTTACCACAAATATTGGCAATTTCAAATCACAATATAAGTCAGTTATTATTTGAAGCAAACCGCTGTCACTGTCAGTATCACAATATTGTTTCAAAACACTTACCTTCTTTGGCCTGCCACTATTTATTTTATTTTTTTTTATCAATGAAAATAAAGACTGAACTTGAAGCTGTGCAGCAATGAAATGTTGGCAGTTGCAACGCAGTATTAGACAGTTGTTATCCAGAGCCAGCCACTTGTCACTTATGATACTGAAATATCGTTTCAAAGCACTTATCCTCTCCTGCCCCGACACTGACTGCGTTTTGATGGTTCTTCTTCAGGGATGTCTGCCAAAGTGCTGCATTTATGAAAAAAAAAAAGAAAAGAAGGTAAGTGCTTTGAAGTGATATTGTGCGATTGACGGTGACACTGGTTTGCTTCGAATAATAACTGTCTTATGTTGCATTTTGAAATTGCCAGTATTTGGGGTGGAAAGGAGCAAGCCAATTACAATGAGGCACCTGGATTGAATTTATATATGGGGTAGTTCTGCGTGCTTCTGAAAGCCTGACCGCTTAGCTGTGTCTTCAGAACCATTGGTTAGAAAGTATCACAACTCCGTTTTTTTCCAGGACCAGAGCAGCTACCTAGAATTTTAACAATTATAAAAAAATAATCTAAAATCATTCAAAAATTTCCAAAGTTGCACAAATACTTTTATTTTCAATTTATATCTTCTCCTGGCTCTTCTGCTTTTATTTCCATGTTACTTTTCCTCTTTGACGTTGCATTGCTGCCTTTATTCCCTCCGTCACCACTTCATGTCTCATCTTTCTCTGTATCTTGCTAATCTTTAACCCCTTAACCCATACATCTCTCGTCTTAAGTCTTATCCAATTAACTTAAATAAACATTTAATTTTGAATATTGGGCCCAAGATTTTTAATACAAAAATTCTCAATTTAATAAATTTCAAAAGCATATTTTATTAATTTGTAACATATTTAAAAAAAATACAAATAAGAACATTGAAAACCATCCTATTATCAATAATATACCAGATTGAACTAGAAAACAAACAAAAAAAATATTGACAGAACTAAAGAGGGCCCATAATCATAAAAAAAACACACAAACTGAAAAATACCTATCATACCTTATTAAAAAATGACATACATATACATATTTAAAAAAGCATTAAAAACCCACCCAGAAAACACAAAAAAATTGTCAAATGCCAAAAATTTCACTTGTCAGCTGACATCTTTCGCTGGAAAGGCTTCTTCAGGGGCAATAAATTTCAAAACGTTCCCTCCCCTCCTTTACTGTCTTTACTAAAACCAGAAAAAAAGCACATCACAAACTGAAAACAAAGAAGCCACTTGCATATATCAAACAAGATATGCTCTTACCAGTCTCAAGATGCAAAATATTCCCCACCCTCGTACTCATGGCACCATCTTCTTGCAAGTAATGTACATCACACATAGCAAACCATGTACTTTTGAAAATTCCAAACCATACCCCAACTCTGTCTCCAGCAGCGCCTCCCCTACTGCAGGTAAAAGTGTGCATGGAATGGCACTTTTACCCACCCAGCCAGGGTATGTTTCAAAAAGCCAATTTCCATGGAGAAAGTGCAGGATCTTTTAAAATAAGAAATGGCTTTGACATTTACCCTGTGGATGTCACGGAGGGCTCCAGGCTGCTGTTTTCATCTTCAGTTTGCTGACATGAGAGGAGAGTGCTCACGCTCGCTCTCTTCCTTGTCAGCAGACTGTATGAAAGGGTTTCAAAGAAGGGGAAATTTAAAGATACAATGTCCTGAATCTGTTTTACTGGGCAAACAGATTAGCCTGATCTAAGGTGGTTAGGGTCCACCAGAGCTAGTAAGAGAGATTGTTACTCATTTCTTTCCTCTTTTAGCCACTTTTCACTGTTTAGATATTTGTTTCTGTCTGCAGTAAAGTTCTTTGAAACCTTCTAAGCTTCTCCTGTGAGTGGAGTCCAGGACTGGGGTCCTCTGTATCTCACATCATAGTGCTAAGTGTTTTATCACAAATCCTGACTTGTTGCTCCTCAACAGGGAGACCCGACGGAAGGATCCAATGTGGAGCAGATCACCTGGGGGAGCAGGTCATGCTCCGATGTTCCTGGCCTGGGGGGTCTCCCGCCGCCAACGTTCAACTAGTATTCCAGAATATCAGTGAAACCCAACAGAATGAGGTGACAAGAGTTGTGCCCCAGGGCAACGTTACTGCTGGGGATCTTCTTACTTGCCATGGCAACCAAATTAACAAAGAGGACTCCTGCTCCATTGTTTTTGGTGAGAACTTAGAGTTTCTTTCATCTTCCAGGAGATTAATCCGTAGGGCTGCAGAATCACCAGACCATGTGACCCAAGCCCATAGCAAAGTATCTGCCAACAGTTCCTTTAAAGAGGGAACTGGACTCCACTCACAGGAGAAGCTTAGAAGGTTTCAAAGAACTTTACTGCAGACAGAAACAAATATCTAAACAGTGAAAAGTGGCTAAAAGAGGAAAGAAATGAGTAACAATCTCTCTTACTAGCTCTGGTGGACCCTAACCACCTTAGATCAGGCTAATCTGTTTGCCCAGTAAAACAGATTCAGGACATTGTATCTTTAAATTTCCCCTTCTTTGAAACCCTTTCATACAGTCCATCTTCTATCTGTACCTACAGGGTTTCTGTGTTTTCTGTTTCATGCACTAATTCATTCCTACAGGTTAGCTTCAGAAGATCAGTGCCAGGTTCTGCTGCTGGTGGGGCGAGAACTGAGGGCTGCTTGGATGGCTTAAGCCAAACTCTTAGCAGAGGGGAGGAGCCTTATACCAGGACCAATAACCACACCCCCAAGGGATTAGATTGGTCCCTGACTACTTGAAAATGGATTGCTGAGAACAAGGAATTGTTCTTAGCAACATGAAGGCTAATTAGCTCCACGCTACAAAACTTGGACGCTGTCCATGTTAACCCACAGCGATATTGTCTTTAACTTTTTAGATCCTGCTCATTGAATGAATTATTTCCTGATGCCCCTTTCTACATATGTTAGTTAACTAGACCCAAATATGGTATAAATATGGTATAAAAAATTTGCAAGTAATTAAAAGTATATGAAAAAATGTTCCACTTGTGGAATATTGGTAGCTAAAAGGTTGAACATGCGCTACCTGACTTGCTGCTATTAGTCCAGCTCATTCACTACAGAGAGAAGCCATGGCCATCTGCCTTATTGGGCAGGCAATCTGGACCACCTTCTGTATACCTGTTCCTGCTAAAGAAGAGAGCAACTGGGATCCTCCATCTCCAAATTCTAGCCCTTGCCTCCACTCTTCTCATGCTGTAGAGCAAAGCTGGGCCATCTGCTGAAGACCAGAGAGGTGGGGGTCAAGTGGGACCTCTTCCATATTTTCACTGGAGAAATTAGGGCCATCATCCTAAACCACCACTTGCACCCCTACTGAAGAGGAGAAAAGCAAGTCCCAGAGGGGCTGTCTTCCTCTACCTCTCTTCACTAAAGGGAGAAGCTGGAATCATCTGCCTCTATCTGTCCACCCACCTGCTGAAGAAGGGGAGCAGGGCTCAGCAGAGTTATCCTCCTGCACTGACCTTCCAAAGGAGCAAGAATTTGACACATTGCATGGCCAGTGTTTTCCATGCCAGGCAGAGAAGTTGGGCCATCTTCTGTCCCTCTGCCAGAGAGAGCAGCCAGGGCTGTCTGCCTCCAGTACCTGCTGAAAGAGAGACGTAAGGAGAGGAAGGAAGCCACTTAGCACCAAAGGAGAGAGTCACCGGATGGTGGAAGCCCTTCCTCACCAGAAATGAGAAGCCTCTTCATACCACTACTGGAGAAGTGGAGGCAGCAAGGTTTTCTCCATGTATATACGATGTATTCCTTTCAGAGATTTATCCAATTAACTTAAATAAACATTTAATTTTTAATATTGGGCCCAAGATTTTTAATACAAAAATTCTCAATTTAATAAATTTCAAAAGCATATTTTATTAATTTGTAACATATTTTAAAAAAATACAAATAAGTACATTGAAAACCATCCCATTATCAATAATATACCAGATTGAACTAGAAAACAAACAAAAAAAATATTGACAGAACTAAAGAGGGCCCATAATCATAAAAAAACACACAAACTGAAAAACACCTATCATACCTTATTCAAAAACACACATACATATACATATCAAAAAAAGCATTAAAAACCCACCCAGAAAACACAAAAAAATTGTCAAATGCCAAAAAGTTCACTTGTCAGCTGACACAAGAAAAAAAGGGGCTTAAAATCCCCATTCAATAAGACATAAAATGATCTTTCTTGTCTGTTCTATTTCTTATCTCTACTGCCAGCAGTGTTCCTATATGTCAGTCAGTGGCACTGAAATGTACTAAACCATGGTGTTGAAACATGTCGCATTAAAACAGCTTTTTCAAATACCAAACGTCCAAACCAATTTGAACAAAGGGTAGTTGATGCAGTCACTCTTCAACCAACAAGACGGGGACACGATGGTCAGAAACTTGCAGCAAAATATAGCAAGATCACATGCCTGACATCTTTCACTGGAAAGGCTTCTTCAGGGGCAATAAATTTCAAAAAGTACCCTCCCCTTCTTACTGTCTTTACTAAAACCAGAAAAAAACACATCACAAACTAAAAACACAGAAACCACTTACATATATCAAACAAGATATGCTCTTACCAGTCTCAAGAAGCTAAATATTCCCCACCCTCATACTTATGGCACCATCGTCTTGCAAGTAATGTATATCACACACAGCAAATCACTCACTATTTATTTGGCTTTCAAACACAGCCAACCAAGCAAACCCCAGAGCCGGAAGTGGCCTGACGACCCGGGTCATCAAAGACAGTCTTGAAAAGTTCCAAAAACCAGGATCGGTCTTGAAGGATAGGGTTGGAGCGCTCCCACAAGGGAGAAGACCAAGCGAGTGCCTTACCATCCAACAGAGAAAGGATGTAGGTTGTCTTAGTGGGTCATCCGGAAACCACGGAGCTTGAAAGCAAAAATGCATGTTGCATTGGTTAATGAAGACTCAAAAGAGTTGCGGTTCTCCAGAATAGCAAGGAGGAGCTGGAAGCAGTATGGCAGAGCATTGAGGTGGTGCCAGAAAGGTAGGTACCAGTGTAGCCAGACTCGATGTGCCCACTGGAACTGAGGAGTTTAGGCAGGCACTGAGAAGCTCCATTGAGCTACTAGAGCTTCAAGGAAAGGTTGCTGTTCCTGAATTTTCGGGGCTAGGCCTGGGATGGGCTGCAGGGAGAAGCATCTGCCGGGTCCATGGCCTTGGCAATCTGTTATGCAGGTGGACCCTTGCGGGAAGAAGCCCCACAGGTCCCAACCGTCAGTAGGCGAGGCTGATGGAAAGCAGAGGCCCAGCTGGGGCTTCACCACTACCAGCCCATGTTCCCCTTAGGTTGAGCCCTCAGGTGCCAGGGCTGGCTGGACTTACATGGGGCCTCTGCAGAGATAGATGTCCTGGTGGGAGAAGAGTCACAGTTACGCAAGCCAGGGTCAGGACCAGGCAATGAAGTTTGTGGACAAGGTCCAGGCAAGGGCCGAGGTAGGCGGCATAGCTCGTGGTCTAGGTCCAGGCAAGGGTCGAGACAGGCGGCGTAGCTCATGGTCAAGGTCCAGTCCGAAGTCAAAGCCAAGATCAGGCTGAGGAACAAAAGATGAAGATCAGGAACTCAGGAAGGCAATCCACACTCTGAGGAGAGAAGACCTATTGCCAAGCCAAAGGCTGGAAGCAGGATCCAGCCATAACTAGGTCTAGGTCGATGATGTCATCCATAAGGGCTGTGGGGCTTTACCCGCCGCAGGCCCTTTAAATGTAAAGAGAGGCGTGTGCTTAGGGGTTGGGTTGCATGAGCAGGACCCCTGCGATGTTCCAGTTGCGAAGAATAAGCGCAGCAGAGTCGGTGGCCCAAGCCACGTGGAACAATGGTGGCACTCAGGGCTGTGAAGAAGGAGTGTCGTGTCGGCAGCGGCTCCCCACCGCTGCCAGGGAGCCCAGGTCTGCTTCTGCTGCGGTAGCGCATCGGGTGAGTGAGGCTGGCCGCGGGGCTCTGCAACCAGCAAACATAACATAATTCAACATTAACAGACTTGCACAAATATACATCCCCAAAGTTCCATAGGTATACAACAAGATATACATGTTTAGGGATCACTGAAAAAAAAACAGTAAATGTCATAAAAAGGTTCAAATTATTCAATTTTATTATTAACAAGAGCAGATAAAGGCTCCATCTCAAGGAAGCAAGTGAAAGCCTGGCTTTTTTTTTTCCCAGGCCTTTAATGGGTGACATTTCTGACTGGCTGACTCCGGATTTTTAAATGCCTGTGTTCTTATTGTCTTTTGCTGTACCTGTCCTCTGTCGCTCAGTTCTCCACTCTTCCTTGTTCCTCCTTCTTCCCCTCCCGCATAGTTTGGGTGACATAATACAATATCCATTTATGTGCACTGTTTACTCTGAGTATTATCTTTATTTATCCAAAGTATGATCTACAAGCATGTAGGAATGACCTTGTATCAGGAAATGATTGTTCTTCCACCTTGTTTAAGTGGTTATACCCCACCTTGGATGAATTCTCTTTCAAAAAAGCAGGCAATAATAAATAAATAAATAGAATGGTGTGAGATCATGAATAAGTGTTGCACTTTGCCAACCAATGCTGTATCTTAATGGGCAGAACAGCTGTCATTCAGTGAGGGAGAAGAAAGATTGCTGAGCTGGAGAAAGTGGGGTTTTTGCCATCTTGACACATGCTGACCATGCATGCCAGATGTTATTTATGCTTTGTAACTTGATATGGCATTGCTGTTTTAGTTTCATGTTGTAAACACATTTTTTTCTGTGTACCTGAATGCTGCTGTTTTCCCCACTGTACTCTTTGGAGCCAGGCTGAAAAAGTGCTGAAGAATTTGCAAGTAAGGCAGAATTGAGTCTGAAGCGTGGAAAGTGATTTAGGTTTCTTTCCCTTACAGCACTCTGACATCGTGACCCGAGCATGCTCCACGCACTTCTGCCATTTTCTGTATGGCGATGCTGCTGGAGCAACTTTGCATGTCCCAAAGAGGATAATGAAGATTACGCGTATTGTAACAAGGCCAATAATGCCTGATTGGCTCCAAATCCCTCATTAATGGCTTATTCACTGCTATTTGCTCTGCTCAGGCCAACGTTTTTGATCTCAGAATATTTGTTTAAAATAATATGGCCCAATCCTCCCAAATAGCTCTTTGCCACTGAGCGATTAAGAAATGCAGTAAATGTAAATGTCTTTGGGAAGGCATTTTCCAAATATCATGTGCCCAGATAAATGGACGATTTGAAAATAGCAATCTGTGTGTGTGTGGGTAAATGTTGTGGAGCAACTTCTGCACTTTTACCCAAATTGAGTGATGGGCTGAGGGGAGTGGAGGTGTTAGGGCAGGGATTGTGACGACATGCGGACTTTTGAAAATTGGATAAAGGAAATAGTGCCTGCAGAGTCTTGCGTCTTTTTTTTCTGTGGGCACTTTTGAAAATACGAAAAAATAGATGCTGTGTTGCAGCGTGCACCCCTAGGCACTCCTCTGCTCTGTGGAACAAAACTCCCACTTTTACCCACAGGGATTTCCATACTGCCTGCATGGCTACAATGTTTGTGGTCCAGGTCCTTTTTTTTTTTTTCACCCGTTGACTTATGCACTGGTTCTGAAAGGGAAAGTCTGTGCATGCTTTCACTTTGAAAAAAAGAAGAAGGTCCCTGCAGAGATTTTCGTCAGAGCCTATTTTTCCCCCAGACATGTTTTCCAGCAATTTTCAGATAGGCGGTTTCCGTGCAGAAAAACGCCATTCATCCATGTATTAGCTTTGAAAATTGTATTCCGTGGGGGCAGCCTTCCAGCCGCCTGTAAACGCAAGTATGCATGTGCTTTCACTTTCAGAATTGTCTAAGTGAAAAAAAAATCCCCGCAGCTGCTTTTTATGTGGGCAATTTTTCAAACTAAAAATTCACATCTACTTTTGAAAATTGCAAACCACACCCCCAACTCTGTCCCCAGCAGCGCCTCCCCTACTGCAGGTAAAAGTGCGCATGGAATGGCACTTTTACCCACCCAGCCAGGGTATGTTTCAAAAAGCCCATTTCTATGGGGAAAGTGCCAGATTTTTTTTATACATAAATGGCTTTGAAAATTACCCTGTGGATGTCACGGAGGGCTCCAGGCTGCTGTTTTCATCTTCAGTTTGCTGACATGAGAGGAGAGTGCTCTCGCTCCCTCTCTTCCTTGTCAGCATTGGGGACTGGGTTCGTCTGTAACTCACTGTGTAGTGCTAAGTGTTTTATCACAAATCCTGACTTGTTTCTCCTGAACAGGGAATCCCGATGGAAGGATCCAATGTGGAGCAGATCACCTGGGGGAGCAGGTCATGCTCCGATGTTCCTGGCCCGGGGGGTCTCCCGCCGCCAACGTTCAACTAGTATTCCAGAATATCAGTGAAACCCAACAGAATGAGGTGACAAGAGTTGTGCCCCAGGGCAACGTTACTGCAGGGGACCTTCTTACCTGCCATGGCAACCAAATCAACAAAGAGGACTCCTGCTCCAGTGTTTTTGGTGAGAGCTTAGAGTTTCTTTCATCTTCCAGGAGATTAATCCGTAGGGCTGCAGAATCACGAGACCATGAGACCCAAGCCCATAGCAAAGTATCTGCCAACAGTTCCTTTAAAGAGGGAACTGGACTCCACTCACAGGAGAAGCTTAGAAGGTTTCAAAGAACTTTACTGCAGACAGAAACAAATATCTAAACAGTGAAAAGTGGCTAAAATAGGAAAGAAACGAGTAACAGTCTCTCTTACTTGCTCTGGTGGACCCTAACCACCTTAGATCAGGCTAATCTGTTTGCCCAGAAACAGGCCGATTCAGTAAAAGTCGCGGGAGAGCAGGCGAGCGCGCACACAGGCCACTCTCCTGTGCGCGCTATTCAGTATTTAAATGAGGGCCCACGGTAAAAGGAGGTGCTAGGGACACTAGCTCGTCCCTAGCGCCTCTTTTTTGACAAGAGCGGCGGCTGTCAGCGAGTTTGACAGCGGACGCTCAATTTTGCTGGCGTCGGTTCTCAAACCCGCTGACAGCTCTTCTGGCCTTGTATTTGTCCACCTCGGGAAGCGCCTATCTTGGACGCCGTGAAAAGCTGGCCACTCTGAAGCTGAGATAGGCGCTCAGCCAGGCGCTTATCAAGCCGCTTGTGCTCTGTTCATGGCAGAAACATCTGCACAATCGGGCGCCCAGAAAGGCGCCTAGTTACTGTTGCCGCTCGGGTGCGACCAAGTAAGTGCCTAGCTCAGCGCCCGAGTGGCAACGGTAGCTAGGCGCCCATAAAGACTAGGCGCTTTACTGAGTCGCGAATGTATGCTGACAGGTGCCCTGAAAGGAGCCTAGCTACCATTGTCATTCTGGCGTGACCAAGTAAGCGCCTAGCTCAGTGCCGAGCAGCAACGGTAGCTAGGCTCCTTTCAGGTCACCCGTCAGCATACATTCGCAACCCAGTAAAGCGCCTACCCTTTATGGGCACCTAGCTACCGTTGCCGCTTGGGCGCTGAGCTAGGCGCTTACATGGTCGTGAATCTATACGTTTTGACACCCAGGAAAGCGCCTAGCTAAACTGGCCACTTGGATGCCAAGATAGGCGCTCAGCTAGCTGGTTTTCAGGACACTCAGACACCGACATAGGCCCCACCGAGTTGGTGCTGACACTTAACACGTGCGCTGACCATGTCGGTAAAAATCCCACATTAAAAAACCCACACTAGAACTAGTGCAGCTCCCTGTATTGCCTATGATTAGCCAATCGCCTCCTTTGCATGCCGTTACCATGCATTCGTGCAGGAAAAACCGTGGGTCTGGGAGCGCGTTTGTACCGCTTTTTTCCCCACGCACAAAACCCTTTTAACATCCCAATATAGGGTTTGTGCAGGAAAGCATGCATACAAAACCACGGCAGCTTCAGCGCACCTTATTACATCAGCGCCTGTGAGAGGTAACTGCCGTGCTGTATGTATCTGTACTCCATGGCAGGGGGCTGGGGAGGGGGGTGTACAGTTCCTGGATTCTTGGAGAATATTAATGGACTGCTCTCTTAACCAGCTAAAGCTAAGGGATATATATATGCAGCACGTTCCTCTGGGGGCTTCAATCTCCCAGGGGAAGAGATGATGATAATCTCCCTAATTCTCATAGATTCAAGTGTGAATGATTCCGTAGACAAAGTATGATATCTTACACTTTTAAACTGCCTTCCTCAAACATAAGTTCAACCCAAAGCAGTTTATAGCAATAAATGTTCAAATACATCATAATAATCATTAATCATAATACATCAATAAAATACATAAAATCTACATCAATAAAAATATAAATACATTAATAATAGATCTGAAAGGAGAAAGCATGGATTTTTTTACATACCTTAGCCCTGGCCCATTTGTTTGAGAAAAGATGCTATGTTTGATACTCAGATGAATATCAATGGCTTTTGAATGCAAAATATATGACAAATACAAAGGTTTCACTAGTTTCTCCTCTAAAATGACATTATTATATACCCATCCTTCATAGATCCAAGTGTGAATGCTTCTCTGAGAGAGTGATCGCCCCGTTTATTTAATAACTCTCATCCTTCAGAGATTGAGAATGATTCTGGAGGTGAAATGAAACTGAACCCTTTAATAACACGCATCTGCACAGATGGACTCATTCGCTGTCCCTTTATTTCCTTCAGCGGCTCCTCAGGCTCCGACCTTGAGCAATGGCAGCACGACCTCCATCAGAGAAGGCGACAAGGTGGTTCTGGAAGTGATTCTTGGCAGCAGCTCCTCGGGTGCAGCCAAAGCTTCTCCTGCCTTGATCCTGCCAGCCAACTTCACCTGGATCTACCAGACAACATTAATCATCCAACCCAGTGAGAAGTTCCAGATTTCCTCAGGCAATTATTCCTCCAGGCTGCAGATTTCGCAGGTCACGCTGGAGGACCACGGAGGCTACATCTGTGAGGCAAGGAGCTTCATGGGAAAAACAAACTTTTACTTCATTGTGAATGTTACAAAAGAACCAGGTAATGCTCCTCCATATGAGAATATTACTGATGTATGATTTTTAACTGGATGAACGTGGAGAGGAGACCCTTATTAATCCCTTCTCAAGAATATTGTGTGAGAGCATTATCTTCTGCATACAGAGGGGAATGACAGAGAATATCTGCACTACAGTTACAAATAACTGTGCTCTATAGATTGTTTGTTTTATAGAGGGTCTCACCCCTGTGCATTAATGTGTTGGAAGGTTTCCCCTCTTATATCAGTGTATTATGGAGCTATCACCCCTATATACTGATGCATTGTAGGGGGCTTTTGCCATTGTTGGTTAATGTGCGGTATAGGGATAACATTCCTGTGTACCCCCCTATTTATTAATGTTAGAACAGATTCTTCCCCCTGTGCATTGAGGTGTTAGAGAGAGAATGTAATCCCTGCATCCTGAGCAATTCCTTCTCTTTTAGTGATTCCAGTTCCAGCCTCACAGGGTCTCTCTGTGGGCGCCATCGTTGGAATTGTTATAGGAGTCCTGGCGGGAGTGGCGCTCATCGGGCTCATTGTGTACCTCATCTTGAGAAGGAAGAAGAAAAGTAAGACAGACTCACCTCATTCTCCTGTATTTTTATTAACCAGTGAGTCGGAGGGTTAAGCTAGTTAGTTAGTTGTATTTGTTAGATCTCCTTTCCTTGATTAAAATCAAGGCAATGCCTGATAAAAACATATAAATAGCAATCACATTATCTTGAGAGGGAGGCGTGAATTGTAATATTTTCTTTTTTTTTTCTTCTGCAGGTAATGCAGCAAACTCAGTCGGGTATGTTACGCGTCCTGTTAAATAAATGGAGTGTTCAGATTCAGAAAACTTTACTGGCATGCCAGGATGTAGATGCTGCCAAAGTAGTACACCCTGGAGCAGCTTTTCAAAAGGGCCTATCCAGCTGACTTTTTATTGGATATGAAATTTTAGTTGGTTCTTGCTTGTGATTCACGTAACCCGCCCCGAACTTTGGAAAGTGCGGGATAGAAGCAATTTCAAATCAGTCAAATAAACAAACGTTGGCCAGTTGGATCTGAGCCTCTGAAAACCCTGCCCTGCAGTGCAGCTGCGTTCTGCCATCGCTACACACGCGGAAGCCAATACAGTTAACCGGATGAGTTTTTCCAGTTAAATCTAAACGGTCTAAAGGGTAATTGGGCCGAGTTGTCCGGTTAACTCTCGGCCTGCTATTTAGCTGACCGGAGATACCCCAGGGACTTCGGCCAGGAAACACTGAATTCAGTGCTGAGCCTCAGGAGCCACCTTCACTGCCACCTCTTTCTTGGCTGGCTAAATATTGTCCGGGCAACAGTTTGCTCAGACACAATGTATCTATGACTTGGAGGAAATGTGAAAATATCAGTTTGTCTGCCTGACTCCAAAAGTGAGTTGGACAATCCCTTTCAATCCCAACCCCACTCAGAAGGTGGCCACTCCCAGGGCAGGGTTTGGTCAGGTCGGGGGAATTTAAACTTGGATTTATCAAGCCACGATGTTTTTATCATGGTAGGGGCCCAATGTCGCACGGCGAGGAGGCAGTCTCCCGTTACTTTGCCCCTCCCTGACAAAATATCGTCGCCTTCTTTTGTCACAAGGAAAAAGTCTGCAAGGGGGAAAAAAACATGGCTGGTGCCTATTAAACTCATGATGGCGGGCCCCCAACTCACGGGGCTGCCATTGATTTAAAGGGAAACGCAACCTGACATGATTCCCCCCCCCCCCCCCCCCCCAAACAAACTAGTTTTAAAAGTCTCTGGGGTTCTTACTAGTGGTAGAGGAAAATGGTGCTGACCAGGCCCGGGGCTGAGAGGTGCCCCCGGCCTTCCACGACACCAGGGAGCTCTTTAAAAGTGGAGGGGGTCAGGGGGTGGGGGTCCCTATCTGACTTAATTATTAATGGAAAGGGTGGGGACGGATCTTGGGGATGGGAGTTTTTAAATAAAGGGTGTGTGGCTGAAATCGTGAGGAGGGTTTTGAATCAGGAGGCCAGGGCATCACCACGTGGTGCAGTGTTGTGTTTGTGGCATTGTGGACCCTTGGTCGCAATGGAGATGATTCAGCCCATGGGGAGGGGCCCCGAGGGAACCACTGCGATAGGCTGAACTCAGATAGCAGACACAGTTGGATAGAGTCTTTATTCTACTGCTGTATATAGATGGTGAAGCAGGAAGGTAAGGCACTGATCCACGAAGTGCCAGTACATTCAACAGGCTCAGTAGTGTAGTCTCACCCAGATGTTCACAATAGGCGGCAGCCCGCAGTGCGGGAAATGCCACGGCTGGTGGGTGGAGCTGGAGCACCAGATTGTAGAGGTACTCACGGAAAGAAGGCATCTTCCTGATGGTAGAATGATGGGACTGAAGGTCCGTGATGCAGGATAGATGGCTGGAAGGCCCTCGAGGAGCGAGTACCCGATAGTCCAATATCCTGAAATGTAGAGAGAGAGAAAGACCCCCGAGGAGCGGTTGGCTTTAGTTAGTAAGGACCCCAAAGGGTAGTTGCAAGCGAGAGACCCCCGAGGAGCGGGTGTCTAGAGCTTCTACACGAGCGAGACCCTTGGAGTGAATGGCGGCGTCTAAGTATGCAGCTTAGAGTGGTCAGAGTAGCTAAAACTGAAGTCCTTACTAACTCAAGGTGATAGCAGAAGCAGAGGCTTGATATACCCAGAGGTACTGATGTCATGCGGTGGGGCCGCCCCTGAGGTTCCCGCCATGACGTGTATTTGAGTGTCAGAGAGGTGCACGCTTGTGCCTTAGGAGGCCACGGGAGTGAGCATGGCAGACTGGGACGTCCATGCTCGTTTGGAAATGCCGAGACCCTTGGCACTCGGCACCGGAGGGAGCCATCTTGCCCAAGGAGAGTGAAAAAGGAGAAAAAGAGGTAAGGCAGAGCAGTCACAGCCATCTGCGACTGACGGACGCAACATGCAGTTTATTTTTTTTATTTTGGGGGGGGCGCCTCAAATGGTGGCACCAGGGTGGGCGAGGGGTCTACTAAGACCCCCGGTGGATTTTTTTTAAACTAGGTTTTTTTTTGGACAGGGTCCATGTCGGGCCACATGGCCCTTTAATCCTAGCGTGGGAGTATCGGTTTTCCCATGCTAGAATAACGTTTTCTGAAAAAGTGTAGATAACACGGCTGAAAATTCTCTAAGTCAGCCACGTTATTTTATTTACGTAGAATTTACTATGTATTAATTGCTTTGCAATGGGGTGAATGGTGGAGGGGTCCGTGAGTGATGGACTCTCTTCAGGTCAGTGCAAAGGTTTTAGGCACCTTAGATAAACTTTACAGCCTTACAGCCCCTCTTTCCCAGCCCTCACCACACATAATTAAAAACTGTGTATCATATTCATAGTCTTCTCAGGTAAAAATATTGCAGCAGGGAGGCGGATCACGGAGCTGTGGTGATTCAGACCCAAGGCAGGGGTAAACAACGGAGTCCGGTGGATAGTCCAAGGATCGAGGCAGGCAGCAGTATCCAGAGAACGGTCCAAGATTCAAGACAGGCAGCAGAATCCAGAGAATAGACCAAGGATCAAGGCCAGAAATCAGTCTGCGGGAGATAGGATCAGGACGTCATTTGCTGCTGTAGTGCCAACTAGAAAATCCTGTAAAAAAGATATTTCGTATTACATATATTGTAAAGTGCTTTGTGGGCTTGGCCCTCAGAAAGCCATGAATAAACTGAATTACAATTAGAATATAGTAGACCTCCCATACCAAAACAGCATTAACTGCCAGTACGAAAACAGTAACAACCCTACCTATGAAAAAGCAACACTGCACATATTATACCAGGCCCTAAAATATCAATACATGTCCTATTAGGAAAACAGAACAAGCCAGACTACTAAAGATCCTTACCCAGAAACTATATGCCAGCAGAATACCTCACCTCAGTCACACGTGCAGAACATAGATGACCCAGGGGCCGGTGCAAGGGTTTTAGGCCCCCTAGGAGAACCTCCTGCCTTGCACCCCCAGTCCCACCCTCATTCACTGAGACATTGCTCGTGGCTTGCTGAGTGTCTGCTTTTCTCGGCCATGAGCAGGATGGGCACTGCTTGTGGCCTGCCGAGTCTCTACTCCTCTTGGCCGTAAGCGGGATAGGCTCTGCTCGCGGTCCCACATGGCTGCTCTTCACCGCCCCCTAATCGATGGCGCCCTAGGTAACCGCCTATTTCGCCTAATAGGATGCACCGGCACGGGATGGACCCTCACCAAATACAGAATAAAATGACCATAAAGTTTAAACAGGAATGTGCAGACAAAAACTGACTGGAAACTGCAAGAAGCCAGACTATGTATGCAGTGCAACAATGGAAAAACAAAAACATTATCATTCCTCACAAAACAATTAGAAAATCAAGAAATTTAACACATCAATAAACAATTAGTATAGTAAAACTATACTAATAGGATAAGTATTTCAAAACACGTAACAAACATATCATTCAATAATTAAACTCAAGAACATTTTTAGAAAGTTCTCATAAGAACATAAGAACATAAGAAAATGCCATACTGGGTCAGACCAAGGGTCCATCAAGCCCAGCATCCTGTTTCCAACAGTGGCCAATCCAGGCCATAAGAACCTGGCAAGTACCCAAAAACTAAGTCTATTCCATGTAACCATTGCTAATGGCAGTGGCTATTCTCTAAGTGAACTTAATAGCAGGTAATGGACTTCTCCTCCAAGAACTTATCCAATCCTTTTTTAAACACAGCTATACTAACTGCACGAACCACATTCTCTGGCAACAAATTCCAGAGTTTAATTGTGCGTTGAGTAAAAAAGAACTTTCTCCGATTAGTTTTAAATGTGCCCCATGCTAACTTCATGGAGTGTCCCCTAGTCCTTCTACTATCCGAAAGAGTAAATAACCGATTCACATCTACCCGTTCTAGACCTCTCATGATTTTAAACACCTCTATCATATCCCCCCTCAGTCGTCTCTTCTCCAAGCTGAAAAGTCCTAACCTCTTTAGTCTTTCCTCATAGGGGAGTTGTTCCATTCCCCTTATCATTTTGGTAGCCCTTCTCTGTACCTTCTCCATCGCAATTATATCTTTTTTGAGATGCGGCGACCAGAATTGCACACAGTATTCAAGGTGCGGTCTCACCATGGAGCGATACAGAGGCATTATGACATTTTCCGTTTTATTCATCATTCCTTTTCTAATAATTCCCAACATTCTGTTTGCTTTTTTGACTGCCGCAGCACACTGAACCGACGATTTCAATGTGTTATCCACTATGACACCTAGATCTCTTTCTTGGGTTGTAGCACCTAATATGGAACCCAACATCGTGTAATTATAGCATGGGTTATTTTTCCCTATATGCATCACCTTGCACTTATCCACATTAAATTTCATCTGCCATTTGGATGCCCAATTTTCCAGTCTCACAAGGTCTTCCTGCAATTTATCACAATCTGCTTGTGATTTAACTACTCTGCACAATTTTGTGTCATCTGCAAATTTGATTATCTCACTCGTCGTATTTCTTTCCAGATCATTTATAAATATATTGAACAGTAAGGGTCCCAACACAGAACCCTGAGGTACTCCACTGTCCACTCCCTTCCACTGAGAAAATTGCCCATTTAATCCTACTCTCTGTTTCCTGTCTTTTAGCCAGTTTGCAATCCACGAAAGGACATCGCCACCTATCCCATGACTTTTTACTTTTCCTAGAAGCCTCTCATGAGGAACTTTGTCAAACGCCTTCTGAAAATCCAAGTATACTATATCTACCGGTTCACCTTTATCCACATGTTTATTAACTCCTTCAAAAAGTGAAGCAGATTTGTGAGGCAAGACTTGCCCTGGGTAAAGCCATGCTGACTTTGTTCCATTAAACCATGTCTTTCTATATGTTCTGTGATTTTGATGTTTATAACACTTTCCACTATTTTTCCTGGCACTGAAGTCAGGCTAACCGGTCTGTAGTTTCCCGGATCGCCCCTGGAGCCCTTTTTAAATATTGGGGTTACATTTGCTATCCTCCAGTCTTCAGGTACAATGGATGATTTTAATGATAAGTTACAAATTTTTACTAATAGGTCTGAAATTTCATTTTTTAGTTCCTTCAGAACTCTGGGGTGTATACCATCCGGTCCAGGTGATTTACTACTCTTCAGTTTGTCAATCAGGCCTACCACATCTTCTAGGTTCACCGTGATTTGATTCAGTCCATCTGAATCATTACCCATGAAAACCTTCTCCATTACGGGTACCTCCCCAACATCCTCTTCAGTAAACACCGAAGCAAAGAAATCATTTAATCTTTCCGCGATGGCCTTATCTTCTCTAAGTGCCCCTTTAACCCCTCGATCATCTAACGGTCCAACTGACTCCCTCACAGGCTTTCTGCTTCGGATATATTTAAAAAAGTTTTTACTGTGAGTTTTTGCCTCTACAGCCAACTTCTTTTCAAATTCTCTCTTAGCCTGTCTTATCAATGTCTTACATTTAACTTGCCAAACCAATGAAATATTTCAAAACAATCACAACAAATAACACCCAATAATTAAAACTAATAAGAATAAAAACATTCCCTGCTTTTCATACCTGGGATTTTATTTTATTTCCAGTCACCTTGAGATTGTCCTGGATTGTGGTAAGGGGGCTGCACAAACTTTATTTTTTCTCACATACTCGCACACTTACACACTTCCTCTCTCATATACACACTCGCACATGCATATAGGCTCTCTCTCTCTCTCTCACACATACACACGCAGGCTCTCTCACGATGCGCACACACACATTCTTTCAAGGCTCCCCCTCTCTTCTTTGGCCACTATGGGATGAGGTCCATGGTGCCCTACAGGCCACAGTGGGATGGGCTCCCTCAAAATTCGCTTTTCGGGCTGTGACAGGATGGGCTCTGTCACAGCCTCACTTTTTAGCAAGGTGAGGTGGCCACCACAAGAGTGTTATGGGGGACACTTTTTGCTGCTCCCAAAAATTTGCAACCTGAGGCAGCTACCTTACCCTATCTTATGATAGAACCAGCCCTGCTGTTTCTATTTCCCCAGTGTTGCGTTGCATACAATCTTGGCTTTTTGGGGTGTACAGTTCAGTTTTTGTCTTACATATAACATCATCATCCGTTCTGTGTTAATTATATCAACATTATCCTTTTTGCATCTTTTCATGAACATTTATTCTTTCTTTGATACATGTATTCTGCATTCAGACTCTGTAGTGTTAACAGATTGTCACTGCCTATATTTGTTATAAATAATGTTATCAGTAAAGCTGAAACGTTATAGGGCAGGGAGTGAGGAATTTCTGGGTTCTAATCCCCACTCTTCTACATATGCTGTGTATTCTGGGGCCTCAGTCTACAATGTTAAAAGGTGTGTTTTCTCTCATCACCCTCTCCAGACACCATCATATGCAAGCCAGACTATGCCACTTTCCACCTCAGAGGTGGCTACCTTTTTTGTTTCTATTGTGATAAGACCTGTTCTGGGAGAAAGGTACTAACTAAGGCAAAAACAATATTAGTCCAAGCAAAGCTATTGAGAAGATGGGGATAGAGGTTCAAGTGCTGAATCTGTTGTTCAAATCCCTAACTATCTTTGTTCAACATTATTTCAGGTTACAAGCTGCAAGTCACCAACCAGGTATAAATTGCTGCTTTATCTCCACGGGTTAATTTGTATTATAAACACAGTAGGAATGAGAAAAAGAATCCCAGGCAATGTTGAGGAAGGTGATTGGACAGCTCAGTGAAAGGGGCGGTATGGTTAAGAAGGGATTAGATCAACCCTCAAGAATACCATTGCAACGATGGAGCCGAGATGAGGTTGACACTACCTGAAGAGAAGATCCAAAAGGGCCTTGTCGTTGGGAGGCGGATCACGGAGCTGTGGTGATTCAGACCCAAGGCAGGGGTAAACAACGGAGTCCGGTGGACAGTCCAAGGATCGAGGCAGGCAGCAGTATCCAGAGAACGGTCCAAGATTCGGGACAGGCAGCGGGCAGCAGAATCCAGAGAATAGACCAAAGATCAAGGCCAGAAATCAGTCCGCGGGAGACGTCGGGGAGCAACGGAGAGAACAGGGGCCAGGAAGCAGGAAAACACAGTCAGGAAGAACAGCAGGGTAGGAACACAGGGTGGAACACAGAATCAGAAATAAGAGCAAAACAAGCAGCTTCTCCGAGGAGACGAACTGTTGCAGAGATAAGGCTGAAGAGCAGGGACTAGGTTTAAGTAGTCCCTGCTTGATGACATCAGATGGGAACCGCGGGAAATTCTCCCGCCGCGGTCACTTTAAGAGCTTGAGAGAGGCGCGCACGTGCCTAAGCTGGTGTCGGGTGATGCGGCGTTCCTTGCTGCAGTGAAGAGGCGCAGCGGTGGCGATGGTTTCCTGCCGTCCACAGAGGAGGAGGGAACAGTACCCAGGCCCCGATTGGTGAGCGAAGCCGGCCGTGGGACTCTATGGCCGGCAAGCGCAACAAATACCAGTGGCAAATTCACAAAATGTGAGTGATTGCAGTGCAGCTGCCCTCACCTTGCCCCACCCCCATCTCCCAGCTGATCAGTCCCCAGCAGAGGAGAGCGGGAGGTGTACTCTAAACCAGAATTGGCAGCATAGATACATAGGGAGGATAACTTTCAAACAATTGCGTGCGGTGGCATAGGCAGGTATATATGGCCACGTGTAGTTTTACCCCACAGTACTTTATAACATGTACATTTCACATACGCGTGCATTATAAAATGTGTATATAAGCTGTATTTCAATGAATTGAATGTGCGTTCTTTACCCACCTATTTAAAAAACATATGCGCATATATTTTATATGCAAAAGTAAAATAGGATTTACATGCATAAGTTGGTGTATTTTAATACATATGTGCCTGAGTGAAATTACCAGTTTTATCAATTAGTCCACCAGTTTGCCCAGTACTTCTTCAGGTCATTGTGTCCCTCCTGGTTCTCCAGCCTGAACCTCCAGGTCACCCAGATTTCCCACTCAGTCAGTACTACACAATAAACACATTTAATATCACTTACACCAGATATTTAGCAGGTGTAAAAACATGCAATTTGGAAAAAGTATGCGTGCATTTTTTAAAATAGCAACTTACATGCGTAAATATTGGCCCCCAACCAGGAATACCTCTAGTTCGCTCTTTTTTACACACATGTGCTTGTAAAAGTGAAAATACGTGCATATTTTGGGCTTCTATAAAATATGGAATATGCAAACAGAGACTACTTATATATATATACTCATTTTTATGCACGTAATGTTTGAAAATTCACCTTTGAGTGCAGGACCCTGAGCCAGTGTGCGCACAATCATAGTTGCCACAGCACCTGCACCTACCTCTTCTTCCCAAATCAAGAGGAAGGATTGGCCTTGCCAGTGGGACTATGAAGGCAAGCCCTCACTTAGTGCAGCCATGTTGACACTTCTGTTTCAGAGCGCAGCCCCACCCACCTCTGCTGGAACCAATCAACTAGAGGGGGAGGAGAGGAGTGGCATTAGGGAAGAGCAGTGGGCAGAGAAGTGAAAGCACAGGGAGTACAAGTTGAATTTTGGTCTAATTCTTGAGGCTGGCTAAGATGGATTGGAGGGTGACTCAACGAAAGGGGACTGACTTGTTTCTGGAAAGGGATTGGATGAATCAGGAAGAGATGCGTGGAAGGGAGCTGGATGACTCAATCATAATGATTGGGTGACTTGGGAGACTGGTGGTGGTACACTATGCACGGGAAGTTTGCACCGAGAGTTATAACTGTATGAGCAATGAGTTTAAGAGCCAAGAAGTGGAAAAGAAATCTCATAAATAAATACATTAAAAACTAAACATGATAGGACACAGTGTTGAAATGAAGTGTCATTTAGGTGTGGCTTGCACTAGCCAAAGTGACTAGCACTTAATGCACAAATAATATAATCGTTCACACCTATTTTTTTTTCTTTTAATAATTTTGAGTTTTTGTTAAGAAAATTTTTATCAATTTATATAAGGTCCAATTTGGCTTGTCAAACATTTGTTTTCGTAAATATGCCCCTATAGGGTACTATTGAGAATAATGCAAAATACTGTGAATAATTATTGCAAAGTAAGTCAAAGTTTCAGTTCAGGTCTAACAAAATATCACTCCAGCAGCCAAACTGCCAGGTCCAGAAAAACGTTTTTCAAACTAGATGTGAATGATTGCATTTGTGCATAAGAGCGGGTCACTTTCACACAGCTGTATGTCACCTCATTTCAGCACTGTTTCAGGGCTAGCGTTTTCCCATCGTATTTCGTTGTCACTGAGCTTAATTTTAGAACTTGTAGGTCCCACTGGACTAAATTGTCCCAAATTGTGTTACAGCTGAGACAGTGTATGCCCAAGTAGACACAACATCTAGCAAACAAGGTGAGTGCTCTTCTCTATTTCCCATTTCTGACTCTGTTAAGAGAAATAGCTTGTAATTGAATACAGCTGATATTAACAATGTGTTATATCTAATTAACTTCAACACTTAGATCTTTCAATAAGGCTAATGAGTAGCATAATTGCATAGATAGTAGTCCTGACTTGAGATGCCTGAGACTGTGGATACAGACCCCATAAGAGGGCAGTAGCAATGATAAAGGCGGGGAGGATGCAAGTGGGGCTGATGAGGGCATTATTGAGAAGGGATGAGGGGGCTAAAGCTGCTGCTGCTTTGGGAGGAAGTGACGTCATCCCAGCAGATGGCTGCCTAAACCCGAGTCTCCCTCAACACATTCTACAATCTCCTAACATCGAGCACTTCTGTGCACAATTTCTAATCTAACAACTCCCAATGGCAACTGGATTAGCAGCAGATGTCGAATCGGTGGAAAACACTTGACTTAAAGAAGTACTCTTACCATAAACTAGCTTTGGAAGGAGAGCCCGCAGGAGCTATAATGGCGGCCACACGAGAAGCCTTGGATGAGCCGTGCAAAGATGCAGGCAGCCCGCCTACCGATGGCGACGAGCTGCCTACAAAGGTGGAAATGAAAAGCTGGTTTGCCGAGCTGAAAAAAGAAATAACAGCTAATACCGCTGACATTATGCCCTCGATTGAGGAGCTAAAGGGGGACATTGCTGAAAATGGCCGCCGAATATTTGAAGTTGAAACCAGGACGGAAGCAAACGGCCAAGAGATTAAAGCAAACCAGGAAAAACTGAATGTCATGCAGTCTGAGATGGAGCGTCTTCAGGAAAAGGTGGAAGATCTCGAAAATAGATCTAGACGTCACAATCTCAGCTTTCGAGGCATCCCGGAGCTGCCTGAATATTCGGACTGCGTGACTGTAGTGGCTCAAATCAGCGCCATGCTGCTTGGAGAAGGAGCGGGTACATCCCCAGCCGAACAGGGCATGGAAGTAAAATAGCACGAGCACATAGAGTGTTCGGACCCCGAGTCAATAATTTACCAAAAGATATTATAGCCTGCTACCACGAATTTGCCATCAAAGAAAAAATAGCTGGGATAGCGCGACAACAACTTACATGGGAGTGGCAGGGACATAAGATCATGATATTTATCGATCTCTCCCCTATCACTATTAAGAAACGAAGGGACTTTAAACCCATTATGGATCTCCTACGTAAGGACAACATCAGATACAGATGGCTATTCCCATTCGGGATTAGTTTTACAGTGAAGGGAGAGGGTCATCGTGTGAAAACACCAGTGGAGGCCTCTCAAGTACTGCGGGTGGCGGGATTTCCAGAGATAGCGGAGCTACCAGGAAGTATGAAGCCTCCCGGCCAAAAGATAGACCCTCCACGTTGGCAAAGGGTGAATAGAGGGGACAAAAGGTTATGTCGGCATCCTGATTTTGCCTCTCAGGGAAGAGAACCAGCATAACATGGACACGCGAATATTTAATGGTTGTTGGAATGGTAGTAAGTGACCTGTTCAAGATTCACACAGACGGAGCTGCAAGAACAATGCTTATAAGGTTACAAGTTGTTAATGGACAGGGATACATGTTAATCATTAATCAGTATTCTTACTCCTGTCCCTAGAGGACAGAGTTCAAATGTTGTCTGATTTTGGGCAGGTTCATGGGTAACTAAGAGGTATTTTGTATGCTAGAGAGTATTATTTATTTATTTATTTATTTATTTATTTAAGTTCTTTTAATATACCGATGCTCAAGACAAGGTCTTATCGTACCGGTTTACAATAAACAAGGGGGGGGGGGGGGAACCAGTTAACACAGGAAGCAAAGAGTTACATTAAAACAGGGAAGTCAAACATGGTTGTTTGAAGAAAAAGGGATAGATTAACAATTTCTATTCTAAATGTATAGAAGAGCCGCTAAGCAAGGAGTGGTTGCTTCTCTGGTAAACTTAAATACACATTTACATAGTGGAGATTCAATTGAAAAGTTAATATACGCGAGCGGTTCTAGAATAGCAGATCCTTAGTGAAGTTGGAAGAGGACGCAACCGAGGGGTGGCGGTCCTTGCGGATACCATGGGTTTCTTCAGCGATAAGCTTGGGCAAAGAGCCAAGTTTTCAATTTTTTTCTGAATGTGAGATGGCAATGTTCCTGGCGTAGGTCTGGTGGGAGAGAGTTCCAGTGATGTGGTCCTGCAGTGGATAGCGCTCGTTTTTTGATGGAGTTATGTTTCGTGGATCTGCTAGGAGGAACCTGGAGGGAGCCTCTGTATGCAGATCTGGTTGGCCTTGATGAGGAGTGTAATTTGAGGGGTATGGTGAGTTGCAGAGAGGATTGCTGATATATGGATTTGTGAATGATGTTCAGAGTCTTGAAGAGTATTCTGAAGTGTATGGGAAGCCAATGTAGTATTTTTAGTATCGGTGTGTTGTGGTCCATCCTGCGTGTGTTAGTAAGGATCCTGGCTGCTGCGTTTTGCAGCATCTGAAGAGGTTTAGTGGAGGAGGCCGGGAGACCAAGCAGGAGAGCATTGCAATAGTCAATTTTTGAGAATAGTATGGCTAGAAGGACAGAACTGTAGTCATGGAAATGAAGGAGAGGTCTTAATTGTTTTAGGACCTGAAGTTTATAAAAGCCCTCTTTTGTGGTGTTGTTAATGAATTTTTTAAGGTTCATTCTGGAGTCTAGGGTGGCTCCAAGGTCTTTCACTTGACTTACTGATGGTATGTTTGTGGTGCTGGCAGGTGGGTTATTATCGTTGGGGGAGATGACCAGAAGTTCGGTTTTGGATGTATTGAGAACCAGTATTAAGATTTCAGATTACAAGTAGTCGATTTGGGAAAGACTACTGTTGGGATGCTTGATTCCTCCTTTATTAAGACAGTATGGCCCTGGGAAAGGGAGCATGCTGTGGGGGAGATGGGAAAGCTGGGGGCGGAAATGGAGGTAGACTATCTTACTTGCTTCTTGGTATGGAGTATGGGTGGGCATTACCACTATGCAGGCATACACGAATCATGGTGCTGCCGGGATTGACGGCCTTGACCAACCCGTCCTCATCCCCACACATTACATTTCCATGATGACCTTAAGCATTATGTCCCTTAATGTTAAGGGACTGAATATGCCTTTAAAACGGTAATCCCTATTTGCTGAGCTGAATCAGCATCATGTCATGATAGCCCTCGTTCAGGAAACCCACCTGAAGAAGCGCTATGAACGCTTACTTAAGCACCATAACTATCCTAAGCAATATTGGGCCGCTAGACCCCTTTCTCATAAATATTTAGGAGTAGGAATTTTAATGCAAAAAGATCTGATTTATGAAGAAATAACATGTCACTCTGACCCAGAGGGTCGATACTTGATCCTAGTCATTGCTATTGGAGGGGAAAAATACTCACTGATAAGTTCCTGCGGCCCAAATACTGCCCAGGGTTCCTATTTGGAAAACCTATCCCAGGTTATCGATCACTGTGCTGAGGGCCATCTGATCCTGGGAGGCGATTTTAATATGACAGTAAACCCTAGATTGGATAATTCTCATGGCAACGCTCATACCCCGTGGAAGGACCGACAAGTCCTTCAAAGATTTGTGCAACGCCACGGCTTAATCGATACCTGGAGAGTTTGGCACCCTAAAATAAGGAATTACACCTTTTTTTTCCAGGGCACATAAAACTTACTCCAGAATTGATTACCTATTTGTGGCGAAAAGTTGTTCCAACCAGGTTAGCCAACCGTCTATAGGCCCTATTACATGGTCGGATCATGGCCCAGTTTTCATACAATTTCATATCTCTGGGTATGATAAAGGGCAGCAATATTGGAAGCTCAATGATAGCCTCCTTGAAGATGAGGAATTTTACCTGCAGGTGCACTCTGATATCCAGGAATACTTGAGGATTAATGATACTCCTGATGTTTCTCCCATGGTATTATGGGACTGTCTCAAACCTGTATTAAGGGGTAAATTTATAGCTAGAGGGGCATATGTAAAGAGGTGCAAACAGCGGGATAAGATGGACACACTTCAGCAATTGCAATGCTTGGGGTTCGTACATTCGGCCACAGGGGATTCCAGTCTTTTAACACAAATGGACAAGCTGCGTCATTATCTGACAGAAATTGAAGCAGCTCAGATATCCCGCCAGCTAGAATGTACTAAGCAGTTATACTATGAGGGGGGAAACAAGGCTGGTAGACAATTAGTCCGTAAATTGAAGACCCAACACACTCAAAATCATATTGTAAAGCTAAAAGCTGAAAATGGGCAGATATTAACTTCTAATGCAGAAATACGCCAACGATTTATACGCTTCTACTCGGAATTATATGCATCTACTACTAACATAAGCCAGTCCGAGATAGAGGGTTATTTGCAACAAACGCATGTACCGCAGATAACCCCCGAAGCACAAAAATTTCTAGTTCGGGACATTACAGCGGCAGAGGTCAAATGGGCAATTAAATCTCTGAAATCGGGCGAGTCGCCAGGGCTGGATGGCTTCACGGCGCCCTTTTATAAAAAATTTGTTGCTTTGCTGGTGCCCCCATTGGTCACTCTTTTTAAGTCTTTACAGGGGACGCATTTGCTCTCCCAGGTAGCTAATCTTGTGGGGGTGACTCTTACATAGAAACATAGAAACATAGAAATGACGGCAGAAGAAGACCAAACGGCCCATCCAGTCTGCCCAGCAAGCTTCACACATTTTTTCTCTCATACTTATCTGTTTCTCTTAGCTCTTGGTTCTATTTACCTTCCTCCCCCACCATTGAAATATCTAACTTGATTAGTTAGGGGTAGTAGGGGTAGTAACCGCCGCAATAAGCAAGCTACACCCATGCTTATTTGTTTTACCCAGACTATGTTATACAGTCCTTATTGGTTGTTTTTCTTCTCCCCTGCTGTTGAAGCAGGGAGCTATGCTGGAAATGCGTGATGTATCAGTCTTCTCCCTTGCCGTTGAAGCAGAGAGCCATGCTGGATATGCATCGAAAGTGAAGTATCAGACACATTTGGTTGGGGTAGTAACCGCCGTAACAAGCCAGCTACTCCCCGCTTTGTGAGTGCGAACCCTTTTTTCTTCTCCCCTGTCGTTGAAGCAGAGAACTATGCTGTATATGCATTGAAGGTGAAGTATCAGGCTTATTTGGTTTGGGGTAGTAACCGCCGTAACAAGCCAGCTACTCCCCTCTTTGTGAGTGTAAATCCATTTTTCCACATTTCCTCTTGCTGTTGAAGCTTAGAGCGATGTTGGAGTCACAGTAAGCATGTGTATGTTTATTGAATAAGGGTATTGTCTCCAGGCAGTAGCTGTCATTCTGGTGAGTCACCCACTCTTCATTGGCGGCCTCTTGACTTTATGGATCCACAGTGTTTATCCCACGCCCCTTTGAAGTCCTTCACAGTTCTGGTCTTCACCACATCCTCCGTAAGGGCATTCCAGGCGTCCACCACCCTCTCCGTGAAGAAATACTTCCTGACATTGGTTCTGAATCTTCCTCCCTGGAGCTTCAAATCGTGACCCCTGGTTCTGCTGATTTTTTTCCTACGGAACAGGTTTGTCATTGTCTTAGGATCATTAAAACCTTTCAAGTATCTGAAAGTCTGTATCATATCACCTCTGCTCCTCCTTTCCTCCAGGGTGTACATATTTAGATTCTTCAATCTCTCCTCGTACGTCATGCGATGAAGATCCTCCACCTTCCTGGTCGCCCTTCTCTGTACCGCTTCCATCTTGTCTTATTGCTAAGCCGGGCCGTGACCCAACGGTCTGCGGATCATACCGCCCCATTTCATTAATAAACTTAGATATGAAAATTCTAGCTAAAATACTGGCCCATAGGCTTAATGTGTCTCTCCCTGGGTTGATACACACTGACCAATCCGGCTTTATCCCAGGCCGAATGGCATCGGACAATGTCCGCAAGACAGTAGATGCCATGTGGTGGGCACGTTCTCAAGATATCCCCCTATTACTTCTCGCCCTAGATGCCGAAAAGGCTTTTGATTATGTACACTGGCCATTTTTGTTCCAGACCATGCAATTATTCAACCTGGGGGACAAATTCATAACTTGGATTAAAAAATTATATGAAGCACCCACAGCCTGCTTAAAAATCAATGGGGGTATTCCCGTCCGTTTGAAGTTCGGCGTGGGACCAGGCATGGCTGTCCACTTTCTCCCTTACTGTTTGCCCTCTTTTTAGAACCCTTTGCCCAACATATTAGATGCAACAACTCAATCAAAGGGATTCAGGTTGGCGAAATCTCTTCAAAACTGTCCCTCTTTGCCGATGATATTCTGTTTACCCTTACTGAACCCTCACAGTCATTGCGAGCAGTCACAGAAGAAATAACAGCCTTTAGCTTAGTATCTGGTTTCACAATCAATTGGGAAAAATCTGAATTATTGAATGTCTCTCTGCCCTCTGCCCTCTGCCAATATAGCCCAGCTTAAACAGGATTACCCCTTTAAATGGGCCAACCAAAAAATAAAATACTTGGGGATATATTTGAGCACCGATGGTGATCTGTTTCAATTAAACTACCCATCGCTTATGGCTAAAATATATCAAAACCTTGAGGAGTGGGACAGGTACCACATATCATGGTTAGGGCAGCTAGCAGTATTAAAGATGAACATTATGCCTCGGATTTTATACCTGATGCTAACATTGCCAGTCATAATACCTGCGAAACTACTGGATAAATGGCAAAAAAGGTTAAACAAATATTTATGGAAGGGGAAAAGATCCAGAATAGTGAAAGAGACACTGTATTTAACCAGACATCGAGGTGGACTGGGAATGCCTAATCTTTCTCGATATTATGGAGCTACTCAGCTTAAAGCGGCAGTAGAATGGCACAATACTAAACATTGTAAAGCCTGGGCACAGTTGGAACAGGCAATGATGGGGAATCTCCCAATTACTGCCTTGTTATGGCAACCACGAGATACCTGGGATCCAGGTATCTCGTGGATACCTGGATCCCAGGTATCCCAGATACCTGGGATCCAGGGGTGAGATTACCTGGGACAGTGCAATCCACGCTGTCAGTCTGGGAACGATGGAAAAAAACATTAGTGGGCACACAAACTTTTTTTCACAGCACCCACCTATTCCACCATAAGGCTTTTTGACCTGCTGGTCATCCTGCAGCCTTTAAACTCTGGGTGGCTAATGGGGTTACACAACTTGCTCATATTTGGTCCCCAGGGAGGCTGACTCCTTTTACCACGCTTTGCGATACACATCATTTAGGACCTCCTGACCTCTTTAAATATTTGCAAGTCAGGCATTTCTTTCGTAGCAACCAGATTGAAAATGACTTAATTAGGGGCATATCCTCCTTTGAAAGCATGTGTAGACACACAGATTCGGTTGGCAAACATATATCTAATCTGTATGGTTTGCTGAGTGGTGACTTAAACATGTCGGCGACTCACATAAAAGCCTGGCAAGCAGATTTACAAAGTGATTGGACAATGGAGGACTGGAAGCGAATGTTCCAATCTTTGAGGAAAGACTTAATTTCGGCGCTGCCCATTAAAAATGGATATAAATTGTACTTCAGATGGTATACCATTCCTGTCCACATACAACATATTGTGCCAAGCACCACAGGACTATGCTGGAAATTATGCCAGGAGCGGGGAACCTTTTTCCATTTATGGTGGCTGTGCCCCAAAATTCAACAGCTTTGGAGCTCAGTATCTGCTTGGATTTCCACAATATTGGGTACCCGAATATTGCTCACCCCGTCACAAGCCCTGCTCAATGATGAACTCAAAGACAGATCGAAATTTCATAATTATTTTATTAAGTATGTGGTAACAGCCACGGGCTGTGCAATAGCACGCAGTTGGAAAGACATGAGGGTACCAGCATTGCAAATTGTGCAAGCCTCGGTCATGAACATGCATAATCTCGGACGTATAACTGCTTACAAGAACAAGTCGACTCATAATTTTTATAAAGTTTGGGGGCGCTACGAACAATGGCTGCATGCCAACACAGACTAATCCGGGGGTGTTTTCTTTTGATGCTCTAGCTATTCTCAGTGTCCTGCCATAGTTTCTATACATTGCAATGCACCCAGACATACCAGGTGGCTCATTACCGTCTTAAGACTGACTGGCAGGTATGCCGCATCCTTGTGATCATATTTCCACTTTCCATACCAGATTTAGTGATTGCATAAGTTGTCACCCTCTTGGGAGGGGGGGGGAGGGAGGGACTACAGGGAGTCTACAAATATAATGGCGTTTATTCATGATAATGTGTTTTTGCAATAACTGTATATGTTACATGTTGGTTACAATCTTCCTCAGTGGAATGCAAAATTTTGTTAAAATTACTTGCCAATAAAAGAGATAAAAGAAAAAAAAAAAAAGCTGCTGCTGCTGAAGGTAAATACATGCAGGATAATGATAATGTTCGTATGTTATGCTGTTATATTTCTTTACCACTTTCCATAGACTCAGTCCAATGCAAAATGATTTTCAAAATACAAACGTAATACAACAAATAGCAGTGCTCCATAAAAATAATGCATCAAGAAGAATTCATACCTTTCAAAATATAATAATCACTAATAGCTAGGGGCATAGCTTGGACCAGTCACTAAGGCAGAGCAGGGCTACTACCCCAACCAGTCAAACAGCAATAAATTAATTTAAAACAACCCACTTAATGATAATGATGACATTAATGGCAATGAAGATATTAATGACAGTAGTGGGTATTATGATGGTAGCTGTCGATGAAGAGGAAAATTGTGGTGATGAAGGCATCGATGGTGACGGCATTGGTAATGATGAAGAGACTGGTGATGTTGGTGACAATGGTGATTTTGATTGTAACAATAGTGATGTCTACAGTATGTCTGATATTGACTGAAACTTTAACTATCAATTATCAATAAAAGGAACACCAGTGTTAGTGAGAAAGTGACCAACACCTCCAGTGAATGACAGCTCAGGGATTGTCTACTTTAATGAGAAATGTTTTCGGTTACAGGTGTCCCCGTCTCAGTGACTGAAAAGAAAGAGGAGCAGGTGGGTGTCTTGGTCCCGTGCAGGCTGTCCTGTGAGGAGATGTATTCTCACTACAATAAACAAGGACAATATAATTAACGTATGCACTAACCAGTTAAATAAATCTGTGTTCTCCTTTTCAGGAAGTGATTCATTACGCTAAACTGAATCTTCCGAACAAGGCTCACGCACAGCCAGATGTCCAGTCCAGAATCCCAGAGACAACGTATGTGGAGATAAAAACTTAGGGCCGTAGAATCTTGCACCCCAAGCCTGAAGAAGGAGGAGACACAGGAACTTTTCAAAAATGTGATTCTAATGCAAGAGACTATTTTGGTGGCCATCAGAGCTGGAGTAGTCTTGTTCAAAAGAGAGGGGTGTGACATCAATGTTGCCCTTGTGGTCTACACTAATGGACTCCAGCAAATAGGTTGCTATGAATGCCCAAGAGGGTTATGAAGGACCTGTATTTATAGAAAAGGGTTGTGCAGACCAGATAAGGCTCTTTTATTTCTATAGGAGCATGGGCGAGAGAGAGACAGACAGGCTAGTGCCTTGGATCACTTCTGTAAGCAGCTTTTCCACCCCTCCTTGTCCTAGTTGTAGTTTATAGAGCTGTGTCTGCATTTCATATATCCCTTCTGTGCCCACAAATCCTGAGCTTGTACCATGCCACTCCTATCAGCTTCCCTGCAGAAAAAGTAATTCCTCAATTAATTTTATTATTCCATTTTAAGTCTGTCAGTATCGGTCACATTCTTTGTTCTCCTCTGAAACCAAGATTCCGTTTGTAATTGAAATGATGCATTACAGAAGAACATAAGAAATGCCATACTGGGTCAGACCAAGGTCGATCAAGCCCAGTATCCTGTTTCCAACAGTGGCCAATCCAGGTTACAAGTACCTGGCAAGTATCAAACATTAATGGGCAGATTTTAAAACTCCGGCGTGCATAAATCCCGGGCCTTACGCAGGCTGGGCCAATTTTCAAACGGGCCCAGCCACATGCTTAAACCCCGGGATGCGAGCAAGTGCCGGGGCATGAAAAGGGAGCGGTCCGGGGGGGGGGGGGGGGGGCGGAGAGGGGCTGTCTGGAGGGTGGGGAGGGGCAGGGCTGGAGGTGCAGATACAGCAGCCATTTGCCTCTGTGCCAGGGGAGCGTGCGCCGGCAGTTGGCCGGCGCGCTGAAGTTGCTTCTGATCCAGAGGAGCAGCAACTTACAGAACAACCAAAAAAAAAAGGTATGGGAGATTAGGTTTAGGGGGTGGGGAGGAGAGGGGAAGGGAAGGGAGGCTAGGGTAGAAGGTAGGGAACTGGGGAAGGCCCTGATGCTTCACCGCATGAAAGTTGCCGAATTCAACCCCCCCTTGCACGCGCCTCCCCCGATTTTATAACAGCTGATGCTGGACCTGCTTGGGACAGATTTGGAAGGCAGTGGCAGGAAGGCAGTGGCAGGAAAAGCCTCGAAAGGTACAGCCTGGAGTATGTGAGTATGTGTATAAAATTATTAGTAGTAGAGACCAAGGAAGGGAGGAAGAGAGAGGGAAGCCGATCTGAGTTGCAAATGGGAATTTGCAAGCTCATTACCAACATGAAAGAATCTCAACTGGGCAGAGTAGATGGGTCAATTTGCTCTTTATCTGCCATCATCTACTGTGTTGCTAGCTGAGGCTGACAAAGCATACCTCAATGAAAGTGAAAAGGAAAATAATCCTTGAACAGACAATATTCCTACCAAAGATTGACTGGATACGAAAAGCAAAAACGCCGTGATCAACCTCTTTTATGCATAGTCAGGGAAAAAGGAATATTTCCCTTACAGCAAACACACAGTGTGTGATGGCACTCAAATAGTAGCAAGGCTCATGCACATTCACAGATGGAAAATCGGCACTCTCTGCCTGCACAGATTCAAGTGCTAAGCTTTTTGCCGTCGGCTGCCTGTTCTCCCCCCCCCACCCCCCACCCCCCCAAACATTAATGGCATGAGAGCACTAGCCCACAAACGAGTTCAGCAGTACGAACTTAGACGGGGAAATTATAGACTTCCACCCGCTGCAGGTTCAAACTGCCCCAGCACAGCCGACACATTCTGCAGAACGTCACTTAGAATAAACCCTATGAGGAAAGACTAAAGAGGTTAGGACTTTTCAGCTTGGAGAAGAGACGACTGAGGGGGGATATGATAGAGGTGTTTAAAATCATGAGAGGTCTAGAACGGGTAGATGTGAATCGGTTATTTACTCTTTCGGATAGTAGAAAGACTAGGGGGCACTCCATGAAGTTAGCATGGGGCACATTTAAAACTAATTGGAGAAAGTTCTTTTTCACTCAACGCACAATTAAACTCTGGAATTTGTTGCCAGAGGATGTGGTTAGTGCAGTTAGTGTAGCTGTGTTTAAAAAAGGATTGGATAAGTTCTTGGAGGAGAAGTCCATTACCTGCTATTAAGGTCACTTAGAGAATAGCCACTGCCATTAGCAATGGTTACATGGAATAGACTTAGATTTTGGGTACTTGCCAGGTTCTTATGGCCTGGATTGGCCACTGTTGGAAACAGGATGCTGGGCTTGATGGACCCTTGGTCTGACCCAGTATGGCATTTTCTTATGTTCTTATGCCATCCATCCCATTGGCAAACCGCGAGCAATGACGCTCAAGCCGCCCAAGCGCATGCAACAGTTTGGAAATTGAAAAGCAATATGCTGGAAGGAAGGGTACGCTCTGGACCTGCTTAAAGGAAGACTAAAGCAGTGTGCTTGCCATGTTAGTCCCCATGCATGTGTAGAAATAGGAGGACAGTCTTTAAATGACTTTTCTTGGGTAACTAAGCAATTACCTGGGCAAAACCGTCCATTATAAATTGCTTTCCCCCTCTGTGGATAAAAGTAGCCATGCGGTTTCTTAGTGTGCAGAATGGGCAGAGCCAGGAGACAACGCGCCGGGATTTAATTTTGAAATCCCTGTCCATGCTTTCCAGCACCAGCTTTGCACCTGCCACAAAGCGGGTGCAAAGTCCACTGGTGGGAGGCATTTGCAGCGTTGGCTGGCTCCGAATTATCAAAGGGAACCTCGCTGGATTGTTTCCCTTTCAAAACACGCTTGCAGGCCCACTGGTACAAAGTTCACATAGGCTGCAAGCAAGGATGCCACAATGAAAATTGTCCCCAAAAGATCAACAAACTGGTTGCGGATGACACCTTTTAATTGGACTAACTGAATATATTGCTGACAAGCTTTTAAGAGCTACACGCCCTTCATCAGGTGTATGCAGAATGAGCTAATCATTGACTTATTATTATTGTTTCTTCTTTCAGATTTATACCCTGCCTTTCTGTTACAGACGCTCAAGGCAAGGAACATCATTCGTTTCGATGAAAGTAGTATAATTCTCAAAAGCTGTTCACAAATGTATTAAGTTAGTCCACTAAAAAGTTCTCACCTGCAGCTTATTGACCTTTGCTTTTATATTCTTAAAGCAAGAAGCTTTTGAATGGAGCTTAGTCCTTCGTCTGGGAAAGATTTCCTCACTACTGCAAGGATAACAACAGATCCCAGAAAAGATTCCCTTCGTGCTATCAGAGCCGGCCCTTCCAGGAGCAGGAAATTGCTTAGAGCACAGCAATTTTGGGTGCAGCAGCAGGGGCTTTGCTGTGCGGGTTAACACACAGATCCCACCCCCCCCATGACTGTATTGGCCAATGCCCAGAATATCAGGCAGCAAACAACAACCCTCAGCATCCGTCCGGCTTCAGCCCATCCCTCCCAGGCAGTGCACAGAGGACTGAAAGAATCCCTCTGCTTCCTAATCTAACCCCTTCCCCACCTGCAGGAAACAGAAGGGGAGAGAGGTGAGTTTGAAGTGGAGAAGAATTCAGTTTTTTATCTGTACATTTCTACGTAACGTTTCTAGATGTCATAAATCAGTGGTCCCCTCCATAACATGCACATTTTCTCTCCTGCATATTCATTGTGGATATCCTGAAACCCGACTGGCTGGGGGCCCCCCAGGACAGGGTTGGGGGACCACTGTTATAAATGACTGCTTCATGAAGCAGTTAGTCCTAGAACTGAGCAGCCGGGCAGCCACTTTAGATCTAGTCTTCAGTGGAATGCATGGTGGGGCCACTAAGCAAGAGCAATCATAATGCAATAAAATTTGACATAAATCACAGTAAGAAGGACATCAAGCAGAACTGCTGTGTTAGGATTCTGAGGTATCAGATGGTGTGTGAACCCTGGGCCGAAGTGAGAGGTATTTCTGCCCACGGGGAGGCACCCCGTGGGCCTCACTGTCGGGAGGCTAGGTCTCAGCTAAGGAAGTCACAGAATGAATAGAGTCCTTATTAATAGAGATAGAAGCAGTACCCATGGAGCGGGAGGTGCCAGAGAGAGATGGTCACACAGGCCCTGAGACACAGGGTCGGGATAGGTAGTGCCCTGAGGGAATACCTCTGTAACGCTGGTAGTAGTGAAGCGGGTACACCGAAGAGGCCTTGATAGAGATGGTAGTGGCCCGCAGAGCGGGGTACACCAATGATGTCCTTGGTAGTGATGGTAAAAGCCCGCAGAGTAGGATAAGCCGATGAAGTCTTCAGAAGAGATGACAGCGACCGACAGAGCGAGGAGCACAGTCGAGGTCCAAGGTGGAAGTGGTAATGACCTGCAGCACGGGGTACACCGGTGAGGGTCCTTGGTCGGTCTGGTAGCGGTCCGCGAGGCAGAAAGTGCCTGTGAGGTCCTAGGTAGCGTAGTAGAGCAGGCACCTCTGTCAGAGCTCTCTGTAGCGATGGTAATGGCCCGCAGCGCGGGGTACACCCGATAGGCACTTGGTAGGTAAGAAGTATTCCACAGAGCGGAGTACTCACAAAGAGCAAGTTGGTTCCAGGAAGCCCCAGGGAA
Organism: Rhinatrema bivittatum; assembly: GCF_901001135.1. Classification (NCBI taxonomy): domain Eukaryota; kingdom Metazoa; phylum Chordata; class Amphibia; order Gymnophiona; family Rhinatrematidae; genus Rhinatrema; species Rhinatrema bivittatum. The sequence goes on along the minus strand of NC_042628.1, from coordinate 50,834,276 downwards.
TGGAGCAGACGGAGTTCCAGGCGTAAGGCCCTCTGAGGAGTGGATAGCCAGGATGAGAGAGAGGCCCCTGAGGAGCGGGTACCTGAGACATCCACGTCAACTGGATTCTGGAACACAGATCCTCAGGAAGCGAGGCAGAAGTAGCAAGGATGAGACTCTTTGCCAAATCGTCTTCAGAGAGGGCCAGCAGGTTTAAATATCCACAGATCCTAACGTCTTCTGGAAGGGACACCCCCGAGGTTCCCAACATGACGTGGATAAGACCAGGCTGTGCGTGCGCGCCTAGAGGGATCTGATGACGGACGGCGGCATCCGTGCTGGCCCGGGAGGCCTGGAAGCGGTAGGCAGGTCGTAGGTAGCTAGCGGAGGCTGCCAATCTACCCCATGGAGTCAGGGAAGTGAAGAAAGAGGTGAGCAGAAGTGGTCGCAGCAGTCTGCGACCGACGGGCGTAACATGCTGCAGTAGCATATAACTTTAAAAAGGGAGACTATGATAGAATGAGGACATTAGAAAAAAAAAAACCAAAACAAGAAAAGGAGCAGTTGTAAAGGTTTAAACTTTGCATGAGACATGGACATTGTTTAAAAATACCTCAGATAAAATGTAATCTATCCTTTTAACAAAGGTGGAAGGAAGACAAATGGTGAGGTAAAGCAGGCAATTAAAAGGGCATCTTTCAAAGTAATGAAGAATAGACCCAAATGAAGAAAATAGGCACGATCATATGTGCTGGCAGGTTAGATGTAAAACAATAGTAAGACAGGCCAAGAGAGAATTTGAGAAGAAGCTTGCCAGAGAGGCAAAATCTAATAATGAAACCTTTTTTTTTTTAATTTGAAACTTTTATTGAATGTCGTCAAACAATGATACAAAATCAAAGTATGCTAACAGACACCCATAATATCTGATATAGAAAACAGAAAAGAAAAGAAAATTCCCCTCCCACCCACCCCATATCTAATGTCTCATATATAATACAATTCGATGACGCAAGACATGCCAGGAGACAGAATATACAGCATCATACATAAACGCAAGGAAACCTGCAGAGTCATCGGAGCATGTACAGTAAAACACATAATCGGATATAATAACTTAGCAGAATAATTCTGGTAGGACCAGAAAGCAGTAAGATATATGAGTAAACACTAATGTGGATATATAAGAAATCAAACAAAGTCAGTTATCCCTTCCCTGAGTTCTGCACCATCTAAGAAAAGGATCCCAAATTTTCTCGAGATAAGTCAATTGATTGTGACGTATAGCTGTAAGCCGGACCAGCCTATAATGGTTAGGGAAGGAAGGCACTTATTTATTTATTTATTTTTGTTTTTCCAAATTTTTCTATACCAGTGTACAGACCGAGCCTTCACATCGGTTTACAATCTGATAACATGTACAATATCAACAATAAAATACCAATGGATACATACTATCAGTATTCAAATAGCATAATAAATACAACATCAAATAAACTCTAAAAACATATTACAACTAAAATACCTAAAACTTCCTTAAAAACTATATACTGCCTTCCTCATTTGCATTTTGCATCACCCTGAGCCTTGCATAGATCAGTTATTCTCGTTCTCAGAGAAAGCCTGTTTGAAAAGCCATGTCTTCAAAAGTTTTTAAATTCGTGCTGGCTTGTTTCTAGCCTTATTTCAACAGGCAAAGTATTCCAAATTTTAGGTGCTGCAAGGGCTAGTGCCCTTTCTCTCACTGATGTTAATTTAGCTGATGTTAAAGAAGGAATTGCCAATAATCCTTTATTTGAAGATCTTAAAATACGCTGCGGAGTGTGTAATCGTATGGATGCATTTAACCATTCTACATTTTCTGCATGCATTGCCTTATGTAAAATAGATAGTATTTTATATTGAATTCGTTGTTCCACTGGTAACCAGTGCAAATCTGCAAGTATTGGTGTTATGTATTCATGTTTATGAGTTCCAGTTAATATTCGTGCCGCAGAATTCTACAGGATCTGTAAAGGTCTTAATGTGGAATACAGTAAGCCAAGTAAAAGGGCATTGCAGTAGTCAATACCACTGAATATCAATGTTTGCCGAACAGTTCTGAATTCTTCTATCCCTAATTGTGGTTTTAATCTTCTTAGTAATAGTACTTTATAAAACCCCTCTTTAGTTTTTAAACTAATATGTTTTTTAAAATTTAGTTTGGGGTCTATAACAACCCCTAAATCTCTTATTTCATTCGCCAGTATAATTTAATTATTATCACACTTGAACTGATAATTCTCCGTATGCATTATAATTTTCCTTTCTAAAAGCATTATTTCTGTTTTTTTCAATATTTAAGCTTAATTTTATCTGCGACAACAGTTGTTTTATTATATTTAGATACATTTCAGTCATTTTAAAAGTTTTTTCCAGTGTATCTTTCACAGGTATCAGTATCTGTATGTCATCTGCATATAAATAGTATACTAATCCTAATCCTGTTAATAGATGACACAACGGTGTCATATAAATTTTAAACATTGTCGCCGATAATGCAGATACCTGCGGTACACCTGTTTCGATCTTGATGATATCAGATAAAGAATTATTCAACTGTACTTGATATGTCTTGTTATTCATGAAAGATCTAAACCATTCTATTGTCATTCCTGTTAATCCTATCTCTTTCAATCTAAGAATCTTCTGCACATTTCCAAAACAAAGCCAGTTCACACCGAGATTTAATAAATACCTGCTGGCAAAATCGCTGTTAATACTTACTAATATGTGGGATTGGTAAATTCAGCAAAACATAACGAGCATCAGAAATGTTCTCCACTCCCAAAAGTCTTGAGCGCCAATCAGTAATATGACGCCAAAATGATACCACCACCCCAAATTGCCACCAAATATGTATAAAAGTACCTAATTTCCCACAATTCCTCCAACATTGATCACTTACGGTGGGAGAAAAAAAACGATGTAGTTTAACAGGGGTGAAATGCCAGCGATACAGCAATTTGCAACAATTTTCCTGCAAAGAGGCAGCTATGGAACCTTTACTGATTCATAAATAGACAGAATCCCAATTCTCCTGAGTTACCTCAACCCCAAGTCTTTTTCCCATGCTCTGAGATGTGAGACAGCATCTGAAGGGCGCCCATTAAGAAGACAATATATCTTAGTAATCAAGCCTTTTATCTTGTCAATGTGTGCAATAATTTTCAAACATGGAATTACTCTGAACGCTAAGTCTCTCTGTTGGGTAACTATTAAGTGTCTAATTTGGGCATAATCCAATAAACTCACTCTCTCTGTCTGATAAGTACTACGTAATGATGGTTTCAGGGAGAATAAATGTGCCCTGAATAAGTAAATGTTTCACCGGGAGTATACCATGTGCCTTCCATGCCTCGTATGCTGAAGGGGGCAAACAGGTGGGAAAACGCGTATTATGAAACAGGTGAGTAAGGTAATAATATGAACAATTACCAACTAGTTTAGATTTCCATTGTAACCATACTTGTAACGTACCATGTACAATGCATAAGGACAGCAGTTCAATGGGCATCATGTACTATGAAGCTGCCAGGGGATGGAAGACAGAGGCATCACCTCTATCATTACTTGTTCCAGCAACACCCACTGTTTCAGAGGACATAAGCTATAGAGATTGGGTATGGCTTGAAGTAAGGACGGAGCATAATACCATAATAAGTTAGGTACCCCTAAACCACCCCTCACCCTTGGTAGGTACAAAACCATTTGAGAAACCCTGGGTGGACCCCTCCTTCAAATAAAATCAAATATCATCTTCTGCCAGGACCGTAAAATAGCAGCTGAGATAAAGACAGGAAGGGTGAGAAACAGATATAAAAAAATGAGGGAGAATGTTCATTTTAACAACGGCTACAAAGCCCAACCAGGAAAAATGTTCTTTATTCCACCTATCCAAATCCTTAGCAACGGTTTTACCAAGGGGATATAATTAAGATGGACTAGATCTGTAACAGAGTTACTCAAACCCCTAGATATTTAAGAGATCGCTTTGCCCATTTAAAAGGAAATTGTTGTTGCAAGTCAGAAACAGTAGACTCCGGTAAATTAACATTAAGAATTTCAGATTTACTAAAGTTGACCTTGAATCCTGAAACTGCACTAAACCTCCTCAATTTGGCCATTATCCCAGGTAGCGATTTAGAAGGTTCTGATAGTGTAAACATTATATCATGTGCAAAAAGCAAAAGCTTGAAGCTAACATTACCCAGATTAACCCCTCAATCTGTTCTGACATACGTAATAAAGGTTCCAAAAATAAAGCAAACAATAGTGGAGATAAAGGACAGCCCTGCCTCGTTCCCTTCCCAATCCCTTCCAATCCCCATAACCCCCATTAACCTTGACTCTAGCTTTCGGTGATTCATAAAGTTTCCTTAACCATTTAAGAAAATAAGGACCAAAGTGCATTTTTTCTAATGTCTTGAGCAAAAAAGCCCAATGCACCATGTCAAATGCTTTCTCAGCATTCAGAGACAATAACATACTATAGTAGGAATATGTTTCTTTCTGATCCACCACAGAATATCTGCAATCTTGCGGACATTATCCGCTGCTAACCTATGTGGAATAAATCCCACCTGATTATTGTGGACTAGTATAGGTATGATATTAGTCAAACGTACAGCCAGAACCTGTGCCAGCATATTGAGATCTAAACTAATTAAAGAAATTGGCCTGTAAGATCCACAGAGAGTGGGGTCTCTGCCTGGTTTTGCCAACACAGAAATCCCAGCAACATTTAAATGTGCTGCAAAGGAACCCCCTTCCCGAATAAAATTAAACATAGCAGTCAGTGGGGACACTACAATATGCGAAAACCTTTTGTAATATCCACTGAAGAACCCATCCAGCCTTGGTGATTTGCCTGCTTTTAAATTGGCAATCACATGTTCAACCTCAGTAGAGCTAATTGGGCTATCCAGATATATGTTTTGGTCAGGGGTAAGAGAAGGCAAGGATACAGAATGAAATTACCCAATAATATCAAGTCTGACATCCCAAATTCAGAACTATACAGTGAAGCATAAAATTTGGAGAAACAATCCCTAATGTCTGCAGATTTAGTAGCTACTTCCCTATTGGCAGTCTTAATTTTCACAATAGAGCTCTGAGCATGAAAGGCCTTCAGTGGTCTGGCCAAATATTGACCGGCCTTGTTTCCTCCCTCAAAGTACGCTTGTTTAGTGATCTCAGGCTGAGGGACCAAGCGTTCATTATCTATCGACTGCAGCTCTGCTCGAGCTAAAGACAATTGCTTAAAAACAACCTAAGACTGAGTTTGCATGTGATTATGGGAAAGTTGGGCAATTTTGGTCATTAACGTAGACCGCTTAAGTTCCCTGTCTTTCTTGCAATGTGCAGTATATGATATCAAAAAACCCCACATAACTGCCTTCGAACATTCTCATATCGTTGCCTGGGAAGTAAAAGTACTCTTGAAGCCGTTCTTCCAAGGATTTAGAAAAATGCTCATCTCTTAAGAGACTTTCATTCAGTCGCCAGAAACGTTGACCACTGTCCAAGTCTTGGAAGAAAATACCTAACCAAATAGGTGCATGGTCTGACCAAGTGATATTACCAATACCCATCCCCATAACTTGGTTCTGTAATAATTTATCAACCAAACAATAGTCAATTGGTTCTGTAATAATTTATCAACCAAACAATAGTCAATGTGGTGAGGAGAAAAAAGTGTATGCACAAGATTTAGGGTATTTCTGCCTCCAGCTATCCACTAAACCCCACTGTGACATTATCTGAGACAACAATTTCCTTAACCCAAGAGCTGCAGAGCATGTTTGAGAAGAACTGTTCACAAGTGGATTACGAACAAAATTAAAATACCCTCTCATTATGACCAAACCTTCAGCATTAGCCAGCAAATAGTCATCCAACAATCTTAAAATAAATTGCTGGTCATATAAATTAAGGAACATATAAATTAAGGAAAGTACAGATATCCTTACCCACTCTGATTTTTACCAAGATATAACGACCTTGGGGATCAGGTAGCTGAAGCAATTCATGCGTGAAGAAACGAGAGAATAGAATACCCACTCTGGCATATCGGGCTCCTCAGATGCTGGCTGCATCATTTAAAGACAGAAAACTCTCTTGCCATTTCCGCAAATGAGTTTCCTGCAGAAACACGATAGAGGCCTGGTGATAAGCCACTTCCTGTGAAAGAAGCTGGTGCTTCCTGTATGAGTTAAGGTCCTTGACATTAAGTGAAAGAATCTGGTCTTCATAGTGACATAATAAAATAAAAAATGTCTAAGAATGTACCATCCCGCCAGATCTCATGTAAAAAACCATATATACCTGTCTCCTCCATGTATGTGCAATACAGGATTATACATAAGAAAAAAGAAAAAATCCCTCCTGAATCCCCCCTTCCCAAATTATAATCTGCCTGTCCTCCTGGGAAGATTCCACCTTCTATAGGAGGCATCGCTGTGAGACCAGGACCGAGTTGCCACAAACCCCCCTCCCCGATTAACAAGAACATTAAGAAAAAGTAATAGCAGATCAATAGCCATTGCTTAAAGATAGCAGAAAATAATAATACAACAGCATAATGAACCTGGTCCAACAATAGTGAAGGTCAACACCATGACTATGTTAACCAACCCCTAATATTACACAGCAAAATTAACTCTCACACCAAAAGAAAAATAATGTCTCTCATCATTGATCTGATAGGGCTGACCGAGAGTCCTTGGAATGGCGTCACAGCCGCCGTCCTCCCTTGCTGGTACGCTGCCAGCAAGGGAAACACATCTGCCTTCGGAGCACTGGCTGCCATTTTAGGAATATTGAAAGAGACTGGTAAATCCACTTGCTTGAAGGCCTCTGCTGCACCCAACACTGTTTTCACGTGAAAAGAAACTCTTTTGATGGCAAACTGAAGCCCGAAAGGAAATGTCCACCAATACTGAATATGTGTGTCTCTTAAAGCCTGGGTCACCTCTCGAAGCTCAAAATGCTTGCGTAGTGTGGATGGAGCAAGATCATTAAAGATAGCGATTGCATGTCGGGCTGCTGCTTTCTGGCTAGATCATAAATTTGAGACTTTTGGGGAAAGCTGGGTAGGCATAGTATAATAACGCTGGCTCGGTTATTTAATTTAGGGTCAAAAGTCCTGTGTGTGTGCTCAATTCGAACCAGAGAGGAAGAGTGAGCAGAGGGGGGATTCTCCCGACGCAGAAGTGCAGTGAGTAATGAAGTTACAAATTTTTCAGAAACAGCTCCAGTGTACCTGTAGGCCTCATTCTCCGGTATGCTTTGAATCCTGAGGTTACACCATTGAGAGTGGTTTTCTAGATCGTCTAATTTTTCAGCCAGAAGAACGCATTTCGTTGAGTTGCTGTTTGTTGCACCACCAGTGCAGCCATAGAAGCTACCTGGCTATCCACTCTCGTGTCCAGTTCATCTACCCAGGATCTGAGAGCAGCCATATCTTCTCTCACCTCTGAGACAGAGGCTAAAAGATCCATTTTTTGTTGTTTCATGTCTGCCCTTAACTCGAGGAACCACCCTCGTAATTCCTCTTGGGATGGCAATTCAAAGATCTCAGGACCAGTGGAAGTTGCTGAAGCAACACCAACTAGATCTCGTCCCTCTGATTCTGCTGTGGCTTGGCCATCCTCTTCCACCGAAACTTCAGAGGTTTGTTTATTATACAAAAATTGTTTCAGGTCAGCTGTTTTACATTTCACTGCCATCTCGGGAGGTATAAAAGCACAAAAAATATATACTCGCCAGGAAAATCACAATAACAGAGCAAGAAAGCGACGTTTTAAGTAATGGGCGGGGGGGTAGGAGCTCCTCGTTCATGCATCTATCCTGGTCAACTGCGTTAGAGCCCCCCCCCCCATAATGAAACCTTTTTCAAGTCATTTGAAGCAAAAAGCCTTTGAGGGAGTCACTTGAAATGCTAGATGACTGAGGTGCAAAAAGGATACTTGGGAGGACAAGGAAATAGAAAAACTGAATGAATTCTTTAACTCGGTCTTTACTGAGGGAAATATTGGGAACATACCTACACATGAAAAATTCTGTAATGGGTGAGATTCTGAACAACTAATGGAGGATGTAATAGATCAGATTGACAAACTAAAGAATAACAAATCACCAAGACCGGATGGCACCTACCCTGGAGTTCTTCAAGAACTAAAACATGAAATTGCAAACCTAGTACTAGTAATCTGTAACATATCATTTAAAGTGTCAACAATATCTGAAGACTGGAAGGCAGCCAATATGTCACTGATGATCTTTAAAAAGAGCTCCCGGTGTGATCCCGGAAACAATAGACTGGTGAGCCTCACTTCGGTGCTTGGCAAAATGGTAGAAGACATTAAAAAAAAAATCTCTGGCCACATAGATGGACATGACTTAGTGGGGAAGAATCGACATAATTTTAGCAAAGGGAATGCTTGTCTTACCAATCTTTTAGATTTTTTTGAAGGTGTAAATAATAATGTAGATAAAGGTAATCCAGTTGATTGATATAATTTGGATTTTCAGTAGGCATTTGACAAAGTGCCCCATGAGAAACTCTTAAGGAAATTATAAAGTTATGGGTTCAGAGGCAGTATCTTACTCTGGACTGGGTATTGGTTGTAAGGATTTTGGTGTCACCTAGTGGGATATGATATGATATATAGGGCCTTGCAGTGGTTAAACTTACACAGTTGCAGTTGTTAAAAAATACAGCAGTGAAGTTAGTAAGAAAAAAAAATAAATTTGAGTACATAACGCCCATACTGCAGGAGTTGCATTGGCTCCTTACTAAATGACCAGGCTGGGTTCCAAGACTGTCATTAGCTTCATCTTTCTGTCCCAGGCTGATTAGCAGATCTCCTTTGTTACTATTAAGATTCTAATTGTTTTATGTTCAAATATTTATATACTTACCTTTGTTAAATGTATAACGCTCCGGCGTAAGTTCCTGTTCACTGTACACCGACGTGATATCTTTGTGAGCGGCGGTATATAAAAAATTTATAATAAATAAATAAATAAATAAATAAATATTAACCATTTAGATCAGTAAGATCCTCCCAACCAAGACTGTTCCAAGTTCCCTCTCATCCAGATGTGAGGTTGGTAGTGACAAAGTGTTTGGCTTTCCAATGTTTTGCCCCAGATTTGTGAAATCATTTGCCTTTAGAGGTGCACTGAGAATTGTCCAAATTTAAATAAAAAGCAAAGGCCTGCCTGTTTTTTTGAACATGCTTTCATTTTGGTTCTTTTATATTTGAGAACATTGAGGGTTCCAGCTATGGATCATTGACTCAGTTTTATGGAGAAATGTAATTAGAGTATGTTTAACCTGTTAATGTATACTTTAATATTGTATAGTGAATTGTAAAAGCTGCCTTGAGGTTTGAATTAGTTAAAGATGGGAAATCAGGAAGAGGTCTCATTAGTGGCTCAGAAAGCAACAGAGAAACCTAGAGGGATGTTACATATAGTGTCAGGGGGGACAGACAAAGTTCCTAGGTCAAACCCATCAGACCCTAAGGAAAGATCCCAAACTGAGCTGGACCAAGGGACAGTTTGCTCTGAGACACTTATGATATGAATAACACTTTATTTTAATCTGCCTCACTACTAGGACAAAACAGCGATAACAAATGAAGACTTAGAACAAACAGTTATAATCAAATATCAAAAGATAAAAATACAATAAAATTGCTAATTAAACATTTTCAATACTATAATATAGAAAGATAAATCAGAATAAAAAAATAACCAGGGCTTCTGATCCTAGGGGGTTTACAAATTGCAAACTTACCCCATCAATCATCAAAATGCGTTATGGCATTAACGCATGCGATAACGCGTTGTGTGCGTTAACGCCATAACGCATGCGGAAAGTATGGTAATGCATGGCACGAATGCAAATTTTTTTGGGGGGGGTGAAATTGAGGAGAAGTTTGGGCAGGATTTTGTTAAATTAGGGGCAATATATCACCGTGCAACACAGTTTTAATGCTGGAAATAACTATACCTTTTTTCCTGGTAATTCGTGATAAATTTTTTGAATTGTATTTTGGCCATTTCTGGGCTTGGGGAGGGAGAGAGAGAGAGACTCAGCCTTTGGGGAGGGCCTCACTGTGTACATGTAATTATATCTCTATAGGAAGGCCACCTAATAGGTTGAGGTGAGGTGTTGGTGATGGTTTAGGGCAGTGGTCCCCAAACCTGTCCTGGAGGGTCACCAGCCAGTCGGGTTTTTGGGATATCCTCAATGAATATGCATGAGAGAAAATTTGCATGCACTGCCTCCATAACATGCAAATTTTCTCTCATGCATATTCACTGTGGATATCCCAAAAACCGACTGGCTGGTGGCCCTCCAGAACAGGTTTGGGGACCACTGGTTTAGGGTTTAGGGGCCAGTCTCGCATGTAGAGTGAGACATACGAACAGCACAGTACACCTTGGTGAAGATTTGACATCATCTTGCGTGAGGAAAATCTCAAAAAATTGGGATTTCTACTATGTTCTCTCATCTTTTGAGACTTTCCTCATTCCAAATGATGTCAAATCTTCATCAAGGTGTACTGTGCTGTTCATACGTCTCACTCTACATGTGAAAGTGGCCCCTAAACCTTAAACCACCACCATCAACTCACCTCGACCTATTAGGAAACACCATGCGGTAACTTAAACATTTTATTAACTTTCTTTGATGAATCTAGGGGTTATGGATTTATTTGTAGAGACCCCCGGTCTCCACTAGATGGCCCCAGATATCTGCCATAGGTATTCTCCAGCTTAGGGGGAGAAACCATCCACTTACCTTTGAGGCTGACTGTGAATGCTGCCTCCTTAGTCCACTTGGAGGGGAGTGAGCAGCTATTTTTTATTTTTATGTTTTCACCCTGACTTGGTGTTTTCTGTTATAGAGGAGATTTCTGACAGTGCACTGCCTGCCTGTGAGGATCTGCCTCTCTTTTGGAAGATACTTTGTTGACTATTTTTTGTAAATTTTAACTGGCGGTGAACTCTGGTTAAATCTTGGTGATGGACTGACCCCAGATCGGAGGCCAGGGAGCTGAAGATCTGTTAACCCTTGTCTCAGGGGGAGGAGTTGCAGTGACAGTGTTCACCCTGGAGGAGATTTTTGGTGACTGTATAAGTATTTTCCTTTAGTTTCAGAGGAGGTTTCCTGCCACCCCTCCTCACCAAGGAGCTGGGGCTGTGATAGCCTGGCTTCCTTTTTTCATCATCAGACCTTTCCTCCAGAGAGATCACGTCAGGAAGTTTTTGGAGAGTAGAGTGAAGGATATGCACACGATCTTGAGGACCCACCACTGGATCTCCATTTCATGGACACAGGCTGGGAAGTAAAGACTGAGCTTGGTGGACTCAGGTAGGATTTTTGCCCTCACTCATAAGATTTCCCTGTCCCACTAGGAGACTTTATGCACTCAGTACAGGAGTGATAAGCCTCGTCCCAGGATCTCAGAGAGAGAGATATAGGACAGAAACCAGTGTAAAAAGCCAACTGTAACTGGACACAGTGTGTGCTACTTGACTGGACATTTGTTTTTTATTCTGAAGAATCATAGTAAATTTATTTTGAATACTCAATACTGGTCGTGTCTGGTCCCTGCAGCACAGCATCACAGAAAAAAAACACCCATTTGAACAGACACACAGGAAGGAAAAATCACAATACTGCCAGGGCTGAGAAGGTCAGCCTCCTCTGCCACTCACAGAAAGGACCCACACCTTGGGACATCCAGCTAGGGGGAAGTCTGGAGTCAGCCCCAGAAATAAATTCTTCTGTGTACCCTCAGGAAACAGTAAATTCCACCAAAAAAATGGTTACATATTTTTCAGGCAATTAGGGGTATTTGGCAAGTGCTAAAGATAGGTGATTATCAGTGTTTTCAGGATTTAATTTAATAAGGCGGAATTAATGTTAACATGCAGTGTGGGCATATGGCTAGGGTGATAAGGATGGAGGTGGAAGGGGGTGTGTTTGTGTGTGGCTGAGGGGGGAGGCGACAGGATACGTGTGTGTGACTGGAGGGGAGATGAGAAAAGGGTGAGGGTGGCAGGGGGTGTGCATGGCTGAGGGGTGGCGGCAAAGTGCTTATTTCTGAGTGGGACCCTCTCCATTGCCCTCCCTTTCCCTTTTCACTTCCCTCTGCACTTCCTTTTCCTCTCCCTATCTCTTCTCTGCTAACACCTCCAGCCTTCTCCTTGTCCTGCCGGCCAGCTCCTTGCCAGCTCTCTGCTCCCACAGGAAGTGCTGAGAGAGTGGAAGGGTCAGACGGGGGAGAAGGACATTGAATGTCTCTATCATATCTCTCCAATTTCACCTTTCCTCAAGGGTAAACAGGTTTAGATGTGGGAAATATAAGCTTGCCAGCAAGCCATTTCATCAGGGTTAAACACTAACTTCCCTTCTCCCTGACATTTGCCTGAATAAAAGCATCACTTGTGCTTAAGTCTCTGCCTGGGAAAGGATACCTGTTGGCCCTGAATTCCTGGGGGAGGGGCTGGGTGTTCCCTAGTCAGAGGCAGGACAAAGTCAGGAGGTATAGATTTCAGCAGCCAATGAAATGATCCGTGCACACCCCCTGAGCCAAAGCCAATAGTGTAAGGACTCGACTGTTGCTATGGGAAAGTAGCCAATCATGTAATGACACATCATCTGCCTTTGTATGAATGTACAATAAAAGGAAGAGGCTCTGAGGACAAACCCTCTTTGCCCTTCTCTCCTCCTGCCTGCCATGAAAGCTGCTGTCTGATGCCTCTTCATTACTGCTACATTTAGATCTTTAAGTCTATCCCCATATACTTTAGAACGAAGACCACTGACCATTTTAGTAGCCTCCCACTGGACCAACTCCATCCTGTTTATATCCTTTTCAAGGTGCAGTCTCCAGACCTGTACACAGTATTCCAAGCAAGGTCTCACCAGCGACCTGTACAGGGGCCATATCACCTCCCTTTTTTTGCTGACCATTCCTTTCCCTATGCAGCCAAGCATCTTGCTGGCTTTTACCTTTGCTTTATACACTTGTTTGACCACCTTAAGATCATCAGATACGACCACTCCCAGATCCCGCTCTTCCTTTGTGTTTAGAAGAATTTCACCTCCAATCCTGTACCTTTCCCTTGTGTCTTTGCATCCTAAATACATTACTCTGCATTTTTCAGAATTAAGTCTTAGCTGCCAGCCCTTAGACCATTCCTCGAGCTTTGCTAGATCCCTCCTCATGTTTTCCGCTCCTTCCTGGCTGTCCACCTTGTTACAGATTTTGGTATCGACAAAAAAGAGAAACCTTTCCTGATAATCCTTCCATTATATTGCTCACAAAAATATTGAAAAGAACCTGTCCAAGGACTGATCCCTGAGGCACACTGCTAGTAACATCCCCCTCCTCAAGAGAAAACTCCATTTACCACTACCCTCTGTCGCCTCTCACTCAGTCAGTTTCTAACCCAATCAGTCACTCTAGGATCCGTACCAAGAGCGCACAATTTATTTGTAAATCTTCTGGGTGGAACCGGCACAGTAAACATTTCATAAGCTCTATTCTTTGTTCAGAGACTGGAAGTGCCCCATAAGTATCAGGTGATTGGCAGCAGCACAACACACCCGCAGAGCACAGGTTGGGAATGAATAGCAGTTTCATAACAGTACCCAAGGAGAAAGGAGAAGTGTCCATTGAGTGTGGGTTGGATGGCTTGGGGGATTGGCACAGAGATCCAAAATCTTTCATCTCTAGGACTGAGTGACTCAGGGGATTGCCACAGGGACACAGAAGCTATTACTCTAGGCCTGTAGGGCTGAGAGCATGGGCACAAGACACAGAGCTCTTCACCTCTAGGGATAAAGGCTTAGAAAGAAGATGGGCAACAAGAACATGGAGTCTGTCGTCTCTAGGACGGGAGGGCTCTGGGATACAGAGCCTTTCACTTCTACAGCTGGATGGCTCAGGGTTAGAGAGTGTGGGATTTTTCTGACCATAAGAACAAATGCTTCTGTCTTCTTGCTACTGCTCCTACCTCCTCCTGCAGCCTATTGGCTGGCTGTGGAATGTCTGACCAATGGGTTGCAGGGGAGGGCAGGCATTGAACTTTGTTCCCCCAGCTACTGCTCCCATTTCCGAAATAGAGCAGCCTATTGGCTGGCTGTGGAATGTCTGCAGGGGGACAGAGAGCAGCAGCAGTGTAGGGCTGCTGATACAGAGCAGGACAGAGGAGCTATAAGGAGGGACTGCTGGGAGATGGTTTAAAGGGGGATATTGGCTGGGAGAGACAGAATACTGCTGTGAGGGTCTAGGAGAGAAACTGAAAGAAGGAATTCTAGTTAGGAGAGGAGAAGGTGAGAAACTGGGAGGGAAAGAGGGACCTGTAGGAAAGGGAGAGGAGTAGATACAGGCTGTGAGATCAAGAGAGGCTGGAAGCAAAGCAGAGAGGAATGGGAGAGAAGAAGAAAGGAGCTGAGAGAAGGGAAAAGGAGATACGACTTAGGACATAGGCTGTGATAAGACGAGGAGTAGGGGTGAGTGGTTAGGTAAAGGAAACTTAAGAAGAAGAGCGAGGGAAAGGAGCTGTATGGATAGGGAGGTTGGGGGCTGAGAGGGGAAGTAAACCAAGTGAAAGATTGTGAAAAAAGAGGGAATCATGGTGGAGGGAAGAGGTGAGGAGAGAAATGGAAGTGGTAGGAGGGGGTGAGAGAATATAATGAGCTGTGGAGAGACAGCCAGTGGGTGTATATAGAAAAAGATAGACACATGGAGGAAAAATAACAAATGATAAAGAAATAAGCTTTAAAAAAAAAAAAAAAGAAAGAAATAAGGAGGCAGAGATTAAATCAAGAGAAAATCAAAAGCATGCAGAGACAGAGGATAAATTCAAACCACAGATGCAAAGATTGGAAAATTGTTTATTCAAAGTATGGTGAAGATTTCTGTGCTAGTTGAGCAGCGTCAATTAGGGGGGGGGGGGCAGGAGGAAGAGGAGCGTAGGAGAATGAGAGAAAAGGGGGGCTGAGAGAGCGGAGGGAGGGGGAGAACAGAGAAGGAGGGAGGAGACTGGTAGACAGGCCTGGATTTGTCAATAGGCACACCAGTCTGTGCCTAGGGTGGCAAAAATCAGGGGGGTGGGGGGCAGGTAGCAGCAGGCTGGCTGAAGATTTACTGCCTTCCAGCTGTGCTGCATCTTACTCAGCAGGGAATAGCTCTTTGTTTATTTATTTACGGTTTTTTTATATACCGGTGTTTAGATTAAACAACCATCACATCGGTTTACACACATACCATTAAAACTCATGAGGGCATTTAGAACATATACCTCAATAAATACACATAACAATCAAATAAGCAGTAGTTTATCTAACATTATAAAATTATTATGACATTAACAATAAAAACATTTAAACCAAAAATAGATCTTCTGTGCATAGCATCTGCATAACGATACTCTGGTTAGTCTCTTAGTTTGGGTTAGTATTGTATGCCTGATTAAAAAGCTTCCTGATCCAGCCCCCTCCTCTCCACTTCTCAGGCATCCAGGGAACCGGATGGAAGGGGAGGGAGCCTGGGACACATAGATCAAAGGAGGATCATTTTAGTAAGGTTAGGAGTGGCTAAATGGGGGATCATTGAGGGGGTCACAAGACGATCCACCTATCAGAGGGGGATGACAGGAGGCTCCCATATATTATACTTTTGGCATTTCTTGGTACACAGCCACTTAATCTGCTTTTTCTTGATCAGTGATTTCACATGCCGTCTTCTTCCTGGGACACAGAGAAAAGGGGGAGAGTTAGGTTCTTCTTCCCATGCTGCATCTCCTCTCTCCAGGCCCAGGTGTAGATTTCAATTTATGGACAGATGTGAATATCATGGACAGACCTGATTGTGGTTTGGGGGAACTATGGCCAGACCCAAGCTTGGGTTTGAAGGTCCATGGACACTCCTGGACATAGGTTTGGGGGTCTATGGATAGACCTGAGTGGGGGTTTAGGGGTCTATAGACAAACCTTGGCTTGGATTAGAATGTATGGCTAGATCTGGATCTGGGTTTATGGATTGTACACCAAGTGGTCCACATTCAAAGGCATTTAGTGGGATAATTGTGAGTTATTTGGCTGAATGCCTACTTTTGAATATCTAGGGAACTCATCCAGCTAAATTTTAGCTGGATAAAATAGAGGTGTTCTGGGGTGGAGCTAATATATCAGACTAACTTAGCCAGATACAGCTGAAAATCAGCTAAGTTAGCAAGATAACGTTAGGCCTTTCTCAGAGCAGTCCTAAGGCTTAACCAGCAATATTCAAAAGAATGTAGCCAATTAAGTGGCAACTATTGGTCCAATTCCCAGCCCCCCCACTCAATATATAAAAAGTGTCCTGCCAGGCCAAGCCTCCTACCCCTTCAAAGAAAAGTAGGATGATCAGCACTGATCCTCCCCACTCCCTTCCCTGGTTAGGAGAAGCCCTCGTGGTTAGAGCAGGGGACTGCAAACCAGGGAAGCCAGGGTTCAAATCCCCCTGCTGCTCCCTGTGACCTTGGGTAAGTCACTTCACCCTCCTTTGCCTCAGGAAGTAGGGGAATACCTACAGTAACTGAATGTAATCTGCTTTGAACTGCTGAAACAGAATATAAATAAATGAAATCAATGCAACACTAGTAATTACACTTCTAGTGCTGCAGTTTAATTAACCTTGGAAACTGCCAGGATCGCACTTTACCACAATCCCAGCGCAGAAAGGGGTTTCTGAAGGTATGGGGGGGGGTTCATCGATTTCAGATGTTGCAGGCAGGTGGAGGCTGATGCCAACCATCATACTTTTTAAGCAGGATAGAGGAATTTGAGGGTATAGGTGGGGACTTGGCCTAGCAAAGCACATTATGCAGAAAGGAGTTTTGCGCACAGATAATGTGCATTTCCAAACGGGAGTACTGCTTAGTGCCCTGGCATGGAAATCCCATGCAGGTGAGGCCATTAAGCATTACCTCCTGATGCAGAGAGGATGCATCTGGCCAGCTTGCCTTTTATAGTGCTGGAAAGTTAACCCCTGGTTAGAGCCGGCTCCATTATTAGTTAGACTTTTGTTAATATCAGTACCTTTTTAGGTATATACCAGTTTTTGTATTTTAACATTATTTTAATTATTATTTTACTTTAATTTTATTTTATTTTTACTCTGTAAACCGTTTTGACAAAAACCCTGTTTTGAAAAATGGTATATAAATACTTTTAAATAAATAAGTTTCCAGCTGTTATGAAAAAACGAGTAAAAAAGTTTTTTAAAAGTTTCAAAAATAGTCAAAAACTCTCTGGGTAAGTCCCGGCAGCTGTAGCCACTACCAAAATAATAACTGACTTACCTGGATAAATATTGGTTTATCCATCTAATGGGCAGTGGGAAGCAGCTGCCAGATCGCTGCATAAGTCAGTACTTATATTGCTATCTGGCTTGGTTTGCTGCTACTTACCTGGATAAAATACTTTCAAAGGGCTTTCAAAAAGATATAATGACTTGTTTATTTCAAATAATTTTTATTAAAAAAATGTTTCTAAAAAAATATTTTTTCAAACAAGGTGAATGATTGATCGGGGTGGTTTGTGTTATCAGACACACCGTCCGGCTTGCTGACACCTTGTGTATATTGTGACAAATTTTGGTGAATGCTAGCTTTGATTTAAGACTTCTTAGTATTGTCTTCCCCTTTTATTTTTGCTTGCCTTAGATGTGTGGAGTTACATTTGACTCTTTCTGTTTGGGTTGTGATGCCCTCTGATTATTGGCATATTTAATATGTAATATCAGGGATTTGCAATGGGCTAGTGTAAGATCACCTCTTGGGCTGGAGCCACTCCCCCACCCCTTGTGCTTGGTAGTAATTTTCTAAATAAAAAGGTACCAGGTTGGATCCAGCGACAGCCTCCACTTTCCACTTTTTCACAATGGGGAAATGGAAGTAAGTTAAGAAACGTGCCGAGTTGGTAACCTGGCATGACCTGGCAGCCAATCACCCCAGCTTGGGTTGGGGTTGTCTTCTCCCCCTTTATGCTTGGGTAGGATCATCCTCCCTGAGCTGGATTTGCCCCACTCATGGGCCGATACAGTACAGTGCGCTCCGGCGGAGCGCACTGTTAGCCCACGATTGGACGCGCGTTTTGGATGCGCTAGCTTTACCCCTTATTCAGTAAGGGGTAATAACACATCCAAAACGCGCGTCCAACCCCCCCGAACCTAATAGCGCCCGCAACATGCAAATGTATGTTGATGGCCTTATTAGGTATTCCCGCGCAATACAGTAAGCAAAATGTGCAGCCAAGCCGCACATTTTACTTTAAGAAATTAGTGCCTACCCAAAGGTAGGTGTTAATTTATGCCGGCACCGGGAAAGTGCACAGAAAAGCAGTAAAAACTGCTTTTCTGTGCACCCTCCGACTTAATATCATGGCGATATTAAGTCGGAGGCCCCAAAAGTTAAAAAAAAGTCAAAAATGTAAAAAAAAATTTTTAAATGGGCCCGTGGCTCGCGGGTTGAAAACCGGACGCTCAATTTTGTTGGCGTCTGGTTTCCGAACCCGTGGCTGTCAGCAGGCTCAAGAACCGACGCCGGCAAAATTGAGCGTCGGCTGTCAAACCCACTGACAGCTGGGTTTGACAGCCAAAAAGAGGCTCTAGGGACGCACTAGTGTCCCTAGCGCCTCTTTTTACTACTGGCCCTAATTTTAATAAATTAAAATACTGTATTGTCGCACAGGAGAGTGGCCTATGCGCACGCCGGGAGAGCGGGTGCTCGCCTGCTCTCCCGCGATTTTACTGTATCGGCCCGTCAGGCTGCTTTCTTACGTCTGGGATGTTTTGGTGTCTTCTGACAGTAGCATCTGATGGCTCGTTCTCTCCTCTGGTGATTCAATTCATTTCTCACCTCCCACTTCCCAGCTCCCAATGTATCTGCAAAGACACAAATACCTCCAGTTGTTACAGGCAGTGCAGAGGAGACAAGTTTGTGAAGAGGGAGAAATGGTAGGACCTGAGATTAGTTACAGAGTTAACTGAGCACAGAGATTCTTCAATTCCCTACAGTTGGCAGCCTCCTCCCTCCACCTATCCAGCAGACTTACCTCATGCTGTAGAATAAATAATTCTCTGAGTCACAAGAGCCCATTGCTAAGCTAACAGACCATTCCAGATACGAGATCAGCCCCCATATTCTCTCTATTTGTCAATGATTTGGGAATAAGGGCACCGATGGAAACTTTTATATTGATATTTAAATATCCTAACAAGAACGCTGTAGGAGCTCCAAGGGAGAATTCCAAGCTCTTCTTATCCATCCAAGTGAATGGAAGATTTGCTTTTACTTTTGATAGATTTGTTTTGTATTTTTTAAAGTAATGAATGCTTATGAAAGATGCATGAATGGAAAGCTGCCCAGGTTGAAGTTTTCACGATTGGTGCTGCTAATATTTATGCTAATTCAACCCCTCTCTGTTTATAAATATAAGGTAAAATAGCCAAATCCTGAGCCCCTTGAACAGAAACACAGGGACAGGTGGGGCCGAGGTAGCATACAGTCATCATCATCCCTGCTTTCGCGCAGTATGATGAATCCATGCATGAATGCACAACTCTGACTCCCTAGGAGCTCTCTCCCATCATTCCTGTACCCCCACAGCATAATCTAACCAAGCGTGAAATTTCCAGTCTCTTCCCATCATAGCTGCTCTTCCACAGTGTGAAATACCCATGTACGAATTCTTCAATTTCTCCCTACCCTGTGCTCTCTTCACTTCTGCACACTATCTCAGTGTGACAGGTCCACACATGAATTCAGCAGCAATATCATATTCCCTACATGCTCTCTTCCCCCATCTCCCCCATCGTGCCTGCACTCCTATGTGTCTCTGACCCACATATGAATTCATCAGTATTTCTTTTCTTACTCCATGTTCATTTTGTCACAATCACTAATGCATTCCTGCAATGTGACCAACCCATGCCTGAATTCAGCAGTCTCTCATTTCCCATGTACTCTCCAGCCATCATCTCTACATTTTAAGAACATAAGAACATAAGAAAATGCCATACTGGGTCAGACCAAGGGTCCATCAAGCCCAGCATCCTGTTTCCAACAGTGGCCAATCCAGGCCATAAGAACCTGGCAAGTACCCAAAAACCTAAGTCTATTGCATGTAACCATTGCTAATGGCAGTGGCTATTCTTTAAGTGAACTTAATAGCAGGTAATGGACTTCTCCTCCAAGAACCTATCCAATCCTTTTTTAAACACAGCTATACTAACTGCACTAACCACATCCTCTGGCAACAAATTCCAGAGTTTAATTGTGCGTTGAGTAAAAAAGAACTTTCTCCAATTAGTTTTAAATGTGCCCCATGCTAACTTCATGAAGTGCCCCCTAGTCTTTCTACTATCCAAAAGAGTAAATAACCAATTCCCATCTACCCGTTCTAGACCTCTCATGTTTTTAAACACCTCTATCATATCCCCCCTCAGTCGTCTCTTCTCCAAGCTGAAAAGTCCTAACCTCTTTAGTCTTTCCTCATAGGGGAGTTGTTCCATTCCCCTTATCATTTTGGCAACCCTTCTCTGTACCTTCTCCATCACAATTATATCTTTTTTGAGATGTGGCGACCAGAATTGTACACAATATTCAAGGTGCGGTCTCACCATGGAGCGATACAGAGGCATTATGACATTTTCCGTTTTATTCACCATTCCTTTTCTAATAATTCCCAACATTCTGTTTGCTTTTTTGACTGCCGCAGCACACTGTACCGACGATTTCAATGTGTTATCCACTATGACACCTAGATCTCTTTCTTGGGTTGTAGCACCTAATATGGAATCCAACATTGTGTAATTATAGCATGGGTTATTTTTCCCTATATGCATCACCTTGCACTTATCCACATTAAATTTCATCTGCCATTTGGATGCCCAATTTTCCAGTCTCACAAGGTCTTCCTGCAATTTATCACAATCTGCTTGTGATTTAACTACTCTGAACAATTTTGTGTCATCTGCAAATTTGATTATCTCACTCGTCGTATTTCTTTCCAGATCATTTATAAATATATTGAAAAGTAAGGGTCCCAATACAGATCCCTGAGGCACTCCACTGTCCACTCCCTTCCACTGAGAAAATTGCCCATTTAATCCTACTCTCTGTTTCCTGTCTTTTAGCCAGTTTGCAATCCACGAAAGGACATCGCCACCTATCCCATGACTTTTTACTTTTCCTAGAAGCCTCTCATGAGGAACTTTGTCAAACGCCTTCTGAAAATCCAAGTATACTACATCTACCGGTTCACCTTTATCCACATGTTTATTAACTCCTTCAAAAAAGTGAAGCAGATTTGTGAGGCAAGACTTGCCCTGGGTAAAGCCATGCTGACTTTGTTCCATTAAACCATGTCTTTCTATATGTTCTGTGATTTTGATGTTTAGAACACTTTCCACTATTTTTCCTGGCACTGAAGTCAGGCTAACCGGTCTGTAGTTTCCCGGATCACCCCTGGAGCCCTTTTTAAATATTGGGGTTACATTTGCTATCCTCCAGTCTTCAGGTACAATGGATGATTTTAATGATAAGTTACAAATTTTTACTAATAGCCCATGGATACATTCACCAGTCTCTTACTACCGGTAAGCTCTTTTCTATCACTTATACTTTCTTGCAGAATGGTCAACATGGCAATGCCTGAATTTCCAATGCATGCAAACTGGCAAATCAAAGATTAGATTAGTCCTAGTTGATGAAATCAATAACAAAGAGTATATAGGATAAACGTGCAGATCACGAAGCACCTGCTTGTTTATTGATGCTTTAGGGAAACCTGTATGAAGAAGGACCATACTACAGCAACTACAAGAACCATCACTTGTGCACAGTGATCCAGCCTAATGCAAGGACACGAGACGAGGAAGAAGAAACAGAATGACTTATCACACATTAACTCACCAATCTCTTGCTCCCCAGGTCTTCTCAAGAACTCAGAGTGCTTCCCTGCCAACTCCTGTGCCTGCCTGTGAGAATCTATTGTGGGAAGACACATATTTCTGTCAGTTGAGGAGAACAAAAACATCTCCCATTAGAGACCTTTGAACTGTGGTCTCAGGTAGAAACATTGTCAACATTTCACTATCCCACTGCCAGCTTCCTCCCAGTAACCTCTGCTATTATAACACTTGCCTCATAGCTATTCCAGCACAGACAGAATTGAATCTAGGATGCAATATAACACATATTATATTAGCAGGAGTTTGTGAGCCCAGCTATGAGAGAGCTCGCTGCTCCAGTATTAGAGAAAACGTATAACTCAAGTATGGGAAAATTCATACACTTCAACTCTCAAAGGTGAAGTATATGGAGGCTTTCATATCTCAGGTACAGGAGGCTCACACAACTCGGGTATGGGGGTTCTCAACACTCAGGTACCTGGGGGAGCTTTCACCATTCAGGTAAAAGGAGACTCTCACAGCTCTGATAGGGGTGGAGGTTTTTATACTTCAGTTAGTGCAGGTGACGTGGAGGGTCTCTTACCTTTCTCTTCAAGACAGAGAGAGAGAGCAATGACAGCGCTCACCAGGAAGAGAACGGCCACTGCTCTCATCCTGAGCAAGGACAAAATGCACCGGACGAATCACCTCCGTGGGAGGATGGTTATAATATAATCCCTCAACCTGTCAGTCTCCTCCACACTGGCCTATGTCTACGAAGAGGCGGGTCTTTTAGTGTTGCAAGAGGCAAAGCCATCAACCGGCACAATAGGATCCGACTAGTTCAGGAATGAAGTGAGCCTCTCCCCTGCCTGCATGACCCTCGGAGTTTATTAATTCTGTTTAAGAAAGTTTCCTCTAACCTTCCCGTCCTCTCTCTGCTTCACTGAACAGGAAATATGTCTTGGGAGTCAAGGGCTGAAATGTTTACCCAAAAGAAAAAGTCAAGATGATGAAAAATGGGATTGAATGTAACTTGAAACTCTTCACAGATCCTTCCTGTAAAAGACCATTATTTTTTAGAAAGGACCAGGTCTGTCCCATAAATCCTTCCTGTAAGTATCAAATCCTTCCTATACAGGCTACAAATCTGATCAAATCAAATTAAATCAGATCAAAAGTGGCAAAACAAACCAAAATTTCTCCAGCAAGTGTCAAAAAAGAGGCACAGAGGCAACATTTATCAAACCCCATATCATAAAGTCAGGGCACTGCTTTCCTATACATTTATCAAACCTCGTATCAGAAAGTCAGGGCACTGCTCCCTTACATATTTATCAAACTCCATATCATAAAGTCAGGGCACTGCTCCCCTATACATTTATCCAAACCCCATATCAAAAAGTCAGGGCAATGATCCCTTACACATTTATCAAACCCCATATCATAAATTCAGGGCACTGCTCCCTTACACATTTATCAAACCCCATATCATAAATTCAGGGCACTGCTCCCTTACACATTTATCAAACCCCATATCATAAATTCAGGGCACTGCTCCCTTACACATTTATCAAATCCCATATAATAAATTCAGGGCAATGATCCCTTATACATTTATCAAACCCCATATCATAAATTCAGGGCACTGCTCCCTTACACATTTATCAAACCCCATGTCATAAAGTCAGGGCAATGATCCCTTATACATTTATCCAAACCCCATATCATAAATTCAGGGCACTGCTTCCCTACACATTTATCAAACCCCATATCATAAATTCAGGGCACTGCTCCCTTACACATTTATCAAACCCCATATCAAAAAGTCAGGGCACTGCTTCCCTACACATTTATCAAACCCCATATCATAAAGTCAGGGCACTGCTTCCCTACACATTTATCAAACATAAAAATGTACATTTTAGCAATAAAAAAACTACTTCAACAATTAAAGCTAATTTTAAATACCGATAAAACTGAAATTTTACTGCTTGAACGCAAATGTCATCTGAGCAACATTCCACTATTGAATTTCCCGGGCAATGTAAAAATAAATCCATGTTTTAAGGTACGTGATCTCGGTGTAGTTATAGATACCGAATTTTCTCTTAAAAAACATATTTCAACAAAACTGAAGGACGGTTATTATAAATTACTTACTTTACATAGACTCAAACCATTCTTAGACTTTTCAGATTTTAGAGCCGTATTACAGTCACTTATTTTTGCTAATTTAGACTATTGTAATTCACTGTTACTTGGTCTGCCAATGTTCAGTATTCGTCCGCTCCAGGTTCTACAGAATGCTGCAGCACGAGTCTTAACCGGCTCAAAAAAGAGGGACCAAATTACTCCAATTCTGATCAGTTTACATTGGCTCCCTATCCAAAACCGTATCCAATATAAGGTTGCATGTATAATTTACAATGTCATTCATGGAGACCACAGAGAATGGCTAAACACATCAATAAGACTACCGTACATGTACCACAGAGGAATCTACGATCGGCTGACAAAGGTCTCTTGTCAGTCCCTACTATCAGATCGGCCAGGTTAAGCAATGTAAGAGAGCGTGCTTTATCTGTTGCAGGAACAAAGCTTTGGAACTCCCTTCCAACATACCTGAGACTGACTACAGATAAGAAACAATTTAAATCAAACTTAAAGACATGGCCATTTAAGTGTGCATTTATGGAGAATGAAAATTCAGATAAAAGCATGATGCAATAATTGAACAGAAATAGCACGATATTTTTATTTTTGTAAAGGCTACCAATATTTTATTGCAGTTTTAAATCATTGTATATATTTTATAGTTAATTTTACAGTTTTAAGTAGAAGTCTATATTTTGTTTTTAACAGCTATTTGATTCTTATTCTGTGTAATTTTAGCTGTTATTCTTTTATGAACTATTGTATTTCTTGTATCCTAATTTTGTAAACCGGTGTGATGGTTAGTCTGAGTCATCGGTATATAAACAACAATAAACTAAACCAAACTAAACTACACATTTATCAAACCCCATGTCATAAAGTCAGGGCACTGCTTCCCTACACATTTATCAAACCCCATGTCATAAAGTCAGGGCAATGATCCCTTACACATTTATCAAACCCTATATCATAAAGTCAGGGCAATGATCCCTTACACATTTATCAAACCCTATATCATAAAGTCAGGGCAATGATCCCTTACACATTTATCAAACCCCATATCATAAAGTCAGGGCAATGTTCCCTTACACATTTATCAAACCCCATATCATAAAGTCAGGGCAATGTTCCCTTACATATTTATCAAACCCCATGTCATAAAGTCAGGGCAATGATCCCTTACACATTTATCAAACCCCATATCATAAAGTCAGGGCAATGTTCCCTTACACATTTATCAAACCCCATATCATAAAGTCAGGGCACTGCTCCCTTACACATTTATCAAACCCCATATCATAAAGTCAGGGCACTGCTCCCCTATACATTTATCAAACCCCATATCATAAAGTCTGGGTACTGCTCCCTTACACATTTATTAAACCCCCATATCCTAAAGTCAGGGCACTGCTTCCCTACACATTTATCAAACCCAATTCAGAAAGTCAGGGCACTGCTTTCCTATACATTTATCAAACCCCATGTCATAAAGTCAGGGCAATGATCCCTTACACATTTATCAAACCCCATATCATAAAGTCAGGGCACTGTTCCTCTATACATTTATCAAACCCCATATCATAAAGTCAGGGCACTGCTCCCTTACACATTTTTCAAACTCCATGTTATAAAGTCAGGGTACTGCTTTCCTACACATTTATCAAACTCCATGTCATAAAGTCTGGGTACTGCTCCTTTACACATTTATTAAACCCCCATATCCTAAAGTCAGGGCACTGCTTCCCTACACATTTATCAAACCCAATTCAGAAAGTCAGGGCACTGCTTTCCTATACATTTATCAAACCTCATATCAGAAAGTCAGGGCACTGCTTCCCTACACATTTATCAAACCCCATGTCATAAAGTCAGGGCAATGATCCCTTACACATTTATCAAACCCCATGTCATAAAGTCAGGGCACTGCTCCCCTATACATTTATCAAACCCCATGTCATAAAGTCAGGGCACTGCTTTCCTACACATTTATCAAACTCCATGTCATAAAGTCTGGGTACTGCTCCCTTACACATTTATTAAACCCCCATATCCTAAAGTCAGGGCACTGCTTCCCTACACATTTATCAAACCCAATTCAGAAAGTCAGGGCACTGTTCCTCTATACATTTATCAAACCCCATATCATAAAGTCAGGGCACTGCTCCCTTATACATTTATCAAACTCCATGTCATAAAGTCAGGGCACTGCTCCCCTATACATTTATCAAACCCCATGTCATAAAGTCAGGGCACTGCTCCCCTATACATTTATCAAACCCCATGTCATAAAGTCAGGGCATTGCTCCCCTACACATTTATCAAACCCCATGTCATAAAGTCAGGGCAATGATCCCTTACACATTTATCAAACCCCATGTCATAAAGTCAGGGCACTGCTCCCCTACACATTTATCAATCCCATGCTTATCTACACATTTATCAAACCCCATATCAGAAAGTCAGGGCACTGCTCCCTTACAGATTTATCAAACCCCATGTTATAAAGTCAGGGCACTGCTTTCCTACACATTTATCAAACTCCATGTCATAAAGTCAGGGCAATGATTCCTTACACATTTATCAAACCCCATATCATACAGTCATAACACTGCTCCCTTGAAGGTTTCACTTCCTGTTTCGAAGGACTTAGAGAAACATTTAAATGTCATGTCCTTTATGTTGTTCACTATTCATTAAACAAAAGAAACATGTCTGAGAATAATTAATCCCAGCCTGGGAAATTCCCAAATCCCTACAATAATGCTTTGATTATGTTTAAAAAAGAGAAAACCTGACTCAATTTACCAGCAATACCTGTCAAAATGTTTCCTTAACTGTGGAAGTGTTTGGTTTGTTGCAGATAGGTGAAAAGTGAGGATATTTCGAGTAATGGCTTTCCCACTGCTATTGTTTGTATCCTGATTGCCAGCACCCGATTTAATGCTTATGCTATGCCCACGAAAAGAGCTATGTTGGTTGTAGAAGAGCTGAACCTGTTTCACACATTGGAACTGCAATGTACCATGAAGAAAAAAGGGAAGACTGAGTTTGTAGGACACTGTCCTAAGGGTATTACGTGATGCGAGTAATAGTATACCTTGGAGACCCTTAGAGAGATGTCTGGTAGGAGATATGTGAGACGATTTGCAGTTGAAATATAACATTATCCAACCATTTAGAGAAGACTTGGTTGAGTCTTGTCAATTACTCCTGGGGTTATCATGGATGTTGTAGATTTGAAGAAATGTGTAAGAAAAGTCGGCATAGTGGGATATTTATAAGAAGCAGTTGAAGATCATTTTATGTATGAGAAGATATTTATTTCAAGCATTTGATCATTGTTGTATATAGGATTGATTCTAGTATACACGATTAAGATATTAAACGGCGCCATGCCATCAGGCGTTGCGCGCCGTGTGTCGCGCGCTGAAGGGGTGTGACAAAGGGGTACTCCCCTTTGTGCACCCCTTCGTGCAACCAGTAGCGCTATGTGTATTTAAAAAATATTCTACAGATGGTCGCCTATTGCTGTTAACTCTCATCTTAATATGCTTGTAACCTTCACATGTTTGTAATCCATTATGATAGCTTTATTATGAAGCTTCCTTCCCCCCTCCCTTGAACCCTCCCATTATTTCTTTGATTAGCTAATGTTAAATTAGCTTTTGTTTGATGCTTGTAAACCGTTGTGATGGCTTTACCGAATGACGGCATATAAAACTCAACAAATAAATAAATAAATAAATATGCGTGTACTCATTAAGTAATAATTATGTTTGGTTAGTTAGGGGCAGTTTTTGGATATTGGCGAGAGCGGAGAGGAGTGAGAGTGTGTGTGATGAGTTTTAACATTAGTATTCTCAATCACACTAAGAATAATGTTATGTGTTAAACGTATCCAGCGATTTGATTAAGAATTGTTCAACAAATGTCATTTTATGAATGACACTGTATTAAAAATTGAATTGTATTTATGAGTATTTTCTTGTATTAAAAATTGTAAATTTAATAGAATGAAATCCTTATGAAACTGACCAGGGTTTATGCAGAAATGTATACCTTTATGTTCACAAAAGACAGGCGTTCTGGGGAGAAGAGTTGGGGGTCAAGCTGGGCAGGGCCGGTTTTGGGGTAGGTGGTCTCCCGGGGCCCCATCAGCTGAGAGGCGCCTGGAGCACCACAGGGACGGAGGAGAGGCCCAGCTTGGCTGTGGCATATCCCATGTCACTGAAGAGAGAATCGCATGGCCATGGCAGATCCCATCTAGCCGCAGCCGATAGCAGGCTTGGCCTGGCAGTGGCAGACTCTTTCCCACTGCGGCTGAAGACAGGCACAGCCAAAGACTGGAATCACATGGTCGCAGTGGATTCCATCCCATTGTGGCCTAAGACAGGCATGGCCAAAGACTGGAATCACATGGTCGCAGATGATTCCATCCCACCGTGGCCTAAGACAGGCATGGCGAAGACTGGAATTGCATGGTCGCAGATGATTCCATCCCACCACAGCTGAAGAGAGGACCGAAGGGGGGGGGCACTTTTCACCCAGGGAGCCATTTGCCCTAAATCCTGCCCTGGAGCTGGGATTTGCACATGTACTTTTGATTTTAAAAAGTATGCATGTAAATTATCCCACACAAATGACATCCTGCAAAAAGCAGATGCAACTTTGTAGAGGTTAATTTGTGCACATTATTTCGGATAATTTTCAATGCATAATTATGTGCCTAATTTTGCTTTGCAATTGGCATAATTTATATGTTTTTGCATGTTACACGGGTTGTTATAAAATTAGCTTGAGATTGTTGTGAACAGATCATATATTTTATTAATTTTAATAGATATTTTAGTTTTTGGGCCTCTCAGTTTCCTTCTGCTCTTTTCATCTTTCAATTCTGTTGAAACCAGCCTCTGGTGGACTCCACTGCCATAGTCTTTCATCTGCAACTACCCAGGGGAGGGAGCACTGCCCAATTTTATAATCCACCATCTAGCCCTCCTGCAAGCTGCCTGCCCTTCACAGCCGGCTCGCGCGATCGGCGCTGCCTTCCGTGGCAAGAGCCCAGCCCAAGAGCCAAGACCAGCAGCCCAGCGAACTCGATAGCTGCCCCACGGTCTGGAGACCACGTGGTCAGCCAGAGCACTCCTTCCCTGAGCTCACTTGCCCAATCAGAGGGCTAGAGCCGCGCTGACGTCAGCACCAGGGATTTAAACCGGGGCCCTGCTCTGCGGCGATCTTTTCTCCTCCTGCAAGCTGCCTGCCCTTCACAGCCGGCTTGCGCGATAGGCGCTATCTTCCGTGGCAAGAGCCCAGCCCAAGAGCCAAGTCCAGCAGCCCAGCGACCTCCATAGCTGCCCCGCGGTCCGGAGACCACGTGGTCAGCCAGAGCACTCCTTCCCTGAGCTCACTTGCCCAATCAGAGGGCTAGAGCCATGCTGACGTCAGCGCCAGGGATTTAAACCAGGGCCCTGCTCTGCGGTGCTGTGCGCCGGGCGTCCTAAGGAGCCTGCCCCTTAGTGCGCCCCTTCGTACGCCCTCTACTGCACAGAACTGTAAACTCTCGGACCCTCACATTGTCCAGGACTCCACCCATCTGTAAATTTTGTATTTTGCAATCCTTTACCTAAGATCACCACAGTTTTTGAAATCTACTGCCTTATCCCAAGTGATTACTTCTGTAAACTGCTCTGTTAACCCACCCTGCAGCCATGCACCCCCTTTCAGGCACCATCACACCCACGTTCCCTATCCCCCGCATACACCACCCTTCTCTTAGAACCTCGCGCCTGCACCTTACAAACCCTCTAGCTCAGCGCAAATCCCTTCTCCCCATCCTTATCTCCCCCCTAACTCAACTACTGGGATTCACCACCTTATCATTAATCCTCTTTAACGCCCAATCCCTCACCAAAAAAATCGCACATCCTAGATGACCTACTCATCGACTGCAAAGCTGACATCTGCGCAGTCACTGAAACCTGGTTCAAGGACACAGACACTGTAATACTAAACCAACTTCCCACACTCACCTATGACATTATCTCCATTCCAAGACCGAGAAAAAGAGGCGGAGGCATTCTACTAGCGGTTAAAAAGAACCTCAAACTCAGCCCACTGAACATTATCACCCCACCCAAGTATGAAATTGGCCTATTCAAATCCCCTGAACTTCAAATCTGCCTTATCTACACCCCCCCCCTGGCCTTCTGGAACACAACCCTTCCCCACTCATAGAATTCATATCCGACAACATTAACATTGAAAAACCGGCCATCCTTCTGGGAGACACCATTCCCCTCTCCCCATCATGTGAAACTTTCCTAGAATCACTTCAGGCCATAGGCTTTAACCAGATCATTTCCTCCCCCACTCATAAAGCCGGGCACACTCTAGACCTCATTTTCATCAACTCATGCATCCACTCACCCTCCCCAGCCTCCTGCACCCCAGTACCCTGGTCAGACCACTCACTTATAGAGGTTCCCCTCAACATAAACTCCCCTAATATTTGCAACCCTCCCCACAACACCTCCTTCTCCTTTAGAAAGACATGGCCCACTGAAGATCTCACAGCTGCCCTAGAGGAATCTCTGAACAAGCTTGACTGCTCCACTCCCGATACTGCCCTCAGCACCTGGTATAACCTCACCCTTTGTTGCGATCCCCCCTGTTGCTGCACTACAGGAGGTATCTTACCTTCCTCCCGGAGGCCGCTCCGAAGCCAGGGCCTCGCCTGTGTTCCACCCGGGACTTGCTCCAGGGCCTGAGAGGCCTAGCTGTGCCTGTGGCTTGCATGCCTCTGCGTTTGGACTTCCTGTTTGGCGACGCCCTTCTCCTAGGGGCCGGCCCGCAGCTCTCTACCCCACTTATAGGGCCAGCGAGGGGCGGTCCTGGCAAACTCCTCCCAGGAAGTTGCCTCAACCTCCAGTATATAAGGACTTTCTTGTCACTTGCACTTGCCTTCGGATCGGGCTCTACAGTTGCCTGTACCTCTCCTCGATCCAGGTCATCCGTGGTCTTGCCTGTGTTGATGGCTCCTTGTCCTGTCTCTGTCCTGATGTCTGCCTTCGGATCGGGTTCTACAGTTGCCTGTAACCTTCTCCTCGATCCATGTCATCCGTGGTCTTGCCTGTTTTGATGGCTCCCTGTCCTGTCTTGATGTCTGTTCCAGTCCAGCCTTCGGATTGAGTGCTACAGTTGCCTGTACCTCTTCCTCGATCCAGGTCTTCCGTGGTCTGCCTTGTATTGATGGCTCCTTGTCCTGTCTCTGTCCGGATGTTTGCTTCCTGATGTTACTGACATCTGCCTTGATGTGTTCCTGATGTCCTGATCCAGTTCCGCTTGTCCTGCCCTACGTCTTGTCTGGCTCCTGAGCCTTCTGGCCTGTTGGGCCCTGGAGTGGCCAACAGGTGGGATTCTTCCCTGCGCTCTGGAGCTTCCCTGCCTGCCAGCCGAAGGGGCTTCGGATGTCAGTAACCCAGCATCGGAGTTCCTGCTCGCCTGGATCTGAGCACTGAAACACTCTTACTCTCCCTCACTGACATCCTCCTCATTGGCCTAGACAGAGGACACAACTATATCATTGCCTTCCTCGACATCTCCTCAGCCTTTGACACAATAAGCCACAATCTACTCATCTCCCGCCTATCTGACATTGGCATCACAGGCACAGCCCTCCTTTGGTTCCAATCCTACCTGGCAAAGCCAAATCCACCCCTGTCAACCTCACCCAGGGTGTCCCCCAAGGATCCTCCCTTTCATCCACCCTATTTAATATTTACCTCCTGTTACTCTGCCAGCTATTATCCGACCTAGGCCTAAAATTCTACATCTACGCAGATGATGTGCAAATCATAATACCTGTACAAGAATCCATCCCCACAACGCTGAAATTTTGGGAGAAATGACTTAACTCAATTAACTCCCTACTCACCAATCTCCACCTCGCCCTTAACACAACTAAGACTGAACTGCTTCTTATCCACAGCCACCAAACACGCAAGCTAATCACAGCCAACGACCCAGTCTCTAACTCCTTTACAGCACAGCAACCAGTACGAAACCTTGGCGTTCTTATAGACCAACAACTGAACCTAAAAAAACACATCAACTCTGTCCTAAAAGAAGGCTTCTATAAGCTCAATGTTATAAAAAAACTTAAACCTTTACTCCACCCCCATGATCTCAGAACAGTCATTCAAGCCACCCTTTCATCCAAACTAGACTATTGCAACTCCCTATATTTGGGCCTTCCTCTCACCACAATTAAGCCCCTCCAAATGCTTCAAAACGCCACTGCCAGAATCATCATGAATGCTCGCAAATTCGACCATATAACCCCCCTCCTAAAGGACCTCCATTGGCTCCCTATTCCCTCACGCATTCTATTCAAAACCCTCACTATAATTCATAAATCCATCTACAAAAGCAACTCCATCTGGCTTAATGAGCCCTTCCAAACCACACAATCCTCCCGCCCTACCAGAACAAACCTTAAAGGCACCCTGCACATCCCATCTCTTAAGAATGCCTGTCTCACATCGACAAGAGAACGCGCCCTATCTATTGCTGGCCCAGTGTGTTGGAATGCGCTACCCATTAACCTCCGTCTTGAGCCATGCCCCTTCAAATTCAGAAAAAAGCTAAAAATATGGCTTTTCCACCTTGCATACCCAGACTAGACTCCTCTATAACATCCCCTGCCACATACCCTCTTCCCTTAAGCTCCATCCCTATACGTTTCTTCCCACCCGCTCTGTGAAATCGCCCATGTACAATATGTCACTATGTATTATATGTTAATATGTAAATAGGTTTCACAAGTTTACAGAATGTTAATCTGTAACCACTCAGTTATCTTCTATTTCTTCCCTCTACCTTGCCTTATAACTGTAATATCCTCTGCCCCAGTCCTGTTCTATGTTATTTCCACCTTTTGTTGATGTAAACTGATATGATGTGCCGACTAATATCGGTATAGAAAAGCTGTTAAATAAATAAAATAAATAAATAGCCCGATCATTGCAGTGGCAGTCCTAGGTCAGAGTCCATAGGACCCCCTGTTCCCTCTAGAACCTGCTGTACATGCACCCTGGATCTGGTCACCAGGTAACAGTAGGAGAGCAGGAGACGGCTCTGGTCCATCTAATCTGCCTGGTTATAAAAGTCCACCCTGCCAAGTGTATATCCCAGTTTCCAGGCATAGCAGCCTGACCGCTTATAGGAAATGGCCCCTTATTCAAGTTAATTTTAGTTGTTTTCCTCATTGGTTCTCTACCACCCTGAGCATACAAGCTCTCGTTATTATTATTATTATTATTAAAAATGTATTGCTCACACTCCGCAGTTCCTGGCAAGTTACATAAAAAAACATTCATACATTAAAAATGATTATAATTACACAATTAAGGTGGGAATTTGGGTGCGTGTTCTCTCAGTTGACTGAGGATGAAGCTGGGGAGGGGGTCTCTATCTCTAACAGGCCGACGCAGAAAGGTGCGGTCAGTCCAATGCACAGCTTTCCCTACATTTGAATGCTCATTTTTGAGAGTAAACCTTACTGTCGAAGCAGCAAGGAGATTTACGCTCTCAAAACGTGCATTAAAAATTGTAAGTACTGCTCAGCGCCCTCACATGAAAATCCCAAGCAAATGAGGGCGCTAAGCAGTACTCCCTGATGCAGGGCAGTGCGCTGGCCTAACCTGGATTTTCTTAGCGTTGGAAACTTAATTCCTGGGTCAGAGGTGGAGTTTAGTGTCCAGTATTGCTCTGTGGACATAAAATAACAGAAAAGAAGACTTTCCCGTTCCACTTCCATTTAGCTGGGTAAGAATGGACTTATCTGACTATCTGGCCGTGAGTAGCCACCATTGGTTAGCCGGATAAGTCTGTACTTATCCAGTTATCTGGCTGGGGCTAGCCACCACCACTTAGCCAGATAAGTGCATACATGGCAGCTAACCAGGGCCGGTGCGTCCATTAGGTGAACTTCGGCAGTCGCCTATAAACACACAGTCAGCGCAGAAACAGGTGTGGGGGGGGAGGGGGCGGCAGCACAATACCCTTGCACCGGCCCTGCAAGTAAGCATAGCAAGATAGCTAAATAAGTACTAACGTATCCAGCTAAGAGATGGCGGCTAACCACAGCCAGGTAATATGATTTATTTGGCTAACTTTTTTTTTTTTAAATTCTCAGCACAATCTCTTTCTTCCCACCATAACCCAGAGTTAAAATTTGTGTTCAGCCTGTTCTCTAGGGCTGCGATGTAACGAGGTGCGTACAGCTTTAATCGCAAAGCAACAAGTTTAGCGCACAAAAAAATGCAGAGAGGTGCACTAGCTTACCTCGTGTTTTCTTAGCACTGGAAATGTAACTCCTGGTGAGAGGGGTCGTAAAGTTTCTGAGGCTAGTATTAGTCTATGGGGCTGAACCTGGAGTTCATGATGTGATTTGTATTTGGGATTTATGTGCATAAAATATGGCTTGAGCACATTGCAAACAACTTGTATGCACACAAATCACAATCTGCATATAGGCACATAAATCATGTTCTCTGTATGCTAATCTTATCTATGCGTGCACACATTTTCAGGTTAGTGCACTTTTATTAACTCCCGAGGCATTAACCTACCATTAGCTTCCTGCAGCAGGAGTTAACTCTTTTTTTAGTGTGTGATTAAAGAAAATGTTCATTGAAGTTCAGCACACGTGTTTTACGCATGTCTTATTACTTCGTGGCCTAGGTCATTGTTGCCGCCATTAGTAGCATGGGATCTATTTAATGTTAGGGTACTTGCCTGGTACTTGTGACTCGGATTGGCCAGTAATACAGGATATTGGGCTTGATGGACCCTTGGTCAGACCCAGTATGACTTATGTAGGTCATTGAAGGCAGGGCCAGCAGCTCCTACTCCAACCGGTCTCCCCCATCTATCCTCCTCTCAAAAACTCCTTCCCCTGCCGATTTTATCCCCAGATCCTTGTGTCTTGCCTCATCTCTAATATAATAAAGCAGCCCTGGGATGCTAACAGCGCATGGTGCTGGTGGTGGCAGCAGCAGCAGCAGCAACAACACTCTGCTGACAGTCTCTTAGCAGCTGTGCCGCCTCTCACATGGGTTTCCTTTCCATTTCATACTGGGAGCTGACATGGAAGAAGATGGGACCAAAGCGGGGACTTGTGAGAGTGAGTGGGCTCCCAGTCCCTGCACCTAAGGAGGGAGTATTGCTGCTGAGTGAGGTGTGGGTGGCGGTAGTGGAGGTCTGAGGTGATGGTAGGCAATTCACTCGGCCCAGTCATTGCAGCAACTGCCCTCAGTCAGGGGCCATGCACCAGGGCTCCTTCCAGAACCCTGTGATCGTGGCCCCTGAATCCAGTCACTAGGTGTTAGCTATAGCACAATGACTGGGATTTCCAACACCCGAGGGCTGTAAATCTAACTCCACAGCATCCCCAACCCCAGCCAGCTGAAGACCCGACCCTAGAACCGAACACAGGCCCTACGCAGACAGTGCACACTGCCACTGAGTCTCAGGGCTGGCCAATGGTTTGACTCTTGATTGCTGGCTGTGGAAATTCTCCTCCCCCTCACCATCACCAGGAATGCTTCACCCATCACCGGACCTGCCAAAAAGATCTTTTTAAAAGCATTTTGAGAAAGTAGGTGTTTGCCTGCCTTGTTCCCTCCTGCTCCTGGCTCTGAGGACACAGCTGAGCTGTGTAGTGTGCACAGACTGTCTCGTGCCCTGCAAGGTTACTTGGGAAGGAGATTGCTGAAGATTATCTCAAACAGATACTGAAGGAACTTTGTCGGATTCAAAATGAAGAACTTGTGGGAAATATTTCTTTAAAGTAGAATAGGCCAATTCCCCCATCACCTTAGGGAAATTTAATATGCGGAGATTCAAATGTCTGGCATGTTTTCCAGGAATTCAATCCTCCTAGACAATGCATTCTGGTCCCTAACAGCAGAAGCATTAATGTCTTTAATATCTGATACCACAACCAAAACCTTGGTATTAATGTCAGAAATCTGAGTCTCATGTTTAGTCACCAATGGATCAAATTTATTAGATCCATGGTTTATTTAGAGGTTACAGTAATTTAAGGATCTCCCAAAGCCTACCAATAATTCCCATAGAGAGTCCAGAGACACAACAGCTGGCTGTTGAGTCCGTCTGCCTCACCTCTTTTTTGCTTTTCTCCACCTCCATGGGTAAGATGGCTGCCTCCGGTGCCGAGTGCCGAAACCCTCGGCGTCTCCAACTCAGCATGGGTGTCCCCATCCACCATGCTCCTTCCCGTGGCCTCCTAGGGCGCGCGCACGCATGCTGCCTATGCTTATCGATACGTCATGGCGGGAAACTCGGGGGCGTCCCCATCGCATGACATTCATACCTCCGGGTATTTAAGCCTCCTGTTGTGTTTGAGGCATTGTGGACCCTTGGTCGCAATGGAGATGACTCCGCCCATGGGGAGGAGCCCCGTGGGGAACCACTGCAATAGGCTGACACAGTTATCAGACACAGAATGGATAGAGTCTTTATTGTACTGCTGTAAATAGATGGTAAAGCAGGAAGGTAAGGCACTGATCCACGAGGTGCCAATACGCTCAACAGGCTCAGAAGTATAGTCTCATCCAGATGTTCACGATAGACAGGAGCCCGCAGTGCTGGGCATGGGCATTGGAGCATTGGTTCGTAGAAGTACTCACAGAGTGAAGGTGCCTTTCTGATAGTAGAACGGTGTGACCGAAGGTCCATGGTGCAGGATATGAAGAAGATAGGCTCTCGAGGAGCGAGTACCCAATGGTCCAATATCTTGGAAATGAATAAAGAGAAAAGACCCCCGAGGAGCGGTTGTCTAGGTTAGTGAAGATCCCGAAGGGAAGTTGGAAACGAGAGACCCCCGAGGAGCGGGTATCTAGAGCTTCTGCTGGAGTGAGGCCCTTAGCGTGAAAAGAGGGGTCTAAGCTTACAGCTTAGAGCAGGCAGAGTAGCGAAGCAAAGTCTTTGCTAACTCGAATTGGTAGCAGAAGTGGAGGCTAGTTATAACCGGAGGTACTGATGTCATGCGGTGGGGCTGCCCCCGAGGTACCCGCCATGACGTGTATTTGAGCGTCAGAGATGTGTGTGCTCGCGCCCTAGGAGGCCACGGGAGTGAGCATGGCGGATGGGGACACCCATGCCGGTCTGGAAATGCCGAGGCCCTCGACACTCGGCACCAGAGACAGCCATCTTGCCCAAAAAGAGAGAAAGGGGAGAAAAAGAGGTAAGGCAGAGCGG
Source organism: Rhinatrema bivittatum (assembly GCF_901001135.1). Classification (NCBI taxonomy): domain Eukaryota; kingdom Metazoa; phylum Chordata; class Amphibia; order Gymnophiona; family Rhinatrematidae; genus Rhinatrema; species Rhinatrema bivittatum. The sequence continues at coordinate 50,796,846 of NC_042628.1, read as the reverse complement.
TCATAGCCGTCTGCGACCGATGGATGCAACACCTCTGCTCTTCTCAGAACGAACGAGTTAGCAAGGACTTTGGTTTAGCTACTCTGACCGCTTCTAAGCTGCATGCTTAGACTCCTCGCTACCCTCCGAGGTATCTCGCTCCTGATGAAGCTCTGGGGACCCGCTCCTTGGAGGCCTCTCGCTTCCAACTACCCTTTGGGGTTTCTACTACTAACTAGACAACCGCTCCTCGGTGGTCTTTCTTTTATTTTAGGATCACCTGCGCTTCCAGGTACTTGCTCCTCGAGGGCCTATCCAGCTCAGAGTATCCTGCACGGATCTTGGGTACCACCGTCACCATCCACCAGGGGGATTCCAGCACTTCAGTGAGTACCTCTATGATCCAGCTCTCCAATTCCACCCACCAGGTTTGGCTTATCCTGTGCTGCGGAACACTACCAACCTTCTACATCTGGGTGAGACCTAGTCATCTGAGGCTGTCTGAACGTATTGGCACCTTGCTGGACTTCGGTGCCACATCCTCTTGCACCATTACCATCAATCTACAACAGACAATAAAGCTTTCCATCTCCAGTGTCTGCTCTCTGAGTCTAGCCTATCGCTGTGGTTCCCCATGGGGTCCCTCCCCATGGGAGGAGTCATCACCATTGCGACTAAGACTGACTTTGCTGGTAAAACCAAGGACTCACCAATGGGAGCACACTGTTCCATGAAAAGGGAGTCTGTAGGGAAGGTGTAATACAGATCCATACATGGAGGTCCTGGGTGGCCTGCTGCCATTGGGACCGCAAAGTCCATTGAGCTCTGCGCATGTGTAAGCGAACCAATGGAGTAACATGGTCAGTCACAGCCATGTGACCCAGAAGCCAGAGCATGTGGCAGGCTGAGACCTGCTAGCTCCGGTGAACCTCTCCCACAAGGGATGCCAGAACGAGCGTCTGATCGCGAGGAAGATAGCCTTGGCCTGAGCCATATCCAGTCTAACACCGATGAAGCTCAACTGTGGTGACTAGGTAAGATGGGATTTCAGGTAGTTGATGACAAAACCCAAAGACTCCAACACCCAAATGGTCAAGTGCAGGGATCAAAGTGCCCCCTCTTGAGTGGCACTCTTGACCAGCCAATCGTTCAAGGCTCTCAGGTCCAAAATAGGGTGACGTCCCCCTGTTCTCTTTGGAATCAGGAAATAGTGAGAGTAGAACCCTTGCCCTTGCTGCCACAGTGGAACAGGTTTGACTGCCCTGGCCATTATGAGGGCAGAGAACTCAAGAGAATTTCCTGATGCAAGGACTGACTCCAAAGGCAGACGTTATTTTCGGCCAGCACTGGGAAAGTGTATAGAAAAGCAGAAAAAACTGCTTTTTTGTACACCCTCCGACTTAATATCATAGCGATATTAAGTTGGCGTCCGTTTTCCGAACCCGTGGTTGTCAGCGGGTTCGAGAACCAACGCCGGTAAAATTGGCGGCTGTGAGCTGTCAAACCCGCTCACAGCTGCCACTTCTGTAAAAAAGGAGGCGCTAGGGACGCGCTAGTGTCCCTAGTGCCTCCTTTTACCGCGGGCCCTCATTTACATATTTTTCCTTACTGAATCGCGTGCCCAGGAGAGTGGCCTGGACGCACGTCGGGAGAGGGGGAGCTTGCCGGCTCTCCTGCGGGTTTGTCTGTATCGGCCCGTAACTGCATTAGGCTGTTACAGGACCTATTACTAACCTAAGAAGTGGTCTGGGTTACAAGTATAAGATAGATAATAAGGATTATTTTTGTCTATTTACAAATGAGGCATTATGTGTTACGTTAGCAAGCGTTGAATCAGAGTTTGGTTACCAAACTGGAGAAATTATTTTTTAAGACAGAGGAGGTAGAGAGATCAACCATTTCAGGGTTATGTAAGGCACTTCAAGAGCTAAATCTGAATACTCCTTATGAAGCTATAAAATCAGGACAGGAGTTACAGATCAATCGGTTATTTACTCTTTCGGATAGTAGAAGGACTAGGGGACACTCCATGAAGTTAGCATGGGGCACATTTAAAACTAATCGGAGAAAGTTCTTTTTTACTCAACGCACAATTAAACTCTGGAATTTGTTGCCAGAGAATGTGGTTCGTGCAGTTAGTATAGCTGTGTTTAAAAAAGGATTGGATAAGTTCTTGGAGGAGAAGTCCATTACCTGCTATTAAGTTCACTTAGAGAATAGCCACTGCCATTAGCAATGGTTACATGGAATAGACTTAGTTTTTGGGTACTTGCCAGGTTCTTATGGCCTGGATTGGCCACTGTTGGAAACAGGATGCTGGGCTTGATGGACCCTTGGTCTGACCCAGTATGGCATTTTCTTATGTTCTTATGTTCTTAATCTGCCTATGCAGAGTTTGGAATATAGTCTTAGAAGAATTTCAGGAATCCCAGAAAATATGACAATGAAAGAGATGCAATACAACTTCCTCCACAGGGCTTATTTTTCACAAGTCGGGGCATGCGAAGGATATTAGGTACTTTAGGTGAACGTTATAATCTTGTGCCCTAGCCCCAACCACATCTCTCCACCCACAATTTAAAATAATGCATTTATAATAAGATTTTTTCATGAAAAAGGACATTCCAAGGTTCAATTATCCCAACAATATATATTATTTTTACATGCAATATTATAGTGCCAACAGAAAATACTGCATAAAAGACACTTGGAAGCCATATAGTATTAGGCCTATTGTGATGCATATTGACCTTCACAAAGCCATAAGTGAACCCTCACCAAATACAGATAAAGAGACCATAAAAATATAAATAGAAACGTGCAGACAAAAACTGAACTGGAAGCTATAAAAAGCCAAACACTGTATACAGTGCAACAATGTATGCAAGCTGAATTTATATAGATATTTTTAATTATCTAATAAGACTATTTCAAAATAGATGACGAATAGAATAACATTCCATAATTAAACCTATATAAATTGCTTGAAAATTTCCCAAAACAGCAGACACACCAAATAACACCCAGTATTTAAAACTAATAAGGATTAAAAAAAAATCCGCCGCTTTCCCTACTTGGGAACTTTTGATTTCCAGTCACCCTGAGATTGTGGTGGATTAGTGGCTTGAGTGGGAAGAAGAGGCGCACAGACTTTCTCTGCTCTCTCTCATTTACACACAGAAGAAGCAGGCAGTGGTATCTACCACCGCCCTCAAACCTGGGGACGCTCTCGGGGACCTCCTAGTCAGCCTAGCACTTCCAGCGGCCCTGAGCTAAACTGCCAAGCTCGGACAGATGCGAGAAATGCAAAGTGGATCTTCTTAAGATGGCAGGAGTCTGACAATTAATTTCATTAATTTAGACATTTCTTAAACATAGTATTAAACCTTTAGGGAACACGGTCACATCCCAGCACTTAGAGTCCTCCCACCAGCCTGCTTACTGATAAAACAGTTAAGCATGGAGGTTTCTCTGAGCATGTGTCCTGTCACAGGGGACCCACCGACACAAGGAATCCTTGTGCTGACAGGTACTTGTTTCAGCTCCCTATTCCACCCGTAGACTTGTATTGGTTTAGCTTCTAAACGTTTAATAAAACCTTGCTTGGAAATAAAAATTATATCAAGGGATTCAGTGCTTCCTCTCAAGTAGCCTGGCATTGGTTTAAATACTTTTAATCTGGCTTTCTCAAAATGATTTCAATTGCTAGAGATCTGTGCTGATGTCACTTCCTGTCTCTTTTCACTGCCAGACCCAGGAGATTCAAATTTCATTTCATTTAATAAAATTCATTAAAGGTGTCACACTGGTGGCTGAGGCGATGTGCAATGAAACATTCATAAAAGTACATTGACACAAACCATACTTAACTAAAATAGATCATATACAAAGACACTTTGCTCTGGAGACATGCTACTGCTTCTGATATTAGATCATAAATTGAGAATCAAACAATTAATTAATTAAACAAACAGCGGTTCAGATACATCAGGTTTCAGAAACTTCCCAAAAGCTCTCTCTGTTCTTTTTTCTTTGATCCATGCTTTTTTTTTTTTTTTAACTATTAGCAGGAACTGTCTCCCACCAGCACTGCCAGTCCAGGAGGTAATCAAGAGCAGGGGGGAGAGAGAAAAATGACACAGGCACCAACCCAAAGGCTGCCTCTCTACTGCATTTCTCTCTTTTTTTTACCTGGGGTTTCCCCTGAAGAACCACCAAGCTGTTTCAGGCAAGGCACACAGAATGTAAGTATATTTCACTTATTTACAATCGAGCATGCTCTGTTCAATTGTCCGTTCTCTGGTCTGGAGTATTAGCTTGAGTGTTTGGTTTGTTGGCTCAGAGTTGGAGATGATTCTGGAGGCTTGGTGGTTTTTGAAGTTGGTGTTCGCAGTGGGTCGTCCGCCCCTACAAGGGAAATACAGAAAGAAACTCTATTTTTGTACCCTCCCAGTCAAGAAAGGGTTTCCCTGGGAGCAGAAGGGAAAAGAGAGAAGAATTTTGGACTTTCAGAGAGAGGGCCTGTTTTTTTTGTCAGCTTTCTAGCCTTGAAGGGAAACCAGCAATAAACTCTTAATAATAAAAAGCATGTTAACAAATAAAGGATGCATTATGTCAAATCAAGCCCATAAAAGCTGAGGAATAATCCAGCATAATTGCATCCCAAAGGAACTAACCAAAAGAAAAAGAATAAAAAAATAAAAACACAGATACATAACCAAGCTGAGTAAATCAAAATACCTCAAGAGAAAGTTCAAGATAGTTATTATAAAACATTAAATTCCCCTTTGAAAGACTGAAAGAAACGAGCTACCTCTGAGAAAAACACAACAGGTCAAATGTGACTTTAAAAAGACCATAGGGTGATCTGTTTCCAAGAATATGCCATTATTTCCTTGATAACTGATTAAGCTACAGGGGAATCTCAAAAGAAAATTCTGAGGGGAAAGTACCTCAGGGCGTAAGGCAATAAAATTGTTCCTCCTAAGTTGCATCACCCCACAGGAATCAGGAACTTCCCTTGTCCTTAGCGCCAGAAACAAAGCGTCTTTATTTCTAATGAGACATCTCAAAATACCTTGCTTATAAGATTCAAATACTAATATAACTAACATGGGAGCTGGGAAAAAAAACCCCACCTCTTCCTGCAGTGTTTCTAAACGTATCCAGTGACAGACCCTCCTCTCTAACCTGTCCTCGCTGCCTTGATATCCTTTCAAATGGAGGCAGATACAATGCTTCAGCAACACTGGGCACCGCTTCAAAACCTCTCCCAGTGCCACTTGCGTGATGAGAGGGTCAACATTGGGCATTTGTGGAAAGTTAATCACTCTCAAATTATTTCTCCTCATGTTTTCTAGGCTTCTACTTTTTAAAATGATGAATGCATAATCCTTCCTGGAAGGACACACAAAATGTGAGAGGATCTGGTACTGGCTTGGGAGCACAGCGCCAACCTTTCAGTAGGCCTGTAGTTCGGATACTTGAGACAAGTAGATGGTGTAGCGGACCCGTGCCCAGAGGTAAGGGTGAAAATTTCCAGAGCTGGACAGGGAAACAATACCTTGTAGTCCCCCCCTCTACGAACCCCTTCTGACTACTCTTCCAACTTTGTCCCCATAAACCCGCACCTATAGACAAGGTAGAGACTCACTCCAAAATATATTCATACAAACAAACTTTTACTTTTCCGGCATCTCCAGCAGGGCCGGCTTTGGTGCCCTTGGGGGGGGGGGGGGGGGGGGGGGTTGTTGATGCCAACCCCCACCACAGTGACCTCATTAGTCAGAAATGTGAGAGACGTGAGGGGAGATGGGGGTGAGGGATCCTAGATTACTCCTTATTCCCTTTCCTTTTCTGGTCCTTTGCCGTACCTCTGAGCTGCAGCAGTCATCTACTCCATCTCCACTTTAACAACAAAATGCAGCACCGGGCCTCCAGCCTCATTTCACGCCCTCGAAGCCCTGTGGTGCCCTGCCCCCTCCACCCACACGGACTTCCTGTTAATAGGGAAAGCTGTGCAAGGGCAGGGGAGGCTGGAGGCCTGGTGCTACATTTCCTTTGTAAAGTGTTGCTGCTACTGCTGGAGCTGGAGTGGAGGAATGCGCGGCTCAGAGGCAGGACCAGATAGAGGCACAGGAGCAGGCAACTCTCCAGCGCCTATTGAAATCTGGTGCAGGAGGCAATTATCTATTTGCCTATGCCTAAAGCTGGGCCTAATCACCGGTAGTCAAAGTTACAAAATAGATTTTAAAAGTCGCTGATTAAAGCAGGGGTTCACAGGCTCCCACAGCAAACCTTAGCAGCTTTAAAACTTTCTTAAATAATGAATTAACGTTACCTTACCAAGGAGAAATGACTACTTACCTGATAATTTCCTTTTCTTTAATAAGGACAGGTGAATCCAAAACCAGTGGGTTATGCACCTCTACCAGCAGATGGAGATGGAGCAAAGTTGACATCACGGTATATATATACCCCTGCAGTGACATCAGCCCGCCAGTATTCTCTGTAAAAGCCAACGGTGGCCAAACTAACAAAACTTGATTATTAACAGATAACCATTCCAGCACTCCGCCAACAGGAAAACACTGAGCTCAGACAAAGAATGTATTAACACTAGTCTAGGGTCTGGATTGACACTTTGCATTACTCCTCAGAACATGCAGCCACGCAGGAGGACAATAGCACCACCATCTGGCAGCCAAGGGCGGGAAGGTGGATTCACCTGTCCTTATTAAAGAAAAGGAAATTATCATGTAAGTAGTGATTTCTCCTTTCTTAGCATATGGACAGGTGAATCCAAAAGCAGTGGGATGTACCAAAGTTTCTCCTGAACAGGGCAGGAGGCTGCTCGCGGTCCTGTCAAAACCGCAGGTGTGAAGGCTGCATCCTCTCGGGCTTGCACATCCAGGTGATAATGCCTGGAAAAGGTATATAAAGAGGACCACGTCGCAGCTCGGTAAATGTCAATGGGAGACAACAATCTAACCTCCGCCCATGATACTGCCTGAGCCCTAGTGGAATGAGCCCTAAACTGTCTAGGCTACGGCTGCTCAGCATCCTCATTTACGGCCATGACTACCTCCTTAATCCAGTGGGCTATTGTATCTCGCAATGCCAGCTCACCCTGTTTACTCCCATCATGGAGTATAAACAGCCGGTCCATCTTCCTGAGAGGTTTAGAAACCTCTAAATACCTCAAGATATGCCTCTTGATATCCAAGGGCTGTAACAGGCAATATTCCTCCGCATCTCTTGCCCTGTCCAGAGACGGCAGGGAAATGGACTGATTCAAGTGAAAATCTGAGACGACTTTTGGCAAAAAGGAAGTAACTGTACGTAGCTATATCACCCCTGAAGTCACTCATAGAAATGGCTCCCGGCAAGACAAGGCCTGTAGTTCGGATACTCGACGCACAGAACAAATTGCCACAAGGAACACAATTTTTAAGGTCAGTAAGCTCAAGGAAAGATTATGTATCAGTCAAAGTAGGGCCCGCTAAAAAATCCAAAACTAGATTAAACCTCCACAAGGGCGCTGGTAACTGCAAGGGAGGATGAAGATGCTTCTCTCCTTTCAAGAAACGTGCCACATCTGGATGAACAGATAAAGGCCCACCATTCACCTGACCTCGGAAACAGGCAAGAGCGTCACCTGTACTTTTAAGGCATTAAAGGTCAACCTTTACTCAATCCGTCCTGCAAAAATTCCAAAATGAGTGGGATCTTAACTGCATGAGAAAGAACCCCTCAAACTTCACACCAAGCCTCAAATATTTGCCAATATTAGGCTAAGGAAGTGGAGAACTTTCTTGTTTGTAGCAAGGTGGCAATCACCACAGTAGAATATCCATGCTTCAGCAACCGAGCCCTCTCAAGGTCCATACCATAAGACAAAATTGATTTGGATCTTTGTGAAGAATAGGCCCCTGCCATAGTGGATTCCTGTGCACTGGAAACCAGAGGGGAGAGTCCACCAGGAGCCTTCACAGATCTGCATACCTGGGCCAATCTGGTGCCACCAGAATCTCCATCCTGCTTTGACTCTCGATCTTCTGAACCATTCTGCTCAACATGGGCCACGGGGGAAAGGCATACAGCAGCTTACCCAATGGCCACTCCTGCACGAGAGCATCGATGCCCAAGGACTCTGGGTCTCTCTTTTGACTGAAGAATCAAGGAACCTTCACACTGCGAGAAGTCGCAGTAGATCCAGAAACAGAAGGCCCCAGTGATCCACTATTAGCTGAAACACCTCGTTTGACAATTCCCATTCTCCTGGAACCAGACCCTGTCTGCTGGGAAAGTCTGCTCTTACATTGTCTTTTCCTGCAATGTGCAAAGCTGATATCTCCTGAAGATGCACTTCCGCTCATTCCATAAGTTGGGCTATTTCCTGTGACACTCGTTGGCTCTTGGTTCCTCCCTGCCGATTGATGTAAGCCACTGTCGTGCATTGTCCGACATTATCCGGACCACTTGACCCTGCAATGTTGCTAAACCGATGTTCCAGAGAGACTCTTCTGCACTCCAGCACCCTTGCACTATCAGCTCTTGACAGTGAGCTCCCCAACCCTGGAGGCTCACATCTTTCATGAGTACTAGCCAGTATGGCGATCTTAGCGAAACCCCTTTCTTAGATGATCTGCTTTTAACCATCACTGTAGTTGAGAGCAGACCTCCATTGGCAGGTGGAGCTGAATCGAATAGTCTTGAGACTGTGGGCTCAAACAGGACAGCAGAGTGCGCTGAAGAGGAGGCATATGTGTCCTTGCCACAGCACCACTTCCAGGGTCACCGCCATCAATCCAAGCACCTGAAGGCAGGATCACACTGTCAGACTTATTGTGTTTGCCTCTTGACACTCCTGCACCATCAGCTTAGAATACGGCCCTCTGGCAGGAACACTCTGCCCTGTTTTGTGTCAAACTGAACACTGAGATACTCTAGCAACTGTGATTGCTGAAGATTGCTATAGTGAGATGGGAATATGCAGGTTCACCTCGGACAGATCCAGAGATGTCAGGAACTCCCCCGACTGTACTGCCATTATCACTGAGCGCAAGGTTTCCATGTGAAAACAAGTCAGATGCAAATGATGGTTGACCCCTTTGAGATTTATTTATTTATTCATATTTGTTTCCAGAACGACCGTTCATAATCACTATGGTTCACAATAAAATATCTCTTTCTCTCCTCACTTAAGTGCGCAGAATGCAATGAAGGAATTTGTAGTAGACCCTTATTAGCAGACCTCAAATTTCACTGTGGAGTGTATAAGTTCAATGCTGCATTTAACCAGTCAGTATTGTTATTATTAATCATATTGTGAAGAATGCATAGTACTTTGTACCGTATCCTAGATTTAACCAGTAACCAATGTAAAGATTTCAGGACGGGTGTAATATGATCATATTTGTTATTCGTTGACAGAACTCTTGCAGTGGCATTCTGTAATAACTGCAAAGATCGAGTTGTATTTGCTGGTAATTCCAGTAATAAAGGCGTTGCAATAATCAAATTCAGTGAATATGAGAGTTTGTAACACTGTCCTAAAGATCCAGGAAGGGACGAAAAGAGCCCTCCTTCTTGGGCACAACTAAATAAATGGAATATTGGCCCATATTTTCTTGAGATATAGGGACTGAAACCACAGCCCACAGGCTGAGAAGTCTTGACAACATACCCTCCACTGTCTGTCTCTTCTGCGGAGAGTTGCAGGGAGACACCATGAACACGTCCCAAGGAACACTGCGAAAATCCAGTGCATAGCCACCTCCAATAAAATGAGAGAGGCGACCTCCTATCACCTGATCCCAAAGGTGGGTTGGCACATCTTCATTGGGAGGCTCAGGGTGCTCTACTACCTGAGCCTGTGCCCCGTCTAGGTTGCCTGGAACGAAAGGACTGAGACCTACTCAAAGGTCAAGTCCTCTGAAAAGCCGCTCCTCTGTGGTGTCGAAAACGTCTGAACCCCCTAGTTCGACATTTCGGCTGAAGAATCACCGCGCCTATTTCTTATCCTCTGGTAATCGAGGAACCGGGGACTCACCCCACTTATTGGCCATTTTCTCCAGCTCACTCTCAAATAAGAGTGAGTGTTACGATTATGGCTGCTGTGCAGCCGCCTCACCACCAGAGGTCCCTTACGAGTACGCTCTCTTGGCTGGCCCACTCTGGTTTACCTATCTGCTCCATGACCTGGACTTCCTATATAACCCTGCCTAGCCAATGCCTCAGTGCTTCAGCATCGAGCTCGTTTGGGCTCCCTGCTCTAGCCTCCTTTTTGCCTGGCTGTCTTGCCTTCGGGCATTCTGCCTCTGTGTTACCTTCCCTGCCTTGCTGTCTTTGGACATTGTGTCTAACCTCCTGATTGCTGCCTTCGGGCTTTTGTGTTTTATGTTCTATGTTAGTGTTGTCCTGGTTTGTCTGTCTATTTATTGTCAGTCTTGATACCCCGGGTTCCCTCAGTCCAGTCACACATACCTACAGTCAATATCAGACTTACCTACACGCTGTCCTGATTCCATCCATACCTGCACCCAGTTCCAGTGTTCAGACCACGCTTACCTACATTCACTTCCACACATACCTCCATGCTGCTCCTGTGTATCTAGTTTACCCTTACTTCCACGCACCCTGTATCAGAGATTCCCTCAGCCTGCACCAGACTCCTTGCCAGCCAGTATTCAGCTCCACAGGTTCCAGCCAGCACCCAGTTCTATACACTCCTGCCTGCACCAGATTCCTCCCCAGCCATTATCAGAGCCTCTCCTGCAACCCCTGTTTCTCTCCACCTGGAGTCACTCCTGCAGGTAGTGTTCACTACACCTGACGATTGCCCAATCATAACAGTGAGCTTTTAAAGGGCAACTTCATAAGGCTAGGCTTCGAGGTTGTATCAGCCAACCAACCTCTCAGCCATAGCTGACGCCTAGCCACTATCACTGAAGCTACCCCTCTGGACGAAGTGCAAACCAAATCGCAGCCCACATCTGCCAGAAAGGCAGCTGCTGGTTCCATCACTGCCCTGGAATTCACACCAGATTCATCGATCTCCTAAGAGAGCAATAAAGAGCGAGCCACCAGGGAACAACAGGAAGCTACCTGCAAATTCATTGCCATTGCTTCAAAGCGCATCCACCTTCCAAAAATGTAAGAACATAAGAAATTGCCATGCTGGGTCAGACCAAGGGTCCATCAAGCCCAGCATCCTGTTTCCAACAGAGGCCAAACCAGGCCACAAGAACCTGGCAATTACCCAAACACTAAGAAGATCCCATGCTACTGATGCAATTAATAGCAGTAGCTATTCCCTATGTAAACTTGATTAATAGCCGTTAATGGACTTCTCCTCCAAGAACATATCCAAACCTTTTTTGAACCCAGCTACACTAACTGTACTAACCACATCCTCTAGCAACAAATTCCAGAGCTTTATTGTGTGCTGAGTGAAAAAGAATTTTCTCCAATTAGTCTTAAATGTGCTACTTGCTAACTTCATGGAATGCCCCCTAGTCCTTCTATTATTCAAAAGTGTAAATAACCAATTCACATCTGCTCGTTCAAGACCTCTCATGATCTTAAAGACCTCTATCATATCCCTCCTCAGCCGTCTCTTCTCCAAGCTGAACAGCCCTAACCTCTTCAGCCTTTCCTCATAGGGGAACTGTTCCATTCCCTTTATCATTTTGGTCGCCCTTCTTCATACCTTCTCCATCGCAACTATATCTTTTTTGAGATGCGGTGACCAGAATTGTACACAGAATTCAAGGTACGGTCTCACTATGGAGCAATGCAGAAGCATTATGACATTTTCCGTTTTATTAACCATTCCCTTCTTATTTTGACTGCTGCAGCACACTGAGCTCCTCGCAACTGGATCCAGGGGTACAATCTTTCCAAGACTCGTCCTCCTTTAAAATTAGCTTCTGGGGCGTTCTGACAACCTAACTGTAACCCACAACAAGCCAGCCTCTATATGCTGAGCTACAATGGAAAAACAGAAGCATTACCATTCTTCATAAAACATTAAGTAATAAAATCAAGAAATATAGAACAGCAATCATAATAGTAAAATCATGTTCATAAAAAGAATAAATATTTAAAACCAGTTAATAAATATCCACATTTTTCCAAACACCAATAACATATTTAAAATGTGATGAATAAAAAAAATCCAATAATTAAAATTTGTTCTATCCCCCCCCCCCCAAAAAAAATGTAAATATTTTGAAAGAGTTGAATCATCAAATTACACCCAATAATTAAAACTAATAAGGATTAAAAAATATTCTGTTCTCCTGTGATCTTCTGATTTCCAGTCACTCTGAAATTGTAATGGATTGGGGGAGATAGGGTTGCATAAATTGTATCCTCTCTCTCACACACATGCACAGTCACACATTCATTCTCTCACACATTCCCTCTAACATACACAGGCTCCCTCTTCCGCACAGATATATTATATGTGTGTGTGTGCTTGCCTGTGAGAGTCTATATGTGACACATGGGCTCTCACAGGCACACAAACATATACAGGCTCTCACACAGACACACACATGCACAGACACACAGGCTCTCATACACACACAGATACAAGCTCACAAACATACAAACATTGTCCTTCTGTTGTCTTTGGGCCGTGGTGGGTTGAGATCACCAGGGCCCCGCAGGCCTCCTGTTGTCTTTGGGCTGTGGTGGGATGAGCTCCACCACAGCCTACTGACCTTCCTGCTTGGGAGGAGTGGAATCAGTGCAAGGGCACGCGCAAACACACAAACAAACGGAAAACGCAGGCCTCTCATTTTCAGCCACTGGTGTTGAGCGTCAGCGGCCTGCAGCCTCTCTCCTTCGACCGCTCTGCTAGTAGCCCCGTAGCCTCTCCTGCTGCCTCCGTACCATCACCCTACCGCCCCCCCCCTGCATGTGCTGCCCAGTGCAAATGCACGGTTATCCACCTCTGGTCACGCTGGGCCTGCAGTTCCCACTCTTTAGTTGTGGGGCAGGCGGCCTTGTTGATGCTGCAAGACACTCGGGGTGGTTTAAGTCCTCTCTTTCCTTGACACTGCTGCTTATGGTCAGGCAGGAGTACTTTGTATTTTATTCAACTGTCTCTCCTATGTCCTGGCAGATGCCTTCTCTTTCTCTGGGCCTGTGTTTTTTATATGTTGGCAGCAGTTTTACTTAGAGACAATATTCTCATGTCACACAGGCTACTCTTCTGGAGTCCAGAAAGATTTTTTCATGTTCTGAGGGCCAGGATTCTGCTCAAGGGCGTCTTCAGTGAAACCTTCCTGGGCCCTCTCCGATAGGGTTCAAACCACAGGGTTTTATCCCTGGAGCATCTCCAGCACTCCCAGCTTCTGTGGAGCTTTCCGGTAGCTTCTCCAGTGAGGCATTACCCACAGAGTTCTGACTGGGAGGCATTGTCAGCACTAACAGCTTCAGTGTCACCATTGGATCCAGGTGTGGCTTATTTAGCAGATGTGGGTTATGATTTGGTCTGCTCCTCTGCCAGGGGAGTAGCATCCAGTACAGTTGCTCAGAGACACCTCTGAATGTGCAGTTGGTCAGCAGATTCTCTAAAGACTGACTTGACTAGCTTGCCCTGTAAGAAATGACTCTTGTTTGGATAAAAGCTGGAAAACATGGCAAAGGCATGGGGCAGATCAAAGGTTCCGAGGCTTCTGGAGGATGGGACTCAGATCCAGAATCATGGTTACTCAAGGAGATTCAGGCCAAGTCAGAGTTCTTCAGGAAAGAGGACTAGACCATTTTCCAGATTCCACTCCTTTCAGTTCAAGAAAGGAGGGATGGATGGAGCCAGTTCCTCTCAGACAACACAATGAGCCCTATCTCTGGTGCCAGAGATAGGCGGCTGCCTGGCTTTGTTTTATTTAAAACTGGCCCAAATTACGGCAGATCAAAGGGTACTAATAATAATAAAAAATGATTATGTTTGAACCATTGAACTATATGCTCTGTATGTTTGGTTTGTTAGATTGTAAACTCTATTGAGCAGGGATTGTTTATTGTGATGTACAATGAACAGCAGCCAAATACAGTTGGATGAATAAAGTAATTCACACAGAAAGATCATTCATGTCATCATTATCCTTTTCGTATCGTCAATGTTCATTTCCAATGATGAGTATAACAGAGAGGTCATTAGTGCAATACGAGGTGATCCACTCCTCCATTGAGTATATGGGTGCCATATCTGTAGAAATCTGGGTATATTTTGATGTTTTTGAGCTGTGATCTGGTACAGGGTACACATTGTGTCCAACTTTTGAAGCAGAATGTCTTTTGCTGGCACCTGCGCCTGTTTCCATGCTACCACTGTTATGCACCTGGAACCTATACAAAATTGATTGATCAGCAAATATTCACTTTTGGGACCATCAACGGGGACATTTAGAAGACCTTGTTCTGGAGTCAACTCAATAGATCTGTGCAGTGTAAACTGTATAAGATCAGACACATCCTTCCATAGTCTCCGTACTTTAGGGCACTCCTACCACATGTGTATAAAAGTCCCAGTTTGTCCACATCCTTTCCAGCATAAATCATCTTTGCTGAGTTTAGCCCTGTATAACCTATAGGGCGTGAATTGCCAGCGAAATAACACCGGGGAGTAGGTAGGTGTCGATAGGTAGTTTATGGGCTACCCTGAGAAGTCTGCATTTCCATATAAATGCGAATAAGCGTTTCTGCCAGTTTTTCAACAGTGCAGTGGGGATATGTATTGGCAATGACTGAAATAGGTAATTACATTTTGGAAGAACATTCATTTTTAGAGCTGCTATTCTCCCCGTCCAAGCAATGGGGAAGTTTGTCCATTCATCCAATTCCCGGAATATCTTAGCAACCAGGGATGTGAAATTTAGTTTAAATAGGTTTTCCAATTGGTTACTTATAATGATTCCCAAATACTTTATTTTTGTCCCCGCCCATTTCAATGGATACTGTGTTTTCAAGTGGTCCACTTGCTTAGAGGGTAAAGAAATATTTAATACTTCCGATTTATCAAGATTTAATCGGAATCCCGATACTGAACTAAATTCCATCAGTTTATCTACAACCCCGGTTAGCGATTGTTTTGGCTCTGTCAGAGTAAATAGTATGTCGTCTGCAAATAACGACAATTTATAATCTTCACCTCCCCCCCTTATGCCGGATATTGACTGTTCCTCTCTAATTCTAGTGGTGAAGGGCTCCAAAAACAGCGCAAACAGTAGGGGGGATAAAGGTCACCCCTGCCTCCTCCCCCTGCATATAGGGAATGAATCCGAGTAAACCCCGTTCAATTTAACCCTAGCCCTCGGGTGATCATATAGTTTGAGTAACCAATTTAAAAATTTAGGGCCAAAGTTCATTTTTTCCAAGGTTTTAAATAAAAATGGCCAATGGAAAAGGAACAGTGTGCAAATCCAAGGCTCTCGTGCTAAACTTTCAAAAGGGAAACTTTTATAAAATGAGAAAAATTGTTAGAAAAAAACTGAAAGGAGCAGCTACAAAAGTAAAAAATGTCCAAGAGGCGTGGTCATTGTTAAAAAATACCATTCTAGAAGCACAGTCCAGATGTATTCCACACATTAAGAAAGGTGGAAAGAAGGCAAAACGATTACCGGCATGGTTAAAAGGGGAGGTGAAAGAAGCTATTTTAGCCAAAAGATCTTCATTCAAAAATTGGAAGAAGGATCCAACAGAAGAAAATAGGATAAAGCATAAACATTGGCAAGTTAAATGTAAGACATTGATAAGACAGGCTAAGAGAGAATTTGAAAAGAAGTTGGCTGTAGAGGCAAAAACTCACAGTAAAAACTTTTTAAATATATCCGAAGCAGAAAGCCTGTGAGGGAGTCAGTTGGACCGTTAGATGATCGAGGGGTTAAAGGGGCACTTAGAGAAGATAAGGCCATCGCGGAAAGATTAAATGATTTCTTTGCTTCGGTGTTTACTGAAGAGGATGTTGGGGAGGTACCCGTAATGGAGAAGGTTTTCATGGGTAATGATTCAGATGGACTGAATCAAATCACGGTGAACCTAGAAGATGTGGTAGGCCTGATTGACAAACTGAAGAGTAGTAAATCACCTGGACCGGATGGTATACACCCCAGAGTTCTGAAGGAACTAAAAAATGAAATTTCAGACCTATTAGTAAAAATTTGTAACTTATCATTAAAATCATCCATTGTACCTGAAGACTGGAGGATAGCAAATGTAACCCCAATATTTAAAAAGGGCTCCAGGGGCGATCCGGGAAACTACAGACCGGTTAGCCTGACTTCAGTGCCAGGAAAAATAGTGGAAAGTGTTCTAAACATCAAAATCACAGAACATATAGAAAGACATGGTTTAATGGAACAAAGTCAGCATGGCTTTACCCAGGGCAAGTCTTGCCTCACAAATCTGCTTCACTTTTTTGAAGGAGTTAATAAACATGTGGATAAAGGTGAACCGGTAGATATAGTATACTTGGATTTTCAGAAGGCGTTTGACAAAGTTCCTCATGAGAGGCTTCTAGGAAAAGTAAAAAGTCATGGGATAGGTGGCGATGTCCTTTCGTGGATTGCAAACTGGCTAAAAGACAGGAAACAGAGAGTAGGATTAAATGGGCAATTTTCTCAGTGGAAGGGAGTGGACAGTGGAGTGCCTCAGGGATCTGTATTGGGACCCTTACTGTTCAATATATTTATAAATGATCTGGAAAGAAATACGACGAGTGAGATAATCAAATTTGCAGATGACACAAAATTGTGCAGAGTAGTTAAATCACAAGCAGATTGTGATAAATTGCAGGAAGACCTTGTGAGACTGGAAAATTGGGCATCCAAATGGCAGATGAAATTTAATGTGGATAAGTGCAAGGTGATGCATATAGGGAAAAATAACCCATGCTATAATTACACGATGTTGGGTTCCATATTAGGTGCTACAACCCAAGAAAGAGATCTAGGTGTCATAGTGGATAACACCTTGAAATCGTCGGTTCAGTGTGCTGTGGCAGTCAAAAAAGCAAACAGAATGTTGGGAATTATTAGAAAAGGAATGATGAATAAAACGGAAAATGTCATAATGCCTCTGTATCGCTCCATGGTGAGACCGCACCTTGAATACTGTGTACAATTCTGGTCGCCGCATCTCAAAAAAGATATAATTGCGATGGAGAAGGTACAGAGAAGGGCTACCAAAATGATAAGGGGAATGGAACAACTCCCCTATGAGGAAAGACTAAAGAGGTTAGGACTTTTCAGCTTGGAGAAGAGACGACTGAGGGGGGATATGATAGAGGTGTTTAAAATCATGAGAGGTCTAGAACGGGTAGATGTGAATCGGTTATTTACTCTTTCGGATAGTAGAAGGACTAGGGGACACTCCATGAAGTTAGCATGGGGCACATTTAAAACTAATCGGAGAAAGTTCTTTTTTACTCAACGCACAATTAAACTCTGGAATTTGTTGCCAGAGAATGTGGTTCGTGCAGTTAGTATAGCTGTGTTTAAAAAAGGTTTGGATAAGTTCTTGGAGGAGAAGTCCATTACCTGCTATTAAGTTCACTTAGAGAATAGCCACTGCCATTAGCAATGGTTACATGGAATAGACTTAGTTTTTGGGTACTTGCCAGGTTCTTATGGCCTGGATTGGCCACTGTTGGAAACAGGATGCTGGGCTTGATGGACCCTTGGTCTGACCCAGTATGGCATTTTCTTATGTTCTTATGTTCTTATGAACCATGTCGAAGGCTTTTTTGGCATCGACTACTAGCAGTACTGCCGGTGTATGATGTTGTTTAGCCCACCACAATAAATCTATAATTTTCCTGACATTGACTGCCGCCTTCCTCCCTGGTATAAAACCCGCTTGATCTGGATGAGTCAGCTTAGCCAGACCCTATTGAGGCGATTAGCCAAAATTTTAGCTAATATTTTCAAATCTATATTTATTAAGGATATGGGCCTATATGATCCACAGTCCAGTGGATCTCGACCTGGTTTAGCCAGTATAGTGATCCCGGCAACATTGGCTTCCAAAGGTAGAGAGGCATCTTCCTGAAGTGTGTTATAGGCCTCCGTTAAATGGGGTGAGAGGTGTTCCCTGAATTTGTTTTATAGAAAAGGCTTGTGTACCCATCCAGTCCTGGGGTCTTATTTACTTTAAGATCTTTTATGGCTAACTGAATTTCCATTGGAGTTATATTAAATTCAAAGAACTGCTTTTCAGTCTCCGAAAGTTAGGGTAGTGCTATTTTATCTAGATAGGACTCAATCCCAGCATCCTGAATATTAGTATACGCAGCATACAGCGAACCATAGAATTATTGGAATCTATGCTGTATCTCCGCCGAGGAGGTCAGCACTGAGCCATCCGCAGCCCTGATCCTGGTAATTTGATTTTGGGCTATTCGCCACTTCAGTTTGCGAGCTAGCAGACTACTGGCTGTATTACCCCATTCAAAATGCTCTTGTTTCGTTAATTGTAGCTTATAGCGATAGCATTTGCTTGTAATGCTTTCAAGCCATTTCTAGCTCTTTGTAGTTGGGCATACACTCGAGTGGATGAGGATACTTTATGCTTCATCTCTAATAGGGATATTTCGGAGAGCAGTGCTGCAGATTTTGCCTGTCTCATCCTCTTTTGGTGGGAAGCTTGAGTGATAAATCTCCCCCTAAGAACGACTTTTAAACATTCCCAAAATAGTGGTTTGGAATGTGTGGTTTCCCCATTAAATTGATGGTATTCTTCGATCGCCGATTGCACTGCTTGACAGAATGCACTGTCATCTAACAGAGAATCATTTATCTTCCAATATCTCAGCCCGCCGTTGTAATTTCCAATTGAATTGTTAGCCAAATAGGTGCGTGATCTGACCATGTGATGGAGCCTATTTCTGGATCTCTGACCCTAAGACTTATAAGTTTATCCACCAGAAAGAAATCAATATGGGAATAAGAGTGATGTGGGTGGGAGAAAAATGTATATTCCCATGTTTCGGGGTGTCTATGCCGCCATATATCTAATAAGTCCCTGTCCCTAATAAGTGTCTTAAGGTGTTTGCGTCCCAGTGAAGCCCCTAATCCTCCACCAGTCATATTATCAATGTCTGGTTGAATGGTGAGATTGAAGTCTCCGGCAATAATCAGGTGCCCCTCATCTATGCTATCTAGCAAATGTCCCAAGCTGTTCAGAAAACCTTGTTGATCAGTATTGGGAGCGTAAATTTTTAAGAAGTGTAGCTCTCTGTAGCTATTTCCAGTTGTAATAAAAGACAGCGTCCTAGGGGTTCTGCTATAGATTTTGTGATGAGGCATTGTAAGTCTTTATGTAAGAGTATACTCACTCCTGCATAACGCTCCATCTTGGAGGCTGCAGCATGGAATTGACGTGGGTAGAGTGACCACTAGAGCAACCGCTCATACCACTTTTTCAAATGTGTTTCTTGAAGAAACAAAACATCTGTCTGCAATCCTTGAGCCTCATGTCTGAATGTTTGAAGTTTCTGTGGACTATTCAGGCCCTTTACATTGAGGGACCATAATTTAATAGACATCATTTTGTGGGTGGAATCGGCCTCTGAGCGCCCTCCCCCTCAAGGGATCCATGCCACACCCTCCAATGATTACCCTGTATTCATCCATAACATCCGTGTACCAGGTGTTACCTGCCTCCCGCTCACCGTTACACTGCTCAATAACACTGTGCACCCGAATATCCCTTATAGACATACCATATGTGAAACCCGCATGTATATCCCAGCCCCTTCCCTCCCCCCTCCCCTCTCCCCTATATTCCCTATGCGCCCCGCAGTTCTGTGCCCATGGCATGGCTGCGTAGGCAATAGAAGACGTGATCATCCACGGAGCCTGCCCCCCGCCCCCCCAGCCCAGCACACTTTTGAACAGTTAATGTTTATAACAGTAAATAAACCTCTGAATTTCTTACAAAGTTAGCCATATCAGAACCACTCTGTCTTGAAAACTCTCCATACCACATAGTAATTTAACCAGTTGCGACTCCACGTCCACTCAATTCAGCCCTTTCCTTTGTCTTGCTCTGGAATATGGTCTACAGAATTCCTGCGGAGCCTTTTGCCGCCATTGCGGATCCTCTGCCATCTAGGAGTGTCCGCTGGTGCTATTGTTGAGGTTTGCCTTCCAGGTGCTGCAAGTTTCACCACGTGTCCTGCGTATTTCAATATGGCTGCCGCTTCCTCTATAGTCTTGGCCTTGGTAGTTGTTCTGTTGATGGTCATTGCGATGCCAAAGAGGAAAAACCAGCGGTATCTAAGCTCTTCTCTCCTCAAGACTGTAATTATGTCCTTAAATTCCATCCTCCGTTTTAAAGTGAGAGGAGAAAGGTCTGCATAGATCTGGATTTTGTGAGATTCCCAGTCCCACGTGGACTGCTTCCTAGCAACTTGATATATTTTTTCTTTCAAGGGGTATCTAGAGAAACACACAATAATGTCTCTAGATTTACCATTGGTCTTGGGCCCAAGTGATCTGTGAGCTCGCTCCAGTTCAATATCTGAATGTGAAACAGACTCTGCATTGGTGTTGTGCTGTTGCAGAAGAAAGGCACATAATTTTTGAATAGTTGTCCTACAGTCTGCGTATTCTTCCATTTCAGGTATTCCCCGAAAGCGCAGGTTACTGCGTCTACTGCGATTTTCTAAGTCTTCCAGTTTCGCAGTTAAATCCTTTATGTCGCTTGTCACTTGTGAAACTGATTTTTGCAGATGTTCAATTTTCATGGACTGCGCATCTAAGCACGTCACATTCATCCACCCTCCTCCCTATATCAGCCATTTCTTCTTTAATATTTTCCATGGATATTAAGAGTTCTTATTTGTGGTCTTTCATTTCTTTTCTGAGTTCCCTGAGCCAATGACGGAATTCATCCCTCGTGGGAAGGTCAGTGATTTGCGCCGCAGCTCCCCCCCCCCCCCCCCCCGATTCTCTCTCTCCCGCGGTTACCAACTCACTTGAGATCGAGGCTTCAGAAACACCGTCAGGCCCTTCATCGTGGCTGGATGTTTTCGCGTATGAAAACTGCTAAAAGTCAGGCCCTTTCTTTTTCTGGGCCATCTCGGGTGGTTCCCTTGCTGAGTGCTTGAGGTTGCAGTGCTGCAGGTCAGTTTCAGAACGCTTTGTCGGCTATTGTTGGGCTCGGGGAAGGCAGGAGCTCGCGGTCATGCGGCCATCTTGCTCCGCGGTGAGAGCGCCCCCACACTCCTTTTAAGATGATTGACTGACCCCTCAGTTCTTATCTGCTAGACCAATCCATTACATTTGGGATTTCCCTGTTCCGCAGCTACCGGAGAGGACACTCTTTTCATTACCTCACTCTTGGCCATAAAAGGGGGAGCGGTCATAGGCCCTTGCCAGTAGCCTCCTATCAAAGCAACCAGATAAGAACCCCTTTCTTAACCCTTTTCTTATTTTTGCACTTTTTTAAATCCCTTGAAAAAAGAAAGGGGAAGAGCAAGAGAGAGAGGGAGAGAGAGACTGGTTATTTTGTGCATGTCTGCTTATAGCCCGTGTATTCCTAGATGGTCTAACAGGACTCAAGGAAAGAAAATTATCAGGTAAGAACAATTTTACTTTCCTTTTCTTGCTACAAGACAAGTCCATTATACTTGGGAGTTACCAAAGCTACCCCTATACTGGACAGGAAGATTTCAATTCATGTCTATATTTCTCCAATTCTTTGAGGATACGAGCCAAACAACATTACTTATGCTGGATTTTTAGGACTCTAATTTATTTATTTTATTTATTTATTTAACAGCTTTTTGATACCGACATTAAAATACACATCATGTCGGTTTACATCATAACGAAAGGTAGAAATTACATTAAACAGGGAGGGGGTAACATGAGAACAATAAACAACAGAGAAAAGCCAGATAACAAGCTAGGAAAGAAAGAGGGGGGGAGTGGAGGGATATGATCATATCTACAAAGATTGCAAAACATGATATATAGAATATAGCATGTTTATAAAGATTCGGGGTGGGTATGAACATATTTACATCGAAGAAGTGGGTAAGAGGATAAACATATTTACATCGAAGAGGGGGTGGGGGTCGGGGTGAAACGTGGGAGAGGGGGGGGCTAGTCCGGAAAGGCCTAATTGTAGTTATCAACGAGGTTTCCACTTTTTTCTTTTCTTTTTGGAGGTGACTGACATAGCCCGAAAAAAGGCTTTGAAAACTTTCCAACGAAGAGTTTGTGTATAATCTTGTTCAGGGTTATAAGTGTCAAATTCTGCAACTGCATCACTAGCAAGTTCGGGGAAATGCTTGTCCCCCTACAAGGATGTATTGAGCCTGCATGTAAAATTCTTGGATTTAGCAGACTAAAGACATAGATGGACTCTAGCCTTGTGATGGTCAGATGATGTACAGAACATAATATCACTATCAGCTATTTTAGACATTAAATTAGGGTACAGAGGAAGTAATCAAGTCTACATATTATGTCTAGGTGAATAAAATGTTAAAATCCTTTTCAGTAGGCTGCAACTGGAGCCAAATGATGACAAGATCCCAAAAACCCTGAATAGTGGGAAAGCTAGACCAAGGTAATGAGGTTTTGTCTTATACTGGATCAGGACACACATTCCAGTCCTCTCCTATGCACAGATGTTCGAATCCAAAAGTTGCAATTATGTCTGTAAAGGAATGGAAGAACTCTGACATGTCCACATTTGGTCCATATATATTTACTAGTGTGAAGGGAAGAGAATGGATCAGACAATCCAGTATAACATCTCCCTTCAGCATCTACATCTACCTGTGAATGATGGACTACTAGGGGAAATTTTTTATTAATAAGAATACATACCCCCCGACACCTAGAGTTATATGAAGAATAATCAATTTGCCCCACCCACCCAGTTTTAAGTTTTTCATGTTCTTGATTTGTGAGATGCATTTCTTGCAGCATCAAAACATGAATCTGATTCCTGCTTGTGAATTGAAGAATCTGCTTTCTCTTAATTGGGAAGGAAATCCCTCTACTATTCAAAGAAACAATTTATAGCTTATCCAGCAGAAGAAACATGTAACCAGGATGGAGAGACGGGTCTTGATTAAAGACAAGGACCCCTTTCTTAAAGGAAGAATGGTTCTTACCTGCTATTTTCATGCCTGTAGTACCACGGATCAGTCCAAACTCCTGGGTTTTGTCTCCCTTCCAGCAGATAGAGACAGAGAAAGTTTCACAGGCACCACTTTATAACCTGATGTGCTACCTGCTACTCTTCAGTATTTATCAGTACCCAAGCTTAAACCAACTTTGAAACAAAATAATTTGGATTAATTCTAAACTCATTCCCCTGAACGAACAGAGGAGTAGGAAAAAGGAAACTGAGTATCTTGCTGAATATGATCTGCAGAAGCTATGCTAAACCTCAGAGAAATCAGACAGAAAGAATCATCAATCAAGCAGACTCTCCAAACATCCAAACCTCCACCTTGGGTAGGCATCTGGACAGATTCGTGATACTACAGGAACGAAAATTAGCAGGTATGAGCCAATTTTTCTTTCCCTGTATGTACCCAGATCGGTCCAGACTCTTGGGATGTACCAAAGCTTCCCTTATTGAGGATGGGACTTGGAGAGTCCGGCTCGAAGAACACTTTCATCAAAATTGCAAACGTACGAGGCTTGGACGTCCAACCGGTAGTGCCTAGCAAAAGTGTTCAAGGACTTCCAAGTGGCCGGCCTGCAAATTTCCTGCAGGGAGACCAGCTGATATTCCGCCCAGGAAGCCATCTGGGAGCCCGCAGAATGACCCCGCAACCCTTCCAGTATCGGGGGACCACAAGAGATAAAGGAAGACTTGATAGCCTCTTTCAACCAATGTGCTATTTTAGCCTTCAAAGCTTTTTGACCTTTCTTTGCACCATGCCACAAAGACAAAAAGATGATTCGACAAACGAAAGTTGTTTGTAACCTCCAGATAGTGTAGCAGAGCCCTCCTGACATCTAGGCATTTCAAATCCCTTGCACGAGGAGAAGTAAGCTCTAAGTCTGAAAAGGCCAGAAGCTCCACTGATTGACTCAGATGAAAGACCTATGCTACATTAGGCAGGAAAGACGGAACCGTTCTCAGAGACCCCAGATTCCAAAATTCGCAAAAATGAATCCCTACATGACAATGCTTGAAGCTCAGAGACCCGTCTGACTGAACAAATGGCTACTAAAAAGACTACCTTCAGAATCAAGTCTTTCAATGAGGCCTTTTTAAGCGGTTCAAAGGGAGGCTCACACAAGGCCTTAAGGACCAGGTTCAAGCTCCAGGAAGGACACACTCTGAGAACTGGGGGGGCGCAAATGCTTAACCCCTCAAAGAAAATGGACAACGTCTGGATGAGCTGTGAGAGAGACTGCATGAATGTTGCCCCTTAAACAACCCAGGGCTGTGACCTAGAATCTTAGGGAATTGAACGATAAACCCTTCTTAAGGCCACTCTGTAAAAAAGATAGTACTGTGGACACTGAAGCCCGGCAAGGATCAGCACCTTGTGGCTTACACCAAGACTCAAAGACCCTCAAACTCGAATATATGCCGTAGAGGTAGAGGGTTTGCGAGCCTTCAAATGAGTAGAATTGACATCCTCCAGATAGCCTTTCTTCCTCAGCTGCCTCCTCTCAAAAGCCAGGCTGCAAGACAGAAGTGATCCACTTGATTGAAAAATATAGGACCATGGCGGAGAAGATTTGGCAGATGAGATAAGCGCAGGGGTTCATCCACTGCCAGGTTGACTAAGTCCGCAAACCATGGGCAACGCGGCCATTCCAGAGCCACCAAAATCACTGGTTCAAGGTTAGTTTCTATTCTCTTGATCACCTTGCCTATCAGGGGCCAAAACTACCAGACACATCACCTTAAGAGATCGGGCCTTCTCCACTGCCGGTCCTCCTCTATGGAACTCCATCCCCCCGACCTCAGGCTGGAACCCAGCCTATCAATTTTCAAGAAAAGACTCAAGACTTGGCTGTTCAAACAAGCATTTCCGGACACCAATTAATTTCAACATCTCGCCATCAATACATAAATATCAACCACTTCAAAGTTTCTCATTTGTAATTATCGTTAGCCATTTTTAACCTGTCCTTTTTTCTTCCACACTATAGCTCCAGTTTGAAGTTTATTATGCACCCCTGTTTCACTGTGAACCAGCATGATGTGACAGTTGTCATGAATGCCGGTATATAAAAATCTTAAATAAATAAATAAATAAATAAATAAATAAAGTAAATACAGAATAAAGCCATATAAAGTATAAACAGAAATGTGCAGACAAAAACTGAACTGAAAAACACATCACGCCAGACTCTATACAGTGTAACAATGGAAAAACAAAAATTTCACCATTCCTTGTGAAACAAATCAATAATATAAAGATATATAAATCATTAATCATAATTATAAAACCATACAAATAAGATAATTTCAAAACAGCTGATGAATAGAATATCCAATAATTAAAGATTAATGCAAATTTTGAAAGCTTTACCAAACACCAATAAAATATTTCAAACAGCAGACACATCACATACTACCCAATAATTAAAATGGTAGTCAATCAAGAAAAATGAACTTAAAAAGCCACTTTTACTTACCCTCTCCAGCAGTTCTCCTACTCCTTTCCCTTGCAGGCCATACCAGAAGCAGCAGTAGCTGCTGAAGCTGTCCTCACAGTCCTCTTCCTTAGGGACTACAACCAGTCTCTTCTCTCTCTCTCTCTCTCTCTCTCTCTCTCACACACACATGTTACAATCCCGGTCACTAACCTAGTGACCGGGCACCTACCTTCCTCTGCCGCGCCGCGAACCGCCGGGTTCCTGGCCTCCAGGGCTGCATGGCAGCAGTGTCTCCTCGTGGAGATGCCGCCGGGGACTCCTTCCTCCATCGGGGGAACGCGCGCGCGCGTGCGTAGAGCTGCGTTTTGAGGCGTCTGCACCCGGATGTGCAGACACGCCTCCTCTGACGTCAGACGCCGGCTAGGGTATTTAAGCAGGACTGTTCGGCTTTCCAATTTGCCTTGCAACGAGGTCTCTCTGCGGAATTCTAGTTGCCATCGGATCGCCTGGTTCCTGATCTTTGCCTGCCTGATACTGGTTCGTCTGCTTGCCTGGTTCCTGATCTTTGCCTGCCTGATTCTGGTTTGCCTGCTTGCCGCCTGCCTTGACCTCAGCTTGTGACCTCTACTCTGCCTGCTTGCCGCCTGCCTTGACCTCAGCTTGTGACCTCTACTCTGCCTGATTTCCACCTGCCCTGACTCTGGACCGTGTCTTCGTTCCGCCTGCCCGCTGCCTGCCCAGACTCCGGTTCGTATTCCTTTCCGTGGGTTCTTCAGCCTTCACCTAAGTCCCAGCGGCCCGGGTCCCTACGGGCTCCTCCTGGGGGGACCTCGGGCTTCCAGGGCGAAGACTCCTAAGTCCTAGTAACCCGGGTCTCCACAGCTCCTCTGGAGGGATCACGGGTTTCCAGGTGAAGCTTCATCTGAACCACCGAGTTCTGCCTCCCGTCTGTCCTTTGGCGACGGTCGGCCCAAGGATCCACTTCCGGATTGGACAGTCACAACAGTTTGCAAGGCCATGGATCCGGCAGATCTCGCTGGTCTCCAGGCCATTCCGGGGCTTGCGCAACGCCTGGTACAGCAGCAACAGGTGTTGGACTCATTAGTAGCCACGGTAGAGCGCATGGCTACTCGCATGGATGCCGAGCCTCCTGCGCAGGTTCCAGTTCCTGTACCTGCTCCGGTAGTCACGCTCCAGACTCCTACGCAGCTGCCTGCTCCTTCACGATACGCAGGAGATGCCAAGGCCTGCCGTGGATTTCTCAATCAATGTTATGTACGGTTCGCTTTACTTCCTAATCAGTTCCCTACCGACTCTGTCAAGGTAGCGTACATCTTCTCCTTGCTGGATGGCAAGGCCCTGAACTGAGCATCGCCTATGTGGGAGAAGAACGACGTCACGCTCTCGAATCTGGATCTCTTTGTGGCTAGTTTCCGGGCCGCTTTCGACAAGCCTGCTCGCCAGACCTCGGCAACGTCTGAGTTACTGCAGATCCCACAGGGAGCACGCACATTGGCGGAATACACCTTGGAATTCTGCACACTTGCACTTGAGGTGGGGTGGCGTGATGATGCCCTTCGGGGGATTTTTCTTGAAGGTCTGGCAGGTCGGATTAAGGATGTGCTGGCTGCCAGAGATCTTCCTGACGACCTTGACACGCTCATTGAACTCGCTGGGCGCATTGACCAGCGCTTGCAACAAAGTGCCAGGGAGATACGGCCGCCACGACGGTTATCACCTCTAGCACCAGCATTCTCCAGACCGCTTACGCTGACTTCCCGGTCCACGGGGGCTTCTGCAGCATCTTCCTCTGAGGAGCCTATGCAGTTGGGGAGGACTTCCTTGACTGAAGAGGAGAAACGCCGCCGCCGGACACAAGGACTGTGTTTGTATTGCGGTGGGAAAGGGCATTTCCTTTCTCAATGTAAGGAACGGCCGGGAAACGCTCACGCCTAGGAGTGATGGAGGAGTGTCTCCTGGGCTGCCTTAATGCTGCTCCTCAATGTACTGTACCTGTGACTTTAAAATTTCCTGGAGGTGCTTTTGAGACACGGGCCCTGATTGACTCGGGGGCTGGAGGGAACTTCATCACTCACGCACTGGTTGAGCGCCTTCAAATAACTACACGGCCCCGTGAACCTCCGTTACGAGTCACCTCCATTCAAGGGACCCCATTGCCCGGGTGCATTTCAGTGGTTACGACTCCAATTACTCTTCAGACCGGACTACTTCATAAAGAAGTGATCTCTTTCCTCGTTTTGGAGAAGTCTACACATCCCATAGTTCTTGGCCTGCCCTGGTTACAGCAACATTCTCCTGTAATCCGCTGGGATGACTTACAGATTACCCAATGGAGTCCACGGTGTTTCCAATCCTGCATTAAATCTGCAGTGGTTCCACCTATTACCTTGGCTCACGCTGGGCCCTTACTTCCAGCTCCATACAGCGATTATTCCGACGTGTTCTCTAAGGAAAGGGCAGAGTTACTGCCACAACATCGTCCCTTCGACTGTGCCATTGAACTTCTTCCTGGCACAACACCTCCCCGGGGTAGGGTGTATCCGCTGTCCCAACCAGAGACTAAAGCTATGTCAGACTATATCAAGGAAAACCTCGCAAAAGGATTTATACGTCAGTCCAATTCTTCTGCGGGGGCAGGGTTCTTCTTTGTGGCCAAGAAGGACGGGTCACTATGGCCCTGCATTGATTACCGGGGTTTGAATAGTATTACCAAGAAGAACCGTTACCCGTTACCTTTGATTCCGGAGTTGTTGGACAGACTTCAAGGGGCTCGAGTTTTCACTAAGCTGGACTTAAGAGGGGCTTACAACCTGGTGCATATCCGTCCCGGAGATGAATGGAAGACTGCCTTCAACACCCGGGACGGACAGTACGAATATTTGGTCATGCCATTCGGCTTGTATAATGCCCCCGCAGTGTTCCAGCATCTTATGAATGAGATTCTTAGGGACCTATTGAACACCTGTGTTATAGTTTACATGGACGATGTTCTCATCTTCTCGCAAGACCTGGACACACATCGCCGGCAAGTTCGACAGGTCCTCCAGATTCTCCGGGATCAGCATCTCTATGCAAAACTAGAGAAATGTCTCTTTGAACAGGACTCCTTGCCCTTCTTAGGGTATATTGTTTCAGCTACTGGATTCACCATGGATCCAGAGAAGGTGTCTGCCATCAAAAAATGGCCTCAGCCTACTGGATTAAAAGCGTTGCAACGCTTTCTTGGTTTTGCAAACTTTTACAGGCACTTCATTCCGGGATACTCCCGGCTGGTAGCTCCTTTGACAGCTCTAACAAGGAAAGGAGCGGATGTTCGCCATTGGACTGATGAAGCTTGTAAGGCATTTCAGGATTTGAAAGACGCGTTTCTGCTGGAAACGTGCTTACGCCATCCTGATCCGTTACACCCTTTTGTGGTAGAAGTGGACGCTTCTAGTGTGGCGGTGGGAGCGGTACTGTCACAGCACTCCAGTACGGGGAATCTACTGCCATGCTCCTACTTTTCTAAAAAATTCACTTCTGCCGAGAGTAACTACGGTATTGGCGATAAGGAACTACTCGCCATCAAGTTGGCTTTTGAAGCATGGAGGCAATGGCTAGAGGGAGCTCAACATCAGGTCACGGTTTACACCGATCATAAAAACTTGGAGTTCCTTTCGCAAGCTCAGCGCCTCAATCCCAGGCAAGCTAGGTGGTCTCTGTTCTTTAGCCGATTTGATTTTGTTCTAAAATACCGACCAGCTTCTAAAAACGTTCGGGCCGATGCCCTGTCCCGAAATACCATCCTCGAGGAAAAAGATGATTCCCCACAATACATTATTGACCCGGCCAGGATCTCTCTTGCCAGCACCAGTGTATCCACGCAAGGAAGAGTGGTAGTGTCTCGACGAGACCGAAGGAAGGTCCTGGAGTGGGCTCACGACTCACTTACGGGAGGTCATGCCGGTCAAGAAAGAACATTAACTCTCTTGAACCGGTTCTACTGGTGGCCTCGGATGCAACAAGACATTCAAGAATATGTGGCATCCTGCCCAGTATGTGCCAGACAGAAGCCTCTCACGGGACGGCCCTGGGGTCTTCTGCAACCTTTGCCAATTGCCACGGAACCCTGGACGCACATTGCCACAGATTTTGTGGTAGATCTACCTCCCTCTGAGGGTAAGACGGTGATTTGGGTAATTGTGGACCGTTTTTCTAAAATGGTACACTTGGTACCTCTGGACAAACTTCCTACAGCGCCAGAATTGGCAAATCTTTTTATACAACACATCTTTCGAGTCCATGGTCTTCCACAAAGCATTGTCTCCGACCGAGGGCCTCAGTTTACAGCTTGCTACTGGCGAGCTCTTTGTAAAAAATTTGGAGTCCAGTTGAATCTCTCTACGGCTTTTCATCCCCAAAGTAATGGACAAACAGAAAGAATGAATCGGTCCCTCAAGTCCTTTCTTCGCAGTTTCATTTCGGAGAAAAGAGATAATTGGGTGTCCTTACTGCCTTGGGCTGAATTTGCATACAATAACCACGAACATTCAGTCACTGGCCAATCTTCATTTCAAACAGTCTTCGGTCGTTATCTCAGGCCTCCTGTTCCACTTCCCGTGGAGATTGCTTCTCTTGCGGCTCAGACTGTAGCCACTCAACTTCATCATCTCTGGACAGCGCTTCAACCTCGACTTTCTTCAGCAGTGCAGAAAGCACAGACAACAGCGAATCGTCATCGACGTCCTGCTCCAGCTTTACTGCCCGGGACTAAGGTATGGCTAAGTACCAAAAATCTGCATTTTCCTGGTCATTCACGCAAGTTGGCTCCCAAGTTTTGTGGTCCATTCCCGGTGGCAGAGCGTATAGGATTGGTGTCCTACAGACTCCGTCTCCCATCTTCGCTACGCATCCATAATGTGTTTCATGTGTCACTCCTGAAGCCAGTTGTGCACTCCCGTTTTCATCAACTCACTCCTGATGATCTCTCAGCTTCATCTCCTGAGGATCCGGTTTATCAAGTACACGAGGTACGTGATGTACGCTTTCACAATCGCCGGTGGGAGTATTTGTTGTCCTGGGAAGGCTGTGGCTCTGAGGAGGACTCTTGGGAACCTGCTCGAAACATTCTGGACAAATCTCTGCTGACCCAATTCCATCTGGACAATCCCGGGAAGGCCGGTCCTCTACGGAGGGGGCGTAAAGGAGGGGGTACTGTTACGATCCCGGTCACTAACCTAGTGACCAGGCACCTACCTTCCTCTGCCGCGCCGCGAACCGCCGGGTTCCTGGCCTCCAGGGCCGCATGGCAGCGGCGTCTCCTCGTGGAGACGCCGCCGGGGACTCCTTCCCTCATCGGGGGAACGCGCGCGCGCGTAGAGCCGTGTTTTGAGGCGTCTGCACCCGGATGTGCAGACACGCCTCCTCTGACGTCAGACGCTGGCTAGGGTATTTAAGCATGACTGTTCGGCTTTCCAATTTGCCTTGCAACGAGGTCTCTCTGCGGAGTTCTAGTTGCCATCGGATCGCCTGGTTCCTGATCTTTGCCTGCCTGATACTGGTTCGTCTGCTTGCCTGGTTCCTGATCTTTGCCTGCCTGATACTGGTTCGTCTGCTTGCCTGGTTCCTGATCTTTGCCTGCCTGATTCTGGTTTGCCTGCTTGCCGCCTGCCTTGACCTCAGCTTGTGACCTCTACTCTGCCTGCTTGCCACCTGCCTTGACCTCAGCTTGTGACCTCTACTCTGCCTGATTTCCGCCTGCCCTGACTCCGGACCGTGTCTTCGTTCCGCCTGCCCGCTGCCTGCCCAGACTCCGGTTCGTATTCCTTTCCGTGGGTTCTTCAGCCTTCACCTAAGTCCCAGCGGCCCGGGTCCCTACGGGCTCCTCCTGGGGGACCTCGGGCTTCCAGGGCGAAGACTCCTAAGTCCTAGCAACCCGGGTCTCCACAGCTCCTCTGGAGGGATCACGGGTTTCCAGGTGAAGCTTCATCTGAACCACCGAGTTCTGTCTCCCGTCCGTCCTTTGGCGACGGTCGGCCCAAGGATCCACTTCCGGATTGGACAGTCACAACACACACACACACACATACCAGTCACCTCTCTGGCCAGTCTCTCTCAATCACACAATGCTCTCGCTCTCTCTTACTAGCACACAAGCTTTCAATCACACACATGCTCTCTCTATTTCACTTACACACAAGCTGTCAATCACATATGTTCTATCTCACTTACAAACAGGCTCAATCACACACATGCCCTCTCTCACAGCCACAAGCCAGCCAAAAACATGCTCCATCTCTCTCGCACACACACACTGACACACACAAGCACCCTCCCTAACTCACATATACACCACACACATACAGAAGCACTCTCCCTGTCTCACATACACATTACACTCACAGAAGCACCTTGCTTTCAGACTTACAGCATTTTTCACTTTTACTAAAAGTGAAAATGATACTCCCAACCATTAAATAAGAAAACCACATTCCTATCAGAAGGCGAAATGACACCCTTCCTTCAGGTTCTGTCCTCCCAAGGGACAGCCACCTACACCTTCTCTTGTTTTATGCTTTCAGGCAATAAAGCAAGTGTGTTTCTTCAAACTATCAGTCGTATGATTATTCATGTGGGAGATATGGAACAGAAAGACATCCTTAGTCAGTTTCCCTTTTAAATGGGAAGACTCCAGTCTTAGTCATTTAAAAATATACATTTTCTAAAGGCTTAAAAAAAAAAAAAAATGCAAAACTGTTTCAGATTGGAACTATTCTAGTCTTCATGCTAAAATTATGCTTCAAAAAAAACCCACCAGGCATCAGTATCTTAAATTTGTGATTTTGCTGAGATGAACATTTTAAATACTTTAATTTTTTTTTTTACTTTAGTATTTGTCTCTACCCACTTTAGTATTTGACTCTACCCACTTTGTTAAATTTTATTTTCCAGCAGAGGGATTTTTAAAATTTAGTAATTTCATCTTTCATCCAACTTTTCAACAAAATCAGCACAAAAGTTGAGGTACATGTATTATCACACTTCATTTTTTTTAAACTGGCAGATTCCTTTCTCACATACACATCACATGCACACACACACAGAAGCCACCCAGGCTCGTCGGAAGCTATTTTTATCTTATAAACAGAAGGTCTTGGATATAGGAGCTAGTTATTTCTTAAAATACCCATGTAAGTGTTTAGTAACTTACCAGAACAAAAAATTTGTGTTTGTGGATCCTATGCATTTGGATCAATTTCTTAGAGACAAAAATGCATTTCAGGTAATTGCAGATAGAGGGGCGGAAGGGGAAAGTGGGTTGCAAAGAAAGGAATAGATACTGTTTTCAGGTTATTGTTTAGCTTCCAACCTCTAGAAGTGGACTATATAATTGTATTATTGCTTGATTTTGATGTATTAATATATGACTATTATTTTATTTTCCTGAATTATGTCATTGTTAAATGTTATAATTTCAATAAAGAGTAAATATAAAAAAAAAAAGTTGAGGTACATGTATTATCACACTTCATTTTTTTTAAACTGGCAGATTCCTTTCTCACATACACATCACATGCACACACACACAGAAGCTCCAATCCTTTCTTACATATACATCACATACACACACACACACAAGCTCCATTCCTTTCGTACATATACATCACATCACATCCACACACACAGACAGAAAGAAGATCGGCGCAGCCGGTCTAGTTGATCACGTGGCCGAAGAAAGGAAGATCGGTGCAGGAGGAGACCAGCCGCCGAGATTTAGGGGCACCGCGGCAGCCAGCCCCCGACTCTCCTTGCCTCCCCCCCAGTGCCACCCTCCCGACGCGCCCCCCCCCCCCCCCCCCCGTGGTCCAGCGGAGGGCCCGGGAGCGATCTGCCGCTCCCGGGGCCTCGGCTGCCACTAAGCAAAATGGCGCCGGTGGCCTTCAGCCCCTGTCACATGGTAGGGACTAAAGGTCACCGGCGCCATTTTGCTTAGTGGCAACGGAGGCCCCGGGAGCGGCAGATCGCTCCCGGGACCTCCGCTGGACCATTAGGGGGGTGTTGGGAGAGTGACACTGGCGGGGGTGGCAGGGCGAGTCGGGAGCTGGCTGCCTGCCACGGCGCCCCTAAACCTCGGCGCTTGGTCTCCATCTAGGCGAGTGGAAGGCTGGCAGAATTTTGAAAGGGCACTTTTTGCCCTTTCAAAATTCTGCTGCCTGCCGCGGCGCCCCCTAAGTCTCGGCTCCCTAGGCACAGGCCTAGCTCGCCTAGTGGTTCCGCCGGCCCTGCTTTCAGTTAATACTAGGTCTAGGGGACACTCCTTGAAACTTAACAGGCGGAAGATTTAAAACAAGCTGGAGAAAGTATTTTTTTTTCACTCAACGCACAATTAAGATGTGGAATTTGTTGGTGAAGGATGTGGTCACAGCAGCAAACATAATGGGGTTTATAAAGGATTTTGAACAAATTCCTGGAGGAAAAATCCATAAACAGTTATTAACTAGATGACTCTAGGAAACCCGGTACTTGTGCATGTGAATGAACAACAAGAAAAGTGAATCTACCTTTTACGATGAGCCATTGTCGGGAGACAGGATGCTAGGCTCGATGGACCTTGGTCTGACCCAGCATGGCACTTCCTATGGTCTTAACTCGCTGGAGATCAGCTTTAATCCTCTTGTGATTTAACAACTTTGAATCATTTTGCATCGTCAGCAAATCCGATCCCTCACTCGTTGTTCCCATCTCTAGGCCATTAATAAGTATGCTCCTACATGTTAATTTTCTCTCACAAACATACGCATATGCATACGCTCCTTCACACCCATGCAAGCACATATGCTCAGGCTTGTCTCTCCTCTTTTTATAGCCGTGGGCTGCTTGAGCTCTGGCTGATGGGCCTCTCACTTTTTTTTTCAGCTGCTGGTGGCCCTGAGGCTTCTCCTTCAGCCTCCCATGATGCCCCATCTTTTGGGCCACCAGAGGGAGCGGGGTTGAGCTCGGCTAGCAAGGCCTCTGTTACCTTTTGGCCGCTGGACCACCAGGGACTTTTGGCAAGTCTTGGGGGGTTCAGGAGGGTGGGGGGTTGTAGTTTTTTTGTTTTTTTTTATTATTTATTTATCATTTTTCAGTTTACAAATAAGAAATTATATTCATTCAATTCCTTGCATTGAAACTTTAACATCAAAAAATTCAGCTATAATAATAGAATTTATCTAATCAGACAATTAAAAATATACTGCTAACATACATTGCTAAAGCTGATATATATGAATTTGTAAGTGAGAAACTAACCAATAAGGCAATAGTAGATATAACTGAGACTACACAGTAATGAAGGAGATTTGTTGGAAATTAAGTATTAAACCATTTAAGATAAATACATAAACCACTGCTGGTTATTAATTTATTCACGTCTCATTAGATTGCGACACCGGAGAGGAGGTTAATGGCTCCCGTGCCTCTATTTGAGTAAAGCTGAAAAACTCATTTCCTTTTTTCATAATGCACTGACAGGGGTATTTCAAAAGAAAAGAAAATCCCATAGAAACAACTCTCTGTTGTTTTTTGTTTTTTTTTAATTCTTTATTTCTCATTTTCAACATTACAAAAACACAAGAATTTTTTTGCAAAACAGAAATTTCATAAAGAAGGAAATTAACTTTTTTCCTACTATTTCATTTCCAACTTATAACAATTATAGATTTCCCTTACTTTATTAAACCATAAATCAATATATAAAATTTTCAAACTGATCCAATATCTAAGAGAGATAATCATAAAGATTACAATGTCAACATATGATAATTGACTGCACATCTTCATACAGTTTCTTAATTTTAACCATTAATGGGAGATGAGGTTAAAGGGGTTTTAGATTGCAGGAAAGTTTTCAGTTGTTCAGCATTAAAGAAAATATTTACTTCTGTACCTTTCCTTATAACACATTTACAAGGAAAATTTAGTTTAAAGGAGTAACCTAAAGAAATTGTATCTTGACGCAGGGTTAAAAATACTCTGCGTTTCTCCTGGGTTATAGAGGATAGGTCAGGAAACATTTTAACATTTTCAGCAAGAAATAAAGTTGGAAACTTTCTAAAATAGCATTTCATTATTGACTGGACATCCACCAAAGAAATACAGGAAACTAATAGGGTCCCCCTATCTAACACTTCTAGCGATGAACTTTCTAATATTTGAGTTAAATTTTCTTGAAGGTTAATTCTATTTGCATTAGCAGAATTTTTTAGGAAATAACATTTATTAATAGCTGGACAGTCTGTCTCTCCAAATCCCAAGACTTCTTGAAGATATCGCTTCCAGGAAACAGAAACAACTCTCTGTTTAAGTACCAAAAACTCTCGTCTTTTAGTGCGAGTAATAGGTGCAAGGTCTGGGAAGATTTTTACATTTTGACCTAAGTAGGAAATCGGGTATCTTTGAATCGAAAGTATCCGTCCCTGCTGAACATCCCTAGCCACCAGCGGGTTGGGATCCCCTGGCAGGCATGCAGCCTCCTTTGGCTGCTGGCATCTAAGCAGCTTTTCTTCTTTAGCCACAGGTAGGTTGGGCTCGGCCGGCAGCCCTATGGCCTTTCCTCTTTTTTCAGTCACCAGTGGCCTTCTTTTCCTTTGGCCAGCAGTAGCTTTTCTTCTCTTTTGTCCACTGGCAGGTTGGGCTAGGTGCGCCAGTGTAGGTGTTCTCTCCCCTGAATCATTCCCTGTGATGGGGCATCCAAATTCAGTCTTGCGCCCCCTTCCCCACACCTTGCCCTCACCCCCCCCCCCACCCCTTGGCCCTAGCCACCAATGCCCTGAATAGTCTATGGGTACAGAATCAATCAAACTGATTGACAGGTGAGATAAGGATGACAGCAGCCAATCAGCGCCCACTTCCAGTCTAAGCCCCACCCATGCACTGCCCTCTCCCCATAGAAGTGAGTAGGGTATGGCCATACCCCCTCTCTCCCCCTCCTGCCTTCAATCCCGCCCCTCCCACACCTGGTCACACCCTCCCACCCCCTGGCCCTGCCCCTAGCTCTGCCCCAGGCCCCGCCCATGCCCCTCCCCCGATAGGTGAATGGAGAGGCCCCTCCGTGCCCTGCCCCCAAACCATCCTCCATGATGTCACTGGTGTCCCCGCCCACACCCCGCTTCGAGCCACTCCCTCTATGACATCATGGGTATGACATCACCAGACGTCCACCCCTCACCACCTCCCAAAAACGCGCCCCCTAGAACATCATCAGAAAGGGTCCTGTCGCTTTTTAATGACGACAGAATTATGGACTCTGGCTGTTTTTGATGATCTCACTGGAAGTACATTCCAAAATCCCCAAAAAATGCAACCCTAGAACATCAGCAGAAATGTTCCTGATGCTTTTTAATGATGACAGAGCCAGAAGCATTCTTGGCAGGAAACTGTGGCTCATTCTCTACACAAGGATTTGTTTTTAAACAAGGGATTGCTTGGAAGGTGGTGAATGCATGCAATGTATTTTCCACAGGCATGAGCAAACTTGCAAGACCGGTCTTGCAAGACCGGAGTAGTCTATTTTTTTTTTTTATTTAGGTGGCTGTCACTCAAACCCCCAAGCCAAACCCCCCCCCCCCCTCAACGATGTCATGGTATAACATCACCGGAAGTCAACCCTTCTCCACACCCCCAAAAAACACGCCCCCCTAGAACGTCAGCAGAAATGTCCCTGATGCTTTTTAATGATGACTGAGCCGGAAGCATGCTTTTTTTCCCTAGCCCCTCTGTTTTAAAACTTACTATCTGTGATGTGGCAGGAAGCTTTCTCTCATTCTGTACTCAGAGACAAGGAGAATCTCCCCCCACTGTAGATGCGCATGCCCAAACCCCCCACCAATCGCCCCTATCCTGGCAGAGTGAAATCTGAGTAGAGGATAACAGCGGGGGTGTTGGGTGTGGGTCTGCAAAGGTGGATAAAACACAAGGAATTAGTTTTCTTTAAAAATCAGACCTCTGTGTTTACAGCTATACAAAACAAGCATGCACCAACAGATTTTAAAGAACATTTATTATGACCCAGGCGCTGTAGGTAGCTTTGCTGGTATAAAGCAGAGTTGCTTACCTATAACAGGTGTTCTCACAGGACAGCAGGATGTTAGTCATCAGGATGGAGCCCAATCACGGAACACTTTTGACAAAGTTTCTAGAACTTTGACTGGAACCTTCTGGGCATGACCAGCAATGTACTGACCCTGCAACCAGCAGGGGTCCCCCTTCAGTCTCTTTATATAGCAAAACGTACGTGCAAAATTAAAATAAGAAAACGTAAACGAACCCAACTCCGTGGGGTGGCGGGTGGGTTTCATGAGGACTAACATCCTGCTGTCCTGTGAGAACACCTGTTACAGGTAAGCAACTCTGCTTTCTCACAGCCTTATCTAAGCAATAATGGGCTGTGAAAGTGTGGAGAGAGCTCCAGGTAGCAGCCTTACAGATAGGAAGCGGCACCGAACAGAGGTGCGCTACTGATGTCGTCATGGCCCTGACCGAGTATGCTTTTACACGGTCTTGTAGCGGAATGCCTGCTTGCTGGTAGCAAAAACAAATGCATTCCACCAACCAGGAGGAGAGGGATTGCTTTCCCAAAGGATTTCCTAATTTGATGGTATCAAAAGAAACAAACAATTGAGTAGATTTCCTGTGGGCCAACGTGCGGTCTAGATAGAAAGCTAGAGCATGTTTTCAGTCCAAAGAATGCAGAGCCTGTTCTCCTGGTTTCGAATGGGGCCGGGGAAAAAAGGTAGGCAGGATAATAGATTGGTTAATATGAAATTCCGACACTACCTTCGGCAAAAATTTAGGGTGAGTGTGGAGCACTACCCTGTCATGCAGAATTTTAGTGTAAAGGCGGGGGTAGGTAACTAATGCCTGTAATTCACTAACTCTGCAAGCATGACATGATCGCCAGAAAAAAAAACTGCCTTCCAGGTGAGATAGAGGAGATCACAGGAGTGGAGAGGCTCAAACGGAGGTTTCATGAGCCATCCCAAAACCACATTAAGGTCCCAAGCAAGGGCAGGAGGGCACAGTGGAGGTTTTTAAATGGAAGCAAGCCTCTCATGAACCGTGATACTAAGGGTTGTGTGAAATGGATGACATTACCTACACCCTTATGGTGCGCACCACACTGCACTAACATTTTATTTTATTTTATTTGAGGTTCTTTATATACCGCCATTCGTTTAGTAACATCATGACGGTTCACATACAACAAAGTTTCAGCAGCAGTGCTTTACAATTAACGTTCAACTACGTTCAACATGCACTGTGATAGAAGACGTTTTAGGCCTAACTCTGACAGGTGCCAGAGGTAGTCCAGGAACCTTGCAGTGGAACAAGTGAAAGGGTCTATGGACATGGTAGTATACCAGACCGTAAACCTCTTCCATTTAGAGCGATAAGACTTTCTCGTTGAAGACTTTCGTGTAGCCACCAGGACTCGGGATACTGACTCTGAAAGGTTAAGAGGTTGGAGTATTAACCTTTCAACATCCAGGCCTTCAGAGACAGAGCTTGGAGGTTGGGGTGACGGAGATACCCCTTGTTCTGAGTGATTAGAAGGGAATCCTTCCCCAGAGCAATGCGTCGACATACCGATAGGTCCTGGGGGATTGGAAACCACACCTGGCGTGGCCAATGGGGAGCTATCAGAATCATTAATCCTTAGTCTGCTGGAGCTTCACGAGAGTCTTTGAAATGAGAGGAAGTGGAGGGTATGCATAAAGGAGACTGCTGGCCCAGGAGAGGGCAAAGGCATCTCTTGGCTGCTAGTGCTGGCTGCGAATGAGAGAGCAGAATTTGTCTACTTTGTGATTATGTACCGAAACAAAGAGGTCTTTGCGAGGGTAAGTCCAATGTTGAAATATCGCATCTGCTACCCTGGGGTTGAGAGACCACTCGTGCAGATGGAAAGTGCAACTCAGCTTGTCCGGCAACACATTGTCCACTCCCGGCAAGTAGGTTGCTTTGAGGCACATCGAGTGGGAAAGGGCCCATGCCCATGTCTGTGCAGCTTCCTGACACAGAAGGTAGGAGCCCATTCCCCCTTGTTTGTTGTTGTACCACATCGCAACCTGATTGTTGGTTTGAATCAGGACAGCTTTGTTTGGTAGGCAATCCTGAAAGGCCTTGAGGGCATAGCTGATCGCCCATAGCTACAGGAAATTTATTTGGTGTTTGGCTTTGTTTGGTGTTTGGTCTAGATAGAAAGCCAGTGCACATTTGCAGTCCAAAGAATGCAGAGCCTGTTCTCCTGGGTTCGAATGGGGCCGGGGAAAAAAGGTAGGCAGGATAATAGATTGGTTAATATGAAATTCCGACACTACCTTCGGCAAAAATTTAGGGTGAGTGTGGAGCACTAGCCTGTCATGCAGAATTTTAGTATAAGGCGGGTAGGTAACTAATGCCTGTAATTCACTAACTCTGCGAGCAGACGTGATCGCCAGAAGAAAAACTACCTTCCAGGTGAGATAGCGGAGATCACAAGAGTGGAAAGGCTCAAATGGAGGTTTCATGAGCCATCCCAAAACCACATTAAGGTCCCAAGCAGGGGCAGGAGGGCACAGTGGAGGTTTTAAATGGAGCAAGCCTCTCATGAACCATGATACTAAGGGTAGTGTTGAAATGGAGACATTACCTATACCCTTATGGTGCGCACACACTGCACTAACATGCACCCTGATTGAAGTTGTTTTTAGGCCTAACCCTGACAGGTGCCAGAGGTAGTCCAGGAACCTTGCAGTAGAACAAGTGAAAGGGTCTATGGACATGGAAGTACACCAGACCATAAACCTCTTCCATTTAGAGCGATAAGACCTTCTTGTTGAAGGCTTTTGTGAAGCCACCAGGACTCGGGATACCGACTCTGAAAGGTTAAGAGGATGGAGTATTAACCTTTCAACATCCAGGCCATCAGAGACAGAGCTTGGAGGTTGGGGGTGATGGAGATACCCCTCATTCTGAGTGATTTAGAAGGGGATCCTTCCCCAGAGGAATGTGTCAGCGTACCGATAGGTCCTGAAGGACTGGAAACCACACCTGGCGTGGCCAATGGGGAGCTATCAGAATCCATTAATCCTTTGTTCTGCCGGAGCTTCACGAGAGTCTTTGAAATTAGAGGAAGTGGAGGGTATGCATATAAAGGAGACCGCTGGCCCAGGACAGGGCGAAGGCCTCTCTTGGCTGCAAGTGGTGACTTCTAATGAGAGAGCAGAAGTTGTCTACTTTGTGGTTATGTACCGACACAAAGAGGTCTTTGTGAGGGACCACTCATGCAGATGGAAAGTGCGACTCCGCTTGTCCGCCAACACATTGTCCACTCCCGGCAAGTAGGTTGCTTTGAGGCACATTGAGTGGGAAAGGGCCCATGCCCATATCTATGCAGCTTCCTGACACAGAAGGTAGGGGCCAATTCCCCCTTGTTTGTTGATGTACCACATTGCAAACTGATTGTCGGTTTGAATAATGATGCTTTGTTTGATAGGCAATCCTGAAAGGCCTTGAGGGCAATACTGATATCCCGTGCTCCAGGAAATGTATTTGGTATTTGGCTTCCTCTGGAGACAAGGTTCCCTGAGTCTGCAGGTCCCCTACATGTGCACCCCACCCAAGGTTGGATGCA
Organism: Rhinatrema bivittatum; assembly: GCF_901001135.1. Classification (NCBI taxonomy): domain Eukaryota; kingdom Metazoa; phylum Chordata; class Amphibia; order Gymnophiona; family Rhinatrematidae; genus Rhinatrema; species Rhinatrema bivittatum. Next base: position 50,755,611 of record NC_042628.1, on the reverse strand, counting down.
TCCTTTGTTAAGGTGATTTGAGGATCTGGAGCCTGAAATGGAAGGCCTTGAATGAGATTGGAGTGGTGCATCCACCAGGCTAGTGACAGTGTCCAGACTAGTAACCTGGACACTGCTGGACATTGGCTGACAAGCTTGAATCCACTGGCATTTTCGGATCCACTGCATCATTCTCATGGCTAGGCGAGCCATCGGAGTGACTTGCACTGAGGATGCCAAGGACTAAACTGAATGAGGAAGTGCCGAGCAGTTGAAGATACTCTAGAATGTAGTTGATGCGCCAGAGATGTAATAGTGAAAGCACAATCCTGGGGGAGGAAGGCTTTCGCCAACATAGTGTTAAGGTCGGCCGCTATAAAGGGTAGGGTTTGGGATGGAACTATCTTGGATTTGGGATAGTTGATTAGAAACCCTAAGGAGATCAGGGTGTTGATAGTGAGACGCAGGGAGGTTAGTGTACCCTGCTGAGTCGGAGTCCTTATCAACCAATCGTCAAGATAAGGGTAGACATGCACACCCTGATTCCTGAGGAAGGCCGCGACCACCACCAGGCACTTGGTGAATACTCGTGGAGCAGACGCCAGGCCGAATGGTAGTACACGGTACTGAAAATGACGAGGGCAGACCAGGAATTGCAGGAATTTGCGATGAGATGGTGCAATTGAGATGTGTGAGTATGCGTCCTGAAGATCTAGAGAGCATAGCCAATCTCCTCTTTGCAGAAGAGGAAGTAGAGAGCCCAAGGTTACCATCTTGAATTTTTCTCTGTGCAGAAATTTGTTTAGTGCATGGGAGGTCCAGTCGGGTGTACGCCACCTGACATTTTTGGTATTAGAAAATTCTGGGAATAAAATCCCTGCCCCTCCCTGGGGGGGGTACCGGTTCTGTTGCTCGGGATAGGAGGAGGGATGAGATCTCCTGCTCTAGCAAGAGAGAGTGATCGGACTTTCCCCACATCGGCCGAGGTAGAGAGTCCGTTGGAACAGTCACGAAATTTAGGTGGTAACCTTGGGTGACTACTGCAAGTAGCCACTGGTCTGTAGTGACTGTGTGCCAAGCGCTGTTGAAGTGGCATAGTCGACCTACGACTGGTATGGATGGAAGAGGAGGTTGGCTACACTCTCTAAGAAGGAGTCAAAACTCTGATGCTGGGCCAGGCTGAGAAGCTGGCTGAGACTTTTGAGACCAAGTTTGCCTAGATTGACCATTTTGGTAAGGTCTGGAAGGGCATCCTAAGAAGCCGGAGGATAAAATTTCCTTGACTTGTAGGTTGGCTGCTTAGAATCTCATCTGAAAGACAAGGGGGTTTGGCTTGGGGGTTTGAGTGACAGTGTACCCATACACTACTCCAGGCTTGCAAGACCGGGCTTGCAAGTTTGATCGTGCCTGTGTAAAATACATTGCATGCAGTTCATGAATTTACCACCTTCCAAGCAATCCCTTGTTTAAAAACAAATCCTTGTGTACAGAATGAGCCACAGTTTTCCTGCCAAGAATGCTTCTGGCTCTGTCATCATTAAAAAGCGTCAGGAACATTTCTGATGTTCTAGGGTTGCATTTTTGGGGGATTTTGGATTGTACGTCCGGTGAGATCATCAAAAACAGCCAGTCCATTAATTCTGTCATCATTAAAAAAGCGACAGGACCATTTCTGATGACGTTTTGGGGGTGTGTTTTTGGGGAGCAGTGAGGGTGTGGACTTCTGGGGATGTGATACCCATGATGTAATGGGGGTGTGGCTTGGGGTGGGGTGTGTTGGCGGGGTGTGGATTGGGGGGGGGACAGGACATCATAGCGGGGATGGTTTGGGGGCGGGGCGTAGGAGGGTTGTGGGAGGGGCCTCTCCATTCACTTCTATTGGGGGGAAGGGCATGGGCAGGGCATGGGGCAGAGTTAGGGGTGGGGGTCAGGGGGTTGGGGCGGGGTTGAGGGCAGGAGGAAGTGGGAGGGGGCATGGCTATACCCCATTCACTTCTATGGAGATGGGGAGGGGCACGGGCGGGTCTTAGACTGGAAGTGAACGCTGATTGGCTGCTGTCATCCTTATCTGCCTGTCAATCAGTTTGATTGATTGTGTACCCATAGACTACTCCCCCCCTCCCTCGCCCCTCCCTTCCAGCCCCCCCCTTCTCAGATGAATCTGGTTCTTTTGTGTTAAAACGGTTTTTATTGTTTTAGCCTTAAGAAAAACCACGAGAGAGGCGTGACACTTCAACACTCTCTCGCCAACATTTGCAAAGGGTACAAAACATAACAATCCCCTACATCAAGAGGCTTCCCCAAACTCCCCCCACCCCTACCTACCCCCCCTCCCCCCCCCCCCACCCTTGAGGTCCTTTCCAAGTCCAACTCCAGCTGTAATCCGATGTAGAAGATATCACGATATGCATCAGACATTCTCAAAGGGATATCTCCACTCAGTCCCAGGACTAGCCACGTCACTCATTGAGTATCGAGCTTCGCACAGTCTGTGGAAGTGCCTGCAGATAGACGTCCCAAATAGCCAGAAAACGCTTTTTGTGGATCGGGGTTGGTCGCATCGTCGCCGCATCGAGAAGCATCATACGATGAAAGCATTTCTCCATGCCAATAAGAAGGGGGTAACATCTCCCTCCAATGCACCAAGATCATCTTTTTCCCCACCAAGCACGCCTTATGGATAAGTAAGCGGCTTCCCAGCCCTCTAATTCGCAGAGGAGAAATGCAACCAAACAGTAGCCATAACGGGGATATGGGAATGACGACCCCCAGCAAAGACTCCAAATAATGAGTCACTTTGGTCCAAAATTTGTGAATAGTCGGACATTCCCAAAAAGCATGAGATAATGTACCCCTGGCATGCCTGCAGCGAAGACAAGCCGCCGAGGACGAAATCCGTAATTGGAAAGCCCTCTGCGCTGAAACATAGCTGCGCCATAAAAATTTATATTGCATTTCTCGAAAATATGAATTAACCGAGAGCCGGGATATCCGCTTAAAGCCCGCTTTAATAATATAAACATTTACTGCAAACACCCCGTCCCCATTCCATCTATCAACCAGCACAGAACAAATATCCACCGGCCCCAGAAGCCGGAGACGCCGATAATACTGAGATAGCATAGGAGGCTTATCTGTATCAAGAGAGAACATGACTCGCAATTTATGAAGGTGAGATATTTGCATGACATCGGGAGGAAGGGATCTAAGATAGTGGTTTAACTGCAGATATGGAAAGACCTCCCCTGCCGATAGGGCATAGCAAGTCCTAGTTTCCTGGAAAGACATGAGGGTCCCCTCTGGGTTCAGGACATGGCCCAACAGGTCAATACCCCGGTTACTCCATCTCTGAAATGCCGCTGATTGGGAACCCGGGGTAAAGTCAGGATTTCCCCGGATCGGCAACAACGGAGCACAAATCCGGGGGGAATCCATTAGTCGCGTGAGGCGCCCCCAAGTGGCCCTAAGCGGCCTAATAACTACATTTTGAACCAGGTAGGAGGGCAATGAGGACGCCGCGCTTGCAAGAGGAAATGTAAGGACGTAGAGCCGCCACCTCCAGATCCGCAGGGAGGCTAACCACTGTAGAGGTCGTCATCAGCCAATCCCGGATTAGACGTAAATTGCTAGCCAAATTATAACGGGCGATATCGGGAATTCCCAAACCCCCCTTTCCCCACCGTTCCCGCATCCAGGCCAAGGGGATACGAGATCTACCCCCCCTCCAATAGAAACTGCATTGTGCCTTGTCCAGCTGCCGTAACTCCACAGCTCGAAAGCAGCAAAGGCAAGTTCTGAATAAGTACAACACTTAGGCAATATGGTCATCTTGAAGAGCTGGACTCTACCCCCTAACGACAGCGGTAAGTGGGCCCAACTGAGCAACTTGTCCTGAGTCAGTTTTAAGAGTGGAAGGACATTCAATTTATAAAGCCGAGAGAGATCTCTGGGGATTGTAATTCCCAAATAACGAAATGCTTCATCCGCCTGTTTTAACGGGAACTCCCCATCCCATCCGCTCAACAGCGAATCCGGGTATGCCAGGGCCTCCGACTTGTCCAAATTTAGGCGAAATCCTGAAAAAATGCCATAATCCCAAAAAATGTTTAGTAGCGGCGGAAGAGACCGCCGGGGGTCTGTAATAAAAACCAGGACATCGTCCGCAAATGCGGCATATTTAAATGTGAGATAGGAAACGCAGCCCCTTTACCGTCCTGGCATCTTGTATGTTCAAAAGCAGGGGTTCAAGTTGAAGTATAAACAAAAGGGGGGAAAGTGGACACCCTTGTCTTGTGCCCCTAGAAATGGAGAAAACCTCGGAAGCAGATCCATTGGCCAGAATCGTGGCTTCCAGGTCGTGGTATAATAAACGGGTCGCTGTATAAAGAAGCCCCCCAAAGCCCATCCTCTGTAACACCCAAAACAGATAATCCCAATTCACCCTATAGAACGCAGCGTCAAAAACTAACCGCGAGGAATGGACCTCCATTAACTGACACATAGACATAGCCGCTAATACTTTGCGGATATAGTTAACCCCATATCGTTTCCGTACAAATCCCACCTGGGCAGGACCCACCAAATCTGGGAGCACCAAAGAGAGTCGCTCCGCCAGAACCTTGGCCAATAGTTTATGATCAAAATTTAACAACGAAATAGGGCGATATGACTCGGGATATAAGGAATCCTTGCCCGGCTTTGGACTGAGGACAATATGTGCCCTATTACTATGTGGGGGAACGAGCCACCACCCGCCAAGGCATTTACTACCTGAACCAGGGGAGGGCCCACCAGATCCCGGAGACACTGGTAAAATTCAGCCCCCCATAACCATCTGGCCCCGGCGCCTTAAGCTTTTTCGCCTCCACCGATGACAGCTTGGACTTCCGCTAAAGACCACCGGGCTATTTAAGAGCGCCTGGTGCTCGCCCGGTTAATTGAGGGAGTCGCACTTGTGCACAAAACTGGGCACACGCCTCTGGGCTCCACTGCTCAGATGGGTACAGACCCTGATAAAAATCTTGGAAACCTATGCAGGATGTC